>NC_058193.1:18400520-19025520 GCF_907165205.1 Coccinella septempunctata | reverse complement strand
ATGAGTTCTGGCAGCGAAAAGGCTTTACCGCTACTAACAAGTAGGTAGAGAATATTCTTATTCAGTAATATTCGAAATTAAAGGCGCCGCCGTCCTATCAAAATCGTAAATATATCAGTCGACCCTACAATGTGAATCTACAGCTTTTATCATGAATTTCGCATCTTTTAACAGATTTCATGATAGGTTGGCAACAATCAGTCAAAAATTATCACATTATGAAGGGTGTAAGTAAAAAACTCAATTAATTTGTGAAAATTTCAATTTGTCATTCCTAGATTACATTCTGATCACATAAAACAAACTCTTGAATTTATTGAAAAATAAGAAACATTTATTCAGATAAAATGAAAGGGATTTTCAAACTAAATAGTAGCAACTCAAAAAATATTTTGCGCTAAAAAAAGGGTTCGAAGTAAACATACATTCAAAAATATATAAAATATAACAAAATGCCTAGGAGAACAGTTATCAGGTACATATTTCGAGGATACATGTAAAAAATAAACAAAAAATTTAATATTTCTCACAATTCTACAATATTAGAGTCCTAGCCAAAAAAATATATCATTCAAATAAAAAAATCTTCCAATAACAATAATATCACAGAAAGAGTAGGACGCATCTGTCTTTCAATAATCTCTTTGGGTTGTCTCATCCTCGAATGGTTCATGAAAAAAAAAGCAGCATCAAAACTTATAAAAAAAAGTATGTAGATATAGGTAACAGCAAAATTGATCAGAGCCTTGATATTCATCATTATTTGAATCAGGAAAAAGCTGTTTTTTAGGCGTGAGGTTTGCTTTTAGAAAATAGTTTTCTTTTTCGGTAATGACCACTAGTCAAAAATTTATTCTCGTTCTTTTTATCTCTCATGTATTTGAAAATCGTTAATTTGAAGCAAATTTTGGTAATTTTTGATAATATCATGAGTGTTGCAAAAAGTGAACTCAGCATATTCATTATTTAATATTTCGATGAAGTTATCTTTCAAGTTATCCAAATGACGATAATTATCTGAAAACGTGTACAACCTTTGATGTAGAATATCAATGAATTTGATCAACTTTTTACTAGCGTAATTTAATCTAACTTTTCCATCATATTCCTTAAAACGCACACATGAATGTTCATTTGATAATTCATTTGAATATAACTTTTGTTTGCAATTACTGCAGTTTTTCACATCAATTTTTTTTCAATATATAGCCTGATGATTGAGGAGAAGCATAGTTCATTTCAATCATATCGTCTGCATCATCATTCACCTCAGGGAAAAAACTGTTTCTTTCCGCGACTAGTTGATCCGAGAATACATATTTTTGAATAAAAACCCCAAAGTTACCCAAAGCCTGAGAAGAATCTCTCTCATAGGAAAATGGCGAACTGAAATTATTTATAACAATAGTTTTCATTGCCGCAACGAACTTTAAATATGTAGGGTTTGTGTTACAAAAACCATGTTGCCTTATTTGCCCAAAAAAGTTTTCTAAAGGATCTTGATTTAAATTTCGCAAATTCAAATATTTAAAACCTTTCGCGTGCCAATATTTCAAAATCCCATAACTGATCTTATAGTTATTTGCCAACCCTCAACAAATTTGAAATTATTTCTGGCTTGGTGGTTTTCGAAAATTTTCTAATTTCTAATTTCAGGCAACATTTTTGTCCAGAACTCTAAATGAGGTGATTTTCTGATAAAGCAGATCGATATACTCTCCCTTCAGAATTATGATACTAGGAGCTGTTGAATGAATCGAATAAATGATCCAAAATTGTGCAAAATCCTGCTGTTCCCAAAGTAGAAGCCTCCATATCGACACTAGCATGAATTGTTTCAATGGCCATTGCGATTGTGTTGACGAGCAGCCCCACTCACTTTCATTTTCATGTACGAGTCATTGAAATTGAAATGACTCTTATTCAATCTGGCCAAAATCTTATATGTGCGTTTCATCTTTTCTTCATGCTCATGTCATCCATAAATGCAAACTTTTCATCAACAAATTCTCTTTTACACTTAATTACAGCATTTCTGGTAATTTTCAAAAGGTGAGGAACATCAAAGATGGTGAAAATAGTTTGTCCATCAAGTACAAAATGATAAGATCGTTTGTGTCTTGGACTAAAGAACTGCAGTTCTATTAGTAGTGCCCTGGTCACAAACTGTGGCACAAATTTTGGTCCCCACCTTGTTTACTTCCTTGATTACAAGAATGATAAGTTGTTTTAGATGAATAATCTTCAAAATATTTTTGGTAACGAAATATGCAACTAGAATCTTGAAATTTTTTCTGATACCCCGTATTATGAAGGCAAGAGCATGATTGGTTAGGTGGGATGTTCTAGCTAGTGGACCTAAATAAACAACACCTGAAATTCTCTGTTTGTGACTTTCGCAAGATAGCCCACTACTAAGAAATATTTAATCGGAAAGTAGTGCATAACAACAATCAAGCTCGTCCATATCTTTAGTTTGCACTTTCAAATATTCTAACACAGGTTCTATAATGCCACACTTGAAAGGAATTTTAGAAAGAAGTGTTTTTAATGTTCTAGGGGAAGGGAACTGAAAAAAGGAATTGAGATATCTATAAAGTCTAGGACTTCTTTTGTATAATGAAATAGCAAAAGTCTTATCCTCATCTGACCATCTTCGCCCTGTAGGAGATTTATTCACATTTCTTTGTGGAAATGAAATAGCAAAAGTCTTATCCTCATCTGACCATCTTCGCCCTGCAGGAGATTTATTCACATTTTTTTGTGGAAATGAAATAGCAAAAGTCTTATCCTCATCTGACCATCTTCGCCCTGTAGGAGATTTATTCACATTTCTTTGTGAAAAAACCTTTGGTGAATTCATTTCAATTACTTTTTATAAACTGAAATCTACCCTCAGAATACAAACTTTTCAATGAATTTAACTGAGTTCGCCCATTCTATAAAAAATTTTTCAATTTGCATAATCGTGATTCAAGATTTCAATTTATTCTCCACATTCTCTCTCCTTTATGCCTTACTGATTTACTTATTGGCCTAGATGATGTTGCAAATCCTGAATTGTTTTCATCCAAAAATGAATACTAATCAGTATAATCATCATTAATTACAGAATATTCAGAACTGCTTGAAGATGATACAGGATGAACGAAGCTTTTATGTAATGATACCTCAGTAGTATCTGTGTTTATTATTTCTGATGAAACATTAGAGGATGAGCTTGGGGAACTAATCATAGAATCTACAGCATTTGAAATAGAAATGTGTGAAGGAATTATAGCAACATTATCATTATTAAAAATGTCATCACAACTGTTGTGAATAAAATCAAAATACTATCAGATGGAAATTTTGGCATGTAGCAATGGTCATGTTCGATAGAGCAAGCAGGTTTGGAGATATCTAAAGAGATGTTGGGGGATTTATTCGACTCTATATTTGTATGATCATTAGAGACATACAAATTTTGCAAAAATCTTGGGACAGCTCTGCAATTAAGACGGGTCGGTACTCTTGAGTTTTTATAATCTGAAGTTAAGAAATGATGACTGCATACACGATAGTGATTGACGTTAGTGCTTGAGCTGATACAGCAAGCTTGCTTCCAAACTGCTGTTGGACATATAAACAGGAGATTCCACTGAAGTTTCTGACATTTTAAACTAAAGTGTAGAATATAATAGGGATGATGCAAAATTTAGCAGCAATACCTAAACGTCGACAATGTCAACAAAGTAGACAGCTGCTTCAGCACAAAAACTATTGTTGCATTCAAAGTCAAACGATATTAATATTTTAATAAAACTTTGACAAAAACATTCAACACGAACAAAAATCAACATTCACAGCTATGGACATACAATATAATGTTATTTAATCTTCTACGTCACTGGTTAAACTGAATGTTGAATCAGGATGTAAATTTTCTTCAATATTGTCACTAGGTGGCGTAAAATATAAGTGTACAAACATTTTCGAATATTGGAATGATAATCTATTTCGTAGAGGGGTGTTTAAGTATCCCCAGTAGAGAAAAATCGTTCGTCAAGGCAACTTTGGAGCCAAGCTGCCTAAGACCGGGCGTTTCATCTAGGCCATACTCCAAAATACGAAGACTTGTATACCTTTTTTTCAAAATGAATTCCTAATATGCCTGAAAAAATATAAACGCTTAAAATCGCAAGAAGGGAAAATGAAGGAGTTTGAGCACAGCCCTCTTAAACACAGTGTTAAGAGGGCTGTGGTTTAAGTAAAACTACTGATTAGGACTGCTTTCAACAATTTTTAAATATAGCTTTTTGAACCTAAAAATAGTTTTGAATACTTATGCACCATCCCTGATCTTGTGTTAAATTTATTCCATTCTTCTATGCCTTTGTTGTCGAGTTGTTTGAATAGGAAAGCATTTATTTTTATAGTATAAGCAGATGTTAGCGTGGAATTATCATGTCGGATGAAGAAAGTGCGCTGTTGATGCATACACGTTAAGCGCCATCTCTTGTCTGTTTTTCAGTTTTTCTGCGAAAATTTCTAGTACCTTCAATGTCAACCAAAGATTCACAGCATCACAACTGAAACGCAGTCCAGCTTAGAAGCAACCCACGAAGATGAAGATGTTGCTCAACCTGAAAATCAATCTGAACAAATAGTCGAATCGAAGGCAGTGGCGGCTCGTGGGCCTAAGAAGCAGGGGTTCACAAAATCAAAAAAGCCATTGATTTTATTGAATGAGAAAGGTTCATGAATTTACATAATTGATCACTGTATACAGAGTTTAAAAATGAAATCCATTCTCCTTTCCTTCTTTGCAGCGAACTTATCGATAACCACATTTGGTAAATTTTCAATAAATTTTTTTTCTATAGATAGCATCGCTAGTGCCGTAAATCTTTCTTCATTCATCGAACTTCTTAAAAAGGTCTTAATTCTCTTCAATATTGAAAAACTTCTTTCTGCTTCAACTATCGTCATCGGAATTGTCAGAAGTATTTGGAGAAGAGAAAAGTGGCAGAAAATATCAGTTCTAGGTTATTTTCAATGATAAATTTCAACAGATTGAGAGCACCGCTAAGATTTCTGAAATCAGATCTTCTGTAAATAATCTCCAATTCGGTTTTCGACCTAATTTTATCAAAAAATGGATATGCGTCCACTGTTGCTGCATTGGAAAACGGTTTTGATACCATTTTTTTAAACTTTTTCTTCGTAACTCAATGAATTAAAATTTTGTTTCAAATATTCCACAGTAAATGTTGTTGCATCCATAATGCATACAATGAACGTATAATTCCTACTTCACCTAATAAATTACGTCTCGTGCCGTTTACGGATAAATAGTCCGAACGTGATCTCCGTAGATTTCACCGTTTGTGCACAGCGAAGTTGTGCTCCTCAAAGATTATAGAGATAGGAAGATGGGAAACGCCCCTATATCTCTAGTACTAAAAACCGACTACACTTTGGGCCTGTGTTTCACATACTGAGAAATTAGATGGTGCTGAAATCGTAACGACAAACATTAAAATTACAGTTGTCTGCTTTATAATTGAAGGGCGCGAAATTCGAATTTTATTTCTTGTATTGCATTCGAATATCGACTAAGTCGACACCAGGAAAACACATCCTGAGCGACAAAACAAAACCAGGGCTTTGTTTTGTAATCAGGATGTTTTTTTCATGTAAACATTGTTTTGAATCAATTAATATTAATGAAATACTTTGTTAGATTTGCTATATTTTTATTCGAAATTCATAAAAAAATATGACATAATTGAAGATTTTACAGGGTATATTTAAAGGTGAGGTTTTTTCTTTGACAGGTACAACTGGTGAGAATAATTTTGTCGAAATTCTCACCATTGAAAACACCTGTATACAAATAATACAGCTTTGAATAAAGGATACAAAAGTACATATTTAACTATTATATATCAAAGTTGTTATTTCCATGCAATATATTTTTCTGAATCAATAGAATTTGTACAATTTTTATCAGAAATCTAAATGAACAAATATTCGATATACCATATATTTTGCATTCCAAGGAGTTGATTGTTGTTTTCAGGTTTTGGATCTTTCTATCACTTCTGGGGAAAGACTTGGAAGTAGTCTGCAGAGTGTGAGAACTCCTTTAAGGTACACTCGAAAGAATATCTGAAAAAGGGGAACTACTGGTAATCATAGCAAAACAATTAATTCAATATATTGAATAAATTATCTCATATATAAGATGAATGAGTAAAGGCGGAAACATATTATAAACACGCGACGCGAGCTGACGCGAAAATTGTACGCGCGTGGCGTCGCGTCGGGTGTTCATAGTATGATTCTGGTCTATAGAAAGCAATACATTTGATTCGACTCAACACCCATCACGTTTCGTCAGCTCGCGTCGCGTGTTAATAATGTGTTTCCGCCTTTATTCATTCCTTTCCTGGAGTCCACACATTTTACATATTTGTAATAAAGCAAAACAACGACTTTACATGATCCAGCAGTGTTTCAAGGGTTGCATTCCAGATATCGTCGCCGCACTTTATAAGATTTACATCCGCCCAATTTTAGAGTTTGCTGGCCCGGTCTGGCATCCATGGCTTCGGCGAGATGCTCAGATGCTCGAATCTTTGCAGCGGCGTGTCACACGGTTGCCATATGGAGTGCAAAGACCTACCTACGGAGATCGTCTGAATATAATGTTCGAATAATGGTTGTTTTTGCACACTAAATATATAATTAATTGAAACGAAGTACTGCAGTGTGTAGTTTATTAAACTTCAGTTAAGAACCGAGCGCTTTCGACAATATGTCATCATCAGGGTTCCCTGGAAGGGTAACTATGATTACTATAAGAGATAAAATTTATTTTGATAATTACCCGTCCAGGAATAACACCACAGGCGGCATGCGGAAGAGTCAATGCAAATTAAAATTAAAACTTGAAACTTTAAAACTAAACGGTAGAATCGGGTACAGTTTTTGCCAGAAGGAACAAACGAATACAAACGTAAACATCCGTCATTCGACGACAAGACAGATAAGTGACCTCCAAACGAATGAAGGGTGACTTATGACGAAACAAGTGGCACGCAAATCAGTGGTGCCACCCTACGATAACATAATCTATGAACACACACAGTGTCAACAAACAGACGACAAACCAATATAGCACACTAACAAACGTTGAAACACGTGTAAAGCAATGAAATGGTCATATTTTAAAGAAATCATATTTTAAAAAACGTCATGGGAGTAGCCTCTTGAACAATGGGGTGAAGGTGTTATTGAGGTTCACCTGTGTATTCACGCATTTATTGTTGGACCGCATTTCTCGGTTGATCTCAAGATCTTCAAACAGGTTCATCTTGATGTTGTACTTATTGCCCGTAATGTTGTGTAGAACCTCAGAGTTCCGATTTGGGCTGAACTGGTGTCGAGAAAATGCGAGATGATGGCCAAACGTTGATAGTTGGGGTCTACTCAGATGTTCCTTTATTCTAGTGGATAGCTTCCTCCTAGTCTGGCCCACATACGATGTGTCACAATCACCACACTTGAGTTTATATACGCCACTTCGGTCCAGTTTTTTGACATTATCCTTTGAGTTCACTAATAAGGAGCCCAGCGAGCGCACACCAGAATAGGAGATCTTATACCCGTCAACAGAACGCTCGAGGACGTGAGATATTGCCTCTGACAGGTGGCCCATGTATGGTAGAGAGCAGTATTTCAAGTTGTCCACAACATCTGAACTGTACGCTAAAGCTCTTCTCTGCTTATTTATAACGTTATTTTTGATCATATCAACTACCTCTGGGTCATAACCATTGTTCAATGCGATTTGTTTAATTATATTGAGTTCTTTCTCTCTGTTAGCTTGAGATAAAGGGAAGTTGAGGGCTATATGAACGTAGCAACGCAAGGCTGCCATCTTATGGCTTCTGGGGTGGCACGATTGTGCTGGTATTATGTGATCCGTTTGTGTCTTTTTTCTATATATCTCGAAAGTCAAGGAGCTATCTTCGGATCTGGAGATAGTGAGATCGAGAAAGTTTATGGATCTGTTGACTTCCAACTCGAGAGTGAATTTTATTCTCGGGTGCAATGTGTTGATGAAGTCCAACAAAGCGTGGGCATCATCAGGAACGCCGTCTAGGATGACGAATATATCATCCACGTATCTGTACCAGCGCACTATTATTCTCCACCTTATCATTATGTAGGCCTCAAGCTTCTCGAGAAAACGGTCAGCCAGGAAGGAAGACAGAGGGGAACCCATGGCCAATCCATCAATTTGTCTGTACACAACATTGTTGAAAACGAAGAAATCCTGGGATAACGCGAGCTTCAACAGAGTAAGGATGTCGGCGAGCTTGGAGTCAGGAACGTCATGCTCACGGAGCAACTCAGAAACTAGGGGAATGCATTCCCCTCTAGATACTGACGTGAAGAGGTTGCAAACATCAAATGATAACATGATATAGGTATCCTTCATCTCGAGGTCCCGTAATTTATGTGTCAAGTCCATGGAATTGAGTACTGAATATTTAGGCTTGTAATCGGTGATTGATTTTATAAAGGAGTTCAAAAAAGTGGAGAGATCATGTACTGGGGTATTGCAATAAGACCAATAAGACCAGTGGTGTCACAGCGCTGGTACAGATACGTGGATGATATATTCGTCATCCTAGACGGCGTTCCTGATGATGCCCATGCTTTGTTGGACTTCATCAACACATTGCACCCGAGGATAAAATTCACTCTCGAGTTGGAAGTCAACAGATCCATAAACTTTCTCGATCTCACTATCTCCAGATCCGAAGATAGCTCCTTGACTTTCGAGATATACAGAAAAAAGACACAAACGGATCACATAATACCAGCACAATCGTGCCACCCCAGAAGGCATAAGATGGCAGCCTTGCGTTGCTACGTTCATATAGCCCTCAACTTCCCTTTATCTCAAGCTAACAGAGAGAAAGAACTCAATATAATTGAACAAATCGCATTGAACAATGGTTATGACCCAGAGGTAGTTGATATGATCAAAAATAACGTTATAAATAAGCAGAGAAGAGCTTTAGCGTACAGTTCAGATGTTGTGGACAACTTGAAATACTGCTCTCTACCATACTTGGGCCACCTGTCAGAGGCAATATCTCACGTCCTCGAGCGTTCTGTTGACGGGTATAAGATCTCCTATTCTGGTGTGCGTTCGCTGGGCTCCTTCGCGATTCTAGCGTTTAGTTTTAAAGTTTCAAGTTTTAATTTTAATTTGCATTGACTCTTCCGCATGCCGCCTGTGGTGTTATTCCTGGACGGGTAATTATCAAAATAAATTTTATCTCTTGTAATAATCATAGTTACCCTTCCAGGGAACCCTGATGATGACATATTGTCGAAAGCGCTCGGTTCTTAACTGAAGTTTAATAAACTACACACTGCAGTACTTCGTTTCAATTAATTGAATATAATGTGTCTTGATACATTCGCGGATCGAAAGATCCGTGGGGACATGATTGTGGCGTTCAGAGCATTAAAAGGATTTTTCGGCTGTGATCTGTCGCATCTCTTTGTGCTGAACACCAACCATCTCAGAGGACATGACATGAAGCTAGCGCTGGAAAGATTCCATACGAGAGCCCGTCAGCATTTCCTGAGCATCGAGTGTTCGCTTGTTGGAATCAACTTACACCTCATGTTGTTGGAGCTCCGACGGTTAAGTTTTCAAGAATCGGTTCGACATCTGGAGGACAAGTGTTATTTAGGATATTTCAGCACATATTGGGGATTTTTCTGTCTTTTCTTTTTTTCCTTGTCATTGGATGAATATTGCTTATTTTTATTATGTTTTTTTTTTCAAGAGTTCTATAGTATTTTATACTCAACTCTGTATCTTTTATAATAATAATAATAATTATATTTGTCAAAGATATCTAGGATGACTTACCATCAGTATTTGTCGTAACACTTTCAATCTGCTTGCTTTCCACCTCATGTGACCCCTGCATATGAAAAAGATATGCATTCAATATATGATAAATGAGTAATGCATTCAATTATGCATTGCAGATATCTAGGAAGACTTACCATCAGTATTCGATGTATCAGTTTCAAACTGCTCGCCCTCCATCGCATGTGGTTCCTTTGGTGGCCCTTTAATTCATGGGATGCTACCTGCATACAGCAACTTACGTGGATGAAAAGCTTCAAATTGACTTTAAGTAAAATGCAAAGATTATAGAGCCTAACTCTATAATTAATATAATCTTTGGTAAAATGTTCACTGCACATGATGTAGCTTTTACTCAAGTCAAGACATTGACGAACAGAAAATTCTATCCACTTCAGAGTCCTGAAAATAAAAATCAATTAACATCCGAGTCACATGGTACGAGTTTCAATAATTACGTTTCCATTTTCTTTGGTAAATTCAAAAAACTTATATTCGGAGAATCCTAAACAGCAGTTTCCACAGTTCTTCACCAAACAATATTTTCCATACGACATTTTGAGCAAAATCTTAAATTTTGAAGTTTTCACTAAATAAAATACACAAATAACATTTGTGAAAAAAAATGATATGTATTTTTTGTAATCACAACATAAATCATTGACTAACAAAAATTTTTTATTTCAATAAACATTTCACAAAACTCTATGGAGTATTGTTCCGACTTATAGATAGACGACAGAAACATTTATAACTCCGAAAATAATTCGTGCTCCAAAAAAATTCTTTCAGTGGTATTAATGTGCTCTATCAGAATAGATCATAAAATGAATTTAGCCCGCCGTCCGGAATAGTGAAATATCGAATTTTTGACCCAGTCACGGTTTTCTCAGAGAGGGAAACGTTTATAACTCTGAAAATAATCCGTGCTCCAAAAAAATTCTTTCAGTGGAGTATTTGTATCAATGTGCTCTATCAGAAAAAATCATAAAATGAATTTAGCCCGCCGTTCGGAATAGTAAAATATCGAATTTTTGACATAGCCACGGTTTTTTCAGAGAGGGAAACGTTTATAACTCCGAAAATAATTCGTGCTCCAAAAAAATTCTTTTAGTGGAGTATTTTTATTAATGTGCTCTATCAGAATAGATCATAAAATGAATTTAGCTCTCCGTCCGGAATAGTGAAATATCGAATTTTTGACCCAGCCACGGTTTTCTCAGAGAGGGAAACGTTTATAACTCCGAAAATAATTCGTGCTCCAAAAAAATTCTTTCAGTGGAGTATTTCTATTAATGTGCTCTATCTGAATAGATTATAAAATGAATTTAACCCGCCGTCCGGAATAGTGAAATATCGAATTTTTGACATAGCCACGGTTTTTTCAGAGAGGGAAACGTTTATAACTCCGAAAATAATTCGTGCTCCAAAAAAATTCTTTCAGTGGAGTATTTTTATTAATGTGCTCTATCAGAATAGATCATAAAATGAATTTAGCTCTCCGTCCGGAATAGTGAAATATCGAATTTTTGACCCAGCCAAGGTTTTCTCAGAGAGGGAAACGTTTATAACTCCGAAAATAATTCGTGCTCCAAAAAAATTCTTTCAGTGGTATTAATGTGCTCTATCAGAATAGATCATAAAATGGATTTAGCCCGCCGTCCGGAATAGTGAAATATCGAATTTTTGACCCAGCCACGGTTTTCTCAGAGAGGGAAACGTTTATAACTTCGAAAATAATTCGTGCTCCAAAAAAATTCTTTCAGTGGTATTAATGTGCTCTATCAGAATAGATCATAAAATGAATTTAGCCCGCCGTCCGGAATAGTGAAATATCGAATTTTTGACCCATTCACGGTTTTTTCAGAGAGGGAAACGTTTATAACTCCGAAAATAATTCGTGCTCCAAAAAAATTCTTTCAGTGGAGTATTTGTATCAATGTGCTCTATCAGAAAAGATCATAAAATGAATTTAGCCCGCCGTTCGGAATAGTGAAATATCGAATTTTTGACATAGCCACGGTTTTTTCAGAGAGGAAAACGTTTATAACTCCGAAAATAATTCGTGCTCCAAAAAAATTCTTTCAGTGGAGTATTTTTATTAATGTGCTCTATCAGAAAAGATCATAAAATGAATTTAGCCCGCCGTTCGGAATAGTGAAATATCGAATTTTTGACATAGCCACGGTTTTTTCAGAGAGGGAAACGTTTATAACTCCGAAAATAATTCGTGCTCCAAAAAAATTCTTTCAGTGGAGTATTTTTATTAATGTGCTCTATCAGAATAGATCATAAAATGAATTTAGCTCTCCGTCCGGAATAGTGAAATATCGAATTTTTGACCCAGCCACGGTTTTCTCAGAGAGGGAAACGTTTATAACTCCGAAAATAATTCGTGCTCCAAAAAAATTCTTTCAGTGGAGTATTTTTATTAATGTGCTCTATCAGAAAAGATCATAAAATGAATTTAGCCCGCCGTTCGGAATAGTGAAATATCGAATTTTTGACATAGCCACGGTTTTTTCAGAGAGGGAAACGTTTATAACTCCGAAAATAATTCGTGCTCCAAAAAAATTCTTTCAGTGGAGTATTTTTATTAATGTGCTCTATCAGAATAGATCATAAAATGAATTTAGCTCTCCGTCCGGAATAGTGAAATATCGAATTTTTGACCCAGCCACGGTTTTCTCAGAGAGGGAAACGTTTATAACTCCGAAAATAATTCGTGCTCCAAAAAAATTCTTTCAGTGGAGTATTTCTATTAATGTGCTCTATCTGAATAGATTATAAAATGAATTTAGCCCGCCGTCCGGAGTTTGAAAAATCCAACATTTTCCTCTACTCAGCCGTTATCCTTTAATGAATGTTACGGAAAATCAACTTCCATCAAAAGATAACGTTGCCCAGCAAGAACCACGTGGAGGTGTAGAGGTATCTCTTGTCAAGGAAAAAATATCATGAATTTCAGATAAAGGAAGGAACTCTATAGGAGAATATAGGATAAAGGATAATATTTACCAACTATTATATTCATACCTTTCATATAACTGCAATGTGTTAAGGGAATATGAAATAACTTTCAAAAAATACACTAATTCTCGAAAATTGAATAATCATGATGAAATAGACTGTTCCAAATCGCAAGGAATCATAAGGGTCAGAATAGTAGATATCGAATCGCATTGGTGATGTGAAGTATTTGTATTAATGTGCTCTATCAGAAAAGATCATTTACTTATTTTTCAATGTAATATCAACCCGAGAAAGCTCGGTACACATTTTTGACTCAACCTGTATATAGAGGTATGGCAACTTCAAATTCAAAATCGATAATATACTTTAACCTTTGGCTGGAACACATATGCTGCTGCATTATTTATTACTGAGCTTAAATTAGGAGGTAATAATGAAGATTTTCAAATAAAAACATGAGTTTCAAACAAAATTCTATTTACACTACGGATATTTACAATTGTGAATTTACAATTCTAACCGTTTTTTATTTCTTTTGTGTTTATCTGCATTCCACGTCTTGGATTGTATTTTATAATATTGCAGTCCCGTTTTCTGTCTATCTGCCGTAGATATCTGCAACTGGAAAAAATGGGATAAGTATTTTCCTAGCTTCAGATTGCTATAGAAAATGAATGGAAGGGACCTTTGAGTACTTACAGGTTAGGTCCACGTTCACTGGAAAATTCACAGTGGAAAATCAAAATATTAATTTTTTCTCTTTTCTGGTATTGTTGACTGAGAAATTCGAAACATTGCTCTCTCATGTAAATATTCAGGGCACCATCTATATGGCCGCCATTATATTCATCAGGATAGCGGCAGTCTATTATTTTGAAGGCCACACATCTAATTTTGCCTGTAATAATGTCAGCCAGGCCAGGGTTGAGGCAGTAATGGACTTCAGGTCCTAATGCCACCCTTTTGTAACCGGCAGGGTATAGGGCCTGCTGAAGTCTCCTATCAGGTCCTCCTCAGTTGACCTCTGCACGGCAGATATTATTAGGTCTTCAGAGAAGGAGGGTTCAAGTACCGGCTCTGCATTATCCGAAAGCTTGATCCTCTTAGTCTTCACCGGAATGGAGTAGATTGGCCGCTTGAAGGAATTTTTCTTAATTTCCTGCAGCGACATCTTTCTGATTCCGTTATGATAAATGTAATCCTTAAATGCAATTTTAACATAAATTATATTTCTTTTCATCAGCTCTTCAATTTTTTGTTTCTTTTGGCAACATTCCTTCAATTTTTTTGACGAAGTGATGAACAAATCAAGTGCGGAATTATTTCAATTTCAATTATCTTCCGATTATCTGTTAATAATTGACTAATTTTTTCAGTAACGCGTTCGAAACTATTGAAAATTTTGTTACGATTACCAAAAGTATCTGACGATAAAAAAATATAGAAAAAAGAATGTCTAATAATTTCACTATCCGTTGTAAATTCTTGTAATGATGCGAAAAATATATCTGGATAATGTTGATTCACATAATCAGCTAATTAACTTACAGGGAATTCATTGTGTTGGACTTCAAGCCATACCATACTAAACTACATGCTTGTCATGCGTCATCCCATTACGCATGACCTGATCCAATTTACATATATCATCGAGTAGAACATTCTTGTTCTTTACTATAAAATATTAAAAACCCCATATGTTACATCCTCTCTCTTTGAGATCTCTGATGAAAAATAAAAAAGAATTTATACAATACAAAAAAAAACAGAGTTCCAAATTTTGTTTGAGAATTGGTCACAATCTATTATAATTAGGGAATTAACAGGGTTTTTGAATCCTATCCCTATCACGCAAATCGTATCTCTTGGTTTGAGGACCTTCCTCTTCATCATTTTCAACAATTATATGTTCTCTATTTCTTCTATACAATCTATCATGATCGTCTGATACAATAAACGCGTTCGGCATTGACATCTCAGATCAGAGAGATTTTTGTTCACGTGACTCCAGATATATCTGACAAATCTGAAATAATCGAACGATCTGGATTAAAAATTGACAACTGCCAAATTGACCGTTTTTTTGGTATTGTTTATGACTGCTAAGATGTCTAAAACTCTGGTGTATTCACTGATTCGATTTTGTTTTTAATTTCGTGGGGATATCGGATCAGTTTCGTTTTTCCCACTGAAGGTAGCGCTGTTTAGAATTTGACAGAGCATTGTCAATTGATATTTGAAAAAAATTTGAATACTTTCCTACGACTAATGAATATGTTGTATTTATAAGCGATTATTGGTGTGTGAAAATGTATTAGTTTCGAGAAAGGGGTGTAGAACATTCATTTATTCAACATGTCGTTCAGTAAGTTCAGTTTTCTGTATGGACAATCAAGAACTACAGCTAATAATTCGGTGTTGTTGGAATTCGAGGCAGAAAAAATCAGATGAACGAACATTCAGCTAAGTTTTATGGCAACTTCAGCAATATTTCAAAGAAACTGTATTGGAAATACGTAATGTGAATTGTGAGCATGTATTGAGAATCAGAAATTGATAAATCTATTCGAGTTTGTTCTTCAAATATTCTTCCTGAATAGATATAGTGAAAATTACCTTTCTATCAATTGAATATATTGGATATTTGACCAATCAATTGTGTTTTATTAAAATCATATTGAATTACTCCCCTCACGAATTCAAGTTGTCAAACGGAAATTATCTTGAAGTTGAAGAAGAACAGTAAATACTCCTTTGAGCCCTTATTCGGTAGTGTTGAAATGTTGACAAATTTGTTTTTACAACGAAAATTGAACTGTAAATCAAAAATATTCCTTAACAGCTGACAAAATGGCCCAGTTCATATTTTGCACTCGTTGATCGATATTCGATATTAACGCAAAACAAAATAAAACGAGAGAGTATCTTGGACTTCCTTTGATAGAACAAGGATAAAACGAAGCAAATGACATGGTGGCGCCGCCACGAAACTGATCCCATATCCCCGATTTTCTGAAATGTTGATGCTTGCAAAAAGTGACAAGTGCACACACCAGTGTTTTAGACATCTTAATGACTGCAAACCACATTTTGAACGATTTTCCCGGATAGTTTTAAATAAAAATAAATCATTTTGCAGATCAATATCGGTAAGTAATGTTACTCTGATTCATTTTAAAGTATTAGTCCATGATTGTGATGATTACATTTCAAGTCCAGATCTGTTGTAAAAGAAAATTGAATTTTCTTGAAAGATAGGGCAATCGGGAAAATAAAATTATATTATATTTTAGAGATATTAGATATTGTGTTATGGCTGAAGGTGGAATTAGAAGTGATGTAAAGGTTGCCATTCTAACAGTGGCACACGGCAATTTTTTGTTTGATGAGGATGAGGATGAAGTAGATGTAAATGTTAATGAGAAGGTCGAGAATTTTGCTGAACTGATTGTGCCTCAGTACTCTGACAAACAGTTTCAGCAACACTTCAGAATGAAACCGAGTACATTTGAAGATTTTCTGCAGAAATTAAGCCATGTGTCTCATAAGTCTGTTGGTCCAGGGCCTCCAGAAATTAAGATTGAAAAGCAGGCAATGATCACTCTTTGGTGTTTGGCCAACATGGAAAGTTTTCGGTAAATAAAAAAAAATTTATAGAATGCATTGAGCTCATTTACATACATAATACATTTTATTTATATATATATAACTGGTTAAGCTGTGCCAACATGTACTAATCTGCCAAAAAAGTATCGGGAAATTTTAAATAAAACGCACAAATATGTATTAAACTTCTTCAATATTCAGAGAATCTCCTTCGAAATATGCTCCATTTGAAGCGATACACATGTGCCAACTTTTTTTCCAATCATGGAAACATTTTTTATAGGCGCTTTCAGGGCAGGCCTTCGGCTGCTTCTGCGAATTTTCTTTTATGGCGTCTATGGAGTCAAATCCGGTTCCCCGGAGCGGTAATTTCAGTCTGAAGAAAAGAAAAAAGTCAAACGGTGCTAGATCAGGCGAATAAGGTGGCTGGTCGATGGTATTTATCGAGTGTTTGGTTTCAAAATCGCTAATAATCGTGGCTCGATCAGTTGGTGCGTTATCGTCATGCAAAATTCACGAATTGTTTTGCCACAAATCCGGCCGTTTACGGCGAATATTTTCACGCAAACGTCTCAAAACAGGTAAATAGAAGTTCTTATTGACCGTTTGACACAATTTCCTTGATTTTTTAGACGTTATCGATGGTTGAAGAGGTCGACGGTCGTCCTGAACGAGGCAAATCTTCTACGGTCTCCTGATCGTTTTTAAAGACTTTGTACCTTTCGTACACTTGGATTTTCGATAAAATAGAGTCTCCATAAGCCATTTCTAGCATTCGCAACGAGTCAGTACACAAAATTTCGTTCAAAACACAAAATTTGAGACAAATTCTTTGTTCAATATATTTTCCATTGTAAAATTCTACTACTGAGGTCGACTGGTTTCAATAGCTGTCGTGAACAAACTAGTCAGACCGCGCTCATTTTGGCATAGTAATTACGGACAGTCCTACCAACATACAGAAACTGGAAATACTTAAAAATACTCACCGCGGGCAATTTAAATGAGAATTTCCGGATACATTTTCGTCAGAGTGTATATTTATTTTAGCTCTGTAGGAGATAGATTTGGGGTGACCAAATCCACCTGCTGGGAGGTGTTATATCGGACATGCCACAGAATACTGGCAACGAATGAAATTTTCAAAATAATCTGCTGGCCAACAGGGGAGAGAGCATTATCAATAATGCAGTCTTTTCAAGCACTCAGTGGATTAAATGGTATGTGATTGATTTTATATAACATTTTTTTTCACGACTCGTATTAGTTAACATTTTCCGGCAATCGTCTTTTTTCAGAATAGGACTACCTCGGCGGGTACCGAGGTTTTAATTGTTTTATAGGTTTCTCGTCTTCGAGTCTCAACTCGGAACTATGAAAAATTTGTTTCTTGAGGATGGACGAAGGGTTTGGCAACAGAATCCACGAAGGATTCTCTTCTTCTTTTCCGGGCTTAGTAATCTTAGTGAAATAATACGTACATATCCTCAAGATAACTACCTAGGTTCGAACAGTAATATTGAAGAACCCATTGAAATATCATCATATACACGTATTAATTTCTGTGGAGAACTATATTACTATAACCTACTAGGTAGAAATTATATCACTGAACAATTTCATTATTTCAGGGGTGTTAGGTTGCATTGATAGCAGCCATATAAAGATCTTGCCACCGAAGAATTACCCAAACTCCTATTGCAATAGGAAGAATTTTCATTCAATTTTGCTACAAGGGGTTTGTGATAATAGGAAACTGTTCACCCATGTTTATGCTGGAGAGCCGGGGTCAATCCATGATAACAGACTTTTTGAAAAGTCGGACTTATTCACTGGCATTGAAGGTAGAGAGCTGGTTTTTCCGCACGATAGCCACATGCTAGGTGACTTAGCATACAAACTGAGAAGCTACCTAATGGTTGGTTTCAAAAATAATGGAAATTTGACGAACCGGCAGAAAAATTTCAATTTCAAACTATCAAAGGCAAGAGTAGCAATAGAAAACGCATTTGCTCTTTTGAAGGGACGGTTTCGCCGTTTGAAATACATGGAGACTGTGAGATTAGATTTAATAGCATTATTAACTGTAGTGGCATGCATACTACACAATATTTGCATACTTCAAGGAGAAAATCCATTGGATATTATAAATCTTGAAGAGGAACTTGAAGAAGAAAGAAGATCGAGTAATATTGCCATGTATGACCTTCCTGAAAATAACCAGCCAGCTGTAGCTAAGAGACTATCAATTATGAATGCATTAGAGCTAGATCAACAATTTGTGTAAAATAGAAAAATAATGAAATGTTTGTTTTACCTACCTCAGCTTTATTGTATATATTTTATATCGATTATTCAAATTAGTGTAGCATTTTAGTGTTTTTAATGGGGAAATTCAAAGGTGGTAAATACTGTGAATTTGATAGAAATGTTTGGATTTTGAGACTGTTCAGGGATGGCATAAAATAAAACATAATTTTTTCAAAATGAGTTGTTTTTATTGCAATATTTTTACATTCTTCTTATAGGAACTGAAAGTTTCTTGATACATATTTCAGAACAAAATAATAAAAATAATAGTAATTTTATAAAAAAAACATCATTCCGCATAAGAGTGACTTGCTGAACAAGATCCCTCTACTGCTTTTGTCAATCTCTCTAAAAGATCAAGATAGCGATCTTGCCTAGCCATTTTTTCTTTATGTCTTCTTTCATTAGCATTTTCTGCTAATTTTCTTTTTCGTATGAATGAGGACTGATAGCTTGTGCTTGGAGTGGTGACTATCTCACTATTTGTGGTTACTATTTCAACATTACTTCCTAACAAAAAAAAATATTTCACAATCAATGAAAAATCAGATTAATTATTTACACTCTATGTTCCTACGGAAGCATCCCCTGAATGCTCAGCAGTATGCCTACCAGAAAGGCAAATCCACGGATCTTGCCCTCAATAACCTTGTCGGTAGGATCAACGAATCTCTCAACTCCAGGGAGATTTCGGTGGCTGCCTTCCTGGACATTGAGGGAGCCTTTAATGCTGCTTTCACTGAATTTCTGGTGAGGGCTGCCAAGGTTAGAGGTGACCCTCCTACCATATCGAATTGGATCAGCACAATGCTGAGCCCAAGAAACATTAAAACCACGCTTTGCGGCGAAGCGCTCAGATTCATAGCAGGCAGAGGTTGCCCGTAGGGTGGTGTACTATCACCCCTTCTCTGGTCCCTTCTGGTTGACGATCTAATTGCTATCATCAGCTCGCTTGACGTATATGTTCAGGCTTACGCGGATGATATAGTTGTTTTACTGACGGGCAATGACGATGTAATAATCTCAGCTGCTCTTCAGGAAACACTAACTATAATTCAGGGTTGGTATGAGGGGGAGCAGTTAGGTGTGAACCTTTGCAAAACCTTGATTGTTCCCTTCACCAGTAGAAGAAAGTTCCAAATTTCTCCTCCAATTCCCTACGGTAAGACTATTCCACTCGTAGAGAAAGCCAAATATCTAGGTATTACCCTGGATTAAAAGCCTCACTGGAACTCATTTTGTGAAAATCGTATAATCTGTTTTAGTTCAATTATGGATTTTCATCAAGTATGGGTCACATCAATTCAATACCTATGTTGATGTATAGTGTAGTGAAAAAAATATTTTAGAAATGTGATTAATAGGAAATTATTGCACTATTCTTTCAATCAGAAAAAACTACCTCCAGTTGTTCTTTCTCCTAGAATATTTGTCCTTTCACCAAGTACATGCAGTCCCACTCTACTGGAACATGTTGCTGGCGAATTAATTTCGGGTCTTGAAAATAAAAGTTCATTCATTTGATCAAAATACTTCCACTCCTTTCTGTTGTTACCAGATTCTTCATTGTGCTTTTTTATGGTCTTGTAAGTATGTTTTAGGCCCTTAAATTTAGTATCACACTGTTGAATTTCAAATTTTTGATTGAAACATTGTGACAGTTCCTTAGCAATCTTCTGCCACACATATTTCTTCACACTATTTTGGAACTCTTTCTCGTATTTGCCACAAAGTTGAATCAACATAAGGGTAGCCTCATGACTCCAAAGCTTGGTGTTCTCTAGAAAAGAGACAAAATAATTTAAATAAAGAGGTGTCATGTAAAGTGGATGTTTTTGAATGTTTCAACAATCCTATGGTTTTCTTATTTATATAATTTTTTGGTGTTATGAATATATTTTTGTATTTAAATGTATATATTGGAAATTATTTTTAAATTATTACCTTGAATTGAGGTAGGCTCAGGTATTGGCACTCTGGCAGGGCTTGGGCATTCTATTGGCAGCTCTTCACTGCTAACGTGTGGTGTTTCAAACAAATCTAGAATCAAATAGATGTATAAAGCTATTGACAACAATATATATATATATATATATTTTAGGTGCAATTTTCTTGGGTTTAGAAAAATTTTACCTATTGTATATATATATATATATATATATATATATTTTTTTTTTTTTTTTTTTCCCTTCACCACAATGGGGTTGGTTCACCGAGTACACCGGTCCGCTTTTCGGACAAGGTGGACTCAGGAGGTGGTAAGGAACTTTCGCACTATCCTTGTGGTTGCAAGAATAACCTGTTTCTGTGCAGTACTTATTAATTCTTTTTGTAGACCCAGCATGACAGTGTACTCCTCCAAGTGTGCCTCGACCAGTCCATTGGTGGAAATTATGAGTGGGAGAATCACCACCGACCTGAGAGCGTAAGTGTTCTTCAATTCGAAGGCAAGGTCTTGATACTTCGTAAGCTTCTCCGTGAATGCTTTGGATATATTATCATCAGCTGGAACCGTGACATCCATGATTTTGGCAGATCTTTGCCCCTTGTCGAAAAGCACTATATCGGGCCTATTATGCGGTATTGGTTTGTCCGTTGTTATGACCATATCCCAATAAAGTTTATATGCGCCGTTTTCCAAAACTGTGCTCGGACGATACTCATATGGCTTTTTTGATCTTTTAACCAATCCGGTTTCTTCGGCAATGGCACGATGGAAAATTCTAGCCATGGCATTATGTCTCTCCGTGTAGTCTGTCGGCGCCAAGACGGAACACGAGGACACGACGTGTTGTATAGATTCCGGCGCCTGCAAGCATCTACGGCATCTATCAGTTGGTATGTTTCTTGCCGTTATGTTTTTTATGTAGGATCTCGTTGGGACCACCTGATCTTGGATGGCAACGAGTCTGCCTTCCGTTTCTGGGTACAGGTATCCAGCCCTAAGGTAAGTTAGTGACTCCTTTTTATTGATGTTATTTTTTTCCAGGCTACCAGGATACCTCCCATGGAGCGCCTTGCTATGCCACTCCCGAATGAGTTGTGCCTCTGTTATACCACCAACTGGTCCCTCCTGGCTGCTCAGATTTAATGGAGTCAAGTTCTCGTCACTCCGACATATAGCCTGCAAAAGAGGTGAGGTCTTTGCATGAAAATATTCTCGCATGCTTACGACTGTTTCGTTGTACGTTTTCTCAATATTTTGCAGACCTCTCCCTCCTTCCTGTCTTCTAATATATAGTCGATTAGACGAAGCGTGTGGGTGGTGAACTCCGTGCCTGGTTAGTAGCGCGCGCGTTTTAATATCGAGTTCTTTTAATTCTGCAGCAGTCCACTTGATAATTCCAAATGAGTATGACAAACACGGGAGAGCCCACATGTTCATCGACGTGAACGTCGCTTTAGCATTCAGCTTGGACTGCAGTATTTTTTTCACTCTCGAGAAGTATTTTTCCCGAAAAATGTTCTTCATTTCGGCCTTCTTTATGTCCAAGGATATATATATATATATATATATATATATACTTTTGAACGTTAGGAATACATTTTTAGTTATCGAACAATATAACAGTTTCAGCAGAGATTACTGTAACGGGGTTCCATACAATTTGGCGTATGATACAAGAGCTTAAGCTGCGTTTACATTAGCGAAATTTCTATCGCGAAATAATTGCGCGAGGAAATTTCGCCTAGTGTAGACGCCTCCCTCACCGCGAGGAATTGCGGGGCGAGGGCCCTCGCTGCGAGCCACAGGTCTGTCGGTTTTTGTCCGCGCATCAAAGGGTTTCGCTCATCGAATTTCGCATAGTGTAAACGTGGTCCACAATCTCCGTACTGACTGCGAAACAAAAACTGAAGGCGGCTCGCTCCACTCGCGAAAGATTTCGCTCTTAATTGCGCTTTGTTTTGGGAACTGCGAAATTTCACTCGATGAGAGTAATTGATGCCCGAGTGATTTTCGCGAGGAAATTTCGTTAATGTAAACGCAGCTTTAGGAACGTTACAGGACCCTTATGTTGGGGTATCATCTCCCATAAATATATCAGTGGTTATTCATTATGAAATAGGAAAAAACGAGAAAGAACTTCCAAAAACTTCTGAAACATTATTGAACATTTTTTCACTTGAATGTGCTTGGAGTTGTAACAGGGGGTTCACCACAGGGTTGCCCCTCTTGTTCCAACTCTAAAGTCTACCTCGTAAGAAATTCCTCACCTGGAGTTTGGGACATAAATACATTCGTATTATTGTATATATGCATCGTCTCCTCTTTCTCCTTTTGCATTATAAGTAATCGTGTGGCGAGTGCTATATCTGAAAAATAATACATAGATATGTGAAAAATCATATTTCAACCAAAATCCTTCTAGAAAATTAAATAATTTCTTCGAAATCATCTATTTTCATACTTACTTCCTTTTCCGATTATCTCATTATATTCCTCATCACTTACGCAGATTCTGTACGTTTTCTGTTGTTCTTCATCCCGCAGTTCAATTTGAAGCGACATTCCGGACAAAAATGCAAAATACAGAACAGCAAACTTGCGCAAGACGCAAAATACAAATATCAAATAATGTCAAATGTCAATCAACGCTCGCCCACTTTCGATTAATCGTTTCCCTCCGTCTCTCGGGGCCGAGCAAAAAGATTTCATCCGGATACTTCGGACGTGAAATGTCGAACGAAACAGATTTACCTCCCCTACATCTACAGTCCCTGGCCATATTATTAGACGCATTGATTTGATGCAAAATCTCAATATTGAATTATTAAATTGAATGTATATGTTACATATACTTCATCTGTAAATGGTTTTCAAATATAATATATCATATTCAATAAAAAATATTGATTTATTGATGATTAAACACGAAATTCTAATATTTTGCTGAGCCACCCTGTGTAGCTATGAGAGTTTCATACTATCAATGCAGAATTGTTCGGTTTGCTGCATTCGAAGATAATGATTTCATATGTGGATTATCGAAATAACGTCCGAACCTGCAGAATGCAAGACATCCACTGGAAGATATAGTACTGATTCATACTTAAGTACTAATACTACAACATCAAAAATAAATGCCAAATAGAACAATTTAATGAGAGTCGTAGATAAAACTGACATTCTGTGGAAATGAAATTCAAATATTCTGCTTTTTCCTCGGGCAATACCAGTAAATATAAAAAAAATCCTCAGTGCGTCTAATAAACTGGCCAGGGACTGTAGATGTAATTATCGAACGATAATACGTGCGTCAGACACATCCGATGTCAATGCCGAACGCATTGAATATAAGATCTTGGTTCTTGACATTTACTAACAATTTTCACCTTTACCAATTTTTTGATTTGAAATAAATATCATCACCAGCAACACCATCACTCAAGGATTTACTTCCAGAATCATAATAATGCTTTTGTAACAATTGTTGTTTAACAGATCTTTGTATTCGTTATTACTTATCACAACTGGTTTAAGTAGAGAACTCCTTGAGGGCAGACTATCTTTGAGGCGCCTATTCAAAAACAATTGGGCTGGGGACAAACCAATATTAGTGGGAGAATTTCTATACTTCAATAGAAACATATTTATATCGCACATAGGGGTAAATGACAAGTCTAGTCGGTCAAAAATTATAAATAACCATTTTCTGTTAGTTCAATACTTTCGAAAAAGTATCATAAAAAATCTAGGACCTCTGGTATCAATCTTGCAATTAATAAACAATCGTATCAGTCAGGCTTGTGCACCGCTAAGGAGTTATTCAAATTTTTTCCCCAAACTTTAAGTTTTTAATAGCTTTCAAACAACAATCTTTTGACATAATTTTCCATATTTTGGGTGAGAAAATAAAGAGGGATACTTAAATTCACTTTAAGAATAATTTATTCACGATATACAATAAGAAAATAACAAACTATAATACACTTCTCAATTGATCACCTGATGTGAAATTGATTTATTTCTTAGTAATCATCTGATGATTCGCAACTAGAATCACTGTCCGAATCGAGTAAAGTCTGAGGAGCTACTTGATTGGCTGAATCTGCTGAGAGGAGTAGGGCTAACGTCTCGCTCAAAAATGGCTTGCTTTTTTTCTTAGGTATTGGCCTCATGCCAGATAAAAGCGGATCGGACGTAAGAAGTAATCTATTCAAGATATCTATATTACAAGATTCTCTTGAAAATTTTCGAGCTAAATTCGTTCGGTAATGCCTGAAATGCTTATTCCTAGACTCTGCAGCTTCTTCAGAGAGTTGTCCAATGGGAAGGAGAGCGTTTTCTATCACAGTCGCACCATGTATTAAAATTTTGTGAACAGTTGGAGTCATAGGATGCCATGAATACAACTCCACATATAATTTGGCCGTTTCCATCGCGTATTCACCAAATTTCAAGGTATCGATCTTATATCCACTCGAAATTGCCTCTAAAATCACCTTAAAACGGAAAATTAAATTGAAATCTATGCCCGTGATTTCTGCGGCAATGTGTGGATCAGCAAAAAACCGCCGACTTGTAGGTATTTCCGTCATTGGTGTTTCCAAATCCACGTTTGGGAACGTCCACAATTAAACCCATTTTCAGCCTGAAATCTTTCTGGATTCTCTTTTTCTCCCCTTTTATTGATTCTTTATCCTCGTCAGACTGAATTCGCCATTTTCTGATAGGCAGCTTGTAAGCTAGATGCAGTATGCTTTCAAAAAATCTTATTCGTGCGTGTAGTACGGAGAGACCAAACCTCAGTGTTTCCTCTCTTACTTCTTTAGGTTGGTCGAGATTGTTGAAATCTTTAGAAGTAGCTCCGCATATGAAGCACTTCAACGTTGATTTTGTATGACTTGCAGCATTGCAAACTTTGCCGTCTACCATGGTCAATAACATTTTATGTTTTACATAATAGGAATCTAACGATTTGCTCGATTGTTCAACATACGAAATTTCTTCGTTGGTAATTTCAGTGGACTCCTTTACGAACCTTATCCGTTTGGTCGACAAAATCTAGGCGAGGAAGGCGTCGGATTTTGCCAAACAATTTTTTCGTTCGACTGAGCAACCAGTCGAAGAGGTACGAACGAATTTTGGAAAATGTTGGCGTCTGAATCAGCATCATTTTTAAACATTTGTTTATACTCTCTTTGTTGACAACCATCACATCCCCATTTGCAAATCAGCAGAAGTGAGGTACGTTCTGCATCACTCAATGTGTCACCTATTTCTTCTATAGAGTTCAATAGCCTAGTAACAGTATGGTCCATTAAAGCTTGTAATTGGACTTCTGCGTGGGATTCTGTGACTCGATACGAATCCTTATTTGGATAGCAGCTGAGTTTTTCTTTTTGGAGCTTACTGTAGCATGGATACAATTTTTTATGGGAATTCCTCACCAACTCGTACTGTTTTCTAGATAGATTTGCTTCGACGAAATCGATAACGCCTGCACAGTAGATATCTTCGTACAGGCCTTACCATAATCATCTGACAATAGTCCTATATATTTAGTAGCTAGACTTGGATCTTGAGTGATTTCTTTAACCACCAGAGAAGCATTCCGATGTCCAGCAGCATAAAGTTGGGATTGGGTTGCATGAGAAAGGATCTGGTAATCTACTCCTTTGCGCACTTCTTCCGTTTTTCTTCTCTTGCTTCTTTCACTACATTCCGTGAATAATTTCTGGGGTCGACCTCTACACATGGCTACTTGAGGTAGTTGGAACGTTCCCTCCAACCAATATGAATTAGCCCTCAAGAAATAATTCTTATACTTGTTGGCTTTATGACATCTTCGTTGAAATTCTGACTTAAGTTTCGAACAGTCATGTTTGATATTCTTCTGCTGCTCTTCAGAATAATTATCTAGCTTTACTAGATAATTTTCAAGAAATTCCAGTTTCTCGTCGAAACTGGGCAACTGCTGGCTAACCATAAGGTTAAAAAGGTCTTGTCTCTTGATCATTCTCACTCCATATGATCCTAAAATGACATTCGTTTGTGAGTAATGAAAAAAGCTCAATACATCCTTTTTCCGACTTTAAATTGAAATTTTTTGATTCTTCATTTAGAGTTCCTGCAGAAGAAAAGCAATATTTTCCGGAGTGGCGGTTATTGGCGGCTCTTGATAGAAAATTCATCTAGTACATAACTTGAGCAACCAATCACGTTAAAATAGTTATCGGGAGTCATCGGGAAGTATAACAAATATCTCATCGAATCTTGAATTTCACAATAACAAGAAGCTATAAAGAGCACATAATTGCTGCATCCTTTCTTTTCATGAATAATTTTACGCTATAACATAGATACATACCTGGTCTCTCATAATCCATAATAAGTTGATCTTATAACAATTTTATAGGAAACACAAGAAGCACTGAACTATGCAATTAAGAAATATTTTTGATGCGGAACAAAACGACAAGTTGAAACAAATTTTTTCGCTAATATTGATCACCAGGGAAACGTTTTATGTCATTGACTCGAATGGCCCACTATTCTGATTTACTATTCCGTGCAATTTTCCCAACTCTGCTGCATTTTTGGAAATTGATTTTTGGCCGCCTAGATAATAATTTTACCCCTCTGTGTGTCGCCCCCTTCTGAGGCACATTTTTTTAACAGAGTCTTTACAATGTTTACAGCCTTTTCGGCCATGCCGTTACTTCTAGGAAAGTTCGGACTGGAGTGAATTAATTTTATGTTATCACATTCTGGTGTCCACCATGGCACCGGATGATGTCCGCTTACCATCTGTTTTTTTGGACGTGGAGGTTGGCGGACTCTAATATTATGTTGGTGAATTTGTCGACAAGTTCATCGATGTAATGGCTATCAAAGAATCCAAAAGTGCTTTCAACAAATTCAAAAGATCTAAAACCGAGGAGGATTGCATTGAATACAAACGACTCAGAGCTAGAGCTAGATTCATCATGAAAAAAAGCCGTAGGGAATCCTGGACCGAGTTCGCATCTAACATCAACAGTTCAACTCCAATAAGCGCTGTATGGAATAGTATCAAAAAAATCTCAGGAATAAAAGGAAACAAAAGAATATCTAATTTGATCTATAAAAACAAAACTATATCTCGAACTGCTGACATGGCCGAAGCACTAGCATTCAATTACCAACGACACTCTCAAAGTAGTAACTACCCAAAAGAATTTATAAATATCAAGAGAAAAGAAGAAAACAACCCAGTGGAATTTGATACCGACCAAGAATCTCCAATCAATGCCCAAATCACTATGCAAGAACTCAATGATTCTCTGAGCGGTACAAAAAATTCTTGTGCAGGACCAGATGACATACCTGTCTTATTCCTTAAAAACCTTCCAGAAAATGCCAAAGAAATGTTGGTCAGAATATACAACACCATCTGGACAACCAATGTCTTTCCCGAAGCCTGGCGGAAATGTGAAGTCATTCCAATACACAAAATCGGAAAATCAAAAATCCTTCCTGAATCTTACAGACCAATCTCTCTATCATGCACCATGAGCAAATTAATGGAGAAGATTATTAATAGAAGACTTATGTGGACGTTGGAACATAAAAACCTCATAATTCCCGAGCAAAGTGGGTTTCGTAAGAATCGATCAACACTGGATAATTTGATCGACCTCGAATCAGAAGTTCACGAGGCCTTCGCCAACAAACAACACTGTATAGCCATATTTTTTGATATAACTAGAGCCTATGACACCGTCTGGCGACATAAAATACTCAAGACATTGGAAAACTACAACATCAAAGGCAACATACTCAGATACATTGCAAACTTCCTTAAAGAACGAACATTTCATGTAAAATTAGATGGGTACCAATCGAGATCAAAAATCCAAGAAAACGGCATCCCACAAGGATCCCCTATAAGCGTTACCCTATTCCTACTCATAATTAATAGCATTCTACTAGATTGCAAACCACCTGTGAAAGCAAGACTATTCGCAGATGACTTGGTTATAATTTCCAGAGGAAAAAACCAACACACAACACGAAGATACCTACAAGATATCCTCAAAGGCTTGGAAAAATGGTCACTCGAATCAGGACTGCAATTTTCCTCTTCAAAAACCAAATGTGTGTTCTTCGCCCGGAAACCTCTAGATAATCCTCCCTCACTCACGTTACATGGAAATCCTATAGAATATGTCAAGAGCATTAAATTCCTCGGTATGATATTCGATGAAAAACTGAACTGGAAACTCCATGTTTCACACTTGAAAAAGTCCTGTCAAAACGGATTGAATCTTATGAAGTCCATAGCAGGTAAAGACTGGGGAGCAGACTTTACCATGCTTATAAGAATATACAAAGCACTCATAAGGTCAAAACTCGATTACGGTGCCATCGTTTACGACTCAGCGAAGAAGACTGTAACGAAAGATTTGGAAACAATACAAAACCATGCACTCAGAATCTCTTTGGGAGCATACCGTACTAGTCCAGTCAGCAGTATCCAATGTGAAGCTGGAGAACCATCCTTAGCATCACGAAGACAGTTCCTCACCATCAAATATGCTATGTCAGTTTCATCGAATCCATCAAATCCAGTTCTCCATAACGTAATAGCTAATCGTTTCAAAACTACATACCTTGGAAATCCCAGAACTGATCCACCATTTTATGAAAGACTGAACAAATACCTATCAAAATACAACACCTCCATCCCAACTATGATCAAGACATCGAATCCTCACGATGCACCACCCTGGATAGTCCCTCTCCCTGAATGTGACTGTAAGCTCACCTACATCAAAAAAACAGAAATTAACCATGACACTATTAGAAGAATTTTCAATGACCACTTGCAAACATACCAAGATTACAAACATATATATACAGATGCATCTAAGACAGAACAAGGAGTTGGAGCTGCATTCACCACAGACGACCACGAAAGCATTTTCAGATTACCCCAAACAGCAACAGTATTCACTGGTGAACTATACGCTATATGGAGAGCAATAAAATTCTGCAACGATGAAAACCTTCGACAATGCGTCATAATCACCGACTCCCTCAGCTCATTACAGGCCACGCAAGATCTCTACACTAACCATCCAATTTTGACAAGGATTAAAAAAGAACTAGAAAGGGCAAATACCAACGCAGCGAAAATCAAATTTTTGTGGACTCCATCACACACAGGAATCCGAGGTAATGAGCGAGCCGACTATCTAGCTAAAACTGCCACAACCAACGTAGACGCTACACTTGTTCCATATAACATACAAACAGATCTGACACCTCTTCTGAAAGAAACCCAGAAGAAACTGTGGCAAGCAGAATGGAACTCATCTACTACCAAGTTGGCAGAAGTAAAAAACTTCATTGAACCACACAAAAACATTCCGAAAATTAGGAGACACCAAGTGATACTAAGTAGACTTCGGATCGGTCATACCAGACTAACACACGAACACCTCATAACCCGGACCCAAGAAGCTTTCTGTGACACGTGTAACGTGAAACAAACTGTAAAACATATATTTTGTGAATGTCCAAGATACCACGAAGAAAGAACAAGAAATTTCATTGCAGGTTCTCTGAAAGACATTTTGGTGGAAAAGTGTGAAGTTAATAATATTATAAAATTTCTCAGAAGTGTACAAATTGACAACCTTATATAATTAATAATATTAATATGTACCACTCCATCGCTAATACCCCTTGTGGTTGAAGCGAAATTTCTAAAATAAAAAAAAATAAAAATTTATGTTATGTTCCTCAGAGAAAGTTTTAAACATGAACGAATTAAATGGATTATTATCAGATATGATACTATCAGGAAAGCCAAATGGAAAAAAGTTCCATTACATACTTTATAACATCATTAATACCTTTATGTTTTATTTGACGAAAATCAATCCATTTTGAGTAGTAGTCTACTACAACTAGAAACGAGTTAACTTTGAACTCAAAAATATCCATCCCCAATTTTTCATGGTGAAGCAGGGGCTGCTTAGTTTGATTTCTACTGACTTGATTACATATATCGCATCTACCAATAAACTTACAAATATCTTTAGACATTCCAGGCCAAAAAAGACACTCACGAGCACGAGATTTGCATTTGTTTATGCCTAAATGTCCCTCATGAATTTCAATTAACATTTCTGATTGTTTGGATTTTGGAATTATGAGTCTATCACCATAAAATACCAAGCCATCATATTCAGTTAAATAATCTCTTAAATTGTGATATGGTTTTAAATATTCAGGTATTGATCTGAAATTTCTCCAGCCTTTTCTGAGAAATACTTTTAAATCATGTAATGTTTCGTCAGCATCAGTAGCACCTTTCAGCTCTTTCATTTTAGAATCAGATATTGGCATATACTCAGTTAAACTATGAACAAAAATTATCTCAGATTCACTAAAGTCTTGAACATTAATACTAGCACGAGACAAAATATCGGCTATGTACATTCCTTTACCAGGCAAGTATTCAACTAGCAATTCATACCTTATCAATCTATATAACAATGTTTGTAGTCTTGATGAGACTTTGTTGATATCCTTCTTGAAAATGTTTACAAGGGGCTTCTGATTTGTATGTACTGTTACTTTCCTACCATACACATAATAATTAAACTTCTCAACACCGAATACAATAGAAGCTAATTCTCTCTCAATGTTAGCGTATCTTTTTTCTGCATCTGATAGAGTACGAGAAGAAAATGCTATAAGGTTTGCCATCTTGCATAAGACAGCAACCATAACCCTCTAGAGATGCATCACATTGCAAAACAATAGGTTTACTATCATCGAAATGATTCAAAATTGGAGCTTGAATGAGAAGATTCTTCATTTTATTAATAGTTTCTGTATGAATAGGTAGCCAATCAAAAATTGTATTATCGCAAGTCAATTTTCTGAGCGGAGCAGTTAAAGCTGATAAATTTGGGAAAAGTATTTAACAATACCCAAAAATCTTAATAATTCCTTTCTATTTTCAGGAAGCTTCATATCAATAATAGCTTCAGTTCTCGCAGGATCTATCGCAATACCTTTTTCAGAAACAATGAAACCTAGAATTTTAATTTCCGATTTTTTAAACTGAAATTTTTCTAAATTGAATGATATACCATTTTTCTTAGCAGTTTCTAGGACTAACTTTAATTTGTTGTCATGCTCCTCTTCAGTTCTACCAGAAATAATCAAATCATCAATGTAAATTCCATCATCACTCAAAATTTCACCAAATATTTCTGAATTTTTTCTTTGAAAGATTTCTGCCGATGTATTTATTCCAAATGGAAGCCGAAGGAATCTGTATCTACCAAAAGGTGTCGAAAAAGTGCATAATTTAGAAGATTCTTTATCCAAAGGAATTTGATAAAAAGAATCCCTCAGATCTAAAAGCGAAAAATATTTTTTTCCAGATGAACTAGTCAAGATTTCATCAGGAGAGGGAATTTGATAATGTTCCCTCTTAATAATATTATTCAAATCTCTAGGATCTAGACAAATTCGTAACCTCTTATCTTTTTTTTCTGTAATGACAATGTTATTGACCCAATCTGTAGGTTCTGTTTCTTTACAAATGACAGCACTTTTCTCCATTTTAATTAAAGTTTCTTTGAAATCAGGTAACAGTTTCTTTGGAATTCTTCGAGCACAGTGAACAACAGGAATTGCATTTTCCTTAAGTTTTAAGTGACATGGTTTTCCAGGAAATTCACCTAATTTATTGAAAACATCTATATAAGAGTTAACTACTTCAGTTTTATCCTTGAATTTCCACTTTTCAATCGAATGAACATATTTGATCAAATTGAAATCTAAACAACTTTGTAATCCTAATATTGGTTTGTCCGCATTATCCACCACATAAAACAGTATTTTATGATATTCACATCTTTTAAGACAGTCTAACCTCACAGATCCTCTTACCTTGACCATTTTTCTGCCAAAGGCCATCAGTGTTACCCTTGCACTCGATAATTCTTTTACTGAACCTAAGTGGAAGTAAACCCTTGTCGGGATGATATTGCATTGAGCACCAGAATCTAATGTAAACATAACATCATTATTATTTATCTTTACATTTTCAAACAATGCATTCTTATTTTTATTAGAATCTAACTGATTACTTTCCAAGCTATCAATAAAAACATCATCATTATCATCAACTTCATGCAATGATGTGGTCTCAACTTTGAATTTATTCTTCATATTTTTATTAGTTCTTTTTGAAAAGCAACAAGATGCAAAGTGATTTGGTTTTTTACAATATGCACAAATTTTTCCAAACGCTGGACATTTGAACTTAGGGTGCTTTAAACCACATTTGTTACAAATTTTTAGGTTATTACTTTTTACGTTAGAAAATTCACTTATCTTATTTCTTGGTTTCCTATTTATCGTGTCATTCTCCGGAGTGTTCTCTTCCTCGATCATCGCCTCTGCCTGTTTCTTGCTAACTTCTGTGACGTTGCAAATCTCCTCAGTTTTTTTCAATGAAAGGTTTTCATACTGGAGCAACTTCTCACGAAGGTTGTTGTCCTTTATTCCCAAGATTATCTTATCCCTAATCATTTCATCTTCGTTCTGGTATTCACAAACTCTGACTAAAGTTTTGATTTCGGTAATATATTTCGAATTACTTTGGCCTTCTTTCTGATTGCAGGAGAGAAATTTATATCGACCGAATATTATATTCTTCTTAGGATTGCAGTATTTCTGGAATGCCGCCTTAACGTCTTTCTGGGTGGATGATTCCAATTTCAGATTCAAAGTGTTAAATATTTCAACGCCTTGCTCACCAGGTTCAGAAAGATTGCCACTTTCCTTTGTTCATTAATATCGGTGGTATCTACAGCAGCCAGCATATAGATATCGAATTTTTGTTCCCATATAGACCAGTAATGGCACGTGTTCCCGTTGAAGTCCATCGTGGGAGGAATTCTAATCCTTCCATATCCGATTTATGATCAGAATACAAAAAAAAATTTCACACTGAACATCATACTGAGGATGGGGAAGCGGGTGAATATCCTTAAAATCTAGAAAATTATTCGGTAATTAAAATCAGACATTCTGCTCTTTGGTTTTTCAGAAAAAGTCTGCCGATGATTACGAGAGAAAATAACACCACAAAGAAAATATCATGGAACATGAAAAGATGCTCAGAATTATGTTTTCATCTTTAGTAAGGAGCAGCACAGAATGATTCGAAGACAACCGCGATGTTATATTATACAGGATGTTTCATTGGGAAAAGGAAATACTTAACAGGCGGATACGTGGCACCGAGGTGGTTCTGGAGATACGACTTTTATTGGTTTTACTGTATTCGTAGTCGAGATACAGGATGTTTTATGAATTTAACTCATTTCTTCCTGAGAACCACCCGGTATATTTTCTTCATATTTGGCAAACGTGTTTTTTATTCGAAGCTCAAATGTATCATGCAATAACCGCAAGCAAAACCCAGGTCGGGTTTGCAAAAAATTATGAATCGTTTGAATCTTCGAAACAACATCCTGTAGATCGAAATTTTGAAAATATGTTTCAATATTTGAAAAAACCACAAAAAACTAAGCAGAGGCGTGTGCTTTAAATTTCCGCGCAGACTGTTTTACTGCAAAAATGTTCAATACAGAAGTAAAGTTTTTAAGAACTTGGATTCCTGAGAGTTGTTTGAAGTGACTTTTAATGATGAATTATAAAAACTATTGAATCCATAATTATTTTAACATTACTTAGTAATAACTTATTACCTTGGTCTCAATTTTTATAGCTGCAGACAATTTCAGTTTTTATTTTCATGTTACTCTTTCGTCATTTCCAGAAAAAATTAAGGCCCTGTATATATTTATTATGGAAGAAAAATTCTTTGGCAATTGAAATCTGGTAACGGGGAGGCAGCGAGAGCTGCAGATAATCCAGACATTAATCAAATGGCTCGAGATATTGATAATTACTATAAAGACCATAACGTACATAAGTCGACATGTAAAAGAAATTGTAGCGACAGCTTATAATATTAATGATTGGGAAATTTTTTGTGCTTGGTTCAAATATTGTAACGAATTCGGATACTAAAAATTCAACGTTCTCAAATGTCTTCAGAAAGTTACTTGAAATATCGAGTTATTCAGATCCTTCAATAGATGATATTCAGATTGAAGTAAATTCCTGTCGAGGAAATTCTGTTGACTGGTTTACGTTAAGTCCCCATCGGAAAGATTGGCGCAGATCTGATGATTTGCATGTGGCTTTCAGAAATAAGAACACCGTGGGCATTAATTTTTTCACGCGTATTAAGGACGTAACTCCGGTTTCGTCACAGTCTGGCATTGTTTACATGATTAGGTGTAATGATTGCTCTCAAGTAGATGTTGGTCAGACTGGCAGATATTTAAAAATTAGAGTTGAGGAGCATAAACGTTCAGTTAGTCTACCTATCACCATTCCTATAAGACTGCCCTAGCTCTCCACACTGAGTCAACTGGACATTGCTTTGATTTCGATGATGTTGTTGTTTTGGGGAGGCATCATTTCCTCGGCAAACGGTTGTTGCATGAGATAATTCGGATCTAGGTTCATGATTCTGTCAATTCCAGAGCTGACTGGCTGACATACAGCACCTTTCCAAAATATACCATAATATATTGAAGAAAGTAAGAAAGAAAACGTAAGCATTTCTTTGTCCGCCCACATTTCTCTGTATTTGTCTCCACATGTTCCCCATCTCCGTGAGATGTCAATGTTTCTACTTCGAGGAGAGGATACCATTGTTTAGATCTTTATGCATTTCATGAATACTTTTATTTTTTCAATGACAGTGGGAAAAGCAATTTCATCCTGTAAGTATCAATTGATCTGTTATTCTTTGTTTTTCTAGTCATTTTACCATCTAATCTATTTATTTATTAATTAAATTATTGATATTTGTTTACATATATGTACATATTCTTTCATATATAATTTTTTATTTTTTTCTTCTCCTTCTCCTCTGTACTGTGCTTTTTGGTTTTGACTCTAGTGGCTTTATTTTTATAACTTTTTGTAATTTTATGCGATTTGTTATTTTTAAGATTTTCGTCATTCTTAGATCAATTTTTGAGAACTGTCTATTATTCCTGTATTATTTTGTACTTTTGTCTCACTTTCGTGAAGGGAGAGACTTTTGAAATTTTATATGCTCATTTTCAGTGCCCTGATGATGGAAATGATGGATGATGATGGATGCTCCTGTTGAGAGATGATTTGGTATTTTGAAAAATATCCCAGCAAAGAGAGTAATGCGTCAAAAAAGTCGTCGTATTATCAGGAAAATACGAAAATATGTAATTTTTTGTTTATAAAGAAAGCTCCCAAAACATTACTAAATCCAAGTGCATTAAAACTTATAATGAGAAAAAAAGATGATGGTCTTGCTTCACCGGAGGTTTAGAAGAAGAAAGAAAAAGTGATGCATAATAACTTTCTTGAAACGTCATTGAATAGGGCACTTAAGAATTCCCAATCACCTCAGCCTAATAAATTATCATCGGATCTCTGCATTTGTTGTAAAGAAAGAGTGCTTGACTTCGAAGCTGAGTGGGTCCAATGTGACAAGTGCAATGGTTGGGTTCATGTGGTGTGTATTGGAGATTTAGAAGCAACAGTCAGCGGAGATTTTTTTTGTAAATTTTGTGCGGGTAAAGCTACAGAACAAAGCGTTCCCTCTACGATAAACTTACAAGAGCAATGTAATAAATATTATACTGAGAATTATACAATATCCCTAGAAGATTTGAAAGAAATTGGAAGGAATACCAGGACTCAACGAGAATCTGAAGCTTGGTTCAGAGAAAGCAAAATGCGTGTCACGGCATCCCATTTCGGAAGGATCTGCAATGCGAGAACTACGGGTAGTTTAATTAATTTATTAAATGAAACGCAAGATCTGACTGATATCTCGTCAAATGTAGCTGTTAAACATGGAATAGATTTTGAAAAACGTGCTGTCCAAGCCTATGAAGCAGCAACTAATACAAAGTGCATTTCTTCGGGTTTGATAATTCATCCGTCGTATCAATATCTTGCGGGTTCTCCGGATGGATTGGTGAATGACAATGATTTAGTTGAAGTTAAATGCCCGTACTCGTGTCGATTTTTAGAACCGAATGAGGCAATCTCGATAGGAAAAATTAAAGCATTTAATATAAAAATGGGAACTATTTCTAAAACGCACCCCTATATATATATATATTCTTTTGAAAAAGAGTGTTACAAACTTTTACAATCTGAAAATAACAATGAAGCGGGTGTAAAGAAATGGAACAAGAGACAGATCCTAAAAACCTGTTTCTCGTTCCAGATCTCAGTGTAAGCAGAGGAAAAATGTCAACGGGGTACCATACATATCTTCGCACCCCTATTATCATCAAATACAAGGTGGTAATACAGATTGGTGCGATTTCGTAATTTGGACCTTCAAAGGTATTAAAATAGATCGAATATTCATGGATAATATGCGTTGGAGGGATATTTTTCCAAAATTGAAGCGGTTTTTTTCCATAATGTTGCTATATATCTCCAAATCAATCAAAAATCCCTCGTTTATCAAATGGAGACCATCAGGTGAAATAGTTATTTCACCGAATGGATTAGTTTCTGCTTCAAGCTATTATAAAATATAGGTAAAAAAAATTTTATTTTTTCATTTTTTTCAGATGTTGAATGTGATGTGGAGGAAATTACTTCTGAGGATTTTTAAATATTATCGGGAAAGGAATGGTTATCTAATTTCATAGTAGATATTTGTTTGAATATATTCAATAAGAATAAAAATGAGTTTCAAGTTTTCCCAACTTTACAAGGGACAAAAATATTTTTATATGGTTTTGGTGAAAACCACAGTTCACTTTCAAATGTAGGGCAGAGACTCCCCACTATATTTCCTCCGATGTTTTGTATCCTTGTCTCACAGCATCGACCCTGTTTGTAGATGGCGCCAAAGGCGCTGTTGTGTAGCGTTTAGCGCGGGAATTTCGAATTATTCTTTTGTGTATTATTGTTTTCTTGTTTTGCAGTATGGGAGCGATTTCGCACAACCATAAAATTTATGCTGAAATTTTTGCCATGTTAATCATTATACTTAACATTGGCAAACAATTTCGCTATCAATATGGCTGCATGAAAATTTTTGGACAAAAACGGAAATACAACTTTTCGAATTGTGGTTTCACGATTTGAATTTAAATTAAACTAATATCAGCAGACATATAGGAGAACAATTGAGGTATTAAAAAGAGGAAATATAAAACAACAAGTAAAATATAAAACAAGTAACGTATAATTTTAATAATATTACGATCAGAGCAAAGTGACCTGAAAACCTGCTCGCTAAATTTCCTCCGAGATGCAATTCCGGAACTCTGCTAATGTTGTTCACATGTTAACCATGAAAAATCTATGCCATTATGAACAAATTTAGAGGCATGATAAGGAGGGTCAGAAATATTAGAGTTTTCCAACATAAAATTCTCCAAAGAAGTTTTACCTTGTCCAATGGATATTTTGAATACAGTACTTGGATATTGGATAATACAGACTCCTCTCATCATCTGGCCATTCCTTGGTCCAGATGAACACGTTTTATCCCTCCAATTCATCTGATGATAATAGAACAGAACAATCCGTACACGTTATTTTCTTATAGATGCATTTCCAAATGAAACCAGCCACATAAGCTACTGAAAAAGTTTCTGCACTACACCTATTCACATCCATAGATAACACATCTGCTTCAATTTTGGATACCGTCTCCTCTGTTGTTATTTCTGGCATAAATATGCATTCATAGCTATCACTATGTGTATAAATATTTTCAACTCAATTTCTCATCTGCAGCTGCAAACACCATTTAAAAAAAAAATTGTCATGAACAAAGTCCCACAAAATTTTAATGTATTCCGTGTTGCCACAATTATTTGCACGTCAAGACAGATTTTGTTAATTATCTCGCAATGGCAGATTATATTTATACATTTGGCAATGCCAGCAAAACCGAATGCAACGCCTCTACTTTTAGGGCCATTGATGTAGACAAAGATAGCTTTATGTGATTTTCAGTGATATAGACAAAGATGATTGACATAGCCTGAATCGGACAAATTTAGTGAAGGAGTTGACCGTCTCGTTGTTGTCTGTGTAGGGTTCAAAAAGATGTTTTGATATTTCCAATACTTCAAAATTACTCCGATAAAATGGATCGCTCCAGTTTCCATCATTTTTGTTTGGCTGTTGTTAATATAAAATCTAAAAGCTTTTGTTTTCTAAATTCATATGGCAGCACAAAAAAAGAATCGTCATTGCATCTAGGTAATTTCTTAAAATATGTAGAATTTTATAAAACAAATGCTTGTACAAATGTTGATGAGTGGACCATCGAACTGAAGCAACATGATAAACAAGACGACGGCTATAATTGCGGAGTTTATATCCTATATTATTTTGATAAATTAGTCAATGAAGAACGTTTGAACAACAATGTCAATATTAAAAATTATAGAGTAAGTTTGAAAGATGTCATTATTAATTCTTCACATAATATGTCCGAGATATGCTTATTTTGCGGAAATAACGTATTGTTTTCATGTCAGTCAGTGCGATGCGGTAGTTGTTGTAGGCATTTTCATGAAAGATGTATATCTGAAACCAATTCAGATACTTCATTTACAGTCGGTCAGTTGTGTGCGATAAATTAATTGTTGACAGATTATTTTAATTAAATTTTATATTTCTAATATATTATATTTAGGAACATTGTGAAACCCATTATCTTTGATATAATCGATGATTGCATGTCTGTATTATTTTTTCACTGTGAATTTGAAATATATATATATATATATTGGATAGTTTTTGGGTTAGCGATATGATGAACATATTTTTTTAAGCGAGTTTCTTCACCTTAAAATAAATAATAAATTGTGATCTCGTTCTTGGGACGAATAATTATATTTAATCAGATAATATGCTCTGTTAGATATGTTTCAATCAGTTATTTTCTATTAAATGTTTTTTTCCACAAACGAATCCCCTTGAATTTTATAAATGAGACAATATATATATGGTGATGATAAGATAAGGTATTTATTCATTTCAGATAAATTCGAATTACATGCAGAGTTACAATAAATCCAAAATTAAATGAAATGACATCACAAAAATTTTTTGTTCACTCAGTAGCTTCAAAATAGTCCCCGAGGTTGTATGGTTCCAATGCAATCAGTAGATTTTTAACTTTATTTCTGAACGATTTATAGTTATTTATGCGTTTTATATTATTTGATAACTTAATGAAAGCTCTGATGCTCATATAAGCAGCGCTCAGTTAATGTTAATCTATGAGTTGGAAACATTATATTTAAATTTCTTGTGTTGTAACTATTTGCATTCTCAGATATGGAACTACCCCTATTCTTATGTAAGAACATCCAAACAAATACAGGCCATAAACAGTGAAAATTCCTCTAAATCTAAAAGTTCCTCTACATGATTCCCTAAATTTCATTTTGTAAATTATTCGAATTGCTCTCTTCTGAATGAGGAATATTTTCTCTAAGTTTTCATTATGATATGTTCTTTAATATAAATAAAACCAGTGTGAGGTCATGAATTATTGGGATCGATACATATTTTTAATTTCCTCAATTATCTGATAATAATTTCATTTTAGCAATGTCCCTTATATGTTTATTCTTTTGTATATGGTCATTTAAAGGTACTGTGCATAATTGAAGTTATATGAAAGGTATAAATAATAGTTGGTAAATATTATCCTTCATCCTATATCTAATATATAAAATTCTCGTGTCATAGTTTTCGTTACCATACTCCTCCGAAACGGCTTGACCGATTTTGATGAAATTTTTTGTGCTTATCCGGTATCTATGAGAATCGGCCAACATCTATTTTTCATCCCCCTAAATGTTAGGGGTAGTCCACCCCTAAATTTTTATTTTATTTTTTAGACAAAATTTTTAATTTCTATTTTTGTATGATACAACATACAAAAATACATACAATCCTCAATATTCACCCTTCTACGATCAACCCTTATTTTTTAATAGCCATTTTAGTAATTTAATCATTAGGAAATTATTTATATGGCAAAACAACGTTTGCCGGGTCAGCTAGTAATATATAAAATTCTCGTGTCACAGTTTTCGTTGCCATACTCCTCCGAAACGGCTTGACCGATTTTGATGAAATTTTTTGTGCTTATCCGGTATTTATGAGAATCGGCCAACATCTATTTTTCATCCCCCTAAATGTTAGGGGTAGTCCACCCCTAATTTTATTTTTTATTTTTTAGACAAAATTTTTAATTTCTATTTTTGTATGATACAACATACAAAAATACATACAATCCTCAATTTTCACCCTTCTACGATCAACCCTTATTTTTTAATAGCCATTTTAGTAATTTAATCATTAGGAAATTATTTATATGGCAAAACAACGTTTGCCGGGTCAGCTAGTTCTCCTATAGAGTTCCTTCCTTTATCTGAAATTCATGATATTTTTTCCTTTATTCCCATTCCTTGGCGAGAGATACCTCTACACCTCCACGTTGTTCTTGCTGGGCAACGTTATCTTTTGATGGAAGTTGATTTTCCGTAACATTCATGGAAGCATAACGGCTGAGTAGAGGAAAATGTTCGATATTTCACTATTCCAGACGGCGGGCTGAATTCATTTTATGATCTATTCTGATAGAGCACATTAATACAAATACTCCACTGAAAGAATTTTTTTGGAGCACGAATTATTTTCGGAGTTATAAACGTTTCCCTCAGTGAAAAAACCGTGGCTGGATCAAAAATACGATTTTTCAGTATTCCGGACGGCGGGCTAAATTCATTTTATGATCTATTCTGATAGAGCATATTAATACAAATACTCCACTGAAAAAATGTTTTTGGAGCACGAATTATTTTTGGAGTTATAGAAGTTTCCCTGTCTGACAAATCCATAGGAATCATATTATATATTATTACTCTAGAATGCTAATCCAGTAGTAAAAAATGCGGTGAAAAATTGACAGTGGTCGTTAATACGAATGCGCATCATTAGTTTATTTTCTAGTAGAACGTTGCCGAGTTTTTGAATATTCTGTCGATCGAATCTTATGAAGAGGGGACAATTCATGTAACGTAGGTATGTCGGACAACAACGCGTTTTCTTTTATTGAGTCATTTGATTTTTCACTGTTGCACGATCTGCTCGGAGGTAAGAAGTTTTAAGTCACATTTTCTGAAATGTACTTGTGTTTGTGTACTTGTCTATCATATTAAAAATAATAAATGCAAACAAAAAATTCCAAACTTGAATGAATTATCGAGTTCCGTTGATAGCGAATTCCATTGATGGTTTACACATATACATACAATACACTTATACACATACATACATAGTAGTATTGCACTAGATCAGGATGTTTCAAAATTGTTGAACGGAGTTTATACCTTGAGTATTAACCTCAAATACTCAAAGTATGCACCCAATGCTTAGGTACCTGTTCATCTAATCGAATCTGCAATAATATCGAATTGCATTGGTGATATTATAAGTTTAGATCTTCTGGAATTTTTGTTGTGAGTTCCAAATATTTAGTAAGCACCAGTTGTTACCATGGAATTCGTTATAAAACTCCAATCTCCAGCCAATTCACGGTTTGGTCAAACAATCAATGAATACTCAATAATACCTCTATCAAATTTATCAAATTAGATTTGGACTTATAACACGTTACCTCCGAGATCCCGATATATTTTCATTGAAACCTGCAACATCATTGTACTGATTTTCTAAAACAAAGCATATATAAACACAATTAGTCATCCATGCATGTGTTCAATACCGACAAGAAGTCCTGTATGAATCGAAAAATAAGTTCTTTTACCGAATGAAATATGTTTATTTCTCATTTATACCAAATAAACAATTCGACTGACATAAGGTAGAAAAGTCTAGGCAACGTTCGAGGTGAAATAAACTAATGTCGCGCATTCGCTTTAACGACAACTGTCAATTTTTCGCCGCATTTTTTACTACTGGATTAGCATTCTAGAGTAAGTATATATATTATGATTTCTATGGACAAAACCGTGGCTGGGTCAAAAATTCGATATTTCACTATTCCGGACGGCGGGCTAAATTCATTTTATGATCTTTTCTGATAGAGTACATTGAAACAAATACTCCACTGAAAGAATTTTTTGGAGCACGAATTATTTTCGGAGTTATAAACGTTTCTGTCGTCTATCTATGGCTCGATTCACACGGGCGAGTAGATTCGCAGCGAGATCGCAGCGAGTTTGACGGAAGCTCAACATCCGCCAATTCACATGGGCGAGTTTCTCACGACCGCGAATCTTCAGTTCGTTTTCACCGTCCAGTATGGATGCATCAAAACGTGCAACAGTGGCGTACTTAACGTACCAATACTTTTACAAGAAGGACTCTAAAAGAAAATATTGGGTTCATCCTCTTGTGAGTGCTAAACTTCTAAAAAGGGCTTTTGTTACAACATTTAGTGATCTGCAAGAAGACCCAATAAAATTCTTCAATTATTTCAGAATGAGTATTCGGTCATTTAACGAATTAGCTAATACATTACACTAAAATGTAAAAATACAGTTATGCGACTTGCGGTCAATCCAGTGGAGATGTTGGCTGTTACATTGAGGTAAGTATTTGATAATTTGTGTTGCCTAACCTCATAGAAAATAACACAACAAATTAATTAAGGAAGAAAAACCTATTTGAATAAAGAAAGGATAGGGAAATGAAGAACTCAGATAATATATTTATATATAATTGTTTCTCAAAAAAATATCCATATCTTTTTCACAAAATATTTTATGGAAATAAAAAAATATTCTATCATTTATAAAAAATCAAATGAGTCAGGTACATAAAAGAATTGATCATATGCATTTTCAATTTACATCTGTGTTGAAGACAGAGGGCGAGGAATACTGATTACTTGTAGATGGAGACGGTACCCACACATACGAGGGTCCCTCCTGATTCACTAGGGTCAGATCAGTAAAACTATAGTATATCCAACTCCAAGAGGCCAGCCGTAAACATTGTAGCATGCAGTGATCACGCGTCAAGAACGTGATAACGCAGAGGTGTACTAATAAGTTTTATTCCGAGAGAGTTATATTTTAAAACTTTTTAAGTGTTCCAGTTCCGGTGAAAAATATGTATGCTTATCTACGAGTCTTATTAATGAACAATTAATCTAAAGTTCCCACTTTAATACATACTATGTATATAAATGTGTAACAATATTTTTTGTAAAAGTGACTAGTCCGTAGTGTCGTCAGAAGATGCAGAACTTTCTTCTAAGTTGACGATGACTGGTGTTATATCATCCATAATATTTCTCTCTCCGCACTTTCTCAAAGATTTTGGACGTCAGCCATTTTAAATGTGGTGTTTTTAACTGCCACAAAATTCTTGACATCGGCCCAAATCAATTCAATAGGGTTCAGTTCGCAGTGGTAGGGCGGTAATCTAAGTACAGTTATATTTTGGGCCTTTGCAGTTTCATCCGCGATGTATTTTTCAAAGTTTTCTTTGTTCTGCCTGACTATCTGCAACAATTGCGCTTTTATCAGGTCAGGGGTGAAATCAATATTTTCCTCCCTCAACCATTGTTGGATATCACTCTTTCTGAATTGTGAGTTAGGAATTTTTTCCATTTTCCTTGAATGGTACGGAGCATTATCTAAAACTACTATAGAATTTTCTCCAATTTATTAAATATACCCTCGAACCACTTTTCGAAGGACTGATCCATTTCTTCACCAAAAAACTCGTGACTACCAGTTTTTTTGGATTGGAAAGTCCAGAGTCCTCCAGTTAAAAAACCAGTGTCACTGCCAATATGACATACCATGATTCTTTGCCCTTTGCCTGGAAAAATATATTAACTTCATTTAAAAAAGAATGTTGAAATTGTTTTCCACCAAAAAGGTACTTACATCAAGTTTCACAAAACTTTGATTGCTCGATCAACGATTTGGCATTCGATTTCCCGAAGGAAATCATTGAAACTTTCATATTTCCGGATATATTGGAGGAGTAGCAGTTGAGAATCATTAAATAGGCGTGTATAGATAATTATTCGGTGCAAGAATGATATTCAGAATGCTTATGACCAACTTATCGACTGAAAACTAATTGACGTTCATCCGTCAATCGATCGTTGATTCTCTGATCAAGCTTTATGAAACCGAGGGTTAAACTCAAAATTCAAGACCTTACCAGACGGATTTTTTCATTTGAAATTAAGTTTTTTCAATATAATAGAGAAGGTACTCTTCTTAAAATTTGGCGAGTTCGAGTCTTCATAAACTATTTTTACTACTTTCTCTATAGTCGGGTGTTCATTTCTAAAGAAAAACTCGTGAACTTTTCGCCGTATTACATTTTTATCGAAATCTGATAAGGACTCCCATTTGGTTGTCCGATTTTGATTTGTTGCCGGCTGTGATAGAACACCGGAATTTATGTATTCGGAAATAATTCTCCTAACACTTCGAGCTCCAATGCCAAGTCTCTCAGCAACTCGGAGTTCTACGTCCTTTAAATACATTCCTGCATTTTGAATAATCTCACTGAGAAAAAAGTTACAAGTAACTTTTTTTACTTGACTGCTTTTTACTCAAGCTAAATAAATTTTCATACGAGATACGCGAACATTTATGTGCTGCAGATAATCATATATTTATCGTTAACAAACACGTTCATCTAACAATTTTTAATAGTTAGTAGTAACTTTTTTTCTCAGTTCAACATCAAAATTTATAGAATCCAAATGGCACTGATATTTAAATTCTATTTGTTGTTGATAAATACGCTGCGTATAGATGCCAAATAATCGCTCAACTTATGGCAAGCTACTTTTTCAGTTACGTATTTTTATCAGCCTTGAATAACAAAGTTATTTGCTACATTGAAACCTTGACTTGGGGTAGACACATGTGTTTCTTGTAATAAGTGTAAAAAATATTCGGATGATAACCGACTTGAGCCAATACGAACCCGAAGCAGTTATTCCCTTTGAAGATCGGTGAATCCAAAGATTAACATCTGTTGTACATCTGTGCAGTGTGCATCATTCAGCGGTCAAAAGCCAACGCGTCTGCGGGTTAAACGAATTATCGTGGATCTCGAAAAGTATCTTCATAGTGTTTTGAATTTTCAAGCTTTTTTCATTAGGAAGAGCCATTTCATTTTTATTCCTATTATATATTGTATTGCATGTGCGTAAATTACTTAAGGTATATAGAAGTTACGATCCAACTAATAGTGAGAAATATATTTTTTAATGATCAAGAAAAGTGTGACAGGAGCAGCTTAGTCCGAATTTAATATATGTACCTATCTATATATGCAAGAATTATTTCTGATATATAATTTTTCAGATCGAGAAATGAATGATATGAGTTTGAAGCTCCTCGACGGGGACACAATTAAGGAGATATTCACTAAAAAAGGGCCATACCTTGTATTCAAAGCGAAATATAAAGAGTTTCGCGAAAGGCAAAACGAAATTATTATTTATGTAAGTTTGGACTTGACTTGATATATTTTCCTCAAATTAGTCGGTGCTAACAAACATCAGAGAAATTTATATATTTACTCTTAGGACATAGGTTGATTGTTATTTATGTTATGGCACGGCAAGGGCCTTTGAAAATGAAGGACCGAAAAAATGAAAATGAAAATATGCAAAATGCAAGAGCAGAAAAGCGAATGCTGGAGTACCGACTTCTGCCTACCTGCGGCTTCACAGTACGGCTGAATTCTTCGTCTAGGCACTCACTCTCGAAATAGTCACTTTAGCTGAGGTTCGAATTCGTGGATTATTCGAAGAAAATTAATATTATACGGGAAAATTGGTCTGTAGTTCATCGGACGAGAGCCATATGAATACTGGCTTAACGACATCCGTGCAATCCTCCAGCATATGTTACGCGAAAAAATTAGATTTACATATATTGGATGGAATCTTAAAACAGCGAGCAAGCGATTCGGAAATTACGGAAAACATTAATTAGTTGCAGTAACATTACCGCCCACCTAAAATAGAATATTTTATGAGATGGAAAAAAAAAATACAAAAGTGAAAAGATATCGAACATTAAAAAAAAATTTATATACACAAATATATAAAATACAATCATTGCAGTGGCAATGGACATAATTTAACCACTGGTCTCTGCAGTACACCTTGAGTAGTTCGTACAGTAGCTACCCTAGCTATTTTGTCGGTGCCAGGATGCAAGTTCTCAATGCGTCCAAGTCGCCAACGTAATGGCGGAATTTGATCGTCTTTTATCAAGACCAGTGCGCCTATTGAATAAGGAGATGAGTTGGTATTGAACCACTTTTTCCGTTGCTGTAATGTGTTCAAATACTCTAAACTCCATCGTTTCCAAAAATCCTGATGGATACGAGTTAAGACTGCCAACGTGATAATCGACCGATAGATAGGTGCGATAAATCGGGTTCCGGAATAGCAGTTAAGGGGGCTAAGGTAAGAAAATGGCCTGGTGTCAAAGCAGACATGTCATTCGGATCGTTGCTAAGCGGACACAGAGGGCGTGAATTGAGTACAGATTCAATCTGTGTGAGAACTGTATAAAATTCTTCATAGGTTAGAATCTGATGACCGATCACTCTTAATAAATGGGATTTGACAGATTTTATACCGGATTCCCAAAGACCCCCAAAATGAGGAACAGAAGGCGGATTGAAACCCCACTCAATTTTTTCTTCCAACACAGCACTGTGCATATAACTCGAAATCTCCCGAAAAGCTCCCCTGAAATTTGTCCCACCATCACTAAAGATGTGATTGCATCTACCTCTTCGAGCAATGAACCGACGCAATGCCGCGAGAAAAGCGTCGGAAGTCAAATCGGACACTAACTCCAAATGCAATGCCTTCGTTGTAAAACATACAAAGAGACATATATACGCCTTTAACTATTTGGAGCCACGAGATTTCGACATGGTTATAAAGTATGGACCACCATAGTCTACTCCTACGCACTGAAAGGGCTTCAATTGATTGATGCGCAAGGGTGGCAAGTTACCCATGGGAGGCTGAGATACTCTGGGATTAACCTTGAAACAGGTATTACAGCAAGAGATAACTTTGTTTATAGCTCGTCTGGCTGATAATATCCAGACCTGTTGAGTGAGAAGAAACTGTAGGGTCTGAGCACCTGGATGCAGATATATTCTGTGAAAATGCTGAATAAGAAGTTCAGTAAGGCGATGAGATGAAGGAAGTAGAGCTGGGTGTTTGTGATCATAAGCCAGACCAGAAAATGACAGGCGACCGCCCACCCTGAGAACACCATCTTCTCCAATGAAAGGATTTAATTTTCGAAGCGATTTGGATATAGGCTTACCCGACATGAGATTATCTATTTGCTCCTTGAACACGTCTCGTTGAACCTGTTTAATAATGAAAAAAAGTGCTTCTTTGAGTTCAAATGAGGACAATCCGTTTGCCTTAGGAGCTTTTGAGTTTTTTGTGTTGTGAGCGAATCTGAAAATATAAGAAACTATCCTCTGAATTTTTGAAAGAGATGAAAACTTTGAGAGAAAGTGGTCTACAAACGATTGAGAAGTGAAAGTCGTTAAGGAGATGTGACGTTCTTCTTCTTGTACAAAATCTAAAGAATTTTCTATCTCATTACTTCCGAAGCTGATGTTTTCTGAACGAAGCCAGTCAGGGCCCGCCCACCATAAAGAACAGTTCAACAGTTCGGTTGGCGTTAAACCTCGTGAGGCGCAGTCAGCCGGGTTGTCCTTGGATTTGACATGATACCAATTTTCTTTTGAAACTAAATCCTGAATCTGAGTTGTTCGATTACTTACAAACGTTTTCCACCTATGAGGAGAGGACCTTATCCAAGTTAGGGCTACCATAGAATCAGACCATGCGAAAACTTCGTCAATTCTGAAGGCAGAACGATAAACTGATGAAATCATATGAATAAGTTTAGACAACAACAGACATGCACACATTTCCAGTCGTGGAAGTGAGATTCTTTTTAACGGAGAAACCTTTGATTTGCCACATACGAATGATGTGTCAATGGAGCCATCAGAGTAGAAAAACCTGAAGTAGACAACTGCTGCGTAACCTTGCTCACTGCTATCTCCAAAACCATGAAGTTCACAGCGATGAAAAGGTTTCGATGCAAGTTTCCGAGGTATTTTCAAACTATCTAATTCACTCAGCTCTGATTTACACTGATTCCAGCGACGATTGACATCATCTGGAAGTGAGTCATCCCACTGCAATCCCAGTGTCCAAAGATGCTGGATCAAATGTTTTGCCAGGAAAGTGAAAGGAGAAAGGAATCCCAGAGGGTCAAAAATCCGAGAAAGTTCAGAGAGTATGGTTCGCTTAGTAGATACACAACTACTCGCCTCTGCAAAGTACGAAAATTCGTCCGACGAAGGAAACCACCTCAAACCCAGAATCTTGATTGTTGGATCGAGATCAAAATCCAAAGAACTTTGGTATTGATGATCCAACGGTATGGACAAAAGTAATTGAGAATGGTTACTACTCCACTTTCTGAGTTGAAAGCCACCACAATTCAATAAGGAAATCAGTTCCTTCTGTAAAAGTTTCGCCTCTTCTAAATCATCACAGCCTGTAACAACATCATCAACATAAATGTCTGTGAGTAGTATTCGACAGGCATTTGGAAATCGATCCTTCTCATCCTTGGCCAATTGAGATAAGGTTCGAAGTGCAAGAAAAGGAGCCGGCGCCACTCCGTACGTAACTGTGTTCAGCCGATACACCTTTATGGGATCCGATGGAGAAAACCGCCACAGTATTCTTTGAAAATCACGATGTGTAGGTTGAATTAATATTTGTCGGTACATTTGTTTGATATCGGCTGTGAAAACAAACCTATGGACACGAAAATTCAACAAAATTCCTATTATATCTTTCTGCAATTTTGGACCTACCAAAAGCGCATCATTCAAAGATAATTTACCCGGTACGCGTGCTGAAGCGTCAAAAACAACCCTCAACTTTGTTGACGGACTATTTGGTTTAACTATACAATGATGAGGAATGTAAAACACGTTCTCATTGTCAGAACTTGAAGAAATCAATGTCATATGATTTCTTTCCAGGTATTCCCTCATGAAATTACAGTATTCCTCGTAAATATGCGGAGTCTTGACCAATCTATTTTCAAGAGAGAAAAAACGACGTAATGCAAGAGAATATGTGTCACCAAATGAAATTGTGGAATGATCAGGTTTAAATGGTAAGGCCACCGTGTAGCGTCCAGAGGCATCTCTCGAATAATTCTGTGCGAACAAGGTATCGCAAAGTTGATCTTCTGGTGATATTACGGTAGTATCCGAAACCTCTTCAATCTCCCAGAATCTTTTCAACGAAAAGTTTAAAGAGGACCCGGATAATGACAAATGAAATGTGTTAACTGATATGCTCGGTGATTGAATCTTCCCCATGAAGATCCAACCAAATATCGTCTCTAGTGCAGTCGGTTCCAAACCGTTTCCTTCAATGCGACCATGCCGAAGTATTAAAGAGAAAATATCTGCTCCAAGAAGGAGATCGATTGACTTCGGGATGGAAAAGTCCGGATCGGCTAATTTTTTGTTATCGATACAAGTCCAATAAGAAGGATTGATAAAAGAACTTGGCATTTGTGTACATATCTTTGGAATAATAACAGCATCGAATGTGAAAGACGGATTTATTTGACCCGTTGGACGAATAGTACATTCGGTGCTACCATTAGCAGTAGATGAGCCCTCCCCAATACCATTAATAGAAAGTGAAGATTTACAAATTTTCAAACCTAATTTATTCACACAAGATTGAGTTATGATATTTATCTGAGAACCACCATCCAAAAGAACTCGGACCTTTTGAAATCTACCCCAAGAATCGCGAATTTCGACTTGAGCAGTTGCCAAGAGGACGGTTGAATTTGAAGAAACATTCGTTAAAACTTGAGCTGAACCTGAAGTGGAACCTGATGTGCTTGCACTGTTTGAATACAAAGTTTCCGTTAAAGGATTATTATCGGTAGTACTGCGCATGTGTAATAGGGTATGATGTTTACCGTTGCACGTACGACAATTTGATTTTGAAGAGCAAGTATTATTCATCTGATGCCCTGAATGCAGACAATTGATACACCAGTTTTTATCTTTCACAATTTTGAAACGATCCTGCGTGGATTGTTCCAAAAATGTTGGACATTTGTAAATACTATGACTCAATTTACAATAATTGCAGCTTATGTGTTTCTTATTTGAATCATATTTGGTTTGAACAAGAAGTGCAGAATTCCGTTTCTGCATTGAGACAGAACCAGATTTCGAACTTTGGGAATTCGAAACTGCTTGAGTCTTTGAAGGAATAGAAAGCGCGGCAGACTCCAATGCTATACATTGATTCGTGAGGAAATTTCGTAGATTAACAAATGAAGGAATATCCGTTGAACACTCATGTAATTCAAAGCGCTTGATCGAAGCTGAGTCCAATTTCTGAATGAGAAGATGAAATAAAACAAAATCCCATTGATCAGTAGGTAAACCTAAATTCTTTAATACCGATAAATTTTCCGAAAAAACCTCTAGGATTCGCCTAAGGCCCATCGATGAATCATTCTGCAGTTTTGGAACATTGTAAATTTCCCTCCAACAAGTATTAGCAAGAAGTCGTTTATTCTGATACCTTTCAGTTAATGTCTGAAAGGCATTTTCATAGTTTTGAGCAGTCAGTGGATATCCTTTTAATAGACTCAAAGCATGAGAAGAAAGTGAACTAAGAAGGTATTGAAACTTTTCTATCTGACTTAAGTTAGAATTTTCGTGCACCAAGCTTTTGAACATATCAAAGAAAGTAGGCCACTCTTTATAATTCCCATCGAAAATGGGTAATACTATTTTTGGAAGTTTCACATTCGGCGAACTGAGAGAGGGGTTACTATTTTCCTGTTTTACTGAAGGAAATAAATTAACGTAACTCGTCTTAATGGTGTAATAATTATCCATGAAGGCCGTTCGAGTAAACCTTTCAGCTTCTAATTCAGGTTCTTCGGAAGAAGCTATAATAGATACAATTGACGAATGTAAATTTTGAAATTCGACGAAAATTTCCTCAAGTCTTTCAAATCTTAACTTGAATCGTACGTGGAGACTTTCGTCAGTAATGGCAGATTGCGCTAGATTTAAGATTTCTTCAAGATCGTCACTTAGTATCTGTCGACGAGCTTTGAGTTGTTTCAATTTTGTTGCCATGATTAGTGGTTATTCAAGGTATACTGCAGAAAACAATGTGTTATTTGAAAATTCTACCTGAATAACTTAAAGAATGAGTAAGTACAATAATTGTTGAAATGAAACAATATAGATTCAATAATAAATTGTTTTGAAAATGTGAAATTTGAAAGTTTGATTTTATTGTTGATGTTTTGAAAAGAGGTTATGAACATAGATCAGAAAACAATCAGAAGTTGTCTATGTTCTGAGAAAATGGAAGATGACTTAATTGACATTCAAAACAACAGGTTATGAACATATATCTATTATATTAGATATAGTATAACAGATATATGGTTATGAACATAAATTTGTCTATGGTCACAAGATTCCTGAATGTCAAGTTCGATATGTTATCAGTTTTTTTTGAGGTAGGATCAATATGGAATGAATGAAATTCCGAAATGCTTGATCGCATTAATTTTGAAAACGCGGTTCGAAAATTCGGCTCGCAAAGGACCAAAATGGCACGGCAAGGGCCTTTGAAAATGAAGGACCGAAAAAATGAAAATGAAAATATGCAAAATGCAAGAGCAGAAAAGCGAATGCTGGAGTACCGACTTCTGCCTACCTGCGGCTTCACAGTACGGCTGAATTCTTCGTCTAGGCACTCACTCGCGAAATAGTCACTTTAGCTGAGGTTCGAATTCGTGGATTATTCGAAGAAAATTAATATTATACGGGAAAATTGGTCTGTAGTTCATCGGACGAGAGCCATATGAATACTGGCTTAACGACATCCGTGCAATCCTCCAGCATATGTTACGCGAAAAAATTAGATTTACATATATTGGATGGAATCTTAAAACAGCGAGCAAGCGATTCGGAAATTACGGAAAACATTAATTAGTTGCAGTAACATGTTATATTATAACATTATATAAACTACAATTCCTACTTGACATGTTAACACACAATTAAGGAGATATTCACTAAAAAAGGGCCATACCTTGTATTCAAAGCGAAATATAAAGAGTTTCGCGAAAGGCAAAACGAAATTATTATTTATGTAAGTTTGGACTTGACTTGATATATTTTCCTCAAATTAGTCGGTGCTAACAAACATCAGAGAAATTTATATATTTACTCTTAGGACATAGGTTGATTGTTATTTATGTTATATTATAACATTATATAAACTACAATTCCTACTTGACATGTTAACGTATATTTTCCATTACAATCTTTAGCAGTGAAATTTACATTTCTGTATAAAAATGTATACAAAAATATAAGAGTTGAATTGTTATTTTAATTTCTTATTATATACCTTCCCATATATTTATATGAGTCATGAAGTTTGCTTTGTATACGAAAATAAACATGCAAACATCAATATTCAATGAAAGAGCTATAGCATTCAAAATAATATATAATGTTAAAACAGAAAATAACACCGAGAAAAAAATTTGAATATGACAAATAGAAATTGTGACTTGCTATAGGCACAAAGAACTTTTTTTATTTGCTACAAGTATACGTGTTTCCTGACACAAAGTTACTTATCATAACTAAGCAAAGGTACTTGCAGTTCGTATTTCATTTTTATTCAGAATAAATGACTTTATTGACATGTTCCAAGTATCATGTGTTACTTGATAGGATATTGAGTTCATTTACTGCAACTAAAAAAGTTGTTCGGCGCAAGTAACAGTTGAATGTACACTAAACATAATTTTTTTATAGTTCAAGTATATTTGTCACTTGCAGTTAGTGAGAACCTATGTCTGTAACAGGTAACTTTTTCACTCAGATCTCATAAATAGTTTGTGTTGGTAATTAACTTTTTTTTTTCACGATAAGAGTCACTATTACTTACCGTAGGTACACACGGTCACTATCGTGAGTACACAGTTATACTTGTCATATGTACTCATCATCTACTACATACTTCCAGTATTTTTTTTTGTGCTTAAGGGGTGAAAACGATATTAATTTCACTCCCTAATTTTCTTTTTTGATAACTCATTCTTAAAAGTCATATATTTGAAATCGCTATCATATTATTGCAACATATATTGAATAAAATCAGTCGAGAGGGGTATCTCTGTATATTACCATCTGAGTTAATGAAAAAGAAAATTATGAATGGGAGGACTATTAATACAGCGATCACTCTTGGAGTAAAAACCAATTAAGGAAGTAGTAGAACCTCATCAATCAAATACTATACTTTTTTAACATTATATATTATTTTGAATGCTATAGCTCTTTGAGTGAATATTGATGTTTGCCTGTTTATTTTCGTATACAAAGCAAACTTCAAGACTCATATAAATATATGGGAAAGTATATAATAAGAAATAAAAATAACAATTCAACTCTTATATTTTTGTATACATTTTTATACAGAAAAGAAAATTTCACTGCTAAAGATTGTAATGGAAAATATACGTTAACATCTCAAGTAGGAATTGTAGTTTATATAATGTAATAATATAACATAAATAACTATCAACGTATGTCCTAAGAGTAAATATATACATTTCTCTAATGTTTGTTAGCATCGACTAATTTGAGGAAAATATGTCAAGTCAAGTTCAAACTTACATAAATAATAATTTCGTTTTGCCTTTCGCGAAACTCTTGATATTTCGCTTTGAATACAAGGAATGGCCCTTTTTTAGGAATATCTCCTTAATTGTGTCCTCGTCGATCTGAAAAATTATATATCAGAAATAATTCTTGCATATAGGGAACTCTAACAATTTGTCAAAATCAGCTAAGCGTTCGCAGTCGTGGGGCACACAATCTTTTTCCTCCATTGATTCGCATGCTGTTTTGGTCGGGTATTGTGTTTTGTGCATGTTTTTGGAAAAAATGTTGTTCCCTACGTTAGAGGGTTCCAAAAACATGCACAAAACACAATACTCGATCGAAACAGCATGCGAATCAATGCAGGGAAAAGCTTGTGTGCCCCACAGCAACGAAAGCTTTTAGCTGATTTTGACAAATCGTTAGAGTTTCCTATATAGATAGGTACATAATAATATATTAAATTTGGACTAAGCTGCTCCTCTCACACTTTTCTTGATCATTAAAAAATAAATTTCTATTAGTTGGATCGTAACTTCTATGTACCTTATGTAACTTGCACATGCAATACAATATATAATAGTAATATAAATGCAATGGCTCTTCATCCTTATGAAAAAAGCTTGAAATTTCAAAACACTATGAAGCTAGTAGCTTGAGAGACTAAATCGAGGTTCTGATGCGGAAGACCACTTGAGTGAATCATCTTTTTTTGCGTGAATACCTCATGCATTGTCGAGTGCATTGTGCATTATTGAGTATATACACAATAATCCACAATAAATTATATTCAAAAACTAAAAATTTTGACTTACCTCTGAATTTTTCCACATACTCTTCGAATCCCCATCGTTTGAGGATTTCTTCGTAATCCATTTAAGCACATAAAACAAGTACACACTGTAAAGTGTGTAAAGGGTGGAAAATTTTTTTATAAATCAGATCATAACTATTGAAGTTATATATCATATATCGCGGCATACTTAGACTTGGTTACTATATTCGTTGAATTTCGAATCCCTACTTTGTAGCCAAATCAAAGTATGTGAGATAATCTGATATAATATAACCTACCCACACGACCCGGCGGCGGCGCACTACTTTTCGAGATCCACGATAATTCGTTTAACCCGCAGACGCGTTGTCTTCTGACCGCTGAATGATGCACACTGCACAGATGTACCACAGATGTTAATCTTTAGATGTACCGATCTTTAAAGGGAATAACTGCTTCGGGTTCGAATCGGCTCAAGTCGGTTATCATCCGAATATTTTTTACACTTATTACAAAAAACACATGTGTCTACCCCAAGTCAAGGTTTCAATGTAGCAAATAACTTTGTTATTTAGGGCTAATAAAAATACGTAAATGAAAAAGTAGCTTGCTATAAGTTGAGCGATTATTTGGCATCTATACGCAGCGTATTTATCAACAATAAACAGAATTTAAATATCAGTGCTATTTGGATTCAATAAATTTTGATATTGAACTGAGAAAAAAAGTTACTGCTAACTATTAAAAATTCTTAGATGAACGTGTTTGTTAACGATAAATATATGATTATCTGCAGCACGTAAATGTTCGCTTATCGCGTATGAAAATTTATTTAGCTTGAGTAAAAAGCATTCAAGTAAAAAAAGGTACTTGTAACTTTTTTCTCAGTGAAGGGAGTGAAATTAATTAATTAATAATAAGTACCACTTTCACCCCTTAAGCACAAAAAAAATACTGGGAGTATGTAGCAATGTGTACTTGAGGTGAGTAATAGTGACTCTTATCGTGAACAAAAAAGTTAATTACCAACACAAACTATTTATGAGATCTGAGTGAAAAAGTTACGTATTACAGACATCCCACTAACTGCAAGTGACAAATATACTTGAACTATAAAAAAATTATGTTTACTATACATTCAACTCGACCACTCAATTCTCGAATCTAAACTTATCCAATTTGGAATATGGGGTGCTCTTCTCAGATGGCTATTGTCCTACTTCAATTTTAGGATTCAATTTGTCAAGGTTAGGAATGCATTATCTGACGCAATTCTGGTAACTTCCTCAGGGCAGCCACTTGGGTCCTCTACTATTCCTAATTTTTCTAAATGATGTATCCAGTTGTTTTTGGCATTCTCTGTTCCTGATATTTGCGGATGATCTCAAAATTTTTCTTGCAGTTAACAATAAGGAGGACGCTCGTAATATCCAGGCTGATCTTGACAGATTGGTAAAATGGTGTGAACATAATAGATTGCATCTTAATGTCGATAAGTGCAAGCACCTAACCATCTATCGCGGTAGTCCCCGAGTTGACTGCACTTTCTCATTGTCAAACAATTTCCTTGAAAGAGTAGACCAAATCAGAGATTTGGGTGTACTATATGATTGTGACATGAGTTTCAAGCCTCATGTTGATTATATTGTAAATAGGGGTGTAAAGTTGCTTGGGTTTATTATCACTCGCAGGATTTTCAGTCGGAGGAGACACTTAGGTATCTTTTTGTGACGCTTGTTAGGCCGACGCTGGAGTGTGCTTCAGTTGTGTGGTCTCCTTATACGTACATGGACTCTGAGAGGATTGAGAAGGTACAAAATAGGTTTCTTATGTATATTTCCTTTCGCCTTGGCATTGAGAGGATACATTTTTCAGCTTCACTCATGAGATCTAGAATCGATCTGCCCTCATTGTTCCTTAGACGCAAGCGTGGAGATGTGATATTTTTTTCGAAGTTGATTTGTGGGGCACTAAACTGCCCTGATCTGCTTGAGCTTTTCAGCTTTCTGGTTCCTCCTAGGCGAACCAGAGGTAGAACTCTTCTTCATATCCATGGTTATAAATGTAACTATTCTGAAAACTCTCCTGTCCCAAGGATTAGCAATCACGTAAACGTTGCATCTGTCTCAGGAATTGACTTTTTTAATCGGTCTTTATCGGGGTTAAGGGAGGAGATATGCCGGGCGATTGTGGCGTGATCTTTGTTTTTGAATTCTTGAGACTTTTTTGTTTTCTTTTTTCCGCCTTTCGAGCTCCGCCTCAGTTTGAATTTAAATTAAGTTTAAATTTAAATTAAATTGTAAAACACGTTGTCTACTGTTATGAAGTGCTTTTCGCTATCAATGTGCTTGTACTGAAATTTGTAAATCTTGTCCATTCCATTGTGTTGCACACAGTTATTTGTGTTATTTTTAATATTGTATTAAAGGGTATATCCCGTTTATTTCTCTAAATAAATAAATAAATAAAACTGTTACTTGTGCCGAACAACTTTTTTAGTTGCAGTAAATGAGCTCAATATCCTATCAAGTAACACATGATACTTGGATGATGTCAATAAAGTCATTTATTCCGAATAAAAATGAAATACGAACCTTTGCTTAGTTATAATAAGTTACTTTGTGTCAGGAAACACGTATACTTGTAGCAAATGAAAAAAGTTGCCTATAGCAAGTCACAATTTCTATTTGTCATATTCGAATTTATTTCTCGGTGCTCAATTTTATAAGTATTCAAAATCATTTCTTTTATCTCGGCACTGAAGTGTCATTTCAGACGTCTCTTTTTTGGAGGACATAAGTCAACACTCGATTCCTCAGCAGTATGAGTACTTGACATTATCTTAAATGCTTGTAACTTGAATAACCAATTTACGAAAGAAAAAGCAATGAATGACCTCTGCAGTTCTGCACAACAATTCGCATACAATCAATGAATCAAACGTAATGCGGTTCTGCGGAGGGTGCTTCTTACTCCCGCCTGCAAACATGGTGTTCCTGAAGCTTTGACCAATAAGAGGAGTACCTCAAATAAGATCACGCGTTAGTCAGTTTGTTTACGCTGGCCTCTCGGATTTGGATAGACTATAAATATACTGTTGCTGCGATATAGTTTGTGGTTTCGATGAGGTATTGTGTACTGAAGAGCGTAACTCCTACAGCTTGCTCAAAACGAAGCACCTAAATTCCAATTCGGAATCGATTGTTAGAGTTTTTACAATCGGTAGTAGCGACTCAAAAAAACTCCTGTCATCATTTGGCGATTGCACTGGTGTCTGTGGAGGTGAATTTATGAATTTTAATAAATTTTCCTCTAGGATTAACCGTCTCTTTGCTGGAGGAATCCTAGAGAATTCTCCTGAATAGTGGGTTTTTTTAGATGACATTTTTTTTGCAGCTGTTGCGTCAGGCGTAGCGGAAACTGAGGAACTCGAAGTTCTCTCAGAAGGTTCTGCTAATGACAGTACGCCTGCTTCATCTAACGATTCATCAGCATCTTCTGTATTATAATATAGTAGATAAGAAGAAGAATCTGTTTCTCTATGGTCCGTTGACGCCAAGCGGCTCATGCGCGCAACTTGACAGTAGTCTAGTCACCGGCTAATTATTGTAATGGAGTAAATGGACGTTATGTGTAATAAAATAGTTTTCAGATGAATGGATTTTTAATATTATTACATAAAAATAATACATGGTGTCAGGTCGATTGGAGTCGTATATTACGGCAAACATTGTGTCGACTAAGCTGGCGGATTAGGAATTGTGATAAACAAAGGACAAAAAACGACTAGACATGGAGTCCATGTTCAGACCGCCAAAACCGTTGAGTTTGGATGGAAATGTTGCGGAGAATTGGAAACTCTTCGAACAAAATTTTGACAACTTTCTAACGGAGCTCTTGAAAAAAGATGAAGAAACTAAAGTTGCTGTTTTCCTTAACCTAATTGGAGATGATGGCTTGGAATTATTCAACACCTTTGATTTGACGAATAATCAAAAGAAGTCATTACAATGTGTTAAGCAGAGATTTGAAGCACACTGTTCACCCAAGAAAAATGTTATATTTGAGAGATTTGTTTTCAACAGTATCACCCAGAAAGAAGGACAGTTATTTGACTCATTTTTGACTGAACTTCGAAAAGCTGTTAAGTCCACTGGATATAAGGACAAGGATGACATGGTAAGAGACAGAATTGTCATGGGTATATTCAGTAAAGACACTCAGGAGAAACTACTCAGAGTATCTGATTTAACATTGGAGATGACCATAAACTATTGTAGAGCCTACGAAGTAAGTAAGACTCAGTCCAAAGCTTTACAAAGTGAAGTCTCAGTGAATGAACTGAAAAGAAAAAATAAATATGGCAAAAAAGAGTCTAACTTCACGTGCAAGTACTGTGGCACTAACCATATGAAAGGTAAATGTCCAGCTTATGGAAAGAAATGTAAAAAATGTCAGCGACTTCATCACTTCGCGACAGTCTGCCAATCCAAAGGAAACAAGGAAGCACGGGATGACAAGAAGAAAAATGTACATGAGGTGGCCCAGGAAGAAGGTTCTGAAAGTGAGGGAGACCAGTTTTTTGTGAGCGCGGTTTCAAAGCAAATCGGTGTTGTGAACAAAATGGAAAAATCAGTTGGTGAATAAATGTGGCTAAAAAGCATAAATGTGCAGGGCAAGACAATAGAATTCAAGTTAGATACCGGAGCAGAAGTGAGTGTTTTACCTATTCACTTTTTGAATGGACTTGATCATAAGAAAAATTTGAAAAAGACCAATGTAACTCTGGTTGCATATGGTAGTGGTAATTTTACCATAAAACCTATTGGTGAGATTACCTTGGAATGCAATGTAGATGGTAGAACAGCCAAGATATGTTTCATTATTGTTGAAAGTAAAGGTCAGTTACCTCTTTTAGGTCTAAATGGCTGTGTAGATTTGAAATTAGTTAAAAGAACTGATTTTTTGAAGATTGATAAGTTTGAAAAACTTGAGGATGTCATATCGAGTTACCCGATGGTTTTTGAGGGTTTAGGAGAATTCCCAACTCCACATAAAATTGTTTTGAGAAAAGATGCTGTTCCGCATGTACAGCCAATAAGGAGAATTCCACAAGCATTGCATTCTAGGGTAAAGCTCAAGTTGGATCAATTAGAAAAGGATGGAATTATTTCTAAGGTGCACAAACCTACTGAATGGCTTAATCCGTTGGTTATAGTAGAAAAAAAGAACAATGATTTGAGATTATGTCTGGATTCGAAATTTTTAAATGAAGCTATTACTCGCGAACATTTTCTCATTCCCACTGTTAATGAAATAGCTAGTACTTTATCGAACAAATCCTATTTTTCTGTATTGGATATGAAAGATGGATACTTTCAAGTCAAAATTACAGATGAAAGCTCGGATTATTGCTGTTTTGGAACACCATTCGGTAGATATCGGTTTTTAAGGCTTCCATTTGGCATACGTTCAGCTCCCGAGGTGTTTCAGAAAAAAATTATGAATTGTTCGGGGATATTAAAGGAATTGGGATTTATTTTGATGATTTGATAATAACGGGGGAATCGGAGCAGGAACATGATGAAAATTTGAAATTAGTTCTTGAGCGAGCAAAAAAGTTTAATATCAAATTCAATAAGAATAAAATACAATTCAAATCGAGACAAGTAAAATTTATGGGACAATTATTTTCGGGCAATGGGATAGAACCTTGCGAATCGTATGTGAAGGCCATTTTAGATATGCCAAGGCCTCAGCAAAAGAGTGACTTGTTGCGATTTTTAGGAATGATGAAATTTTTAGGGAAATTTGTTCCCAATTTAGCTAAGATTTCGGCTCCATTGCGTAATCTAACCAGATTGGATGTTGAATGGTCTTGGGAAAAAGAACATGAAAACTCGCTAAATCAGCTTAAACATTTAGTGTCGAATGCACCAATTCTTGCATTTTTTGAGCCGTCAGTGGAAGTAGAAATTGAAACTGATGCTTCCAAGGATGGTCTGGGTGCCTGCCTTTTACAAAATGGGCATCCTATAGCTTTTAGCTCTCGTAGCCTGTCCAAGAGTGAAGTTAATTATGCCCAGATTGAAAAAGAGGCCTTAGCCATAGACTTTGCATGCCAAAAATTCCACTATTTAATTTATGGTGTAAAAAATGTTGTGATACACACGGATCACAAGCCACTTGTGTCCATATTTCAAAAGGAATTATACAATGTAACTCCTAGGTTGCAAAGATTAAGACTGAGATTGCTTAAATATGACCTTAAGATAACATATAGGCCAGGGAAATATTTGTATATCGCAGATACTTTGTCCCGAGCTTATTTGACCACTCCTGATGTTGACGATCCTGAAATGAACATAGCAGTTCATTCGTTAGTAAATTATCTTCCTATTTCAGAGGAAAAGAAACGTGAACTAAGGCAAGCGACAAGAGATGACCTTGATTTAAGTGAAATTGTTAAATATTTGAAATTTGGTTGGCCTGATAGAAGTAGAATTCCCTTACATCTTCATCACTATCTTAAAATTAGGGATGATCTTTTAGTTTGTGATGAACTTTTGTTTCATGGTAACAAACTTATAGTTCCAAAGAAATTAAGACCTCTGATGCTTCAAAAATTACATGAAGGCCATATTGGCATGGACAAAGTAAAATTAAGAGCAAGGCAGATATTTTACTGGCCATATATGAGTTTAGACATAGAAAATTTGACAAAAAAATGTAAAATATGTGAAAAGTTCGCAAGAAAGAATATCAAGCAACCTTTAAAACCATACAAATTGCCTGATAGACCATGGCAAAGAATTTCTGCTGATATTTTTTCTTATGCTGATCATGCTTACCTAGTGGTATATGATGCTTACTCAAATTGGCTAGAGCTGGTGATGCTGAGAGATAAATCAGCTAAAGATGTTATTTCTAAATTGAAGTCAATTTTTTCTAAATTTGGATGTCCTGATGAATTGATTTGTGACAATGTTCCCTTCGGCAGCTTATCAATGAAAGAATTTGCTAAAGAATGGAATTTTGAGATTTTGTTGAGAAGTCCTCAATACCCACAATCAAACGGTTTAGCTGAAAAAGGTGTAGGCATAGCAAAAAACTTGTTGAAAAAATCCCTTGAGGAGGGAAAGGATATATTTGGAGCATTGTTTCAGTATCGTAATACGCCCCTAAAGCATATTAATTATTCACCGGCCCAACTTTTAATGAGTCGGTCTTGTAAGACTAAGGTGCCTATTTCAGCTGAACTGTTGAAGCCTACACTTTGCACCAATGTTTCAGATAGGCTTGAACACAGGTCACTTCAAAATGAGTTGTACTTTAATAAAAATACAAGACCTTTGCCAGATCTTAATGAAGGGCAAAATGTTACTGTTTATAATCATGTAAAAAAATACTGGGAGCCTGGCCAAATTGTGAGGGAGCATCAAAGTCCTCGGTCTTTTGTAGTCAAGACAGAGAAAGGAGAGATTATTAGAAGAAATAGAATAGATTTAAGAAAATCACAAAATGATTTCGAACTTGTAAATGATCAGGAATTGTTGGAATCTGGAGAGGCTTCTTCCCCAACATTTACAAACAATTCCGAAAGTAGTTATAAGCCCAGCCCAGAACCCGCAAACCCCACAAACTATGTAACAAGGTCAGGGCGAACAATAAAACCTGTAAACAAATTAAATTTGTAAAAGAATATAAAAAACTTTGAAGGGGAAGGATGTATTATAATATAGTAGATAAGAAGAAGAATATGTTTCTCTATGGTCCGTTGACGCCAAGCGGCTCATGCGCGCAACTTGACAGTAGTCTAGTCACCGGCTAATTATTGTAATGGAGTAAATGGACGTTATGTGTAATAAAATAGTTTTCAGATGAATGGATTTTTAATATTATTACATAAAAATAATACATCTTCATTAATCGGAGCCTTTGTTGTATCTTCATCAACATTTGTTGTTGTTGAGCCGGCCACAGACACAGAGAGAAGACGACGTGCAACATGCAACATGCAAGGAATGACAACCATCAACGCTCATGTGTGGGCATGAATGTTGCATGTTGTCCGTCATTCATCTCTTCCGAACCATCCTGAAAACTTGCATGATGCGCGTAGCATGAACGTCCGTGTGTGGCCGATTTTATGAACGAACGGACTTCTACACCAGTGCAGTAGGCAATAGGTATACAGCAAATCGAATCGAGCAGCAGCAGCTTTAGTCTTCGAACTGTTTCGGCTGGAAAGGCACCAAGGACGATGTCGGACCTGAGAAATCTCTCCCGCGAAATCCTAACGGAGTTTATAGAACTGTATAGGTCCTTTCCATCTTTGTGGAAAACAAAATCTAAGGAATATATGGACCGATCGAAGAAGAATCAAGCATACAATGTGTTACTTTCCAAGTTAAAAGATGTTGAAAAATCCGCAACAATTGAATCGGTGAAATCCAAAATCAACACCCTTCGTGGTTGTTTCCGACGGGAATTCAAAAAAGTGTTGGAATCCAAACGATCGGGTGCAGGAGAGAATGAAGTTTATGTGCCGACTTTATGGTATTCTGATCTTCTTCTTTTTGTCAGAGATCAATAAATGCCACGTCCTTCTCTTTCAAATATAGGCAGTGATAATGATGAAGGGAAAATAAGTGATCAGGAGGTTAGTACAAAAGACGTATTCTATTTAAAGATTTTTTCTCACTTTAATATACCTTTCATATATCAATTCGAAATTTGTCATTCTTGCATTGAATCTAATATACAAGGTAATTCACAGCGATGGCCCATCACTCGTCTATCATATAGGTACCTAATTATGCATAAAAAAATTTCTAGGGGTGAATGATTACGACAAGAAAAGATTAATATTTTTAATGTATGATCCAAAAAGATGGTTTTCATATTGGTTTTTATACAAAATGTCTACATATTTGATTATGTCATACAGCATAAATAATACTAGCCCTAATTCTATTCTCTAATCTAATTGCTACAAATCTACAATCATTTTTGTTCTCATTTCTTATTCACCATATCATTCGTTCTTGCCATGATATAGCTCCTTCGTTGTTGAAATAATTTATGAATAATTCTCGCACTTCTTTTGCTGCACTATTGTTATTTCTATTGAAACCACGTTGCAGTGTATTCATTGTACAAAGTAAGCCTTCCTTAACTGCCCCATTATCAACATCTTCTTGATGAAAACAATTATCTGGCGTATAGGAAGTTGCACGATTTCTTCTCAAATAATTATTTGAGAATATGCCATTACAACTTTTTCTGCATCTTCCAAGTTTATTCCAATAGAGGTGTGGAATATTCTGAATCGCGCTGATAATATTCCAGATGCATTCTCCACCCTACATCTGGCTCGAGAGAGTCGGTAATTGAAAATTTTCTTATCGTGGTTTAATTCCTTCTGATTGAATGGTTTCACGAAGTTTGGACGTAAAGCAAATGCTTCATCACCCACAAATACAAATGGTAATCGCTGGTCACTATTTTTTACAATTCTTGGAGGTGGCAATGACAACTTTCCATTCTTCAGTTTGTCATAAAATTTCGTGTATTCTATAACTCCTCCATCTGATATTCTACCATTCACTCCAAAATCACACATGATAAACTCATAATTTGCATCAACTATAGCCATGAGAACTTAACTATGTTCTCCTTTATAGTTAAAAAAATAGGACCCACTTCCAGAAGGTGGAATTATACGAATATGTTTTCCATCGACTGCTCCTTATAAATTTGGAAAATTGCTGGTTTTTTCGAATTCTTCAGCAATATGAAGCAACTCACTCTCTGTTGATGGAAACTAAAAAAAAAAAACACGCTAATCAATTTTTAATTTTAGGAAATCACAAGCTTGGATGAAACCAGATGTTCTTTGTCTGTGCCAAGTTCATCCAGTTCCATGCATGTATCCGAAATTGGGACTAGCGATCCAAGAGAAAAAGATACATTAAACACACCATCTTCAACATTCAAAAGAATAACGCGGAAACGGAAAACTAGGTCAGAAGAGCAAGCAGATGATGTGTTAACTTTAGGGCAAGAACGATTACGCGCTAGTTCGAGTGAGGATTAATTTTCTATTTCAGGCAAAAATTTTGCTTGCAAACTGAGAAGTTTACCGAGGGAGGCAAGACTTTACACGGAGAAATTAATGAATGAGTTATTATTTGAAGCTCAGATAACCCTCACATAATTTCGATAGTAATTGTTATCAGGTGGAACCTGTTCCATCATTTCCACCTAATATGCAACCATTCACTATGACATCAAACAATATGTATTCATATTTAGGGCAAGATTTACCACCCACACATGTACCACACATACCTAGAGAGAATTCAATAAAACATCAATCATTCAACACACCATCCACTCCTACCTCACATCCTACAGATATTTCATTCCACAGAAATACTTGAAACTATATTATATCAGTCTTCACAAATATGATGTACAAAGATCACACAGATGTACAAAGTACATCTGACATTAAACTTGTGATATACCGAGTGAGAATTATCATTTTGTTATTTATTTTTTTCATTATACTCTATATATATATTTAAAAATATTTTGTTATTATTTTATCAAGGGAATGCATTTTTATTTTGAAGATTTTATGAATACTTACGAATAAAATTCTATTTTTTTATATAATATTGATTTTGTTTCCTTATAAGTATGCAAATATTTTTCAAACAACTTACCTTCATGTACTCACGACGTAATACTTCATAAATAGCACTGCAACATTCTGGAATTATTTGACCCAATGACTGAGGAGAAATTATTGTTGAAAACTTCAAATCTTCGTGATTTCTACCGGTTGCTAAAAACCGAAGTGTAGCAGTCAATCGTTCATGCACAGATATTGCCGATCTCATTGGTGTATTTTTTTCCCAATCAATGGTGTTACTAACGCTAATAAATTCAAATAGCAATCTTCATCCATTCTAAGATAATTTCGCCAGTCTTCAACTTCCAAACGCAATTCTTGTAGAAGATTGATATGGGAAAATTGGTTTCTCTTCAAAAGCCACTCTTTAACCCATTTACTCCTTGGCTTCCTCTCTCGAAGCGACTTTAATTGCTTCTTTTTGACTAAACAAGCGTACGCCACTGCCATCAGGCAGTATTCCTCATCTCCTGCTGATGACATTTTCGAACTGACGAATTCTCGCACTACTACTATTATAAGTGTTCTTTGCGCATTATTCCGCCTTCTTTTCTCTCATGTGTGTGGGCAATAAGTGCGAAAGTTGATGCTTGTCATTCTTTGCATGTTGCACGCCGTCTTGTCTCTGTGTCTGTGGCCGGCTTTGCAGATGGAATATTTGTTTGGATTAAAAATTCCATTTGTCATCCATATATATAACATCTGCTTCTGTTAGCTCCTTGTCCAGATACAGTTTTTTCTTACAACTTTTCATGAAAGTATCCCGCATTCCCTTCCATTTCTTCATGAGTTTCGAACCTGCAGAATTAAAACATAAAACTGCTGTTAGTATAATTTCATGACTAGAAAAATGTTTTTAGGTACTTGGGAAGTGGATGCAGTATGATTGAGTTACATTATCAGTACAGACTAGAACATTCTACTATAACGAAAATCGTCAGAAGAGTCTGCCATGCCATATGGACTAATCTTCGTCAGGAGTGTATACCCCCATTTTCTACTGAAGGGTGGCTGGAAAAGGCTGAAATCTTCTTTGACCGCGCAAACTTCCCCAATTGTTTGGGTGCCTTAGATGGAAAACATGTAAGGATCGTTCAATCATCCGCTGATGCCAACTATATGTTGTGCAATTTTTGAGAACTCTTGTACTGCATGTTAGAAGAGGGCAGGGCAAATCTACCGAAGCCACAACTTTTTCCAGGAACAACTGCTACTATAATGCCCTTTACATTTGTTGGGGATGGAGCATTTTCCCTATCTGATTTTGTCATGAGACCTTATACAGGAAAGTTTCTACAATACAACAAACGAATATTCAATTACCGTTTAAGTAGAGCTCGTAGGTAAGTAGAATGTTCCTTCGGCATCCTCACGAATAAGTGGAGGGTATTTCACAGAGCTATTGGTGTAAAACTTGACTTAGTGATGAGTATAATAAAATGCTGTTGCGTTTTACATAATTATATAAGAGCAAGAGATGGTTTTAATAAAGAGGACACACTCGTTATCAACGGCTTATATGACTCTGATGATAACAACATCAGACAAGCTGGACGAACACTTACTCACAGGAGAAACGTTTTAGCAGAATATTTCGTAAGCAATGCTGGTGCTGTTCCATGGCAAGATAATTGTATTTAAAGTTACAGTTGCAGTTATAAGTCCTGAGCAATAACTTATGTTACAAATTCTAAGCACTCCATTTTTTATTATAATAGAAATTATTGTCAATGCAATCGCACAATCTTCTATTATCTTTTTATTTATCAACAATATGATGTATAGCAATAAAGTGCGTTTGTCTGTTTAACTTACCTATATCATTTTGTTCCTTCTCTGATTTTTCTTCAAACCCGTTGAACATCAGTGAGCAAACTTCCATCCACGCTCTTTTTTTTTTCATCTTGTCGAAGTACTCTGGCAATGACAGATTTCAAATTATAGGCCGATTCTTCACAGCCTCAATGAACATTTCGGTGTCAAAACCGGTGGAATCCATTTCACTGCTGGGGCACACCACTGAATAATCGCAATCGAGAGAGCGAATGTTTGTCGAAATATCTGCCGTGTGAACTGCACAATCCATCCACATGTAGGGTAGAAGGGGGTACCATTCAACGGGGCACCTTTGAACAATTGCCATTATTTTTTCATCTTACATAATTTCAACTTGGCATCGTTGTTCGATGCTAAAGTGCTAAACATCCCACATGCGTTTCAAACCTCAGTCTGTTGACACAGATTACAGAGAATAGATGGGACACCTCTTAACCCCCACCACTATTGATGTTTTTAGTGAGGATCGCAACCGCTTGGTAGCGCTACATTCGCAGTTAGTTCATTTTTCAGCCGCTAGGCCCGCTAGGTGCGATTCAAGCATGGCAGCAGTGACAATAAAGTTCAGAAGTTGAGAGGTTGAGTTCGTTCTTTTCTGTTAAAAAATGTTGTATTATTAGTGGACGTTGTAGGTATTAGTGATATATAAGCTAATTTATACCTTTTAAAAATGATAAAAATGGACAATTGTTGTGTACCTGGATGTATGGACTGAGTAAGCCAAAGACATCGTTTCCCCAAAGCCAATTCAAGTATTTTTAAAAGTTGGTTAGAAGTTATTAATCCACAAAATTGGCAAGAATTATCCGATGAACAGATTTACAATAGATATTACGTGTGTCATCCACATTTTACCAAGCTGGACATACAAGAACCACAATCTGACTCGATGATGAATAAGAAAAAAATCCAAAAGGGTTAGTAATAATTTTTTTCATTTTTCATTGATTTTTGAAAATAAGGAATAGTTATTTTCCTATCAAGTGCGGAAAGTGATACTTGCCCGCACGAAACTGCCGTTGCCCGAACGATGCGAAGCAGAGTTCGGGTAAGCAGTTGAGTGCGGGCAAGACACTTTACGCAAGAGTTAGGAACAATATTTTTTCTACAAGCGCTTGAAATATATAAATATATCCATTTCACGAAACAGATCATATCTCATTTGATTAATTCATATATAATGACAGACGTAATTCTGCATGTCATTACTATGGGTTTCTCATCGTTGACGTTCTATGCATAGAAACATGATAGAATTTAATTTACTCTATAATATTTGCGTGCGGGAAAAACCCCTGCTAATCCATTCCCGCACGCAAATGCGTGCGGGAAAGAAATAGCAGGCGTTTTTCCCGCACGTTTTGGGAAAGTGACTCTTTGCAACTTGGAATGCGTGCGGGAAAAAGGTTGAACGCGCACGCTTGTAGAAAAACCAATTTTCCTCATCAAATTTTCAGATGATCAATTGTTACATAGAATATTATTTGTTTTCGGGGTTAGAAAGTCAATTTTGAAGAGGTTGCAGTACACTAGGATTTCACAACTAACTGCGAAAGAAAAAATAATGTACTCAATGTTGGAAGAGTACAATGCTAGGATGAGTCAGCTTAAATCTTTCTTCTAATATATAAAATTCTCGTGTCAGTTTTCGTTGCCATACTCCTCCGAAACGGCTTGACCGATTTTGATGAAATTTTTTGTGCTTATCCGGTATCTATGAGAATCGGCCAACATCTATTTTTCATCTAAATGTTAAGGGGTAGTCCACCCCTAAATTTTTTTCTATTTTTTAGACAAAATTTTTAATTTCTATTTTTTTATGATACAACATGGAAATTATTTATATGGCAAAACAACGTTTGCCGGGTCAGCTAGTACCAAAATAAATGTCTGAGGTAACAATTAGCTTATGCAATAAAAATTATTATTTCATCTCGTGGATTTCAAACGCGTTCTTAGCATATCTCTGGACCAACTTATAATTTCAGCTTATGTCAATTGAGGAATCAGACAGTCAAGGTAAACATAAAAAGATAATTATTATTCATTCATATTGATGGTTCCACTTTGTGGGAAAACAATATTTGTTTATTTATATACCTGCAATGTACAATGTATACCGATTGTATATTTTTCTTATAAATATTATTCTGAATTCGTTGAAAGTACGTAAGTAGATGTCTGTCTACTTGAAAAAACCTGTACATATATTTTAAATATTATTCTGAATTTTTAATGCGAGTAATTTCACTTAAATTTTTTGAAAATTCATTCATATTGATGGTTTCACTTAGTGGGAAAACAATGTTTGTTTATTTATATACCTGATAATGTTCAATGTATAACTATTTTATATATATATTATACCTATAGTAATGATTATTATTATGTAAATAAACATTTTTATTATAATTATTAATATTATTTCCTTAGCAGCATCCTTTCCTTTAAAATAGTTCAAGCTTTCTTGAACTAAATATTTCGCGGACCCAGTAGTGCGAACGGTTTTAAATTCGCGGCTTTTCTTGCTAATACAGACTCCTGTATTGTTGATAATACAGTTTCCTTAGGTTGCATGTAGTACGGATCGCATCCGCTATAGAAAAGCGCCAAACAATATTTCATCTCAAAGAAGGCCAGTGTCCCATCTATTCTCTGTAATCTGTGGTCTGCTGATAGCTAGGATATCATGCGCATGCGTTGTTTTGTGACCATCTGCTATGAAACTAAACGAGTGTAGTCTAGTGAATTATTCAGAAAGTATAGAAGATACACAGGGTGTCAGGATTTTTCAGTTAAAAATATCTAGCCAGAAGAACAGGAAAGATGCTTTTTGAAAGGTAATATAACAATTTTTTTTCAATCCTGCTTGTAAAGAATTTCATTGCGTGGGGCACATTTGAACACAATCCTACGATGTTCAAAGGTGCCCCACTAAAATAGTTCCGAATGAAATTGAACAACAGTGTCTGAGCCCGAAGTAATTTCGAATATTTGATTCTAGAATCTTCATAATGGTCAGAACCTATATAAAGAAGAGAAAAAAACCAGAATTTCTCGAGTAAGATATGCAAAGGGCAATCCATAGTGTACAACGGGGAGAATTGTCGTTAAGAAAGGCCTCTCAAGTTTATTCGGTCACACACACACGGCTCTCTTTTATAGATTAAGAAATTGCGTAGAAATGAACAAAAAAAAAGGAGAGACTGAAACATTTTCGTCAAAGCATACCTTTCGGCAGGTGTTCAGTAAAGAACAAGAAGAGCTGCTCGTCGAATATTCGTTGGCATGCGCTCGTATGAACTATGGTTTGACGTATCAAATGCTGCGAACATTAGCCCACGATTATGCTCTAAAATTAGCAAGGAATCTCCCAAATTCGTGGATAGAAAATAAGCAAGCAGGTTCAGACTGGGTTCAAGGTTTCATGAAGAGACATCCGGAACTTTCTTTACGGAAGCCAGAAAACACAAGTCTATCAAGGGCAACCAGTTTACACAGAACAAATGTCGAAACCTCTTTTGATAATTACAGTAGAGCCCTTCAAAAACATTCATTCACAGCAAGCAGAATCTTTAATCTAGATGAAACTGGTGTTATGACCGTAGTGCAGGCTCCTAACGTAATTGCTGAAAGAGGTGTGAAGCAGGTGGGACAATCTGTTTCTGGTGAGCGTGGAACCCTGGTAACAATGGTTGGCATAATAGGCGCTTTCTTTTTGGTGCTTCATGCACCGGTACAGCTCCGGGCTTCACGCCCCTGAAGTGTTCCCAAATAAAACGGTTATTAGTGCACCAACTCTGCGCAGATGTTCGATCAGCTGTTCGGTTGTCAAGAGACACATGGTTTGCAGCAAAGATATATAAGCGGTGTGAAGTTGGCTGACAATTTCTTGCTGACAGAATCTCGAAGATACCCGAAGCGGCGACGGCCGCCAGTGGCGTACCCCTACTATTATTTTCGCCGAAAAATCGCTTCTGCATTACGAAATGAGATTAGTAGTGGAAATAATATAAATATTTGATGTTTGGCATATATAAATTTGATAATTCGAACAATTCGTTGGAAAAATGAATTTGTTCGATATAATTTTTCGATCAATTGAACTGAAATCGTCTAGGCGCGAAGTTTAATCTATATAACTTCTATGTTTTTACGACTGTCAAGATGAGATTTTCTCTCAGATGATGGTCAACTATTCAGGATTCATAATCCGTAAAAAACTTTTCTTGCACCCCTTGCAGACTACCCTTTTTCGACCCTTTTCCGTATAAAACACCGAATTTCAGCTAGGAAGCGCGCAGTCAGCTGACCATAACTTCTATGTTTTTATGACTGTCAAGATGAGATTTTCACTCAGATGATGGTCAACTATTCAGGATTCATAATCCGTAAAAAACTTTTCTTGCACCCCTTGCAGACTACCCTTTTTCGACCCTTTTCCGTATAAAACACCGAATTTGCGCTAGGAAGCGCGCAGTCAGCTGACCATAACTTCTATGTTTTTATGACTGTCAAAATGAGATTTTCACTCAAATGATGGTCAACTATTCAGGATACATAATCCGTAAAAAACTTTACTTGCACCCTTTTTCGACCCTTTTCCGTATAAAACACCGAATTTGCGCTAGGAAGCGCGCAGTCAGCTGACCATAACTTCTATGTTTTTATGACTGTCAAGATGAGATTTTCACTCAGATGATGGTCAACTATTCAGGATTCATAATCCGTAAAAAACTTTTCTTGCACCCCTTGCAGACTACCCTTTTTCGACCCTTTTCCGTATAAAACACCGATTTTCAGCTAGGAAGCGCGCAGTCAGCTGACCATAACTTCTATGTTTTTATGACTGTCAAGATGAGATTTTCACTCAGATAATGATCAACTATTCAGGATTCATAATCCGTAAAAAACTTTTCTTGCACCCCTTGCAGACTACCCTTGTTGTGAAAACATGAATTTTATTTTATTTGTTGAATTTCTACCGCAAATCCTGAATGAATTTAGATAGGAATTATTTACAATCGACAAAAATAACACATGTCTTGAAAACATACGTTCGGAGCGATAAGCAGAGGTTCTCGATTGCATATATTGTTTCATATGATAGAATTTTCATTCATTAAAGGGAACGTAGAAAAGTCACTGTCTCATTGAATACTTTATAATTACGCTGAAATTTGTGAAAGTTGCTTTGGGAATAAAAATAGAAAGACATTGGTGCTCTTCATTTTGGTCTACCAAACAACTCTTTGGTTGAATTGCAAGAAGTAACCCATAAAATACCACTGAACAATCCAACATTGGTGCATCGACCGGGAAACCAGTGTGTTGACCGAAAATAGGATATTCACCACCAACCCCATCGACTCATCGCAACAGGAGGGTACAACAAATTAATGGTAAACTACAGGCATTGAAAAACATCACTATCAAGGGACATTACCACCACATAAGGGAAGGCAACAACTATCACTAAGAAAGGGCATCTTCTTCAAGGGGCGAATCACACTTCATTAGTCAAATTGGGCATCACTTTAGGCGACAACAGGGATACATTCGCAGACGAGTTTGCAGAGGGAATTACAGGTGACATTCTTCCATTCCTGCTCATGGGTCATGATTTAATGAAATTATTCAAAATCAGATTTTCGTAAGACTTCTCATAACTCATATACTTACTTAATTCACTATTTGATTATATTGGACAGTTAAAATATTATCATTTATAAAGGTATTTGATTATATACATAACATAACCTTAGACAAGGTATAATCACACAAATTCTCCTTTAATTCCACTGATTGGATTTTGATAGCACTATTTTCCTTAGGATAGTAATTTGTTTTGAATTCAAATTGTATAATTTTAATTTCGAAATTATCTTTTTCTCTTTTGAATTGAAATTGAATTTGAAATTATGGATATTGAAAAACTTGAAAGGAAACGCAGAAGTGTAAAAGGCACAATAACTAGGATAGAGAACTTTATAAAGGAAAATTTTGATTTGGATATTGATGTCAGTGAATATTTCACTCGAGAAGCTCTGCTTATACAAGCTTACGAAAAATATAGTGACATTCAGGAAGAAATAGAGGTAATTGATCCCGAAGACAAGGATAGAAGTGAAAGTAAATACGTTTCTCTTTTGGCAAGAATAAGAAAAATCACTGGTCAAATAAAAAAACGGGAAAGTGCAATTTTTCAAACCGCACTTCAAACTTCCGCGCATGAATCTTCTAGCTCAAAGGTCAATTTGCCAAACATTACCATTCCTTCATTCACCGGGAAATATTCTGAGTGGAGTTCATTCAAAAACCTTTTTGATGCTATCGTCAACGATAACGATAATCTTAGTGACGTTCAAAAATTCACTTACCTTAAATCTAGTTTAAAAAATGAACCGTTAACTTTGGTTCAAGATTTATTGTTAACTAATGAAAATTATGAAGTAGCACTTGATATTCTTTGCAAGCGGTATGACGACCAATTAATTACAATAAATATGCACTTGAGTGGTTTACTTGAAATAAACTCAATCACGAAGGGGGATTCTAGAAATTTAAGACAATTCATTACTAAGGTCAGGCAAAGTTTCAATTCACTACAAGCTCTAAAATTGCCAGTTCACAATTGGGATGTTGTTTTGGTTTTTCTTTTGAGTAAAAAATTGGATTTTCAAACACAGAAGGCTTACGAGTTAGAAAGAAATTGTTCAGAATTACCCACTTTTCAAGGTTTCATGGACTTTGTGGAAAAAAGATGTCGTGCTCTGAATAATATATCATCTTTGGATACGATGGTTAACCAAAAAGTAGTTAACTTCTCGTCAAAGGATCATACTCGAAATTCACGTAAAGTTAGTGAAAAATCTCGTCAAAACTGTTTATTTTGTAAAATTGAAGGTCACTCAATCTATACTTGCGATAAATTCAAGAATATACCCATAGAGAAAAGAAGGGACTTCGTTCGGCTGAATCGAATGTGTTATAATTGTTTGGGTTCGAAACATACTGTCACAAATTGTGTATCGAGTGGTTGTCGTAAATGTCATAAGAGGCATAACACCCTTCTTTGTCAAGGTAATAGTTTTGCTCAAAAATCAACTGGGTTTTTGGATAAAACTGATAATGGTAGCACTAGTACTAGTGATGCTCACCTTCAACCGTCCATTTCGGATAATTCAATGACTCCAGCTACTGTTGGTTCTAGCCATGTTGGTAATTTAACACCTGATCTTCAAAACGTTATATTATCTACTGCTATCGTTAATATTTTTGATAAAAATGGAAAAAGGGTAGCGGCCCGAGCATTACTGGATTCCGGAAGTCAAATGTCGTTTTTGACTGACGATTTGGCCCAAAAAATAGGTCATAAGAGTTTTTATAAGGTTCACAATATCACTGGTATTTCTGGAACAGTAACGAAAGCTTCCAGAATGATTAAAATTCATATGGAATCGATGCATTTTTCTAAAAGGTTCCATTTGACCTGTACTATTTTGGAGAATATTACCAGAAAACTGCCTCAGTTACCGATAGACAAAAGTATTTTCAATATTCCCGATCACATCAATCTCGCCGACAGTAGTTTTCATATTCCTGAAAAAATCGATTTGCTCATTGGAGCCGATTTGTACTTCGAACTTTTGATTCCTGAAATCATAAGATTAGGAAAGGGACACCCTGTATTACAGAATTCATATCTGGGTTGGTTAGTAGCAGGTCAAACGCCCTTAACTACAAATTATAGTTCGCATTTTGCATTTCTCAATGTGTGTAATACATTTTTGGACACTGAAGAAATTAGTTTGAATTACTTTATACCCAGGTTTTGGCAATTAGAGGAAATATCGAACGAACGTTCTTTATCAAGCGAAGACAGACTTTGTGAAGAGATTTTTCAAAATTCAGTTGTTAGAGTGGATAGTGGATCCTTTCAGGTTGATATTCCATTTTTGTCTCAGGAACATATACAGAAATTGGGTGATACATTTCAGTCAGCACGAAGTAGATTTTTCTCTTTGGAAAAGAAGTTTCAGCAGGATACAGAGTATAGGAATAATTACATAACATTCATTAATGAATATATCCGTTTGGGTCGTGCTAAATATGTCGAATTTGATTCTGACAATCCTGAGACCTACAAGGGTAAAATTTTCTTGCCCCACCACGGTGTTGTTAAGGAAAACAGCACTTCTACGCCTCTGAGAGTGGTATTTGATGCTTCTATGAAGACAACATCCGGATTTTCCTTGAACGAATTAATGCTTAAAGGGTTTTCTACACAACCAGAATTGTTCGATATTCTGGTCCGATTTAGAATATTCAAGTATGTATTGACTACAGATGTTCAAAGAATGTTTAGGATGATCTGGATTTCTCCGAAACATAGAACATTTCAGAACATTTTATGGCGGGAGAGGCCCACAGATTAGCTAAAATGCCTTGAATTGGAAACTGTAACTTATGGTACCAGAAACGCTCCCTTCTTGGCAACTCGTTGTCTTAAAAAACTAGCTCTAGATGAAAAGGTGAAATATCCATTAGCATCTTATTCGCTTTTAAATCAATGCTATATGGATGATATTTTGGCTGGTTCTGAAAATTTATCAGATTTACAAAATTTGAAGTCACAATTAATTGAACTTCTAAACTCATACGGATTCCAGTTGCATAAATGGCATTCTAATCATGCAGAATTTGACGAGACTACAGGCGATTCGTTGGTGCCAATTTCCGATGATAAATTTTCTAATAAAATATTGGGTATTTCTTGGAAAACTTGTTCAGATGTTTTTCAAATTTCAACCCCGTCGAATTATTCCTCAGACTCTAAAACAAAAAGACAAGTGTTATCATCCATATCTCAAGTTTATGACCCTTTAGGATTAGTTGGACCCTGCGTAGTTATCGCAAAAATGATCATGCAGGAGATTTGGCTGGAAAAGTTTAGTTGGGACACAGAACTAAGTCCACCACTATTGGGAAAATGGAAAAGGTTCGCGAACAATTCGATCGATCTTTCAAAGGTACCTATTTCACGATGTGTTTTTGAGAATAAGGAGATTTCGTCGGTACAACTTCATGGGTTTTCAGATGCATCCACCAAGGCATATGGTGCATGCGTATACGTAAGAGCTCTATATAATGATGGCAATGTTTCCAGCAATTTGTTGTGCTCGAAATCTCGGGTAGCTCCACTGAAAACAATATCTTTGCCTAGACTTGAACTATGTGCTGCAGTTTTGCTGTCAAAACTCATTCATAAGATGAAAAAGGTTATCCAATGTCCAATTCAGAAGATATTCTTGTGGACTGACTCTAAAATTGTCTTATGCTGGCTACAATCATCACCAATGCGTTGGCAGACTTTTGTCGCAAATAGGGTGGCTGAGGTCCAAGAATTAACTGGTGATTGCATTTGGTCGCACGTTAACTCAGCTAACAATCCAGCAGATCTGTTATCACGAGGTGTATTCCACAAGACTTGGTTAATTGTTCTAATTGGTGGACAGGTCCTACAATGTTGAAAGGTGAATTTTCAATAAATAGAAATTTTGACCCGATCTCAGAGTATGAAACTGCAGAAAATATCCCTGAACTTAAAAAGGTTTCATTAACGACAACTGTCAGCATAGGTGCTGGACGTTCAGAGCAATTTCCGTTCAAGAGATTCTCTAAATATTACAGATTGGTAAGATGCATATCATTCTGTCTGAGATTTTCTAAAAATTGCCGTGATAGATGTAACAAACAGTTGGGCCCTCTTTCGGTTTCAGAAATCAATAATGCGGAAATGATACTGATTAAAATAATTCAGAGAGAACATTTTGAAAATGAATTTGACAGTATTAAAAATCAGACAATGCCTAAGAGAAGCCTACTCTCGAATTTAAATCCTTATATTGATAATGATGGTTTAATAAGACTTAATACTAGACTTGCAAATGCGCCTATAAAGTTTGACCGTAGATTCCCAATCCTTTTACCTGCTAAGAATCATGTTGTCAGATTGTTGATTATTTCAGAGCATCTCAAATTGTTACATGCCGGCCCACAGACCGTTTTATCGAATTTACGACTCAAATATTGGATAATTCATGGAATTCGAGAAATAAAATCTGCACTTAAAGGGTGCGTCACATGTTTCAGATTTAAGGCTCAAACTCGTGAACAACTAATGGGAAATATTCCTTCAGATCGAGTTACCATTGCTAAACCCTTTCAGAGAGTTGGAATAGATTTCGCTGGTCCTTTATTAGTAAGAGAATCGCGGTTAAGACGGTCAGTTGTTTCGAAAGCATATATTGCACTCTTTATATGCATGGTGACAAAAGCCGTGCATATCGAGTTAGTTTCTAACCTAAGTACATCGGCATTTATACATACACTCAAACGATTTATCGCACGTCGGGGTTACCCTGAAACAATATAGGGCGATAACGGAAGCAATTTCCGGGGCGCCGCAATTGAATTGAAGGAAATCAGGAAATTCCTCAAGAGTGAAAATTTTTCCGAAATTTTGGATTTCTTAAGTATAAGAGAGATAGTTTGGAAATTCATACCTCCGAATAGTCCACACTGGGGTGGCCTATGGGAGGCTAATATTAAATCAATGAAAAATCATTTGAAAAGAGCATTCGGAGGAGCAGTTTTGTCGTTTGAAGAACAGCTGACTTGCCTAGCTCAGATCGAAGCTGTCTTGAACTCTAGGCCATTGTGTGCAATTTCTAGCGATCCAAATGATATCAACTGCTTGACCCCAGGCCATTTCCTAATAGGCCAACCGCTGATGGCATTGCCGGAAAGGGATATCACGGATATTCCTGATAATAGGTTGAAGTATTGGACATTGTGTCAGAAGATTTCTCAAAATTTTTGGAAAAGATGGTCAATTGAATATCTTCATCAGCTGCAGACTAGATCAAAATGGCATCAGTCGGTAGCAGATGTAAGGGAGAACACGTTAGTGCTCATCAAGAAAGAGAACCTACCACCGTTGAAATGGCCCCTTGCAAGGATTATCAAAGTGCATCCGGGTTCCGATGGTCGAGTAAGAGTAGTAGAACTAAAAACACGAAGTGGAATTTTTGTACGCCCAATTTCTAAACTTTGTCCCCTACCCATTAATTAATATCATTGAAGCAAATGCTTCAAGGGGGCAGAATGTTGTGAAAACATGAATTTTATTTTATTTGTTGAATTTCTACCGCAAATCCTGAATGAATTTATATAGGAATTATTTACAATCGACAAAAATAACACATGTCTTGAAAACATACGTTCGGAGCGATAAGCAGAGGTTCTCGATTGCATATATTGTTTCATATGATAGAATTTTCATTCATTAAAGGGAACGTAGAAAAGTCACTGTCTCATTGAATACTTTATAATTACGCTGAAATTTGTGAAAGTTGCTTTGGGAATAAAAATAGAAAGACATTGGTGCTCTTCATTTTGGTCTACCAAACAACTCTTTGGTTGAATTGCAAGAAGTAACCCATAAAATACCACTGAACAACCCAACAACCCTTTTTCGACCATTTTCCGTATAAAACACCGAATTTGCGCTAGGAAGCGCGCAGTCAGCTGACCATAACTTCTATGTTTTTATGACTGTCAAGATGAGATTTTCACTCAAATGATGGTCAACTATTCCCTACTATGCGCCGCTTTATATCGCGAATTCGGTGTTTTATACGGAAAAGGGTCGAAAAAGGGTAGTCTGCAAGGGGTGCAAGTAAAGTTTTTTACGGATTATGAATCCTGAATAGTCAACCTTCTTTTGAGTGAAAATCTCATTTTGACAGTCATAAAAACATAGAAGTTATGGTCAACTGACTGCGCGCTTCCTAGCGCAAATTCGGTGTTTCATACGGAAAAGGGTCGAAAAAGGGTAGTCTGCAAGGGGTGCAAGTAAAGTTTTTTACGGATTATGAATCCTGAATAGCCAACCTTCTTCTGAGTGAAAATCTCATTTTGACAGTCGTGAAAACATAGAAGTTATATTCAGCTGACTGCGCCGCTTTATATCGCGAATTCGGTGTTTTATACGGAAAAGGGTCGAAAAAGGGTAGTCTGCAAGGGGTGCAAGAAAAGTTTTTTACGGATTATGAATCCTGAATAGTTGACCATCATCTGAGTGAAAATCTCATCTTGACAGTCATAAAAACATAGAAGTTATGGTCAGCTGACTGCGCGCTTCCTAGCGCAAATTCGGTGTTTTATACGGAAAAGGGTCGAAAAAGGGTAGTCTGCAAGGGGTGCAAGAAAAGTTTTTTACGGATTATGAATCCTGAATAGTTGACCATCATCTGAGTGAAAATCTCATCTTGACAGTCATAAAAACATAGAAGTTATGGTCAGCTGACTGCGCGCTTCCTAGCGCAAATTCGGTGTTTTATACGGAAAAGGGTCGAAAAAGGGTAGTCTGCAAGGGGTGCAAGTAAAGTTTTTTACGGATTATGAATCCTGAATAGTTGACCATCATTTGAGTGAAAATCTCATCTTGACAGTCATAAAAACTTAGAAGTTATGGTCAGCTGACTGCGCGCTTCCTAGTGCAAATTCGGTGTTTTATACGGAAAAGGGTCGAAAAAGGGTAGTCTGCAAGGGGTGCAAGAAAAGTTTTTTACGGATTATGAATCCTGAATGGTTGACCATCATCTGAGAGAAAATCTCATCTTGACAGTCGTAAAAACATAGAAGTTATATAGATTAAACTTCGCGCCTAGACGATTTCAGTTCAATTGATCGAAAAATTATATCGAACAAATTCATTTTTCCAACGAATTGTTCGAATTATCAAATTTATATATGCCAAACATCAAATATTTATATTATTTCCACTACTAATCTCATTTCGTAATGCAGAAGCGATTTTTCGGCGAAAATAATAGTAGGGGTACGCCACTGGCGGCCGTCGCCGCTTCGGGTATCTTCGGGATTCTGTCAGCTAGATATTGTCAGCCAACTTCACACCGCTAGATATATAAGTCTATAATCTTGGGTTTGCAGCTCTTTTGAGTTTAGTTGTGTTTAGGTAGTAGTCGACAATTATTTACGTCTCGCTGTTTTTTCATCTTAAATTCTTCAATATGTCTGATTCTGAAACTGAGATGCTGAAGGTAATTTATTAGTGTTGACTGCAAAAATTTAGTATATTCGATTCAAATGCTCTCATTTTAGGTCCTAATGGACGGTCCAGATTTACAGTTCTCCGATTCAGAGAGCACCAGTTCTCTGGAGTCATGTTCAGATGAATAAGAAAGGGTGCCTAGGAGGAAGAGACAAAGAATAATGAATTACGTAGAAGAAACGGTTGAAAAGTATGATGATAGGGAATTTAAAGGTCATTTCCGATTGTCTAGAAAAACTACCACGGATTTAATTGGTAAGCTTGTTTTTCTGAATTTTCTTAGCTCGTATTTCAACAATATAATTTCAGATTTGTTTAACCAATCCGATTTCAATCCGAAATAGTCATCTGGTCGACCAAATGTTTATGCCAAGAAAACGGTACTGTTGTCCCTTTGGTACTTGGGAAACAGAAATTCGTTCAGGGAAGTATCAGATAGATTTGGGGTGGCCATTGGAACTGCAGATGGCTGTCTGACTCGGTTCCTGAACTCTCTCATGTGCATCAAAGGTGAGCACATTGTTTGGCCGAATGAACAACAACGACTTGAAATTTCAAGAATGTTCACCAAAAATAATGGATTTCCTGGTGCTATTGGAGCCATCGATGGAAGCCACATCGAAATCCCAAAACCCGATAAAAATCAGGACTCCTATATCAACAGAAAAGGTTACCATAGTCTTTTATTGCAAGGAGTGGTTGATCACAATAAAAAATTTATAGACGTTTTCTGTGGAGAACCAGGATCGTTGCATGATGCTCGATTGTTAAGAAGGTCGGCACTCTATGCAACGATCAGTGACAATCCAGATTTCATTGGAGAATATTACTTATTAGGGGATTCTGCATACCCTAATTTGGATTGGATTGTGACACCATACCCAGATACAGGATTTCTCAGTGAAAACCAAAAGATTTTCAATCAACGACTTTCATCAAAGAGGGTTGTGCTTTTGGATTGCTGAAAGGACGTTTTCGAAGACTTAAAGGACTTGAAAATTTAAAGTTAGATCTCTGTTCCCAGTTAATATTAGGATGCTGTATTCTTCACAATATATGCTTGGATGAGAAACTGAATTCCTTAGACGATATCGAGGAACATGATGGAAATCAGCCGCCAAGTACCTCATTCAGCGGTACTCTTGGGGTTCAACAAAGATGTACTCGTCAAGAAGAAATTTTCCGAAGAATGTTCGCTTCTTGAGGAGTTATAAAATAATACAAAAATAACATATTGTAACCAAGTTACTATAAAAATAAATTTTTATCCAATAAACTTTGTATGTATTCACAAAAGACAACAATAATATAATATAAAAAATATCACACATTTCAGACTTACGTATTATAAAAAACAAAATAAACAAAAAACTTATGAAATAAAAAAAACCGACTTGGGATAAAACAAAATAAACAAAAAACTTCTGGTTTAAAAAAAAATAAGATTTATGATATTCAACTCCTATTTATCATCAAAAACAAAAAACTTATGGACTAAAAAAAAAATCAGACTTGGGATAAAATATAAAACAAAATAAACAAAAACTTCTGGAATAAACAAAAAAAAATCTTCAAGATATCACATGATCAGTCTTATGTTAAATTGTATGCAACATAAACGGAAGAGAGATACTGAAAAACAACATCACTGGCTGTTGGCCTTATTAATTTTATGGCGCACATATTCCTCCAAAATGTCGCACTTTCTTCTCTCAATATCATTTCTTTCTCTCTCAATCTCACACTTCTCATCGTGCCGCCTTTGCCTTCTTTCATATTCCTGGGCCTTCATTTCCAAATAATCTTGCCTCAGTTGTTTTTCACTTGCTCTTTTTCTTTTATGTTGCATACGTGTATCGGTTTCAGCATCATCAGCACTTGGCATTTCTTCAACATGTCCTGTGCTTTCTGAAAAATCTGTTATGTTAGGGACTGTATCAACAGTGGTTGATCCAGTCCCTAACATTATATTATTATTTGTTTCAAATAACCTCTCGTTATTTTCAGGCACAGAACTTGCTGAAGAAATGTCAAGGCTATTTATTGAGTGCTGGCAGTTGTTTTTCGGTTGTGTTCCTACGATCTCATCAATTGCCTCAAAAAATAAAAACCTTGATGGGCCTTGGCCGGTTCTATTTTTATTATCCTTGGCCTTATTATAGCTTCGGATCAAGCTTTTCCACTTATTTTGAACATGTTTCCAATCTACGACAAATCCAGAACTTATCATGTCATTGGAAACATGTTCAAAAATATGTTTTCTCCTTCGGGGATCATTAAAATCTTTGTAGAGGGAAGACATCGAATTTATGAGGCATATGGTTTTTTGGTAGCTCCAGACATTACTTGAAGTAAGATCTTCCTCTGGAGCTACCGCCACATCCTTCAAATAAGAACATGATGGTATGTTCGTCTCCACAGGCACTGATGTTACTGCTTTTTGCGCTTCAGAAAGCAAATATTTACAATATTCGGGATCTGAAGATATACACCTTGAGAAAAATATCAAAAAATTCAAGAACAATTTTACCTCTCGTACTTCTCTCATATTCTTCTTTTGTAACGGTTTTTTGGTATTTACCATCCAATATTAAGGTAATCGTTTCCTCCATTTTAAATGTTTATTCGGTGAATTTGAAAAATAACAATATAATTTCTAACGGTTGCCGGCAAAAATCTAAACATAACCAAATATAACCTAAATGTCATTTCAGGGGCTTCAAGCCCTTGACGTGCACCAGCATTTGGGTTGGTGCAAGAGGGGGCAGGGGAAGGGAACGCGAGCTGCTCCGGTGCTTCACGCCCCAATCAAAAAGAACGCGTCGGTGCTCGAGCGAGATGCACCGGAGCTGCCCAGGAGCTGCTCAAACGGTCAAAAAGAAAGCGTAAAATCAGTGCATCAGGAAATACAATTCCACCCGTATTTATCTTTCCTAGAGCTCGTTTTCATGACACTTTTATGAACGGTTCACCACCTGGAAGCATTGGTTTAGTGAATAGTCCAAGCAGTCGCTGGATGACAGCGCAACTCTTCTTGCAAACTTTGAAGCACATAGTGAATCATACGAAATGCACCAAACAAGATCCAATCCTCATTGTCATGGAAAACCATGAAAGCCATTGCATTTTATATGCCAGGGATAATGGCATAAAAATAGTAACTTTCCCCCCCCCCATTGTTCGCATCGTCTACAGCCTCTTGACGTCTCAGTATTAGGACCATTTAAGGGAAAATATAAAATAGCTTCCAATGACTGGATGATTTCGCACCCCGGCAAAACCATCACTATTCATAATATCGCTGAGCTGGCTGGAAAAGCATTCGAAAATTCATTCACAATGAAAAACATCTTATCTGGTTTTCGAAAAACAGGAATATTTCCATTGGACAGAAACATATTCACAGATGAAGATTTTGACCCATCTTCTGTCACTGATGAACTACCACCTGATGCCCAACTTCCTGTGTCATCAAATGACCCTTTTAACATCTGGACATCTCAACAGATTGAAGAACCAGCTACTTCATGTGATATCATATCTGAGCAATCCACGTTCAATAAACATATTAACCTCGCCGAAAAATCTACGAATGCCGTTTCGTCTCATTCAGTACAACCTCACTTTTCCGGTGCCACTAATGTTGTTTTACCTGCATCGGCTATCTCTGATGGGATTCCTCACTGGTCCAATTCTGCTTCGGTTATTTCACTAGAAGTTGTAATTGTACAAATTCGTTGAACAATAGTGATAAAGATTGGTATTTATCACTCGGGAAAAACTTAGCACGTTTAACGTTTCTTTATTATTGACAACTGTCAGTATCAGAACGATACTAAAAAAATGTTTATAATTATAGTACTCCGTGCCTGAATTAATGGGAGCTTGAATGGCGATGTGCTTTCCATCAATTGCACCAATAACGTGAGGAAAGTTCCATTTTTTTTCAAATTGTCAGAAATCTGCGGCCACTCCTCGGTAAAAGACGGCATCTAAAAAAAAGAAAGGAATGAACAAAATTTTGTTCATTCCATTCTTTTTTTTTAATCTCACCATAACCCATCAATTTTATGAAAAGAAATACCCTGTACTATTGACTGATTTTTTGTTATAGGAATTAGGAGAAGCAACTGATAATCTCCCAGTTGATGCAGACGACCCAATGCTCGGTAATTCGTCAAAGAATACTCCTGCTTCGCAGAAGGAACCTTTTCCGATAAATACTGCACCTTCTTCCACTGAACAGGATGACCTGTTTGCTCCTCCGTTGGCAAAACGTAGCCGCAAGAACAAAAGAATTGAGCAGAAGGATGAAACTCAAGAAATGATGGGTACAGCACTGCAGGTTTTGCAATCATCCGTCAGTACATCAAGCGACCCTTATTTTACATATGCGTTGCACTTGGCGAATGAGATGCGAAAATATGATCCTCGTACACTTGCAAGTGTGAAAAGATCGATTGCTAACATAATTTATGATGCTGACATGACTATGGCATATGGTTCCCAACATCTACAAAATATGGATCAAGCATCATCCAGTACTTCTACTAGTGGGCAGTCAACATCAGTTTCAGAAGGAACTGAACAGTTGCAACCATTGTATTTAGATTGCCTATTACGCATGTGACCTATTTCACTTGGTTTATGATTAAATTGTTTCTTACATTATTTTATTTTTGTTTTAGAATTTACTTTTTTTAATTGGTGCATAACAAGAAACTAATATATATTTATTTCAAATGTGATTAATTATCCTTACCTTCACATAATCCTGAAGTGTTTCAATCAACGCATCACAAACTTTGTGATAGGCTTTTCGTACTCTGGCAGCTCCTTACGGTTGCTCGGGCGCCAGTGGGGCAATCAGTCAAACCCCACGTCTCTCACAGAATCCCCAAAGAATTGGAGAGCCCGGGTAGACTTGAGTATCAGTGGAGAAGGGTATCGATGAAGACTAAGGCGGTAGCGTCTTCTAAGTGTCTGCTTTTCAACGGTCTTTAGGCGTCAGAAAGAGTACTTACCTCTTCTAACTAAACTCTTAGATGAAACTGATTTAATAAATAGACTCTCACTGGCAAAATAATTGGCGACAAAAATAAATGTTCAACTATTTATTTCTATTAAAATAAACTGTACACAAAAGAAAATAGACAGGTACACTAAAACGTGGACGTCAACGGCTGTGTCTGGTCGGCGCAGGACGGCTGGCAAACTTTCACTTCAGGAAAATGGACGGTTTCGGAAATATACGGAAGTAAGTCAAGTCTCAATTAAACTAAGTGCAAAGAAACATGCACGGTTTCGGAAAAATATTTCAACTAAGGCAAGACACAATTGAATGAAAAGTACGAACGGTTTTAAAAATAATAAACGGAATTCAGTCAGGTCAAAATTTAAAAATACCAGTTCACCGGGGTACGCCCTCTATCTCTGTCTCGGTGGTTTGTCTATGATCCGGTGTCCTTCGGTCTCTCTCTCTCTCTCTCGGTGACCTCAAGCTGGCTGACTGTCAAACAGCGGCCACAGAGTCCGGCGGTGAGGGTATTTGACGGTTATGGAATCCCAACTCTATGCTCGGCGAATCTAACCTATAACTATAATTCAAACGGTTGGAAATCGGGATGAAACGGTCAAATATTCAGGAATCGGAAAAATCAGGGGGGCCCAACGGCCTCCTGGGACCCAAATGCCACCCTACGGTAACGGAAAGCTATATACAGCAGGAAATGGTTAGCTCACGGTTTTCAGCCAAGCACAAGTCTAGAGAGAATATTGTTCCATAAAGGTGCAATGAAGCGGTAATAATTTCAAATATCACTTGCCTTAGAAATTCCTTTGTGTCTCGTAAGTACGGTTTTCACTTGACAATCACCTCACTCGTTCAACTCTCAACAACGATTCATACTGATCTTGACCTTCAGCGACGGAACTCGAAGAAGTAGGTACCCCGGAAAATTGTCCCCACCATGGGTAACTCAGTCCCCCATTGGATAAACTCAAATTGTTCGGTAAATCAACGGGCTCGGAAAGAGACAGAAAGAGAAACGATTGAAGAGAAGGAAAAACGGAACAAGTTGAAAGACCTTTTTCGAGTCAGAAAAAGTACGGTTCAACGGAAAGAATTCTAAAATATATGAATTCTGAAAACAAGATATATTCGGTCTCCGCTACAAATATGGGACTGGTCGGTGGAAAACAATGACATGAAATCAATCGGTAAATCCCCCCTATGATAATTTAACGGTTTTCTTCCGAAATACTTCGATTGTCAGGTCCTATTAAGAAAGTATCGGTAGAGAAATTTCCTTTTCGTGGCGGGGTAAAATCTGCCTCGTCACATCCCCCTCCTTCGTCGGCAAAAAAAAATAAAACGAAGTTTTATTTTTTTTTTTTTTTTTCAACCCCCCTGGGTATCGTTGCGGTATTTCTAAATGTCGGTTTCAGCCTGTTATAGCTGCGGGGTTATTGAACTCGGCGTCATTTCATGACCTGATGAACTCATACGGTAATTTAAAAAAAAAACTGTCGGTTGGCGTATCCACCATGTCGGTAAGAAGACTTAGCCTTCTCGGATTTTCAAATTGGAAAATTATTCGGTCAGGTTCTTAACGGCATATACCTTTCAATCCCAGGGGATTTCAGGTCCTTTATGTGGATGTGTCTGACAACCTTACCACTGCCATCCTTGATGTCATACACCACAGGAGAGACTATGCCTACAACGGTATACGGTCCGGAGTATTTCGGAGCCAACTTGGCGGCAACTCCTTCTACTGCAGAAGATAAGGAATGCCCTCTTCGGTACACTTGGTCTCCAATCCTATGACTCCAGTCCTTACGACGTAGGTTATAGTGACTTTGCTGGACGAAGGCTCGTGTTAATCTAGTTCGGACAAATTTAGTTTCGGTAAATCGGTTACGGTTATTTACATGGTAAGCAACTTGCGGTTCGGTATCCGGTTCGGTGTGATTCTCTCCCTCCTTGATAGCAATCTCGGTAGAAAATTTGGCGTTCGGTGAACGCATTTCCCTATCAAAGTTCAAGAATGCTCTGGGGTCTTCGGTTGAATCCTGCTTTGGGGAATTCACTTCATCTTCCTTGGAAGCCTGGTACACACCTCTTTGGACAGTTGTTCTCATGGGCCTAACTTCCATCCGTTTGGAGAATCTGTCCTTTTTACAAGGTTCTTCCACCACATAGGAATGATTCCTTGCCGGTTTCTGCTGTGAAACCTTGTATCGGTGACACTTGCTACATTTTCGGACATATTGGGCAATTTCTCGGAACATTCCTGGCCAATAGTAGCTGCGGGCTATGCGAAATTTGGTTTCTGCTATTCCCAAGTGTCCAGCGGTCGGTCGGTCGTGGTTTTCGAGAAGGACTTCTCTTCGGTCATCTTTCGGAACACATAACTTCCAGGGATTTCCCAATTCTGGCTCTGTAAAATCATCGGAATCGCAAAAATGGCGGTATAATTTTCCTGACACTATCCTGTAGTCAGGAAACGCTGTAGGATTCGATTTTACTTCTGCCAATTTCCTCCTGTACCATGAGCAACTTACATTGTCCTCGGTCAGGCATATGGTTCCTTCGGTCGGTAACGGTGACGGTAACGGTGACGGTAACGGTGACTGATTCTGCTCCTCCTGCGTCATGGGCTTGTCCTTTAGGGACCTGCCATTCAGAAAGCATTCGGCGGTTTGGACATTGATGGAGAAGTCGTGTGCTCCCAGTACATCCATTCCCAGTACTACACTGATCGGTAAATCTGAAACTAACAACCACGTAGCCTCAATATTTTCGGATCCAACCTGAACTTGTGCTGTGTACATTTCCTTAATCGGGATAGAACTTCCGTTAGCGACGGTGGTGGTAACGTCCCTAACATAATTCGGATTTATTCCAGCGGCCTTGCAGTGAGCAGCCACTTCACTGCTGATGAAGGACCTGGTTGATCCGGTGTCCAAGAGTGCCTGGAACTCCTTGTCTCCTATAAGAACAGTAATTATAGGACGGTTATCAGAAAAGGTTTTCTTCGGAATAACAGGGGATGGAGTTGATTGGAACTGACGGCTCCCCGGCTTTGGGGAGTTCCTAGGTAACGGACAATGACAATCTCTGGACATTACACCCTTCTTACCACATCGAGAGCAGAAAAGTATCGGTTTCGATGTACACTGTACTCGTAGATGGCCCTTACCACCACATCTCCAGCACTGGATTTCGGTTGGCGGTCGGACGGTATTCTTCGGTTCATCTTGTCTCTGACGTGCTGTAGAGTTTTGTACAAGTTTCGGTTTATCGGACGGTTCGGACAGTGTGCTGAGGTGCATTCCGATCGGTTGGACGTTCGGTGAGGGATTTCGGAAGGTAAGATGCGGTTCGTTGATGAAACTCTTGTGGATCGGTGGCAAAGCATAGTTAGCGGTTTGCCATTTGACCAATTCAAAAACTTTTCCTTTTCGGAGCAGTTCTTCTATGGTTGAAGTCGGTTGGAAGGCCAGGGCGGTTTGCAGTTCTGGCAGTAAACGTCGTCGGATGATATTCACCTGTTCTTCCTCGGTCGGTCGCTTTACGGTCAGCTTCTGAAACAGGTTTTGCATTCGAGTTACATACAACAAGAGTCGTTCATCGGTTCCTTGAGTGCGTTTCTTGATTTCCTCCAAAAGGATGTCCTCGTAGTCGGGAGGAAGAAAGGCCTCTCGGAGTTGTTCTTTGAAATCGGTCCAGTCGGTGAAGGTGCCTCTCCGGGAAATGTACCAGTCTCTTGCATCCCTACGTAACAGCTCGTATATTGACTCGAATAACTGTTCGTGGCTCACCTTTCTAGCCTCGGCAAGATACTCAGCCTCCTCCAGGAATGAGGTCACACTGGTTGACCCATCGAACGTCAGGTTCCATTTCCACACAGGAACGGTAGGAACGATGGAATGGTCGGTGGTTTTCGGCGGTTTCATCGGCGGGTATTCGGTCGAGAGTTCGGCTTCCTTGGTCGTCGGTATGTCGCTTCTTACTTCTCTCATCCCAGCGGTATCGGTAGGAGATGAGGCAAATGAAACTCTCCTGGTTGATTCGGCAAACTCCCTCGTTAATCGCCTTGACTCAGGGGATGTTATTAGCGGTCTGTTTTCCTCACTGGTTCGGTCGGTTGGCAGTGCTTGTTCAACGGTAAATGGGAGGATGTCGGCGGGCGGTCGGTGGTATGAAGGTTGTTTCTGCAAAAAAGTACGTTCAATTTGTTCGGTTATTAATCTGCAAACTTCTTGTCGGTTTTGCTGCAGCCGGTCATCATGAGTGGTCGGTCGGGATATGTCACAATCTTCTCCCAAATTCAACAAGTCTGCTTCTCCAACGGTGGTTGAACACGGAATCAGACCTGGACCAAGTCTAGATGCGCAGTCCGGTAATTCCTGGTCAATCAGTGACGGTGTTCCGGCTGACAGGTTCTCTGGAATACCACCTAACCAGTGAGTATTCTCCAGCAATCTCATAGCCATCTTCAGAGAGTGCTCCAGCTCGGTTTTCTTGTGAAGCAGACTGACAGCTTCCGGAGATAAACTTCTCAGTCGGCCTTGAACGTGCAGTAGCCGGCTCCTAATGCGCTGCAACTCATTGACTCTATTATTAAAATCGAACTCACATATCTCTCCCATCAAGTCGAACAACTTGGCACCACAAATCCCAATTTCCTGTGCCTGGTCAATTTCATCTCTTGGAATGAACGGTATGTCGGAATGGATGGCCCTTCTCAGTTGAGCTCTTTTCTCCTGAACGGTGTGTCCCACGGTGCAGCCTCTTGCCTCTAACTCCCACGTAAGTTCGTCGCTCTTCAGTCGGTTGACATCCATTTTTACGGCACCAGAAACTCAGAAGAAATATTTACAATATGCACTCTATGGATATATACAAGAAACAAAGAACGGTTACCAATTTGCCAGTGTAGAGTATTTAAAGAAAACGGTACGGTTACGGTAACAGGAACTACTCACAGAACAGCAGAAGTCCCTGCTCGGGCGCCAGATGTGATAGGCTTTTCGTACTCTGGCAGCTCCTTACGGTTGCTCGGGCGCCAGTGGGGCAATCAGTCAAACCCCACGTCTCTCACAGAATCCCCAAAGAATTGGAGAGCCCGGGTAGACTTGAGTATCAGTGGAGAAGGGTATCGATGAAGACTAAGGCGGTAGCGTCTTCTAAGTGTCTGCTTTTCAACGGTCTTTAGGCGTCAGAAAGAGTACTTACCTCTTCTAACTAAACTCTTAGATGAAACTGATTTAATAAATAGACTCTCACTGGCAAAATAATTGGCGACAAAAATAAATGTTCAACTATTTATTTCTATTAAAATAAACTGTACACAAAAGAAAATAGACAGGTACACTAAAACGTGGACGTCAACGGCTGTGTCTGGTCGGCGCAGGACGGCTGGCAAACTTTCACTTCAGGAAAATGGACGGTTTCGGAAATATACGGAAGTAAGTCAAGTCTCAATTAAACTAAGTGCAAAGAAACATGCACGGTTTCGGAAAAATATTTCAACTAAGGCAAGACACAATTGAATGAAAAGTACGAACGGTTTTAAAAATAATAAACGGAATTCAGTCAGGTCAAAATTTAAAAATACCAGTTCACCGGGGTACGCCCTCTATCTCTGTCTCGGTGGTTTGTCTATGATCCGGTGTCCTTCGGTCTCTCTCTCTCTCTCTCGGTGACCTCAAGCTGGCTGACTGTCAAACAGCGGCCACAGAGTCCGGCGGTGAGGGTATTTGACGGTTATGGAATCCCAACTCTATGCTCGGCGAATCTAACCTATAACTATAATTCAAACGGTTGGAAATCGGGATGAAACGGTCAAATATTCAGGAATCGGAAAAATCAGGGGGGCCCAACGGCCTCCTGGGACCCAAATGCCACCCTACGGTAACGGAAAGCTATATACAGCAGGAAATGGTTAGCTCACGGTTTTCAGCCAAGCACAAGTCTAGAGAGAATATTGTTCCATAAAGGTGCAATGAAGCGGTAATAATTTCAAATATCACTTGCCTTAGAAATTCCTTTGTGTCTCGTAAGTACGGTTTTCACTTGACAATCACCTCACTCGTTCAACTCTCAACAACGATTCATACTGATCTTGACCTTCAGCGACGGAACTCGAAGAAGTAGGTACCCCGGAAAATTGTCCCCACCATGGGTAACTCAGTCCCCCATTGGATAAACTCAAATTGTTCGGTAAATCAACGGGCTCGGAAAGAGACAGAAAGAGAAACGATTGAAGAGAAGGAAAAACGGAACAAGTTGAAAGACCTTTTTCGAGTCAGAAAAAGTACGGTTCAACGGAAAGAATTCTAAAATATATGAATTCTGAAAACAAGATATATTCGGTCTCCGCTACAAATATGGGACTGGTCGGTGGAAAACAATGACATGAAATCAATCGGTAAATCCCCCCTATGATAATTTAACGGTTTTCTTCCGAAATACTTCGATTGTCAGGTCCTATTAAGAAAGTATCGGTAGAGAAATTTCCTTTTCGTGGCGGGGTAAAATCTGCCTCGTCACAACTTCTGGAATGATTTTTGATATTGTACACTTGGACATTTAAAATAGATATTGCAAACTTGTGTACGAATCACCAGTTGCTAAGAATCGCAGTGTGACCGCCAACCTTTCTTCAACTGTTATTGCTTCTCTGAATGTTGTATCTTTTTTTCCAACTTTTTCACTGATTAGTGAAACGGGTATTTCGAAATCATATGTTCTCATGCGAACGAAGTTCCTTATTGTATCCTCAATGGGTTCCTGTATCATTTCCCTCATAAAGTAGTTTCCATATTGATTTCTTCCAAGGAATAATTGTTTGCACCACCATCGACGAGCTCGGCGATATTCCTGTTTCTTCCCTTTTTTGCTCAAAAATAACATTGATACGATGGGAAACGCGGCTGTAGCGGTTGGAGGAACAAAACATGGTGACTACCAAACCAGAAATGAAGGCGGCTCGCTCCACTCGCGAAAGATTTCGCTCTGAATTGCGCTCTGTTTTGGGAAGTGCGAAATTTCAATCGATGCGAGAAATTTTTGCGCGAGTGATTTTCGCGAGGGAATTTCGCTAATGTAAACGCAGCTTTAGAACGGAGAATTCTTCTAACATTGATAAATTATTGAATTATTTGGATAAAAAACACTGCAATGAACAGAAAGACAGCATAGACTTGACATTCCAAGCATATGCAGCAAGTGTTAAAAAGTTGACGATTCGCCGGCAGACTATGGTGAAATATGAAATAGCTGAACTTATAATGAAAGAAGAGCTAGCACAACAATTGGAGTCTGAGAAGGGGAATCAACCAGCTTCAGTATACACAAACCGTTCTGTTGAGTCTCACAGTCCCAATATAACATCAGCTTACGAAAATTGTAGTACGGCTGAAGCAGTTAATGTGTTTTCTCCTTAACTATAGATGAAATGGCGATCAGCAAGTTCAGTAGGATGGAAAAAACTCATGGCTATGTACATTTTGGAATCGAAAGTCAAAACTATTGCAATGCTGTTGCTAAGGAGGCATATGTTTTTATGCTTGTATATATAAACCAATCCTGGAAGCTTCCTTTAGGGTATTTTTTGATTGATAGATAGGCAGGTATACAAAAGCAAAATTTAATTGTTGTTTCTTAAATTCATATATGAAACAGGTATATTCGTTACATCGGTAACATTAACATTAATGAAGCAGCAAATAATGTAATGATGGCAAAAGGACTAGGTTGTGATTTGGCTACTGATAATTTTAAATCCTACATTTATTGATACTACTTCACGGCGAGAAATAGCGATATTCTTTGATACCTGTCACGTGATCAAATTAATACGAAATACTTTAAGGTATAAAAAAGTTTCAATCGATGAAAATGGTGAAAAGATCAAGTGGGTGTATGTATTCAAATTAAAACTTCTAGAAGGTTCATTTGGGCAACAAATTGAGAAAATTACATGTTTTGTATAATAATCAAAAAATGAAAGTTCGACTAGCAACGCAACTATTTAGTGGTTTTGTAGCACATGCGTTAGAATTCTTAAATGAAACTGTGATGATAGTTTAATGTCTGAAATATACTATTATGAAAGTTTTAATGGCATGCAGACAGGAATTGCCTTCTGAAAAAAGTACCACCCAGAGCTCTAGGTGGTACTTTTTTCAGAATTCAATTCCTGGCTGCATGCCGTTAAAACTTTCATAACTTGAATGACACCTTAATGATCGAAGAATTCCAAGGTTCTAGTGTTAAATTCATCAGAATAATAAATAATTTGTTGGATATTCTCCATTTAAGGAAAATATGTATCAGAAATATTACAAAGGGCATTTGACTCCAAGAAATTAAGAGTACATTGAAAAGTCTTTAACAGAAACCTCATTTTATTCGAAATTGTTCGAATAAGCAGATAAAAACATCTCATCAAAAGTAGAAGAAGAATGGGCACTCTTGGATTTTTATTTTCTATCGAGAGTTTGAAACATTCATACAAACAATTGGCCGTAACAAATTTGTTGGTGTATAGTCCACATAGGTATAAACTAAGCCAAGATAATGTGGAATTATTTTTTGGCTTGATCACATCTATAGATACATAAAAATTTTCAAATCTGATTTGAAACAATTTCTGATAGAAAGAAAAAGAACCCTACAGCGTTCAGGAGTTCCTCTCATCTTAGATCTGAGCGCTCCATATTTACTTGTAGGTTAGGATTTTGTACTTTGTCTTATTTGACGTAATCTTTTTATTTAATGTGAATGTTCATCAGGATCTATCTAGATCCTACGTCTATACAATTCAAATCTGCCTATAAAAAATTATGCTCCACCTAGAATTCTTTTATGGGTATCTGTATACCATTATAGAAATGATTTCTGTTAAGCAAACATATGATGTCATTAATAAATCATGTGGCAGAGAAAGGGGGTCTTGTTGGTGATAGGGCCGATTATTTAATATCATTTATTAACCAAAAAGACAGACAAAATTCTCTAACCTATCCCTCAGAGGATGTAATCCTGATATGCAGAGCTGCAGAAAAACTTTTACAGCTTACGCTCAGCAGAAATGTTCACACGAATATTTGTACATTACTAACACAAGAATTACATAAATTTTTTTATACCCAAAATATATCTGAAAACTTGAGGATCATTTCAAAGAACAAACTGTATTAAATTCTCATTTTACCAATTTACACCTAGTTGCAGGAACGTCCATTATAATGTGATGGTCCTTTTGAAATTTTATTCCTTCATTAAACGAGGTTTTCCGTTGCTAGTAACCATATTCAATGGAAGCATTACTTGTTCATTCAGTTTGAAGTACGCATTCATTATCACGTCATTATCGATATTTCCTGTTTCAGGAAACAATTTTTGCTTTTTGCTTCGAATAAAGAATTATATTGACGCTTTAAAAATTTAATGACCCAGTTTTGTCCCATCAAATATTCATTTAACTGACGCAAGTCATAATTTAAACGTTTTTTGAAGTGAAAATTGTTGAAAATTACTTTTACCCGCTACATATTATGTTTGTCGAGCATGTCTAGTTTCTAGTATCTGTCCGATGGTGAAACGAATACTTCCAGAAATATTGAGGATAGAAAGGACTTATGGAACGCCCAGTTATGATTACAACGAGTTTCAGTCCAGATTCAGGTTCAATAAACCATGTGTTCTGCATTTGATGAATAAAATTGAACACCTGTTTGAACCTACAACTAGGCATTCGAAAGCAATTGATGCAAGAACTCAACTGCTTTTAGCTCTTAGATACTATGCAACAGGCTCTTTTCAAGCAGTTTTTGGGGATTTAGTGAACTGTAATAAATCTACAATGTGCCGCATTATACAAAGGGTGACGAAAGCTATTGCAAGCTTAGCTAATCAGTAGATTAACTTCCCAAGAGTACCAGCAAGTTGCTCAAGAATTGTTTGAAATTGCTGTTTTTTCAAGGGTGTTAGGAGTTTTTTTCAATTTACGTGCAAATTGTTTGTGACGCCAGATTGAAAATAAGAAACATAATCGCTAGCTGGCCAGGCTCCGTTCATGATAACACGATTTTCAATAATTCACCTATGCTATGTGCTGTACTGGAAAACGGTGCATATAACAATTTTTATTTACTTGGTGATAGTGGATATTTTTGTGAATGATTTTTACTGACCCCATTTTCAAGTCCCTCCACTACCGGAGAAGAAAATTTCCATAGAAGCCATATTAACCAGAAATACAGTGGAGAGGTGCATATAGGAATATGGAAACGTAGATTTCCTAGCATCCAGAAAGGAATAAGATAAAGAAAAATGGACACAATATTAAAAGTTATTTTGACTACAGCAGTACTTCATAATATGGCCATCTCATTTGAAGAAGAAAAATTTTTTGAAGAAAATTTGGATCAGGAAGAATTTGCAAATCATGTATCACATGGTCCTTAAGATTTTTCTTTTAGCTTTAGTCAATACCGTTTTTAATTTCAAATGAAATTGAACCTTCAAAATTTGCAACACACCCCAGGAGACTGTGAGATTGTTATTTGGGTTGTTAGTTTTGCTTAAAGCCAGAAGACTATTGCAATGGAGAATAAAAAGAGAGCAAGAGCTCCAAATTTTACTCACGAAGTGGTCCGTTTATTAATACATTTGGCCTAAAAAAAAACGCATACGCAAACGAAAAGACGGATTCGGATGTATGGAAATTGGAAACAAAAACGTGGAGGAACATTGCGAAGTTTTTTAATGGTTCAGGTACTCCTGAATTACAGACAGCAGTAGTTTATAAGGTTCCTTGCCGGGATTGACAAAGCAATATGTTAAAGACAGATTAAAACAACATGAATCGTTGTTTTTGACGTTGGTAGTGATGAGGAGATGTCTGAAGGAGACATGTTGTAAGAAATCCCACGTCTGAGGAGGTTTTTACAGGCTCAGAGAAGGCTCTAAGTTCTTTGAGACTACAGCAATTCATTGTCGAGGATGAGCTTCCAGATTCTGTTCCAAATCTAACATAAGCACTTAGGTTCTACCTTGCATTGTGTGTTTCTGTTGCTTCCTGTGAGAGGAGTTTTTCTAGAACCAAGCTCATCAAAAGTTATCTCAGATCTACTATGAGCCAAGCTCGACTATCTAACTTAGCTATTTTATCTATGGAGAATGGTGTAGCCAGAGGGATCGACTTTGATGAGGCTATTTCTCAGTTTACAGAAAGCAAAGTCAGAAAAAAGAAGTTCTAGAAGAAAAGAAGTTCTAGAAGAAAAGGAGCTGAATTTGTGCAAAAAAACTGATGTTTTCCATTAGAATATTCACAAGTTTCCTTTCAGTCATCTGTTCCCATGTTTCAAACACTTCGAATAAATAATTTCTTTAACAAACAATAAAGGATCAAAAAGGTTTGTTATGTGGGAGGGTGACAAGTTGAAATTCGGCCCCGTGTTTCACAAGGCCTTACTGCGCCTCTGTCCATTATTTATTCTCTGACTTGAGAATTATGAACGAGACGAAATGACACAAAATTATGATTATCTTTGACACAAAATAACATAACCGCAAAATTGGAAATTGCTCTAGTTACCACAGAACATGTTACCAACATAATTTACACTTTTTTCATAGGTGTACTCGTTAAAGCACAGGACACTATCATCGACAAACTTCACACTCTGTCAATCATCTAGGAACAACTATACATCGGATTCAAGAATAGGTATCACGACGAATTATCATTTCCTATGGTAACTTACAGTATGGGATCATGTTCCTATAGTGGGAGCGCCCACCAAAGTATCGTAGCACTGACATGGCACATACATGACAAAGGCGATTCATAATTTTCAGATGTCGCACATCTGAGTGGAGTGTCATATGCATCGTTTTCGTTATGTATGTGCCATGTCAGTGTTACGCTACTTTGGTGGGCGCCCATGAATAGGATACAATTCCTACAGATTCTAGAATTGTGCCTGTGACCGTGGTCGCTCCGATACCGTCGTCGTTTTTTTTCCCATCTGGGGCTCGATTCTCGAATCTGTAGGAATTGTATCCTATATAGTCTAAGATCCCACTGCAGAATTACTACGATGTTTTTGATATCAAATTAAAGCTAAGTTTTTTCGAATAGGATGATGTATGGTTGCCTGTAAAAAAATGGCCGCAAGTTAGGTCTGCCATCTGTTAAAATAGCGAGATATCCGAAATAAAGTAAGAGAGAGTTAGACTCATTTCGCACCATCGGGTTCTTACCCGATGTTCCGAATTATATCTACTGATATTATGGGATCTTTCACACATGTTCCGGTTTAGTTTCGCACTGGAAACAACCAGATTGCACTTTCGGCGGTGCTTATCGCCACGAGATTCGAGCTTGATGTGCCCACCGTACGGATAAAACCCGATGAATAATTTTTCATTCGGTTGTTTTCCGGTAAAAACCCGACGGTAAAAACCCGTGGTGTGAGAGGAATCTTAGGGTTCTCAACAGGGCATCTGAATTATTCGTATATTAAAACCACGTGTTGGAGCTTGTTGTACACAACGCTGTTGATATTATTTATGTAATCACCCTTCGTCGGGAGCTATACGAATATTGAGAGTTCGGGCGCAATGCATATAATAGATTCTAATAAGAATAAGGTCCAAATAAATTAATATCGAAACAAAAGAAGATTTTTTTTTAAAAGATGATGTCTCACCAAAGTTCATTCCAGAGACACTGGACGATTTATCATGTTCAACAAAATGTATGCGGCAAAAGAGAATGATGAAAAATTCATTAAAAAAAATCATAGTTTGGAAATCATTAAAACAAAAGTTGCTACGGACGATTTTCGTCAATTCGATATTGCTCAATGCTACTAAGTACCACTGTTTGAAGTTTAATGCGGAGAATAAATGGTTGGCTTCTTCTGGATGGTGCCCTGAAACCAACATGATTTCTGGGAAGTTCAACTCCGATACAAATAGAGAATGTATTAAGTTACTGTGCACACATTTTCAGATGATGAAAAAAACTCTGATTGCGACGACGATAGTGACAATTGCGATTGGGAAAGCAGCGAGGAATCGGACTTGGACTAGAAAATGTAATACACTGATATAAAATATAACTAGATTCAAGAGACTGATTTTGAAGAAACACGAAAAAAAATTCTTCAGATTTAATTACATTTGTACTTGATGAATAAATTATTTTTTATTATAAAATAAAGCTCTTAAAACTTTAAATTTTTTTCATAATATTCATAAAGTAATTATAATTTTGTAAATGTTAAGTCGGCTGGCATCCACCATCCTCATCTAACAAGTGGCGTTGCAAGCCATCTCTTTCACTTTATTTCAGATAGCTCGCTATTTTAACAGATGGCAGACCTAACTTGCGTCCATTTTTTCACAGGCAGCCATACATCATCCTATTCGAAAAAAAATTAGCTTCAATTTGATATCAAAAACATCCGTGTACGACGTCATGAACGTAGAAATACATCGAAATGTTACCTGCTTACACCTGGCTGCGAGGTAAATGCGGCCGAGTGTGCAACGGCAGCTATGGATTTTAGTATTCTTTACATGCATTGCTATGATGTGGATGGTATTTTATTTCAAAAAGGAGTGAACGAAATTTCTCTTGGAATATTGATTAACATTAATTTAATCAAAATTACTTGAGGCCACTTTTGACAGGCTGCGGTGTTATCAGTGTATTCTCCTATCGATAAACGTATGTAAAAATGTGTGTTTGTCTCTGTACGCAATGAACGTAGTAATTCTGCAGCGGGATCTCGTACTAATAGGAACATGATCCCATACTTTCAATTCCCATAGGAAATGATAATTTGACGCGATACCTATTCTTGAATCCACCTAATAGTATGGTAACCTGTTCCAATATCCTCTGCTGAAACTCATATAGATGCTATATTGTTTGATATTGAAAAAATAGAATTATATAGGTGTAAAAATATCTCATGAGTCTGTGCTCATACCCGTCCTGATTTAATCTAGATTTGGCAGGATCGCAAAAAGTGTGAAGAGGAAAAACACTGGTATGAAAAAACACATGAAGTGTACCGGAGGAGGGCCACCTATCGACATAAAACTCACGGAAGATGAAAGCTTTCTTCAGATACTAGATAGATTTGCACTAGAAGGTGATGACAGTATTGCAGAATCTGAAGTGGTTTTTGTGAGTTCGATTTCAGACATTGTATGAAACTGTGATATTTCCATTTTCTTAATTAAAATGTGTTTTCAGTTAGAAGAAGAACACAATTATGCTACAGTGATAACTGCTGGTGTGGATACCCAGGGGGTACCGAAGGCACTTTGGGGTGGCTCACCCTTCCCTTACTTTTCCTTTTTTTTTTTTCCCTTCTTCTCTTTCCAGTTCACTCCTACGGTTAGTACGAGGCTCTGCTGGTGCGGATACCCGGGGAGGGCAGAACGCCCCTAGGCGTTGCTGAGTTCCGACACTTGTCCGTTACTTGTGCGTCTTAGGTTCTGGCTGGCAAACACGTCCGTAAACCCCGTATCACGCTTGGGATCGGATCCCCTGTTTCATTCCGTCCGTTTTATTCTGTAAATTCACCAAATCCAAAGGACAAAAAGAATCCTCAAAACCTTCAAGGACCTTCTTCCAGACCCAGTACGATTAAAGCATCCAGAAACAACATATCTCTGAAACTCAAGGAATTTCCGTATCGATCGGAACAGCAGATGCTATAAGAAATAGATTTTGAAATACGAAAACCTCGGTAAAACCTGAGAGTGCAAATGCCGAACTCTTAGATTTACTTGAAGAGCAGAATAGGCAGAGAGGCCAATTGCTAGAGATTCTTTCAAAGTTAGTGGGGCGATTGAATGAGACTCTTCTTCATTTGTCCTAACTTCACTGTACTCTCCGTCAGTTTCAAGCAAGTAAATTGTTATATTATTATTATTGATAATGACAAGGATTGTCAAAAGTGAGTTTATAGAAAACACTTTCTTTGTAAGGTATGTACCCACGTCTTGTGCGAATTTGTAATTTATACATGGATCTTAATAACAATGGAGAACGTTTTATTTTTCTTGAAGAGGACAGGAGAAAATGACCCTGTAAGAACGAATAAGGTGAATGATTGCCAAGCAGTTGGTGGTAAACGACAAAGGGCACCCAATTTCTCAACAGAAAAAAAAACTTTGTTGCTAACTTTAGTATATGATTCAAGACACAAAATTGAAAATAAAAAGATTGATGGCATTCCAATGGAGGCAATTGAGAAGGTTTGTTATTCAGTAACGAATTCATAGAACGGTGGAACCATCAAAAAAGTTTCATTAAAATTTAAAAAAGTGGCAGAGAAAAAACTTCTGCAAGTAAAACTAGGGAAAGGCCAGGAGTTTATACTAAACCAAATGATCGCACAAATCTGACTCTAGCAGTATTAAATCCCAATACTGTGATAAGGGATTAGAACATAAATTCGACAGTGTTGGGGTAAAAGAAGATATACTATAAAATATTTTGCTTCTAGCGGAAGATGAAACTACAGAGGTACACATTACTTTTATTGGCGAATCCAAAAATCTAGACGCCCCCTGCCGAGTGAATTACGAAACTACTTTGTCAGTACTGCAAAGTCAAAACAAGTTTTGTGTATCTTATGTTTTCTGTTATCTCACGTTGTTTAACAAACTATTATTAATAAGATGGAGAAGTTATATTGGAATGCTTTCCAGATATACATTGGGTAACCATACATTGCATCATGAGTGAACAAGGGCCTAGTGATTTAAAAAAACAGTGCATAATTGTAACTGTTGTGTTTTCAATTGTACTTCCAAAAAAAGTAAAAACAGGGCTATACATTTTCATAGATTCCCTAAGAAAGGTGCATCAACGGTTTACATCACTAATGTCTTTGGTGTACTCGAAAAAATCGATCGAAGAAAAGCCTGGATAAACAAATTATTGATGGGAAAACCCGTTACTGACAATATGTTTGTTTGTTCTCTTCATTTTCAAGATAATGAATATATTAGAAAAGGTATGGTCTGATTGAACTTTGAGTGTGTCTGATTTGTTTATTATTCCTTCATTATTATAGAAGAAACTATAGACCACTTGGTAAAGAGTTGTGGATATATAAATTCCAGGGTGGTTTCGAAGGCATTCATTTGGTGACCGATTCTTTTTTGAGATAGGTTACAAATTTCAAAATTATTTAGTGAGAAGAGAAGGAGAGAATACCCCTCTCGTTTTTTTTTTGTTTTCAGATTATTCTCACTTCGTCAACCATCATGGTAGAAAGAAGGGGAGTAAGTTTTTGGATTTTGTCCTATGAAGAAGATATCCATCAATATAATAATTACAGCTTATTATTCACACAAATACATCATCATTATACATATACAGACAAATAGAGAGTTTTTTCTGAGGTTTTTATCTCTGTTTGTATGGAACCCCTTCGACATTTTTCCTCTGCTTACACTGAGATCTGGAACGAGGAACACGCTTTAGAATCTGTCTCTTGTTGCCATTTCTTTACATCCGCTTCATTGTTTTCAGATTGTAAAAGTTTGTAACAGTCTATTTCAAGAGAATATATACATATATATCTTCATAGGTCCAGCAGGAAGGTATGTTTATTTTGAGAAAAACTATTTATTTTGGTATATAATATACAGGGTCTCAGTGAATAGGTGCGACAAACTTCAAGCGGTGACAAAATAATTTTATGAATTTTTATTTTTTCAGTATCTCCTAGAGAAGCTTTGAGGGAAACTTCTAGAAATCAATGCTTGAATCCAGGTATGTAGTCCTGTCAGAAAAAATAATTCCCTCTTCAAATAATGGATGTTTTTCATCTTTTACAGCTCAGCTTTTTACGTGGGAAAAGCAAACCACGCAATTACTGGTGGGACGGTACATGCAGCATAAGGATGCATTTAGAGATCCGAAAATAAAAAAAAAAGCTGTGGGACGAAATTGAACGAACATTTACCTCCAAAGGGCATAATGTCACTGAAGAGAATTTGGATCGAAAATGGAGAAACATGAAAAAATCGTATAAAGGCATCAAGGATAACATCCTCAAAACTGGAAGGGGAGAATCCACTAGAAATATTATCATCAATTTGATGAAATATACCGAGAGGATAAAACAGTGAATTTACCCCGAACACTCTCATCAGCACCAGTATCCGTTATCCAGAAGAAGGCTAGTATAAATCCAGATCCCATAAAGGAACCTGTTGAAATAATAGAGGAACCTAATTCTTATTTGTGTTCTGTGACCTCAACCCAGTACTGCAGCCACTCCTCAAATTGAGAAGCAGAAGGACGACATAACACTCACTTCGTATGTTGAATTAAAGCTGTATTCTTTCCTATATTAATTTCACAGTCATAAAATTAAACTAGCAATATATTTTAATTGCAGAAAATCCACAAAAATGGATTCCAAGAGTGGGATGTTTTATTTAAGGAAAAAGCTTGCTAAATTGAGATTGCACGTGTCAATGAAATTAAACTTCTTCGGGAAGCACTTGAAAAACACAACGAAATTCAGGAACGAAGAAATGAAATTTTACAAAATCTTTGTAATTCTTCAGAAAAACCATCAAGGTTGCTACAAGTCGAGATCGGGTTGACATCAGGATCTTTCGAGAAAATGGAATCCATTTCTTTAAAGAATGGCCAAGGTAATACACCTATCCCTGTTTGGGTATTGTTATCATAATCATGTCATTTGCTTCGTTCTATCTTCTATCTTTGTTGTCAGTATCAAAGAAAGTCCAATAATGCTCTCTCGTTTTTTTTTTTGTTCTGCTTTAATATCGATCACAGATTACAGTATTCTGTGATCTCGACCGATAAACGAGTTCAAAATATGACCTGACCCATTTTGTCAGCTGTTTGTGATTTATACTTAAATTTCGTTGTAAAAACTGCCGATATTTCAACACTATCGAAGGATTCTATGGAGAACCTACTATTCTTGTTCGAGATGATTTCTGTCGAAAAATTGTATTCACGAGGAGGGTGGTAATTCGACATGATTTCAATACAACACAGTTGATTGGAGAAGTTGGTTGACGGAAACCGAGTTTTCACTATACTCATGAAGAATACTTGAAGAACTGACTCGAATAGATTTGTATTTCTGTTTCACAATTCACATTACGTATTTCCAATACAATTTCTTCAATTAAATATTGCTGAAATTGCCATTAAACTGTTACTTGTCATCTGGTGTCCTGAGCTAAATAAGCCTTACCATGGAGGTAAACTATCCCTTAGGAATGAAAAAGCAATGCTCATCACCCTCTGGTGGCTTAGAAAGAGGAAAAGCTCAAATTCAATTTCTGATAGATTTGATGTGGCTCCTTCAACTGTTCATCATTATACGATGATTGTTGTGGAAAAACTGGTACAATTAATGCCAAGATTTATTCAGTGGTCCAGTGAAGAGAAGATGGTTACTATTGAAAGGCAATTTAATGAAATTTGTGGCTATCCAGGTAGATTTTCTTGCGTCAACATTCCATTTGGAAAAAGGGATACAATGAATCACTGATACAAATAATACACAATATTCATTCAAAATATCAATCGACATTATCAAAGTAACAATTGTTTTATATTCCTGTTTCCCCTGTAAAGAGCAGTTCTCAAACCTTTTGCTCACAATAATAATATGTTGATACTCATCACTTAATGGTTTTTATTTGATGTTTTATTGGTGCCGTTGATGGTTGCAATATTAATTTCAAGGCTCCATCATCAACAGGATTGTTATATATATATTGTTATATTAAATGATAAACAGAGTATAAAAATTCAAGCTGTAGTAACAGCAACAAAAACATTCACGAAAGTTAATGAATGTTTTCCTGGATTTGTTCACGATGCTCGGGTAAACATTCATAAAATATTCTTGGAAGTATCACAATTTTAATTGTTGAATGTATTACATTATGCCTTTTAAGCAATTAAAATTTATCCCATATTGTCAATCTGTCATCTCTCACTGGACTGGCTGTATAGACGAGTTAAGTACTATAAAAAAGTAGCTTTAAAATTATTTCTAGATATTCAACAACAGCCAGTTATATTTAGATACAAGGCGTAACATAAAGTATTTTTCATTACAAACTTATCACCTCCTTGGAGACAAAGCTTACCCCATTTTAGGGTGGCTAATAACACCATTCAAGTAATAGTCTACTTTTATAGTTTTTGTTTATTTATTTATTTCCACGGCTGAAATGTCCTTTAGTCCCGTCACACAACAACAGATACTGAAGTGGCTCATTTGCTGCCTAAGAACTATAGTTATTTCAAATCCCTAGGAATTAAATAACTGGATGGATGCTGTGAAGCATAGCCTACTAGAGTTAGAGACGGAATGTTGCTCGAAAGTGCGACGTTGCCGTAATGACATCGGAGGGTCCAAAGACAAACAGGGAGTGTTGTAAACATTACGACATTTGTAAACGGTAGTTCACATTAGAATTTCGACGGGAAACGCGGTAAAAAGTTTTTGTTTTTTAGTTTTTCGGTTTGTTCGGTGGTGTTATCAGTGTTTTGAGTGAATAGCAGTGATAAAATTACGAGAACAGTGTTTGTGTAGTGTGTTATCCGTTGATAGTGTTAGGTTATGTTAGGTTAGCAAAGAATATAATTTAGAGTTTCACAATCTGGAGTAATCAACAGGTAGGTTTGGGTTTAGTAGGCATTTGGAAATCTTCGATTTGATATAATATGCCCCGTACTTGTGCAATACCTGGTTGCAAAAGCAATTATCGTCTAATGAGAAGGTTTCGGTATTCAGATTTCCTTAAGACGAAGATACCGTAGTATGCATCAAACATTTTGCAGATTCACATGTTTTGAAAGAGTACTCTTTTCCAAGCGCTGAAGGTTCAGTCATCAATATACCGCGAAAAGTTCCTAAATTCCCTCAATTTTTCCGAATCAACCTAGTTATATGTCGTCCGAAAAGAACTGATCCAGAGGAACGAAGACAAAAATTAGTTTTTCATTATGATAACGTTTATAGAGACTGGGACAAACAAGATAAAATTAGTTCTGTTTCACATTTTTGTGATCATTTCAAAGACAAGGCAATGTCCAACTTCTTTTTCAACGTCAAAGAAAATGATTCCGTCCAATTTCATAAAATAAATTTCGAAGGTTCATTCCCGAAAATATCGTCAGTATTGAAATTATTGTGATTTGAGAATCGAAGTATTTAGAGACGAAATTAATGTACCCATTTCTGATTTCAAGTGGTTACTAGGTGACAGGTATATTTGTGATAGGTGGTCGAAATTTGAAAACTTAATTGCGCAGTTAAATAGGACCGATGTAGAATCAGATATCTCTGCCAGCAATACTTCAGATCAATGTCTTTTCGATGAAGTTAAAGAAGGCATCAAGAAAATTTATAGCGCCCTCAAAGGTTGTATCCAAAAATTAGAAAAAATTTTCTCTGACGACATTGACACTGCTAAAATAATCAGAAAAATATCATTCTTAAGTCAACAGCTAAAATTAGTCGTTTCACCGAAACCAATTTATTCAACAGAATTGTTTTTGTGGGCATCTCTAATTCATTTCCAATTTCCAGATTCCTATCGGTTGATTAGAGACTCTTATTCATTAACACTTCCTCATCCCGCAAATCATTTTCATTTTATTCTATTTTACTTATGGTATTCAGAAAAAAACAAATTTGCTTTCTATAATAATGTTAGGTTTGTAGATACAACGCCTAGCAAAGATACGCTTCATGATAAGATTGGCATTATATATCAATACAAAAGCAGTATTATTGAGAAAACTGAAAAAACAACGATAATAGTGACCAGCGTAGGATTACTTTCCAGAAATAAGACGAATGTCTGATATGGATGTGACGGACGTTGAAATTGAACCTTACTATAAAAAACCTAGGTTGAATGAGGTCGTCAATAGCCAAACTTGATCATTCTCAGGATAAGCGTATTCGACAATTAGGTAATTTGTACCAATGTGGACGGGATGGAATAATTTGAAAACCACCAGTTCAAAATATTGGCTACTTACCAATCACCTACAAGCCTAAAGAATAAGTTATATGGTATATGGTTGCATGGTGCTAGGTTAGGTTGAGTTAGCAGCAGATGCAAGTTCATGACTAAATGTAGAAACTGTAAGAAATTCTTAAATCAAGATATTAAGTGAACTTTCTTTCAATATTTGATAAAATATGGCGCAGTCGTCATTGCACTAAGTTTGAAGTGTAAAATTTTAAGTTTTGGAAAAGGATTACCGGAATATTCAAGGATTTTGTGCACGCCATATGAAGATGGAAGCCTACGCGGTCAAATTACTCCCAAATTTCGACATCAGGGCGCAATCAGCTGCCACCGACCGGAAATCTTGGATACCTATGTTCGAGGACTATCTTTTGAGTGTTAGGAAAGAGGAGGCAACCGACAAAATTAAGCTCTCTTTACTCAGAAATATGATGGGTCCAACGAGTTATTCAATCTTTTCGAACATTGCCTATATATTAGAATCCTGATGAAGCAAAAATGTTAGGGGAACAACTTTTGAAAAATTATCAAAATACTTCGTGAAAGTTGAAGTTTAACTTTTATCTTATTCAAAAATGAGTGTTTCAGATTCAAACAGTGGTAGTGAAAGATTTCGAGCAAGAACGAGTGGGCACAACTAAAAAAAAGCAATACGAGCAAATCTACAAGGAAGTTTTGGAAACTTTACCCGAATTCGAAGGTTGGTCGATGAAATCCAGAGGAGGACAGAGGTACGGAAAGTGTAAACCCTGGGATAGGGACATCATTATTAGTGAAAAGATGGATTGATAAGGCATATAAATTCCAAAAATCACCAAGCCGAGGTGAAAAGTGTTTTAAAGCAGCCAAAGCTTGCTGCAAAAATGGAGGAGGCTATAAGCATAGGTGGGTGCTTGAAATTTTTTTCATTTATTAACTTTTTTCAACAAACCTACACTATTACAATTCTTATTTTTTTCAAGCTGAAATACGTATAGCTGCTTTTACTGCGGAGCATAATCTGCCATTGACCGTTATTGATCATTTGATGAACTTGATGAGCGATATTTTCTTGACACTGATTTCATTAGCTGGTTCAGATGCTCAAACTCTCTACACTCTAATCGTTAAATTCTTTGAAGATAAAACAATTCCTTACAGAGATAACATGATAGAATTTGCATCTGATGGGGTTAACGTCATGTTGGGGAAACATAATTCACTAATGACCCTATTAAAAAAAGATATTCCTTCATTATATATTATGAAATGTGAAATGTATATGTTATGGGCAATGTAATTATTTAGGTCAGTATTCATAATGCTTGGTTATTATGAATAATGACCATTAAAATCGGGCAATTTGATAAATTTGAATTATTTTAAAATAATTTCTCACATTGCCCGATTATTATAAATACCGCTATTATTTCTTTGGGCACTTTGATTAATTGACACCAATGGGACAACCTATGTGAAAAGAATGGCGAAGATATTCCACAGATAGAGATTTAACTAAGAGAATGTGCAAGATTGTCATCCAAGACAGGCTATAGTCGATGTGGCTGTAAAGGTAGCTGTAAATCCAACGAGCGCAAGTGTCGTAAAGAAAAAAAGCTATGTAACTCGAAATGTCACCAAAGTGGAAGCTGCTCTAATGAATAGAGCCTGTATTGGCCTGTATTGCTACGTATTGACATTTTGTGTGAATATAAATTTTGAAAGTACGTACATATCTAATACATTAGTTTTATTTGGACTTAACTTTAGTTTGTACTTATTTCATCCCACCGGTTTGTTTGTCAGCATGTGAAATTTTATTTGTTATGTTTAGTTTGTTACTTTGTCATTTAGGTATGCAAAAATTTGTTATTTTTTATAAGAAATATGAATTATATATAATTTTCAAATTGCCCACCTGATTTTTAGCATTATACATAATGACCGGGCAATGTAATATTTGCAACATAATTTATCATTTTGTCATATCCTTTTGGGCACTTTTTAAATTGCCCGGGCATTATAAACAATGCCCAATTATTTACATTGCCCGTAACATATATATCATTCTTTCCATTTATGTGCCTCGTATGCTTGTCAAAAGTTACCGAGATTTGTTGAGGACTTGACCAGAAATGTATATAATTATTTTTATTCAAGTCCGAGAAGAATTTCAGAATTTTCTGAATATCAAACTTTTTGCAATTCACACAATCTTGCATTCATCGCAAACCCATTGGTCGTCAGTGCTCATGGTGGTTTTCAGGATTCTTGAGCAATATGGTGCCCTTCAATTGTATTTCACCGATGCTGCAACTAACAGCGATATTTTAGCTGCAGAGATTATTCTCACCAAACAAACTGCGCGACCTAACAAAAAAATTTTTCTTACAATTTTGAGAATTTGTTCTACCCATTTTTAATAATTTAAGTAGAGAAATGCAGTCAGAGAATCCGAAACTCCATGTACTCCACAGAAATATAAGAAATATTTTGAAAACTATGTTTGATCCTGAGGTAAGAATATCTTCAGAAAACACCCATAAATAATGTTGACTCTAGAAATCCTACGAATTTTTTGGGCATTGACAATATTTTCGGAGCAAACGTCATTAAAACAATATCGGAAATAGAAATACCCGAAGACAAAATAAAGTTTTTCAAACTGAGATGTCTCGACTTCTATATTGAAGGATGCATCCAGATACTGAAACGGATTCCTCTGAATATATTATCTGGAATTATTTTCATTCATTGATCCACATGTTGTCAAAAATGGATCAATTCAATCAACAACAGAGGTTATTCTAATTTTTCAATTATATGTTCACTGGATTGATGAATTTCATTCACAATTTGTTCAGTCTTCCACACTTTTCGACCAACGTAGAAGGAATTTTTTCCCAAATCAATTTAATGAAGACTAAACAGAGAAATAGGCTGATATCTAGCACAATATCTGGGATACTTTTCACACTGAACCAGTTTTACGGGGTGAAACTTGCTATAATTTCAAAGTGGAAAAAATGATCTGTTTGATGAATAAGACGAATCTGTACAAAAAAGCGAACAAGATGAAGGGGAAAAAGAAGAAGAATTATAATGATATTCAAATCATTTTTGTACGATATGTATATTTTCTGTTATTGGTATTTGATTGAAATAAACATCATGTCAACTCTTTTGTAAATGTTGAACATATTATTATATTTTAATGAAAAAACCTTATGGATGCAAAATGAAATCAACAAGTTTAGTTCTTTCATTTCATTGAATCAAATTAATATGTAGGTAATTAAAAAGAATGGAGATTCTCATTTTTTCCTGATAAGCCTTCTTTTGACGGCACCTCACTCTCTATGTATTCTATATAATATGTTAAAATTACAATGAAAAATCGAATTGATTTCAAAATTGAAAACAATGAATTACCATAAATAGTTCAAAATACAAAATTTTAATTTTATAATACAAAACAGCGAATTTTTTATATAATACAAAAATAACCACTTCGTAAAACTCTACCGAAATCTACCAAAATTTACCTCCCCTTCTTCCAAACATATGCTTTAGTATGTTCCCATCACTGTATTTCTCAGAATATCTCCAAAACTTGTCAACAGAAGTATACATATTCGTCACGTATGACTTGTCGATAGCAAAACTTGCAATACAAATACAGAGCAAAGAAGTCCAAAATATGACAATGTGTTTATTCAATTGGGAGCTTTTCATTGTTCAAATGTCTTACTTAAAGGCTGTTGGAATACATGGGAGAATCCCATATATCCTAACAGAATCTGGTATTTTAGCCCATGGTTCACTCAGAGACTTTGTCACGGGAACACATTACAATCGTTGTAAACGAATTCATCCCATATTTACAGCATCATTACAAATTTTGCATTTTCGAGCAAATCTATTAACGAATTATATGTTACATATTGTATATGAATTGATGAGTTAACTAATGAACTGAAAATGATCCAAAAGTAAAAATAACGTGAAGTTATCTGTTCGGCAAGATACAAGATTTTGGATGGATATGACCAATATTACCATGAAACATGGGGCGACAGCTTAATATTGGATAACATACGTGAATTCAATAAAACTACTATATTAGGAATTTTCGAGGAGCATAAGAACAGGATATTTTGAATTATATGTTACATGTTTACCTCAAATAGCTACTCTTATGTTCTCTTTCAACCATCAGAACTATGCAAGGTGGGTTGTCAGATTCTATAACAATGTAATGAATGTCGAAAACAGCTATCCTGGTTTGAAGGAAATATAAAAGTGGGCATTTCAATAAGAAGCAGTACGAAATCATTTTCCGGTTCCCTAATTGATCTCACGTTGGAACAAACCATCAACAACGACACTGCAAGTGAACCGACAGGTAACCATTCATTTTTCTGTAAATACAGAACTGTATGAATATACAGTGTGGTCAACGGAAACTCAACACCTCTATTTTCCGGCTCTGAAATGAAAATGTGGAATATCGCTCAGACCCGTCAATTTCTGATTCGAGGGGAAACAACTTTTCCGCTCTCTGCATCCCCGTAACGGGGATGAGCACAATCCTTTGATTTTTAATAGGGCCCTCATCCCTATTGTGTTGCGATTCCTGAGGTTGAAGATCTCATCAAGTACTAACTTGAAATTTCACTTCAAAATTCAAATCGATAACGAAATTATAGGTAAAAGAGTAGAAAAGTACTTACTCTTGTGATGAGTTTATTAAATGCTGGAAATGGACTCCATTCACTTCCATGCTGTAATATAAGATTTGCTGAAAACGTTCATGTACATTAATCAAGATTTCTGGTGTAATGATCCGAGTGACTCAGTTTGGGTAGCGTAAATCTTGGATTTCAGGTGACCCCCTAGAAAAAAGTCGAGTGGAGCCAGATCTGTCCCCACTCAATATGTCCCCTTCTTCCAATCCAGGCGTAATTTTCATCTAAAAAATGTTGAAGGAAATGAGGGGCAACGCCATCTTGTTGGAATATGATCGTTTGTGATGGTCTTCTGCATTCTTCAATACTTGCACGAGGGCTTAATAAATAGCGTTCTTCAATAGATCTAAAAAAATTTGGCCAGTGAGATTACGGAGTAAAAAAAAAGGTCCGATTATGTGATTTCCATAAATACCAACCCACAATAGTTATTTATGTACTAAGGACCAGAGGCGTAGGAAGGGGGGTGCGGAGAGGGCGGACCGCCCCGGGTGCCAGCTCTGTGGGGGTGACAAAAATGTATCTCAAGAGGCTTATATTTGATTAGGACGTCTAAGTCGGATCAATTTTAGATATAGTTTACGTACGATCGCTAAAATTGTAGGTGAAGTACAATTATCATAGAAATTAGCATAGAAATTAGCATAGAAAGCGTATAATGGCTACTAAGCGAGGGGCGGAACAGTGAGCAAAGAATACGATCGCGTCGAGAAGGAAACATGAAGTATGGGCTGAATAGAGTAGTAGCGGCGAGTGTCCGGGTGGAGTGATTTATGACCCATTATGTTTCCACTGCGCCTGCCTCTTCCAGTGTCAGAACCTAAATTCAACTGCAATAATACGCAAGCGTCATTTACTCGTATATGGTTTTTTTTGTTTGTTTTATTTTATTTATCGTATAGAAATAAAATATTGAATCAGTGGTCCAGATTACTTTACTTCTTCAATCTGGCAGCTATTTAGGAATTTGGGTGAGTAAAAATATGAGTTATGTTTTCCCATGCATTTTGATAGTTCGAAATGGGACAGAATGAGGGGCAGCTACATATCCACAGTTTCGTAAGTTAGAGAAGGCCGAGCTGTTGAGAAGTAGCAGGAGGACTGACAAGGTGGAGTGCTCATTATAAAGCTGTTAAGCCTGTTTTCAAAAGTTTCAAGAAAATTGCCGATATACCATTGAGGAACTTTGTGACCCTTCAGAAACTATCCACACTGGAAGAGCAGCTCAAACTTTATTAACTGCAGAATTTGATTTTTCATTCTTGAGCTATTTGAGTCTATGGAATAGTGTCCTAGAAGAAAAAAGGCTTTTAAACTTTTCATTCTTATGAGGCACTTTTCGACACTTATTCCTACAGTGTCAAAATGTGCCTCATCAGAATAAGAAGTTCAATGGCCTTTCTGATTGAAAACAGGGAAATTTTTGTGGAAAAGGCAATGGAATTTGCGAAAGGTATCTGTGACGAGATGGAAATTCCTACCGCCAAAAGAAGAACCTTCAGGAGAAAGAAATCTATATTTATTTCAACAAGAAATAAACACTCATTGCCAAGCCATGGAAGTGATATTACTCAGGTTTGCTATCTTGGAGGCCAAGAACTTGCTGAAGAGTTCAGAAACTGAATTGCTGGAATTAGTCGGTAGTCTAGTTGGGAATTATGAAGAAATGTCTCCAGAAGACATGTTGAAAGAAATCCCACGTCTGAGGAAGTTTCAATGTGGCTAACGTTCCTGAAGAAGAAGCTTCAGAGCTTCTTCTTCATTTCGCCTTTCATTGACGTCGGATTAAAAGGACAGCGTCCACAGTTTTGCATCGTACGCAACGCACGGATCGCATCGAAAGTATTTTAGAATGCTTTGTATAAAAACTCATATAAGTGCGTCCACTGATACGTATCGTACTGCCCGGATGCATCGCTTGCTTATTTCAATGCGATCCGTGCGTTGCGTACGATGCGGAACTGTGGACGCTTACCTAAACGACGTTCGGAACAGCCTACGTACAGATAAACGAGGCCCTACTACTGTACTTGACAAAAATCCTAAAATGCTTTCAATAAGCTTTATTATCGTCCAAAACTTCAGAGAAGGAGAATGACTTTCACTGGATAAGTAAACAGGTTTTATTGTTAAGTCGCCTTTCGAAAAAATATCACGAGGATTTCAACCGAGGATCACAAAAAAGTTTGGATGAAGACAGCTTCGGACATGAAACAAATTATTGGAAAACCTATAACCTACGAACAAGTAGATTCAAAATGGAAGGGTTTGAAGAAAACTTATAAAAACATGAAAGGCCACAACAATCAAAGCGGCAACTTATTGAAAAGGTGGGAATTTTTCCATGCCATAGACTAATTTTGGGCCAAAAATCCAGAAATCCAACCAGTAGCAGTATCTCTACAAGTGCGTCAGAAAAAGTTGGGGTAGCTTCTGGTGAGAGCCTTCTTTTTTAATAAAGCCATGTCAAATTGTATAGAGTTCTTAGGCCCAGTTTCACAACATATGGTTAAGCCAAAGTTATGTAGTGACCAGTAGTTAAATAAAAAAGTCTGTTTCACAAAGTGTGGTTCATCGTTTGACCTAATGTTAACTTGTGGTTCACTTAACACCGAAAATTTCATAAGTTTTGAGTTCTGTCGGAGACAATTCAGCATTTCTTCAAGATTACTGGTTAGGAAGCGTTCCACATGTATTGGGAGATTATTAGTTATTATTTACATCGTGGACGATTATAATGTGAATACTCATAGTAGTGATGAGGAAACAGTGAGGCCCAGAAGATTTGGAGCTGGGAGGAATTATTTTGAGGAATATGCCGACCTGAATTTCTTCTGTAGATTCAGACTGCGGAAAGGGAATGAAGAAAAAATTTTATCTCAGATTGTTCATATGGGTAATTATAAGTACACCTCTATATAATACACCTCTGTATGACAATAACATGTTCAATATTGTAGGAATGAATTTTTATCGTCTAGGCAGCAGTTGCTACCAGCTTTGAATTTTTATGCCAGCGGCTCATTTCTAAGAATTGCAGGTGATTTTGAAGCTGTGAGCAAGGCTACAGCAAGAAGTGTAAAAAGAGTTAGTGAAGCAATTGCATCATCAAGACCTTACTATGTAGGTACCTATAAAACATGAAGATGAAATATGAGTAGTTAGGCGAAAATTTCTTGGTACTGCTTATTTTCCGATGTGTTTTGGAGCAATAGTCTATAAGTATTGGAAAAGGTTTAAAAGAGTTGATTTTGGGGATAACCTAATTATAAGAGACGCTGGGTATCCTGTGAAGCCTTAACTAATTACTCCTCTGCGGGAAGTCCGAAATGAAGCACAGGCCCTATTCAAAAAATCACTAATTAAAAACAAGAAATACAGTGGAAAGGAAGGCATTTGAAAGCGAAGAATCTCCTCCTTCAATGAGAATATTAAAAGTATAGATAGTATACAAGCAATGATTAAGTCCACAGTTTTTTACATAACTTGTAATGAAAATGAAGGACTACCTCCTTCAAGAGGAGAAGAAGGAGCAATGAATTTATATCAAAATGATGACAAGAATTATTGTCAAATAATAGAACTAGACTGAATCCTATAAATAGTTATTATGCAAATTTGTTGAATTAGATCAAAGCGTTTCAAATCGAATTCAAATATGTAATCAATCAAAAAAGGGAAACACGTCATAAATAGATATAAATTATTTAGGGAACTTATAAATGCAAAACTTAATTTTGTTTGAATTTTTCAATAAACTAATAATTTCTACTGGTCCAGCACAGATGCACTCTTTTTCTCTATTGCGCACAAGAAAAAAACGAAGAGTATTTACCGCTTCAGCATCACTCAAATCAAAATCCAAACAAAAAATAACCTCTAATTATGAAACTCAAATCGGCACAGAACATCAATCATCTGTACGGTACTACTCATACGTATTACTCGTTTTCTGCAATATTCATAACAATTTCTATATTCTATGTGACACATTTCATAGTTTTCTGCTTCAGGACATGAAATATCTTATGCCGGCCACAGACATCGGTATACTTCATCGGATCTTACTGCCGCGTTTCGATCCGACAGACGGGGACGCGCGACGGTTCGAAGCGCCGAACAGTTTTGACCACACACTTCAGTAAATCCAATCAATTATTTCCCAGTCGTTCTCGAATTTGAACGTCTAGTCTAAGATCCCACTGCAGTATTACTACGTTCATGACGTACACGGATGTTTTTGATATCAAATTAAAGCTAATTTTTTTTCGAATAGGATGATGTATGGCTGCCTGTGAAAAAATAGCCGCAGGTTAGGTCTGCCATATGTTAAAATAGCGAGATATCCGATATAAAGTAAAAGAGTTAGACTCATTTCGAACCATCGGGTTCTTACCCGATGTTCCGAATTATATCTACTGATATTATGGGACCTTTCACACATGTTCCGATTTAGTTTTGCACTGGAAAACAACCAGATTGCATTTTGGGCGGCGCTTATCGCCACGAGATTCGAGAGCTTGATGTGCCCACCGTACGAATAAAACCCGATGAATAATTTTTCATTCGGTTGTTTTCCGGTAAAAACCCGTGGTGTGAAAGGAATCTTAGGGTTCTCAACAGTGCATCTGAATTATTCTTATATTATAACCACGTGTTGGAGCTCGTTGTACACAACACTGTTGATATTATTTATGTAATCACCCTTCGTCGGGCGGTATACGAATATTGAGAGTTCGGGCGCAATGCATATAATAGATTCTAATAAGAATAAGGTCCAAATAAATTAATATCGAAACATAAGAAGAATTTTTTAAAGAGATGATAAGTCTCACCAAAGTTCATTCCAAAGACACTGGACGATTTATCATGTTCAACAAGATGTATGCGGCAAAAGAGAATGATGAAAAATTCTTTGAAAAAATCAAAGGGTTTGCTTCAACCCACATTTTATAGTTTTGGAAGTCATTAAAACAAAAGGTGCTACGGACGATTTTCGTCAATTCAATATTGCTCAATGCTACTAAGTACCACTGTATAAAGTTTAGTGCGGAGAATAAATGGTTGGCTTCTTCTGGATGGTGCCCGGAAACCAACATGATTTCTGGGAAGTTCAACTCCGATACAAGTAGAAAATGTATTATGTAATTGCGCTAACACATTTTCAGATGATGAAAAAAACTCTGATTGCGACGACGATAGTGACAACTGCGATTGTGAAAGCAGCGAGGAATCGGACTTGGACTAGAAAATGTAATACACTGATATAAAATATAACTTAATTCAAGAGACTGATTTTGAAGAAACACGAAAAAAAAATTCTTCAGATTTAATTACATTTTACTTGATGAATAAATTATTTTTTATTATAAAATAAATCTCTCAATACTTTGTTTTTTTCATAATATTCATTACGTAATTATAATTTTGTGAATGTTAAGTCGGCTGGCATCCACCATCCTCAACTAACAAGTGGCGTTGCGCGCCATCTCTTTCACTTTATTTCAGATATCTCGCTATTTTAACAGATGGCAGACCTAACTTGCGGCCATTTTTTCACAGGCAGCCATACATCATCCTATTGGAAAAAAAATTAGCTTTAATTTGATATCAAAAACATCCGTGTACGTCATGAACGTAGTAATTCTGCAGCGGGATCTCGTACTATCATGGAGAGGAAACATCTTTTAGCAGTGGCGGCCGCAGTTTCTGTGCTTAATGCCAGCTATGCATAGCACTCGACTTGTACTACGCTAATGAAAGATAACCGTCGGTTCCGAACGGAATCTCCGCACACTGGACCGACGCCGACGGAACAAAAATCAAACGCCGGAAAATTTTTGACCGACGGATCGACCCGACGGTTTCTCACCACACACATCGGTTTTTGGTGCTTTTGGACCGACTGTTCGAAATGCGGGCACTGCGGCAGTACGAACCGATGAAAAATTCCGATGTCTGTGGCCGGCATAACATGCACAAAAATATGTTATTTTCAACAGGTACAGAGGACACCAACACTCAGCCAAGCACATCTAGAAAAAGAAGAGCAGATAACCTAGTGCAAAAAAAGGCATCATAGCAAAATGGGACAAGTTTTCAAAATATTTCAAATATCGGTGCAACACAGTATAGGAAAGGACTGAATAATGTATAATATTAGAAATATACAGGGTGTTAGGTTAGGTTAGGTTAGGTTAGGTTCCCGTGCGATGCAGCGCAGGCACCAGCCGATCGAAATCCAGCTACTGCGTAGCCCCACAGAGACCCCGAGCTGTGGACGCTAATATTGCTACTCGGGAAGAACACAGCGGCCAACCACGCAGAAAGAGGAGACGGAAGAAGGCTTCGAACCAGTCTACGAGCTCCCAGATAAGTATTCCCAGTAGTCAACAAGTCAACCAAAGAGTTATTTTCAGGAACATCCGGAAAGAGATGAGACGAAAATATATTATAGAAGAGGGCCTTAAGAACAACCCGACAATTGCGGACGACTAAAAAAAAGAATGGAAAGAAATGAAAGTTCTCGACCGGCTAAAGGTAGCAGGAAAGGAAGAATGGACAGTAGACTTACGTCCGGTTTCATAATCAAATTTAAAGTCACTTTAAGCTTAAAGCTTCCTTTACTGTCATTTTTAGTAGGGTTGAAGGAAGCTTTAAAGTTAAAGCGGCTTTAAGTTTGATTATGAAACCGGCCGTTAGCCCCAGCACTTGCAAGCTACCTAGTATTAGCTGGCAGATTCCAGCTGAAGAAAACCGAAGTCCGAGTTACTCAAGGCAGAATAGACGACACCGATACCCCACTGACCTCAGAAACCCACACTGCCACCCCAGAAGAACAGAGGAGAAGGCAAGATAAGAGGAAAAGAGAGACAGAGGAACAAAGAAGAGACGAAAAGAAGAAGAAAAAGAAGACGTAGTTAAGTATCAACATAAAAGCCAAAAAGCAAGTATGTTTCTGGAATATCAAGAAAGCCATGAGGCCGAAATACTTAATAGAAGAAGGCATCAAAAACAACAAAGACATAGCAACCAGATTCAGGAAAGAATGGGAAGCAATGAAACTTATAAGGCGAAACACGGTGGGAAGAGAAGAAGAATGGATAGTGGAACAACCCCTGATAATAGCAACATATCTGACAGAGATGGGAAAATTCTCCCTTAGAAAGACCGAAATAAAGGTCCTCCCGGTAAGGAAATCCAACATATGTTTTAGGTGCAGCGAGATAGGACACATCCGAGCAAAGTGCAAGAAGGACATAAAATGTAGGAGATGTGGAGGAAAACACAACAGGGATGACTGTAAGAAAAGACCAAACTGCCCCAACTGCCACGCAGAAGGACAAAGACCACGAAACCATGAAGCCGACAACGACAAATGCCCCGTTTTAGTAAGGACGGAGAGGGAGAACAGAGAAAGAGAACTCGAAGAAGTGGCAGAAGAGAACGAAAGCGACGAAAACGAAGAGGAAGAACTGACAGAAGCGGGAAAAACGATAACGGTCCTCCAGAATAATCTACAGAGAAAGCACACGACGTCCTGTGGGGTAAGATAACAACCCAGAACATAGATCTAGCTCTGTTGCAGGAACCAAACGAAAGAATAGCCAAACAGGAGAAGATACTGACAGATGAGTAGGCTGTAAGCGCCATCGTAGCAGGAGGCGATCTGAGAAGAGGAAGAAACGGAAGAGGCCAGGGCTTCTGCTGGATCGACATCGAAGGAATTAGAATGATCAGCTGCTACTTCTCCCCAAACGATAAGAGTGAGAAGAATCTGAAGAAATGGCTGAATGACATGGAGGCAGCAATACAGGACGGGAGGACAGCCATCATCGTAGGAGATTTTAATGCGAAATCCGAACAATGGGGATCGGAGTACACAGATGACAGAGGCAAGGCGGTAATGGAATGGATAGAGAGGCTCGGTCTGGTAATACATAACGTGGGAAAAGAACCGACCTTTATCAGAGGAACGCAGCGAAGCAGAATAGATCTAACCCTATCCACGGATGACTTGGTAGACAGAATTGAGAACTGGAGAGTCACATGGCAAGAGATTTTCTCCGACCACGCCGATATCCGATTCACCGTCCGTACCAAAGAAACCAAGAAGAAAATGGAGAATAAAGGCACCTGGAGACTAGATGAGGCCATACTAAAGGATCTGAAAGAAAGATTCAAGGATCACCCAGGATTGAGAACCGAAGCACCAGAGCTAGAAGCAGCTCTCTATAACCAACTGGTAAGCGACACAATTAATGAATTTGCTTCTAGGAAAGAGAAGGGAAGTAGCAAACGACCGGCCTACTGGTGGAATGACGAAATCAGAGAACTCAGCCGAATATGCAATGTCGAAAAGAAGCTCAATAAGAGGCTACACGGAGCCAACGATGAAGAATACGCAGAGGCCAGGAGGAACCTTAAGAACGCTATACGAAGAAAGGAAAATGGAAAGACCTCATCAATGACCTGGACGAAGACATATGAGGCCAAGAATATAGAATACTGGTGAAAAGAATGGGCCTACACGCAAGAGAAAACCTCGACGAAGAGACAGAGGACCGTGTAGTAAGTACTTTATTTCCCACAAGAGATGTTTTAGAGATAGAAGACAGAAGACCAAAAACCGAAGCCGAACCCTTCACAATGGAAGAATTACAACTCGCTGCCCAGAAAATGAAGAAGAAGAAAGCAGGGCCCGATGGTATAACGGCAGAAATACTCAAGATAATAATGGAGGACAACAGCGAGAAAGTACTAGAAATGTACAACAAAGCATGGCAAAAGGCAGAATTCCCGGACATATGGAAAGAGGCTGAGTTATTCCTTATACGGAAGCCCAGCAGTTTCCGCCCCATATGCCTACTGAGCGTAGTAGGAAAACTATACGAGCACCTGATAAGAGAAAGACTGCTAAAGGAACTAACTGGAAGGTAAGAACATAATTTCCGATAATCAGCACGGTTTTAGGGAAGCCAGATCCACGATAACGGCCATAGAAGAAGTCCTCAACTACGCAAGATGGGTCAGAGGAGGAACACATAGAACCAGAAAAGTAACCATCCTAACAGCCTTCGACGTAAAGAACGCATTCAATTCAGTTGGATGGAAAGAGACCCTCGAAGAACTGAAGAATAAAGGAATATCAGCCCACCTACCGAATGTTATACGAAGCTACTTCCAGAATAGGACGCTGAGGACAGCGCACAAAAAGGTATGTCTAACATGTGGGGTTCCCCAGGGTTCTGTTTTAGGTCCCACGTTATGGAATATAACGTACAACGGAGTATTAGAGCTAGCCGACGACGACCCCGATACAAAACTGGTGGCATACGCAGATGACCTGGGAATGATAACGACGGGAAAAACAGAAGAAGAAGCCTGGGAGAAAACCGAACAAATGGCAGCTCGTGTTGGAGCCTGGTTGAGAAGCAGAGGACTGCAATTGGCTCCACACAAAACGGAAATACTCCCGCTAACCGGAAGACGGCCAATAGAACAGACCAAGGCAACTATAGAAGGCGTAGAGGTTGAGGCAAAGAGGCAGCTTAAATACCTAGGAGTAATTTTGGATAAAGACCTCACCTTCCTCCGGCACATAGACTACGCCGTAGAGAGAACGAGAGAGACGACGAACGCCCTAAGAAAACTAATGCCAAGAATAGAAGGACCCGCATCAAGAAAAAGACGAGTATTGGTAGCCGCAGCCATGTCAAGATTGCTGTATGGGGCTGAAAAATGGGCAGAGAGCCTAAGTAGCTACACCAACGCCAGAGATAAGATTAGAAAGGCGCAGAGAGGAGTCGTGGTAAGTTCTATCCGAGCTTATAAAAATGTTTCAGGTGTAGCAGCGCTCATCATCGCTGGGATGATACCAGCCGACCTCCTCGCAGAAGAAAGACGAGAGATTTACCACGACCGAACAGACAAGAAAGAAGCTCGAGAAAAGACAAGAAGAAAATGGACGGAAGAAATAAGAAACCACAGAGGCGCTAGATGGACGAAGGAATTAATACAAGACCCGTTGAAATGGATGGACCGGGTACATGGAGACTTAGAGTACGAAACCGTCCAATTCCTGAGTGGGCATGGTTGCTTTGGTACCTATAGAAAGAAGATAGGAAAGAGTAATAGCGCCCAATGTTGGAACTGCCAAGGACTCGACAAGCCAGACCACATCCTCTTCTGCAGAAAATGGGAAGATACCAGGAAAGACCTGGCAAGGTCAACAGAAGGAAACCCGGACTTTAAATACACCAAGCACAACATCGTAGCAAAGATGCTCGAGAACGAAGATAAGTGGAACCTTATCACGGAGTGGATCCGGACCGTCATGAAGGCGAAGGCAGAAGAGGAGAGAGAACGGGAAAACGCCGGAAGGCATGATTAGCAAACCATAAATTAAGGATTTCAGGAAAAGACCACCGAAAGCAAATACCGAGATGACGACACCAAACACCCGAAGAAGACAACACCACCCGATTACGACAATAATAACCAACCCTAGACTAAGTGTGTTTCAGGAAGTCCGAACAAGCCAGATATGGAGACGACGGAATGAGGCAGCCCAAGATGACGACCAAGCCTGACTACGACTATCCCGACCCCAATTCCTCTCACATTCCAAGGGCTTAAGTCTAGGCGACCAGCTCGCCGGAGACAGAGCTATCGAGAAAAGGCTTCGGACGATTCGCAAGAGGAAGTGGCGTGGTTAACTATGGCTTTCTTGGCCCCTTTAGTCTACGGACAAGGGGCAGACCCAAGAAGTACCGTTAGTACCACCTGCAAGAAGCAACTATGGCTTTCTTGGCACCTCGAGTTCACGGACACGAGGAAGACCCAGGGAGCAATGTTAGCGCTTCGACTCGGATCTACGACTTGTCTATCTCGGCGGGAATCCGAGCGTGACCGCAAGGAGTACGTCTCACTTTCCCCCTCGGAACCACCAGGTGGACATAGTTCGTGGTGATACGTCGGAGAAACTATGACTAGCTTGGCCCCCGGTATCTCTGGATCCGGAGGAGACCCAAGGAGTACCGTTATTGTCTGACAGATACCACAACCTCTCTGCGCAATCTCCGAGGGACCAGGGCCAACGGCTCATTATAAATAGGTCACAGCATTGCGATTCTATAGGTGAGTCGGGTCAAGACCTTCCGAGGATCTACCCCGGACAGCTCGAGTTCCGTAACCAGAGCCAGGGGGATACTACGGAATGATTCAAGCCAGTCACTGGACTGTGAGATCTGTAAGACGGGGTCCTAACTCCTCCAATCCTACCAAACGTCCAAGAGAGGAAAGGAGGGAGTGGCATTCCACGCAGGGAAGATACCGTAAATACCAATCGCCTTGGTGGAAACTGTTCTTGCCCTAGTGCGCAACAACTTAGTTGTACAGGTCAGCGTCCCTGAGACCTCGACTTTGTTGTTGAGGAGGGGGTGGTGGGTGAGAGCCCCACACGAATCCGCAGTATTGCACAGCCCTCTGCGGAGAAGCCGGTATCGGTTTCCCCCTACCTCGTGGGCAAAAAAAAAGACACCACAACCTCACTGCGCAATCCTCCGAGGAACCAGGACCAACGATCTGCTGTAAATAGTTTGTATGGGCTATGACCTATATAAAGCGGATCGGGTCAAGACCTTCCGAGGATCTACCCCGGACAGCTCGAGTTCCGTAGCCAGAGTCAGGGGGACATACACGGAACTACTCAAACCAATCAGCGGGCCCTACAAGCTTCTTGCGGGGGCTGCAAACTGTGAGAGCGTAAGGCGAGGTCTTCGCTCCGCCCCCCGATCCTTACTTCCAAGGGGGGTAAGGAGGGATATGCGCACCACGCTGCAACACCGTACATACCAATCGCCTTGGTCGAGACGGAGTTGTCCTGGAACACAGCAACTTAGCCGTACGGGTCAGCGTCCCTGAGACCCCGACGAAGTTGTTGAGGAGGGGGTTTTGGTGGGTGAGAGCCCCACACGAATCCGCAGCATTGCACCGCCCGCTGTGGAGAAGCCGGTATCAGTTTTCCCCTACCTCGTGGGCAAAAAAAAAAGGTTAGGTTAGGTTAGGACTGAATAATGTATAATATTAGAAATATACTGGGTGTCAGGTTAACATACAGCAAAAATTGAAGACCTGTAACCGGAGCACACAGTCTTCCGAGTGCACCACTATAATATCCAATAATAAGACGACAATTCGAAAATTTGTCGTCTTAATAATGCTAATCATGAATGAGCGAACGAATTAGCAGCCGTGGTGCACGCGGCACTTAACGGCACAGGTTTTGTCCTGACCGAATACGGTCTGCGTGGGAACCCAGGCGTACGTGTACGTGTGTACACACAGACCAAGTCTGAAATAATAAGAAAATTAAAAACGAAGAAGCTTAATTTTGAGGGGACCTTGGAAGCAATGGGATGCCAAGAAAATTTGATAACGAAGGCAGATTTCAAGAAAGCTTGTGATGTCCATCTTCCAGACTTTTTGGGCAAACTAGCAAAGACTGTCTGCGACCTGAAAGATAAAAAATTGCAAGGTCAAAGATACACTGGAGAGTTCAAACACACTTGGACTATGCTATTCTGGACCAAAAACTTATAGAAAAATGGTCCAAAACAATTATTCCCCCCTGTATCCACATTGAGGAGAATGACAGAAAATATACAGAAAACTTCAGGATTAAATAATTTTCTTTTCAGGAGCTTGAGGTTGAGACTGCAGGGTAAAAGCAAAGAATATTTGATTTGCGTACTCACAATGGATGAAGTATCGCTCAAAGCAAATTTGCAGTATGACCAAAAAAATATGACGAAATTATAGAATTTCATGATTTAGGTGAAATTGAACTTTTTCTTTGCATGATTCTGTTAGAATTGTAAGTTCCAAGAAAATATTTTGTAGAAAGAGTAAAGACAGAGAAAAATGTATTATGGCTCATGTCGAGAGGAATCTAGGATAATTGTTTTTTTTTCCTAACTTCAAACAGCAATACAACAGATTTGAAGATTACAGTTTTTGAATGCATTGGAAAAATGATCGAAACAGGTCTCGACGTAAGAGCTCTTATTTCGGATATGGGCTCTAACTTTGTGTTATTTTCAAAACAGTTAGGTGTGAACGTGAACAATTCTGTGTTTCAGATGCACGGTAGGAAGTTACTTTATATTTTCGATACTCCTCATTTGATAAAATGCATGAGGAATGTACTTTTAAAATATGAGGTAGAATTGGATGGTAAGGTGGCGAACTGGCAGCATATTGAAGAATTGTATCATATGGAGAAAGAAAAAAAAGCTGAAAATGGCAATAAAATTGACAGATGCCCATGTTTGTCCCGACACCATTCCAAAGAAAGAATGTGAAATATGCTCTCCAAGTGCTAAGTTCCACAGTTGTTTCTGGTAATGTATATTATTCAGAACATGAGTTTATGCGTTTAAAATTAATAGCTACATATATTTGAAGCTTTGTCCACATATATTGTAAATGGTCAGATGAATGCAGCAGCAGGAACTGCACACTTCTTGGAGAAATTTGACCATTTGTTTGATATATTGAATTCAAACTGTAAATGCTGTAAATAAATTTAGACAACCATACAAAGGATCCAGGTAACAAAAAGAATTTTTATTGTCGATGGTGGACAGTCTAAGGACGATGACCATCAATACAGGAAGGAGAAATGTCACTGGGATGTTTGAAATGATCCATTGTTTTCAAATTACCATCAAGAGCATTATGCTTTTATGTGATAATCTGAGGAATGAAGGCATCGATCAAATAAGTTCTAGACGTTTAAATCAGGATTGTCTAAAAAATTTTTTGGTAAAATCAGACAACAGGGAGGCAATTCAGTAAATCCAACACCGTGTATCAATTTATGCATGCAATTAAAAAGTTGTCCTGTACGAGTATGGATTTGCTGGATTGTGCAGAAACTTTTAATTGCGCTGCAGATATTATCAAATTCATCAGATACATTGAAAACTCGTATGTACTTGGTGGTGAGACTTTCACATATTTTGAGGATTTATATAGTGAACCATTGCAATCTTTTAAATTGAACATATTTTATGTTAAAAAAATTGATGAATCTAAAGCTAAAGCATTCAGTTTGGATGACATTTCACACAAATGCATGATTATGCCTTGCAAAGAAGGTTTTGCCGCTTTTCCTCTTAAGCACTATAAATTCTGTGATTTTCAAGAGTGAAGCAATGTTTGCGGTAGTGGAGTTCCTGAATTCCGGAATAGAATCCGCGGGAGAAATTTCTATAGTGCCATTAATTTGGCTGATAAGAAAATCAGACAAAATGTTATTGGCCAACACCAATAAAGAACCATTTAGAAAATTTGTGGAAGACCTCACCCCCTTCAGAAAAGTTGGCCCAATTATAAGTTTAATACCCGCTTCATAGGTGGTAAGATTTTCCTGAAACTGTTAAAATTCTGTTCACATCTGATCTGTTTCCAGCAACTTATGAACTAGCAGAAAAAAAAATTGAATAAAATTATAGCAGATAATTACGATTCAGCAAAATCAGTCAGAACTTTGACCCAAAAAGGTCTTTTGAATGATTCAAACTCCAGCACTGATTCTGCATCATTCTATTGAACCCGTTCCCGCTAAAAAAAATTCGTCGAGAGGAATTTATGTGCTTCTACTAGTAGTAGTAGATAGAGGAAAGTCTCCTGCACCCTCTTTATTTTCGTCATCGTCAATCAATACAAATGATGGTGGTACATATGTCTCAATTTCACGAAACGCAGGTAAATTGAATGTGTTTCTTATTAAAATTTTCTTATAGCAACTTTTAGTTATTTAAGGACGTATGCCCCATTTCATCAAATAAAGATTAATCTCTTAAACGATGTTTCAGCATAGAATCTCTTTGAAAAAAAAGACATTTAAGGAATTAAAGTCGTTTAATGAAATGGTTCATACATCCATTAATTAACTAGTTCATTAATGACAGCGATTAATGGTAAAGATATTTTAGCGAGCTAATGCTTGCGCATTATTGTTCGAGAGACCATTAAACGCTAGATTAATGAACGTGTTTATTACAAGATTTTTCCGTCGACCATCGATGAACTGAGTATAAATTTCTGATTGAAATAAATTTCATGCATTCCATTAATGAACTAAGTTATAATATAGTTATTATTCAATAACCCATTACATATCAAAACTTATCCTTTTTTTTATATTTTTCAGAATTTGAAAGTATTGTCTTGAATACCCTGTCAAAAATATCGGCAAGTGTAGACCAAAACTCTATTATTCTGGCTGAAATGAATAGACGAGCGAGTTTGGCAGGCTCGGAACACTTGAATCCACCAGAGTGTATAATGTCTGAAAATGTTCGATTTCAAACTCTTTCCAGTTTTCAGAAGTTTGAGAATAAACTCACTGATAAAATGGTATGGGAATATATGGTGAGAACACAACGATATGTGTAGAATAGACCCAACTTAGACAAATTAATTTACGTTATTTCGGAAGAAACCAAGAAGAAACCCATGACAACAAAGCGGACCATTCTCTCGAACATAGCGCAAATCTTTGACCCTCTTCGGCTTCTAGCTATGTGCGTCATTACCGCAAAAATTATGTTGCAAAGGTTGTGGCTAGAAAAAAATCTCTTGGGATGAGAGTGTCTCCACTCCATTGTTTATCTCATGGCTCGAATTCCGAGATCAGTTGCCAATGCTTAATAGCGTTTTAATCAATAGAATAATCATTTGCGACAATCCTAACCGGATCGAACTGAATGGGTTTTCAGATGCATCCGAGGAAGCTTATGGCGGTTGTTTGTACGTTAGGTCGATCCATGAGCATGCCTTAATTCACACGGAATTGTTAAGTGCGAAATCAAAGGTAGCTCCTCTGAAGACAACGCTGCCCGCTTAGAATTGATGGCAGCATGTATCCTTGCTAAACTTCAAAAAAAAACGAGAGACGCACTTCATAATGTTGAATTCAGTAAATGCTATCTTTGGTCCGATTCGACAAAAGTCTTAGGTTGGATAAAGCAGCCTCCAAATAGGCTCAAAACTGTTGTTAGTAATCGATTATCGGAAATACAACCGATACATGGAACCATGTATCTACTAAAGAAAATCCTGCCGACTTATTGTCTCGGGGATTGAAACCAAAATTACTCGTAAATTGAAATTGAATTGTGGTGAAAAGGGATTTTGAATCATGACAAAAAAAATGACCTGTTGATAGAAAACCTACCTGACATGCGTTAATAAATACCTAATAAAAAATTATTCTAAGTTATTCAAGTTGAAAAGAGATAGGATGTATCATGAAGTTTCAAATCAATTGTAGGTCCAAAAAAGACAATTCAATGTTTTCATCGGGAAACTTGACCAGCGAAGAGAATGATCCTGCTTTATTAAAGTTGGTTACAATATCACAATCTCAATATTATAAAGATGAAATTGCTAAAATCAAGGCACAAAGGCCAGTCTCAAAGGGAAGAATTGCTAGTCTGAATCCTTTTTCAGATGACCGGGGTATTTTAAGAGTAGGTGGTCGTCTACACAATTCGAAATTCAGATTTCAGAAGAAACACCTTTTGATTGATTTGAAGAACAAAAGATTAGTAGACGGCGACACTAACCTCTGTGTTCGGGGGAATGCTGTAGCTATTACACAGGAATGTATAGTTAGCACCATGTCGAAATATCAAAAATTTGCAGAACTCTTTAAAAAGTTCCCTGATTTAGCCAAACAAAACTGGTTACCCAGTGAAGTAAAACATGAAGTTCGTCATCAAATAGTTACTAGAGGCCAGCCAGTATACTGCCGTCCACGTCAGTTGGACCCTCACAAACTTATGGGCACAGTCTTGTATAGGATGTCAGAAGAACAAGATATCCAAGCATACAAAATCTCAACTGGCTAGTTTTCCTGAGCCTGATGAACGCTTCAGCATTATCCACATGTATCTGATTGGTCCCGTACCTCCATCTGTGGGTAACATTTATTGCCTCACGATGATTGATAGATTCACGAACTGGATGGAAGTAGTACCTTTAAGCAATATGACCGCTGAAACTGTCGCTAAAGAATTTTATAATAATTGGATATCGAGATTTGGAGTGCCAATTAAAGTGATCACAGACAGACGTCGTCAATTCAATTCTGAACTCTTCAGAACTGACGGACATTTGTGGAGTGAAACTTCTTCATACAACTGCTTACCATCCGCAGTGTAACGGTAAAATTGAGAGGCTACATCGAACACTGAAAACTGCATTAAAAGCACATAATCGAGTTAAATGGACAGAAACCTTGCCAATTGTTTTACTTGGTTTACGTGCATCGCTTCGTGAAGATTCAAACTGTTCGATTGCCCAGATGACCTATGGCAAGACTATTCGTCTTCCTGGTGAATTTTTCCAAGATACAAAAGTCCAAACAGCACCAGAAACTTTCGCCAATAACCTTCAAAAATGCATGAGAACCTTGAAACCATTTTCAGTGGAGCATAAGTCACAAAGAATTTTTGTACACCAAAACTTATACACTTGTTCACATGTTTTTGTTAGAGTTGATAGAGTCAAAAAATCTTGCTTATGAAGGGCCATTCAAAATTTTGGAACGTAATGAAAAGTATTTTTGTTTGGACATCAAAGGAAAGCAAATCAAAATATCTATTGATCGGCTCAAACCAGCTTTTATGTTGGAGTCTGAAGATGGTTCGTACGCAGTTCGACAGGATATGATGCCTACACCTGCTCATGAACCACAATCTGCCGTCGGTGCTCAAACAAGATGGATAGAAGTGACCAAATGCCAACTAAAACGCGTAGTGGTCGATCGGTGAAATTCCCAAGACGTTTTGTTGAAAAAGTTTATATGTTTTAGAATTATTATTTTAATTTTCGTAACAACTTGGTCACTAGAAAGGGGGTAGTGTTGGAGTCTTGCAGACACCTAGCAAAGCTGATTGCAGAGGAAAAGCAATTGCAGGAGAAATTTTTACCGCTGCCAGGCAACCATGAACAGAAATAAGTAGGCAAGCCTACCTAGGCATATTCTGTGTGTAAAATACTATCAATTGAGATAAAACTTCGGTTATCAAGAGAGTGAAGGTGATGAACAAAAAAATTTATTGAAATTAATTACATTGAAAATAGCTGTGAACACTTTCAGATAGGCCAGTAATCAAAGGCTTATTCATTTATGAATTATATTTGATAAAAAATATGTCTCATCGAGTTATCAGATCGGTGAAGGTCGATCTCCCACCGCTTCTAATGACTAATAGCTTGAGTTAAGAAAGGAGAGAAATGGAAGAAACGAATATATCCTTCGACCTATCATATTTATATTATATTTACGTTTTATCAAAATATATCTCGATTCAGATTTCATTAAAAATTCCGAAAAACGGGATCACGTGGAGGAAGTGGATTATTCCTTCAAGAAGAAAGGACTCAATCCCGAGTAAAACGGCAGTGATATGTGGTGAACGTTTTCTAAACACAGATAATGAGACAAATTAAATGCTAAGAAAAGACTCTGTACCATCAGTTTTCAGATGATTAAAAATCTACTAGAACATTGCTGCGGGAAAATCCAACTACCTGTAGCTACATATGGAATTATAATTTACTCCTATTATTGCGATTTATATTATTTCAGATGTAACACACTCTGCAAGTTCACAAAGGACAATAGAAGTAACCCAGGATCCTCAAGTCAAAGCTGACAGTGGACACTCTGCTGCTCTTCTTCTAACTACTTCAAGAAGAATATCAAGAAAAGAGATAAAATTCTGTTGTTTTTTAGGTAAGTATTGAAGCTACTTTCATATGAAGCATAGTTTTCCAAGATCTTAAAAAAAGTACATAAGTAAAGCCTATTCAAAAGAAGGGGAAAAAATATTTTCCATCCCATCAAAGTGTTGCCACTGTGTGATATCTATGCTGTTCAGTTACCAACTCTATAAGAACTGATATCAGATATCGAGAAAGAAGTAAAATTACAATGTCGATTGATAATAAAATTTTTGTATATTTTTATTTATTTTTAGCCCCTGAAGAAGTTCAGAAACTATACGAAAGCTAGGAAAGTCAATAAAGAATATATCCCAAGTAGCATTTTTTGTTTTATAAAAGTATGTAAACACTCTTCAGCACCACCCTATAAATTTTATATATTACAGTCACGTAACATTTTCTCTCGCCCCTATATGTCCTTTATTTGCCTTAAATGATATAATTTTTAACTGTCCTATAAGTGTCGACAAATACTTATGGTCTTTCGGATAACCATTTGAACACTTTTATAACCCCGTCTATATGACTCTTTTAGAACTTTTAAATAGATACGATACTCTTTCCGTTTCTGAAAGGCTGATTGTTCCAAGATTTATAAGTGGCGCGACAACAAAGCTGGTAGTGTTTTTCATCACCCATTGGGTGAAGGGATGAAAACGCGCATGAGTAATATGCTCGTACTGTTTCTCTCTAATTGAACTTTCACGCTTATTTGGATGTCTTCAGGAAATGAGTCCACCGTTCGTCCCATATTGGTAAAGAAGTCCACAATCGTCGACTGCTTTTTTCATATTTTTTTTCAATATAAGATTGAAATAGAGCATGTGTGGGTGTAGTCGTGTGCTAGTGGTTCTTCTTCTTTTCCTCGAAATACTTGAATAACTGGAATCTTTTGAGCCAGGTGTAGATGGGGGTGATATTGTTCGTTCTTCTTCATTCTCGCTCTCAATAGACGGCATATTGGTTAGTTTCTCAGAATTTTTTGAAGCTATATAAGGGCATAGAAACGCTAACTCTTTCTCGTACTTGATCGGTTTGTGAGAAGTTGCTGCTTAACCGCTCTGGGTGGCCCGAAGTCCTTTTGCTCGACGAAAATTGTCTCTTATTCGTTTCCACCGCGCTCTACAATTTTCGGCTGGAAAAAATTTTGAATGTAATATCATGATAATTTGCAATTTTCCAGTCAGAAATCGAAGCCAATTACTAGGGTTCCGTAGTCCAATGACTCAAACTTTTATTATCCTTTCAGATTTCTGGCTACTGGAAACTCTTTTCGATCGATGGCTTTCAGTTTTCGCTTAGGAGAAAAAACTGTACGAAGTATCATTTATGAGACTTCTACTGCCATTTGGAATAAAATGAAAATTACCACCCCAGCTGATAGTGACTGGAAAAAGAAAGGCGAAGAATTTTGGGAAAATTGGAATTTTCCGAATTGTATTGGAGCCTTGGACGGAAAGCATGTGGTGATCGAATGTCCAGCACATAGTGGATCTAATTATTTCTGCTATAAAAAAACTTTTTTTATAGTATTGCTGGCCCTGGTTGGTCCTGATCATAAATTTTTGATCGTGGATATAGGCGGCCTTGGAAAAAATTCTGATGGAAATATTTTTGCCAATTGGGAAAAGCATTGAGGCTCAACCAATTGAATTTGCCAAGTGACTCTCCCCTTCCTGATACTGAAGAGCCTATGTCATATGTCTTTGTTGGGGATGCTGATTTCCCCTTGAGAAGATATTTAATGCGACCGTATGCAGGAAACCAAACCGCAAACGATGAAGAAAAAAAATTTTTAATTATAGATTGAGCAGAGCTCGGCGTGTAGGTGAAAATGCTTTCGGCTTGCTTTGTAAACGGTTCAGGATTTATGAAAGTCGTTTATCTATGACTTCCGAACACGTAAACGTTGAAGTGACAGACACCTGTTTGATAATTTTTTAATTAAAACAACTTCCGGTGTAACATTTGAAGATTCGAATGAAAAGGTAATAACTAATAGATTAGAAAGTTTATCACAAATGGGTGGAAATGCTTCTCGAATTGCTTTGGACATCAGGGATAAATTCAAAAGATTTTTTGTTTCAAATATTGGTTCCTTGTCGTGGCAACGTCATGTTGTGAGAAGAGGATTCCATAATACAGAATAATAAAATAAAGAAACATAATAAATTTTTAAAACACTTACCACTTTCGTTCATATTACTTCCTATTTCATTCCAAATATTCCTTCAACTCATCATGATACCTGCTATCTCCAGTATCATATATTTCTGGATATTTTTGTATCAAAGAAATTAAAAATTCTTCGTTCATTCTTCTATCTATTCTCCTATTTCTCGTTATGTAATCCGTAACTGGCCATACAGTAACAGTACCTCTGAAAATCCCTAGGTTAAGAAGAGATGCTGTTCCTACTCTGTTTCCAAACTGTCCTAAGTATTTTTCGAAAGATATCAAGGTAAGGGTAAGTCGTGACGAAAAATTAGAACATTTTAAACAAGAGAATTTCGAAAAAGCTATAGCGGAAAGTAGAAAAGAATGGGAAATTAATAAGAAGTTGCATTCATATGAAGATTTTAAAACGTTCCTCAATGTTTTGAATAATTTCAAGCTGCCTAATTTATGGAATAAAATAGTTGATGAAGAAAAAGTTCTGTTATTTAGACTGAAATATTCACCAGGGCCTGTTATTACATATTCTGTTTTAGTTGATTCAAATTTGAAAGTACAAACGTTTTTTTAGGGGAGGAAAGTTTTTCTATATAATGATGAATCTAAAGGAACTCCCTTTAAATCAAATGATATTAATGAATTAGATATTTTACTAAGCCGAATAGATCAAGATATATCATCCGAGAGTACAGAGAACTCGACAGAGAATCAGAAAGATGGTATTTTGAAGCATACGTCGAATTTAATTGACTCTTTTATATCTCATAGATCATCAGTGGATTCGGAAGATGATTCGTATTTGAAGTCTTTGAATTTTGTTTCGGAACAACTGAAATTGCATACAATTTCCAAGGAACGGTATAGGTATTCGAAAAGTACAATGATTTTAGCTTCTGTACTGGTCACTATAAGTCCACATGCTTATAAATTTTTGAGAAATTTTGGAGTTCTCATATTACCCCATGTTGATACTATCAAATCTGTTTGCAGTACACTGTCAACTGATCCAACACCTGAAGAAAAAAAAGTTACCCTAACTTAAGCGAAAAAAGTGTTTAAATTATTGGAGGACCATGAACGTTTCGTTCTTTTATTGATGGATGAAATTCACATCAAACCGTATTTGGATTATAAAGCCGGAAATATAGTTGGAACTGCATTCAATAATATTAATTTAGCTAATTCTGCCTTCGTGTTCATGATAACTAGCATAACATCGAGTTTCAAAGAAGTTGTTCATATTTGTCCAACATCTAAAGTAGATCACATTATGATTTTCGAATTGATAAGGTCTATTATAATTAAACTAGAAGAAATCGGTTATAGTTTTTTGTGTTATCAGTGATAATAATGCAGTCAACAGTAGAGCTATGAGTAACTTCGCGGATAACAAACAGCTCAGTATAGTATATTGCCATCCTTCTGATAAAACAAGACCTCTTTTTTATCTTTTCGATTCGGTACACTTGCTAAAATGCATTAGGAATAATTGGTTGAATTCTAAACCGGAAATGAAATTGTTTTACCCGGATTTCAAAACAGGCGTTGAAAAAATTGCTTCGTTCGAATGTTTGAGGAAGCTCCACCAGTTAGAGAATAATAAATTATTGAAATTTGGCTACTCTTTAAACCTAAAATCACTTTTTCCCTCGAATATAGAAAGACAAAATGTTTCATTGGCTTTAAAAATTTTCAATTCTTTCGTTGTAGAAGCCTTGTTATCAATTGGGTCTAAAATTGATCACGCAAAAGATACCGCCGATTTCCTTGACATTTTCATTAAGTGGTGGAAGATTGTCAACGTTAAAACTCCTTTCAAAGGAAAACGTTTGAATGACATCTATCAAGAGCCAGTTTTCGGTAATAATTTTCAGGCGGATCCTAAATTTATATTTTTAAATGAAATGATAAATTGGTTGGACCTTTGGAAAAACGGTAATTTTCGAACAAAATTAACAGCACAGACACATACTGCTCTTAGCCATACATTATATGGAATGACGGAAATATTGAAATACTGCTTTACTGAACTGAAAATGAAATACGTTCTATTGGGAAAATTTCAAACTGATGAATTGGAAAACAGATTCGGTAAATATCGCCAACTCGCCGGAGGACAATACCATATTTCCATACGACAATTATATGAGGTAGAAAAAAGGCTTAGGGTTCAATCACTTCTCACTTTAAAGTCACAGGCATTCGGAAATATTGATATAAAAACATTTCATGATGATATTGATTTCCTTGACGAGAACCAAGATTTCACTGAATTCAACCCAAATGTCATTGTCGAAAACAGCGATATAGATAATGTTAGGGATGACATGCCTGTGATAACTTATCTAGCCGGGTATTGCTGTTATATTGTTCTCAGAAAACTTCAATGTGACAGATGTAATGGAATATTGATTATCGATGATGAACTTATTGTTGAAGATAATTATCATCTCATAACAAATTTAAGCAGAGGACGATTGCTTTATCCCCAAGATATCGTGGTGCAAATAGTTTTATATTCATATATAATTTTCAATAAAATAATTCATGAATATGAGGAAACATTTCTTAAAATTCATAATAAGCGAGCATGTGTCATTCAATTCATTTCGAAATATATAAGTCAATATGAAATTTTACCTGAAAACCAATATTGTGAAACTCATTCCGCTGAAATAATTGTCAATATAATTATAAAATGCACTACAAATACGCTTTTGAAAAATTACTGCGGAAAGACTAATGACCGTCATGTTGAAATTTCCAATAAAAGAAAATTGAAAACCTTAGAAAATAAATGATCCGTCAGATAATTTAAATTCTCATTCAAGAATGGGATGCAATGAAAGGCCCAGATGATGACTGGCATCCTCATAAAACCGAAAACCATAATAAAGTCACGTTTTCATTCAGTTATAATGTGAAACAATCGAGAAATCTGCACCGATCACACAAGCTCCGTTGAGTGAGATGCACTCCTGATGCTTACGTCACGCGGAAGCCCTGAGGCCTTCTCTTCTAGGAGGTGTTGCCTATGCGCCTCTAGTGGACGCAGTTCCATACAAATGTCTGCAGGCGGATTTAGGTCTAACGCACACGAACGACAATCGGTGAACGACTATTTTGTAGGAGGTCAACGCACACGGACGACAGTATACCAATTAAATCGCTGGTCAACGCACACAAACGATCATTCAGTCGCTGATTGTAACAGGAGATGGATAGGAATACGTTGAGTTCGAGATGTTTTGCGGTTTATTTGAGGTACCGAATTGATTGAAAAGATAATTTTATATCGTTTTTTAATTTATCCCAGTCATCAATCAACTGTACAGGCACTTCCTCCCAAAGTTTTTTCTCCAGTATTTCATTCGAGTACTCTGCTGTTGAGGTCTACTCTTCCGTATCTCACAGATTAATTTTTCAATATCTATATCCATTTTTGATCATGTACCTGCTATTTAAAACGCTCGCGTACAGTAATTCACAACAGAATAGAGATCAAGAGATCGACTAAACTGTCGTTCGTGTGCGTTGAAACAAGAGAAACCTATATGCCCATCTGCTTCACCGACAGTCGTGTCGCGTGCAAAAATGGAGCGCGCTACGATTGTTTTGTAGGCGCGACTAAAAGTCGGTCATGTGCGTTGGTGCATTAACATACGTGTTCTGCATTTCAACCGACAAAATAGTCGCCCACCGATTGTCGTTTGTGTGCGTTAGACCCTTTGAATAAAGAACCACAGGAAGGAGCATGCCTAAACTCCCACCACTACGAAGCGGAGAACAAAATCGGCCATTTTGGTCCTCTATATTTGACTCATTGTTTTGGTTGATTTTGGATGTTGTGTGTTTATTGAATTTATTTATTTATTATATTGAACTATGGGTAGTTGTGCATCTTGTGGCTGCTCTCTTACAGCAAAAAGTAAAGATTGTGGTGTAACATTTCACAGGTTACTATTTTTTTGCTAATTTTGCAGTCTATCAAATTTGTAGTTTAGCTAATAAAAACCATAACATTGTCCATAGGCGTAGAATGGGTGAAATAACGTTTTTGATAGCGATTACTTTATAATTGGCACAATATAGCTCAACTTAGCAACGAATATTAACACAAACTAATTTTTTTTTAGTTTTCCTAAAAATGAAAAGCAGAGACAAAAATGGATTGATTTTCTGAAGAAGCCTGAATTTATACTCAGAAAGAGTAGTGTTTTATGCTCCCATCATTTTGCTGAGAATTGTTTCGATCTAGGATGAAAGTGAGACTGTTTCCAAATGCTATTCCGACAATTGCAGTGGATCGTTCAAAATATGTGAGTAACTATACATAATAAAAATAAGAATTCGTTCAGGCCCAAAAATTATATTTAAGGGAGAAGTAGATTTTGGTGAAGGCTGTTTATTTAAGCTCAATTCATTTTAGGTGAGGACTTTTAATCCAATGGTTACAAGTTCTGTGATAGATGTGGAGATGGAGGATGAATCGCAAAGCCCAGATACACTGCCTTCAACATCTTCTCAACAGGATTCCTTTCCACCTCCTACAGAAACAGCTTTTGAAGAATTAGAAGAAACACCTCGAGAAAGGAACTTGAAAAGGAGAATCCATGAATCGGAAAGAATGAACAGTATGAAAACTCCCAAAATACATAAATAACACACGATGATCTGGCGACAAAAAAGGCGAATATCTTCACTGAGAGCAATAACAATGGAATTGAAAGAGAAGAATCTATTGTTCGAAGAACAGGAAAATGTGATACTGGACCACTTCGGGAGAAATAAAGAGTTCATTCAAAGGCTTATGAACAAACCTCGAAATAAAATGGTGAGAAAACCCTTTGAACAGTCCCTACAAGCATTTGCAGTCACTCTGCATTTTTTTTCGCCAAAAGCATAATGTTATGTTCGTCAAAAATTGTTTACCACACCCAAAGACCTTGTCCAAGTGGTATTCCTCTATAAATGCGAAGCCTGGATTCACTTCAGAGGCTTTTGATTTTCTAAAACTGAAGGTCGAAAATTCAAATAAAAAAATTATTTGTTCATTGATTTTTGACGAGATGGCAATCAGAAAACATTCAGAATACGCAGGGAATGAGTATTACGGATATGTTAATTGTGGTGGTGATTTATTTGGGGATTCCATGGATCTAGCCAATGAGGCTTTGGTATTCATGTTAGTATGCATTAATGAACCAAGGAAACTACCAATAGGTTATTTTTTCATAGTAGGCATTAACAGCCAACAAAAAGCATCCCTCACAAAGCATGCCCTAATGTTGTTACAGGATGTGTTACTGTTAGTAATATAACTTTTGATGGGTGTATTGCAAATTTTAGCATGTGCATTATCTTGAACTGCTACTTCAGTCAGAATAATATTAGCGCAGATTTTACATATGAAAATTGTAAATATTTTTTACTTCCAGATCCAGTTCATATGATAAAGCTGGTGAGGAATTGTTTTGGTGAGAAAAAAAGGTTTGTTAATAATGATGGTGAAGTGATAGATTTTGACTATGTTGAAAAATTGAATATATTGCAAGAAAGGGAGGGACTTCATCTCGGAAATAAATTAAGGAAGCAACATATTCAATTTTTCAAACAAAAAATGAAAGTTAAACTTGCCACCCAATTATTGAGCCGTTCAGTGTCAGAGGCCCTGATGTTTTGTAAGAATGAACTGCATTTGAAAGAATTTGCTAATTGTAGTGCAACTGCAAAATTCATACGAGCCATAAATGATACTTTCGATGTTTTAAATTCACATAAAATTTCGGATTTCAATTTCGAACAGGCAGCATGCAAAAAAAAATATCGAAAGTATCAGACTTTTTTATCATGAAATCCATGAATATTTTGATAATTTGAAATTCACAGATGGCACTCTTGTCCTTAATTCACAAAGAAAGACTGGTTTTCTTGGTTTATTAGTTGGTCTCAAAGCCGTATTAGGAATGTATGATGAATATGTTGCCAAAGGAGATTTAACATTCATTCCTACATACAAGTTAAATCAAGACCACTTAGAACTCTTTTTTGGCACAATTCGATCCCAGGGGGGATACAGCAACAACCCTACTTGCAGACAATTTACTGCTGCTTATAAAAAAAAATTAATTCACTCAGAGGTGAGAGAGGGAGGGGCAGGGAATTGTATACCCCTTGAGGATATAAATATATTCAATGTAAGCTCGAGGACTAAACCCCCCGAGCAAATTATAAATGAATCAGTAATAAATGGTTTGGAAAAAAATGATTCTCAGGATGACAATATCATTGATAGTTTTATGAATGATCACACTTATGCCTTGAGTTATGACTATTTATCTCCTTATAGTTCAGCAGTAGTGACTTACATTTCAGGTTTTGTTTCTTTCAAATTAGGGAAAAAACTGAAATGTGAGCACTGCGTTTCACAATTATTTGGAGAAAAAGAGGATTTCTTCAACTCCTTGATTGATTACAAGTCTAGGGGTGGTTTGAGTTACCCTAGTGCGGATGTGGTGAAAATCTGTGAACTCACAGAGAAGTTCTTAAAAACGCAGAAGGCTGCAGAAAAAAAATAGTCAAAGAAGAGATAGCACTAAAAGTGCAAAAATATTTTATTGGTAAAAAGATTTTTGAAAATATGACTGCCAGTGTGAAACTATTCTGTCAGTGATGAAAGGATAAGATCCTTTCACACAAAACTTATTTTGTTTAAAGGCCAATAAACAAGTGTTTTATAAAATTTGTGTATTTTTTTAATAATTTTTCTCTCCAGATGAGAATCAAATATTTCTAATTTCTATTGGAAAAATCGTAAGAATAAAGGAATTTAGTTTCTCCATTTTATTAAAGAATATGAAATTATTTTGCCAAATGATATCAGAAAATGAAAGTATTTCTCATTCATCAACTTTTTTACTTCGACAAAATAATACCGAGTGTAACATAATCAAACTTAAAATTTTATGCCCTCCGCCACTGCTAGAGGTCGGCCATATTGAACCTCCATTCTCGTTACACTTATTTGAGCTGATGCTCCTTCCTGTGGTTCTTTATTCAAAGGTTAGACCTTATTCGTTGCGATGCGACCCGACCCGGCCCGCCTAATGGACGCGTACCTTTATACTTCTTTTTTTTTTTTTTTTTTTTTCTTCTTCTTTTTGTAGATTTATTCCCGGTAACGGGATACAGCAATGAATGACCTTTATACTTCATTTCACATCACTTATATAAATATCATGACTTCATTCTGTAATGGTTCTTGATCTATTCATAATCACCACTTGAGATGATTAAAATCACTGAATAAAATATACGTGGAGCTTAATGAAAGTTGAGTGATTTCAACCACCATCATCACTGTGAAAACTGGTATAGTCCATTCAAGAATGATTGACATCCCAGTAGGTCTTGAAAGTCCAGGCGCAGCTTAATATTTGGTCACTAAAAATTTCTGTACTTCCAGTCACAGAACTGAAATATATTAATATAACCTAGAAAAGTATATGAAAATAAGAAATATTCAAATTTGCAACATATTTATTAGCATTCAAAATTGACACAACTATGTTTTCAATTCGAACGATTAAATTAAGAACATAAATAGCTGTACAAAATTCAAATAACCGTCGGTAAGTGCATAGATTCACATATAATAAGTCTATAGATCAATGTTTATTCACAATACCAACCTGAATTCCGCAACACAAAATCTGAACTTATGGGCTATTACCAACTTAAATTCGATTTTCTACAGCCACCCGAGATGTCAATCATTCTTGAATGGACTATAGTTACTCGAAACACCTTCACTGAATGAAAACGTAACCAGAGATTAAAAAGTAGACATAACATAAATTTCCGCTCTTTTCATTATCTCGTTTTCTGTTCACTACCTATCAACTATTATTTTCAATAATAAATGTATTCAGGTTCAGACAATGTCATTCAAAATTGTGCAAACGGGAGAGCCAGGAAGGGATGCTCCTTTTCCAGTTGTAATTCAGAAAATCAAAGTTCAATTTCAGAAAAGCAAACATGTATTTCAGATTAGCAACATTTAATTCAGAAAAGAGAAATTGAATTTCAGAATAGTTAATTTAATTTCAGAATATAGAAATTGAATTTCAGATTAGGAAGTTGAAATTCAGAAAAACAAAGTTGTAATTCAGAATAGTGAATTGAAATTCAGAAATAGCATATTGTAATTCAGAAAACGAAAATTGTATTTCAGAAAACATCAATTCAATTTCAGAAAATGTAATATGTAATTCAGAAAAGTATCAAGTGATATGTATGACAATATGTCATCAAACTTCTCATGAAACTTAAGTCATTATCGAGAAAAAAATCAAAAATGGAATTGAAAGATAATTGTGCAATATGAAGAATATCCATGAGTAGAAACAAAGTAGTTAAATTATTGCCATGCAGCCATCTTTTACATGACAAATGTGCGGAGCCTTTGAGGGATCAGACTTGTCCTATTTGCAGAACTGTATTTGTGGAAAAAATAGAAGTTACCAGGACCATATATAAAAAAAAACACAAGTCAAGACAGGCAGCGTATAACAGCATGCGCAAATAAAGGGGACGATTGGGTGTCTTTATCAGAAACTTTGGGTGTGAAATACAAAACTGCCTATCAGTGGGTAAGATCAGGAAGGGACAGTATGTTTGGAAAGGGTGGGAAAAAACCAAAAATTTTGAACAGTGAACAAATAGATATAATGATCTCATGGGTTGAGGAAACTTGCGACCTAACTATTAAACAGTTAAAAGCCAAGGTGTTAGCAGAGTTTGGAAAATCAATATCGAGCACAACGATAACAAACTATTTGGAAGGAAGAATATTCACATTAAAAAAGGTTCATACAGCACCAGCTACTATGAACACCGAAGAAAATAAATTGAAACGTGCCGATTATGTAAGGTCCCTTAACAATTTCATCCGTCAAGGAAAACAAATCGTTTGGATAGACGAGACAAATTTCAATTTATTTTGCCGAAGATCTCGAGGGCGTTCCAAAGCCGGTACTCGTGCAATTCAACAGCTCCCGGCAGCAAGAGGTCCGAATATACATGTGATTGGTGCTATTTCTGCCGCTGGTGTGATTGCAATGGAAAATAGAAGAGGATCTTACACGGCGCTTCTAGCTAACGAGTGGATTCAAAGACTTATGTATACATGGGAAGACTTGGGCAATCGATTGTCAGATTTGGTTATTGTGTGTGATAACGCTCCCTGTCACTCTAGGCTAGAAGAAGTTGTCAATGCAACGGAAGCTAATTTGTTGAGATTAGCTCCGTATTCCCCGATGCTAAACCCGATCGAATCAATTTGGGCTAAATTGAAAATGGGGGTGAAAACAAGACTTAGAGTCCCTGAGGTGACGGCCCCAGGGGTTCAAGAGCAAAGGTTGCAATATTTGGAGCAAATTATAGATAGAAGTAAAGACACAATTATGGGAGGCGACTGTGCTCGTGCCGCTCAGCACACAACAACATTTCACGACGCAGTGCTAGATTTAGAAGATTTACCAGTTGGTTGTTAGTTTTGTTATGTTAGCTTTATAATCTTATGTTAATTTTGTTAATTGTGTTACTTTTGATATTACTATTAATACTCTTCCTGGAGACCAGGATATCCCAATATAAGCTTCCATCAATTATTCATTCACGATCAAGAAATACCTCACCTGTACTCATTGTTATTATTTCTATGTAGAGTACATTCTGAATTACAATTTCCTATTTCTGAATTACAATTTCCATTTTCTGAATTTCAAATCACGAAATCTGAATTCCAATTTACACTTTCTGAAATGCATATTACTATTCTGAAATTCAAATTACCGTTTCTGAATTTAAAGTTCTTATTCTGAAATTCAAATTCCCTTTTCTGAATATAAACTTACTATTCTGAATTACAATTTTCATTTTCTGAAATTCAATTGTCTTTTCTGAATTACATTTTACGTTTTCTGAATTACAATTGGAAAAGGTGTAGAGAATCAATGTCTGCCAAAATAGGTAGGTCAAATTAAGTACGAACGCCACTGGTGGAAATTAAGAAAAAAGTGATACACTGAAAAATGCCTCTTGATTCATAGTATACATGTATGACAAATTTCATAATTTCATTGAAATATTTGAAGTGGTATTGTAGATATTGATAATAAATGATTTATTTTTTGAAACTCTACTACCCTGTATCTCAAAAGGTGAGAGGTTTAGGACATATGTTTATATACAGTGTTTTTCTCAAAATGGGCCCAAAAATCACCCTATAAGTATTGACATTCAATTAGGAAACACCCTGTATATTTCTTATATCGTATCTCGTACTATAGGAATTGTATGCAATGCCTAGGTGAAGTATGAAATGGACAAAAGCATTCGTATTCTTTCATACATTGCCTAAATGATCCAGGAATTCTATACATTGCCTAGGCATTGTATAGAATGCCTGAATTCATACACATTGCTAGTAACATATATACTACAAGGATGGGAATGAATGCAGTCGAAATGGTCTACCTGCGACGGAATGCTAGAACATTGAGGCTGCAGCCGCAGTGACTAATGAAGCTATAAGGAATCGGTTACATTCCAGAGATACAGTGTTGGACAGTATAGAAATTAGAGATCTAAGGTGGTTTGGTCACTCAATGAGAATGCTTTAGCATCGATGGCCTAGCTAGGCGGATATTTGAATGGGTCCTGCCAGGGCGAAGAAAGCGAGAAAGGCCGGAGAGGTCATGAAATGAGACAATACGTCAGCAGAGACAGCTAAATGTGGAACTGGCACAAAGAAAGAAATAAAGTGGAATTTCCCCAAAGAGCTCATCCAAATTCAAACTGATTCTGGTTTACATCCTGCAACCAAGATTGTCAGAGACACTTCCACAAGGAGAAGAGAGAAGACGATAGTTTACCTTGCAGTTGAAATTTTTAGTGTAAGTGTTACAGACGCTTTGGAAGATAGGAATATTCGTGAATTTCAAAACAGTGGTGCTACATCAGTGTTTTGCAGGAATATTAATAATATCTTCGACCTACTAAATATCATAAAATTTATGGGAAAAGTGCCTCATAAAAGAGCTCTGATGAGAAAAAAGGAAGACTTCTTAAACAAATTCATTTCCGAATTTATTCAATATATATTCAGTTTGTGGGACAGAGCAGGTTTATTGCTAATCAATTCGAATAGAAAAACCGGATTTTTGGGATCAATTATAAGTGTAAGAAGTGTTGAAAATTAACTCAATGAGATTGTAATAGAAAAAGAAGAATTACATTTTCCATTAACATATAAATTGAGCCAAGACCATTTAGAGATGTTTTTTTCGGCTTTAAAGGCGCGGGGAGGCTTCAACAATTATCCAACTGCCCGACCGTTTGGCAGCTTATAAAGTACTGCTGCCCACAGAAATAAATTCACCACGTAGTTCTAATGGTACACCCTAACATGGAAACAGTATCTTGAATCTGTCATCTACTTTCCTTGATAATTTGGAATCATTGAAATGTATTCAAAATTCCCCTCAATTGAGTGATGTAGTTAAATATATCGCGGGATTTGTTGTGGAAATTTTAGTTGAATATATCAAGGGTCGCGGGTCGCGGGAAGGGTCGCGGGGAAGAACGATCAATGTCAATTTTGTGACAAAATGAGATTGTCATGCCATCTGGTAGCTTGTTCCAGTACCAATCGCAACTTGAATCGAAACCGGGAAAAAAGATCATACTATTTGAGAAAATGAAGGAAGAAAAAACCCTGCGACGGCAAAGAAAGATCATTGTCCGCGCGGTGACTGGGAAAAGGGATCAACGTCAAAGTTTAAAGTCCACTCTGTTCCTTTCCACCGCGGTCATTTCATTGTTTTGTTTCGTGCTGATAAACATTTTTGTTGCGTAGTTCCTCAATAAACGTTATTTTGCATACGAAATGGATGATTTTAGTGAAGTTGAGTGTAGTGACAGTAGTGAGGGTAGGGTCGTGAATACTGCTGGTACTAAAAAACGAAAAATTACCGGAAGAATGAGTGAGGTGATGAAAAAAATTAAAGCTTGTTCCTACGAAATGGGTGACGACTGCCGATGTAAGAGGTACAAGTGTTTTGAATCTGTTTCCCTGGAAGAAAGAAAACGAATCTTGAAGGATTTTAATAATTTATGTGATTACAACCGTCAAAATGAATATTTAGGGGGTTTGATAACGATTGTCCCTGTCAAGCAACGGAGAAATACCAAAGACGACGATGAGGCAAACTTTCATACTGCCTCCTACACCTATCGTGTTCGATGTTACGTTGAAGGTAAGCTGCAAGATGTTCACGTTTGCTACAAAGCATTTTTAGCTATACACGGCATCTCTAACCGACGTGTACAAACATTGAAACGGAAATTGACTTTTTCTGGTGTTGTTGGTGACGATAAAAGAGGCAAACATGATAACCGACCTCATAAATTGAGTGTCGAAACCAAAACTAAAGTTTTTGACTACATAAAGGCTTTAAAAGGACGAAAATCCCACTACTCACCTAAAGACAGTTCAAAAGTATACCTTCCTGAAGAATTGAACATTAAAAAACTACACAGAATGTATATGAGCGAGAATCCTGATAACCTTGTTGGTTATACAACATTTCGTGAAATTTTTGAGCAAAATTTCAACATATCGTTTGGCTACCCTCGCAAAGACACGTGTAGCACATGCGACCTACAGAAGTCAGAAATAAGCCTCCTTGAACGCCAAATTGCCACTTGCACTGAAATTGAAACAATCATGAGACTGAAGAAATCTCTAAAAAAGAAAACTGTTGAGCACGATCTGCACAAACTAAAAGGTGATAAGTTCTACGAATTAAAAAAAAAATACAGAAAAAAGGCCAAGAGGATGGACGATCTTGAATGTATAGTCATGGATTATCAACGAAATCTACCCACTCCCAACATTACAACGAATGATGTTTACTATCGTCGCCAGCTGAATTTTATATCATTCAATGTGCATGTGCTATCCGATTCATCTTCGATATTCTACACTTACGATGAAAGGGTTGCACGAAAAGGAGCTGATGATGTGTGCTCCATGCTTGAACATTTTTTTTTTAATATTCTTGACCCAGAGGTAAAAAAATTGGTCGTCTTCTGTGACTCTTGTGCAGGTCAAAATAAAAATTATACAATAATACGGTTTTTACATTACATGGTTTCCACCAAAAAACGCTTTGATTCGATAAAAGTTATATTTCCAATTCGAGGTCACTCTTACATGGAGTGCGATAGAGATATGGGGAAAATTAATGCCAAGTCGTACACTGAGATACCTGATGACTGGAGGAAAGTCTTCGAAGAGAGCCAACGAAACCCCTCACCTTTTACTGTGATTGACTGTGGCAAGACTGTTGAGTTCAAGACCTGGACTAAGTTTCTAGCTGGTAGATATCCAACGAAATGTCCTGTTGCAACAAGACCAATCCGAGTCATGATGATCGATAGCAACAAACCTCGATTTTTACATCATAAATCGACGTACAGTGGTGCCTTCAACTCTGCTGTTATTACACTAACTACGAAACAGATAAAGACCAAAAGGAACCAAGATGCCACTCTTGACCCTGCATATAGTGGCCCTCTTACTATAAAAAAAGCAAAACTTGAGGACCTAAAGCACCTTAAGCAATTTTTGATTAACCCATTAGCTCATAATTTTTATGAAGCACTTGCTACTGATGAGAACGACAGTGGAGAAGCCGAAGTGGAGTACCTTGACGATCCTCCAATAGACGATACTGAACATTGACATTGAATAAGAGCAGCCGTAGCAGGAAATACCGATGTAGAGGAGCAGCTGTGACGGGAAATACCGATCAAGGTCAAGGACTTTTTTAGGTTTACATTTTTTTTCTTAGTGAACCAACATACTTTTTAATTATTTATCTTTGTAACCTTGAATACAGATAATTGAAGAACATTATGGTTTTTTCCTAACTCAAAAACTTTACCCGACGTCATTTTATAGGTATTTAAACTTAAAAATTGAAATTCCCAACAATTGAAAAAATTGATATTGATCGTTTTTCCCCGCGACCCTTCAATTGTGATCAGTTGAAGATTTTTCACGCCCAAAAAATATAGTGCTTTCATTAATTCTACTCCCTGTTAGAAAGGTGGAGTTAAATGAACTGTTTAGTGATTTAACGGTACATTGTCACAGAGGAGTATTTATGGGAAAAAGCCGATCAAAACTCGATTTTCGAAACTTAAGGGTCGTTTATACTGGCCCGTAACTTATGCCCTTGACTTATGCCCTTAACTTATTCCTTTAACTTAAGTTGTCCGGTTTATACTGGATAACTTGTTCCCTTAACTTTAGTTGTCTTCAGATGTCACAGAAAACTAATATGGATGTTTACGCAATCATAGAATCGGAGACAGGTTTATTTTTCTAACCTTATTCTTCTTTCAACCTTAAACTGAAATCGAAGAATTTTCCAACTAGAATTCTAAACATGGTTGTCTCTGTTTTTATGATTATGAGACATATGTTCAATATGTTGTACACAGATGGTATGAACCCATTAGCAATAGTATTGGTAGTTAGTCACTCGTTCTCTCGTGTACTGTTTCAAAGATTTTCAAAGATAATGCTTTTAGATGAGAATGCTATTCCTGCAGCAGCAGCAATTCTCATATTGACTGCAGCTAGCATCGAAGTAAATCAAACTCAAAAGCGTCGAAAAAAGCGTCGTTGGAGCGTGAGGCCTTTGTTTCGTCAGAGGCAAATTGGGGAACATTTCACTAATTTATTCGGCAATTTGAAAACCATGGACCCTGAGCAATTTTTCTCATACTTAAGAATGGACAGAATTTGTTTTTATAAACTGTTGCAGTTGGTAGGACACAGATTAATTAAGCGTGCTACCAGAAAGACTTTGAGCCCTGAGCAACGTTTAGTAATCACATTATGGTAAGTCAGCTGATGCGCAATGCCCATGGTATAGCTATATTATATGTCTTGTTTTCCAGTTTCTTGGCCCATGGGTGTAGCATGCAATCTGTGTCCTGGTCGTTCCTTGTTGGCAAGGCCACAGTGTCTGTAGTGGTGAGAGAAACAGGTCAAGCTATTTGGGATGTTCTCAGTCCAATATATTTGAAGCGCCCGACTATGCAAGATTGGAAGACTATTGCAAATGAATTCGAGGAGAAGTGGAATCTACCACACTGTTGTGGTGCTATTGATGGAAAACATATTGTGATGCAGGCACCAAAAAATTCTAGATCTAAATTTTTTAATTATAAAAAAACCTTCAGTATTGTTCTGATGGCTGTGTGTGATGCATCCTATAGATTCACCTTGGTGGATATTGAATCTTTTGGGTCCCAGAGTGATGGGGGAATCGGCTTTCGGAAAAGCTCTTGATTCGGGTAGTTTAAAACTACCCCCTGAAAAAAGTCTGCCTGGGTCTCATGTAAATTTTCCCTCTTTTTTTGTTGGAGATGAAGCTTTTCCTTTGAAGCCATATCTTCTTCGTCCCTATCCAGGTAGAAATTTGGAGGAATCCAAGAATGTGTACAACTGTCGTCTATCAAGGGCACGCAGAACAATAGAGAATGCCTTTGGTATTCTGGCTTCTCGTTGGAGAATCTTTCGGAATAATATAATTGCAGACGTCACAACAGCCGAGGTAATCACTGCAGCTACCATTGCTTTACACAACTTCATGAGAACAGAAGTATTGGAATCCAAGGGTCAAATGCCAAATTATATTGGTACTGTAGATGATGCTACAAGAATTGAATCCAATCTTTCAAGGTTAGGACGCTTGGGTCCAAACAATTCCGATAGGAACTCTATTGAATCAAGAGATATTATGAAAAACTACCTAAATAATGAAGGAGCGGTACCTTGGCAGCTTACTTATGTTAGGCGTAAGTCACAACCAAATACAGGATCGTCATAGTCCACACGTCGTTTGACATGTGGCTGTTCAGTATCACCATCATCGCGAATCATTGTACCTGAATAGATAAATGTGTCACGTTTTCACAATTGGCAACAGTATCAGGAATCATAATTTCAGACTTTTGATAGTTTATCCTCAAACGGTATTGTTCACCAACATCTGCTAGTCGCTTTAAGAGTTCCTTCATGGCTTGTATCATTGATGTGATATTTCAGGAGTTGAGAAACTCAATAGACGTGCCTTTATAACATGTGACCATAATTTTTGGTGACACGAGTAACAAAAGCTAACATGCATCGCAGAAAAACTATAAAATATATATGAAAGTTATGTAGTAGTATTATGTTCTCATGTGTGTTACAAAATTGTTTTTTTATAAATCATTCCTTATGTACACTAAAACTATTTACTTGTTTTATTTATTAGAAAAGCTATTTATTGAATCGTTTTTGTGCTCATCAAGAAACTTGTTTCATACATCAGAAATATTTTTTTTCTATTTAACGTATTATTTACTTGTTTTGTTTTATATCATGTTCAGACACTATGTTTAATAAATAAAAAAAATTTAATGTTTTAAATAAACATTTTTCTATTCTTCTTGCAAATCACCCATTACCCAAATCTTAACTTAGGGTGAAAATATCGCTTTCTTGAGTCTTGTGAAAAATTTGTCTAATGTAATGATGAGAATTTAAGGTTTTAATATCATGTCATTCTCTATGCCTAAATAAAAATACAGAAACTAAAATGAGATCAGTAAAGACACTAATGGAGCCCAAAATTATTATCATTTCCTGTGACGTTACTGCTAGGAGGCGAATGGTTGAATAAGAGAATGAAACAAATAAATTTAGTAAACAATTTATTCCTATTATCATGAGTATAGAAAACTAATTGTCTGAATATTCATCAATAAGCCTCAAAATGCCTTGTTTACACTGTCTTAATTTTTTTGCGTCCATTTTCATCAAGTCATGATGTAAACTATCGCAAAAATTTTCAACAGATAGTTCTTTGGAGCCCTGTTTGCCAGATGAAGAGAGTGACTTCAGAACGTTAACCGCTTCATTTATAATTGGCATCATATCAGGATTTTTGGGATTTTTATTTTTAGGAGTACTTTGCTCCACAATATTTTCACAAGATACATCCCCAAAAATTTCGTTGTCTTGAGTGCATTCCAAATCACTAGCTATAGCTTCGTAACAAATAGTGTTTATTCCTGAACAATTCTCTTCAGACAGTTCCTGCACTACTCTTTTAGTAACTTCGTTCTCTTCAGGCAAATTGCCAAACGTTTTTCTTTTCCTCATATGGGTGTGTAGAAATTGCATGTACTTCAATAGTTCCCATTCTTTGGACTTGCCTGATGAGGATCCAGAAGGGGCTATTTTATTTCGTTCTTTAGAAAATCTGTTCCTTAGGGTATTCCACCTATTTACACAATCTGAAGCTTCATTGAGTAAAGCAATAACTATTCAAATTATTCATTATTACCAGGAATTTTCATTTCATTAGAAATAAATGATCATGAATTTTCTAGTGCCAATTTATCCTTAAAAGAAGGATCTCTTTTATCGTAAATATGAGGGAACTTTTCAACTAATTGGATTAGTTTAATATCGGCATCAAATTTTTTCGATATCTCACACATCTTCACGTTGATAAATACTTTGCGGAAGTGAAGCTAAATTTGTATGTTTCCTCTGTGATAAACAAAATGAAATGAAAATGAAATAAGATGAAACGAAAACAGAAAACGTGCTATCAACTATCAACAGTTGACCGTAGAGAAGGGAAAATTCAAAATATGTATGTAATGCGCATGGAATAAACTCTGGCATGCTATTGGATGCCCTTAAAGAATTCCCGTAAAATTCATGAATTTCTAGATAAGGGAATAAGTTATAGTTCGAGTATAAACCATAGCATGAGATTCCTATGTTTCAACTCTTAGGGTAAGGGAAAAGTTTAAGTTACGGGCCAGTATAAACGACCCATTAGTCGAAGCTTATCTGTGCATCTTTAAAGCTTAATATCGGTTACATCACTAGTAGGCCAGTGGATAACCGACATACGTAACGACGTGCGACGTGGCAGTGATTATTAAAAATAGGAATTTGAAAGCTTGATATTCCAACAATCAGTTTGTAAATTGATTAATTGATTCAATATTAATAGCTGATCGATACTTTCTTAGAGAGAACTATGTATGTGAGGCACTCGATGAAATTTACCTGAGGTTTAAGTTGGTAACGATTTTCGGATTGGCTGGTGCCTGAAGACGAGAAGAAGGAAAATTACCATCGACAACATAGAAGATAGAGGAAACCTGATCATAGTCCATTGACAATAACCTCAAAAATCATTCATCTAGATCTTTCATGATTTGTCAAGAAACAAAAAATAGTTTTTCCTGAATATGTATAGAAAGTATACAAACTTACGACCTAAGGAAACGCCACATCGCCGATTTATTGATAAAATACACTCAAGGAAATGTACAATTCAACCTGTGGGAATCAACACAATAGGGAAAATACAGTCCGAAATTGCAGCTTATTTACAAATACAAAATCCAGATCTATACACTGGTCACGATTTTTATCCTTCAAAGAGAATTTAGTATTCGAAATTCGTAAATGGTTTCAAGGCATCATTGAATGTTTATTATGACTAATTCAGATTGTGGACCCTGCACTTTTTCTAACCGATGACGAAATTCGTCAGGATGGGATAATTACCAGGAAAATTATATTCATGTTACATATATGTATTATGGTTGGTAACTGTGTAGCCTAATATGTCTATGTTGTTAGGATTGAGGACTGACAGAATATAAAAAAAAGGTTGATTGTTACATGTACATATACGCAACGCAGATTATAAAAGGAGTGTATAGTTTATTGAATAAATTATTTAAAATACATACACTGCATCGTAATTAGTTTATTCCGGACCCAACACAGTTACAAGAATACTACAATTCACATCTCAGTTGGACGGAATTGTGTGACAAGAAAACTTTTGAAAAGCACAAGCCGATGGGTATCAGTGGATGTGTAAAATATGAAAAAAATCTAGGAGTATTAGAAGAGGCTCCTCTCTTGAGAGGAGTCTCCTGAATTTATCAGATTCTGATTATCATATAAGGGTGGGCCAACGAATCTCCTTAGGACTACGTAGCCAGAGAAGCTGAGTTGGGAGGAAGAAGCCACACACCAACTGACTGGTATTATATCTGTCGGGAAGTGTGTGAAGGTTATTTCATCCACAATGAAATAGTGATAGTGGGAATCAACGAAGACGGTACTTCCAAAATTGTGAAGATCGATGAATCAAAATTTTTCCATAGGAAGTATCATAGAGGACGATGGATTGAGAGCCACTGGGTATTCAGGGAAATTGAGAGAGGAAGTGGAAAATGTTTCCTGATAGAGGTTACCTTGGCAGCCGTAATAGAGAAGTATGATTGAGGACTGCATTGCTTCAATCATATAAGATAAAAATTTGCTTCTCTCTTATGTAGAAAATTATAGTAATGCAGACTTAGTTTTTGAATAGTCAGCCATACACGCGCGTGCTTTTACGGCCTGTATCATCGAGTTTGGAAATGTAGCGGTGTATGGGCAAACAGTGTTATTTTTCGAAGCCACTTGAAATGGCATGTATAGTTGTTCGCGCCACAGAGCTACAGTGATTACAGTGACTCTAACGAGACAGTGGCGACAATTGTGGTCTCATTTTTCATCGTTTTAGCAAGAATATGGCGGATTTGGTCACGTGACTGACGTGACGTGAGCCAATCTGCATTCCGAATTAGAGATCATAGCATTGAAATCTGTGCTTCTAAGCCGCCATATTCTTGCTAAATTACCAATTGTCGCCACTGTGTTTGATAGTCACTGTAACAGTTGCGAAACGATGCTCACGAAGGACTATGGACCATTTTCATGTGGAAGGAATCTTTCTTTTGCATTATTCGGCAGTCATTCAAGATTCTAATCACTGTTCAACCAAAGAGTAACAACAAGAGGTTGCACTCATGAATTTTGGCAGATCGCCTGCCTATGACCTTGAGTGCTGTCTGTGTGGTGGTGGGGGAAAATAAAAAAGGATTTCCGATGTATTTTGTTCTCTCTCCGTCAAATTTGAATTTCAGAATGCAAACATCAACAATAACACCTCCATTTATACAGTTGACTAACGATTAGGTTCCCGATTTAAATTTATCTGTATTTCAGAGTTATCAATTATTATTATTATAAGATATTATTCGTGTTCTGTGGTTAGTACCAAAGTTGTACTTACATAATCGCAAATTCCTTGAGAGCTTTTCTAATTGCTTACTAGAAATTTGCATCCTGCATTATTAATTCTCAAATTGCTTCTGAAATTATTTCGGATTGCACGTTTTTTGTTTTATTTTTAGAAAACTTAGTTTGTTAATTCGAAATGCATGCCAGCATGGATAATCGCAATAGGAGCAAAAAGTGCTCTATTAATAATTGTTCTAGTTCCACAGGTTCTAGATTTTTCAAATTCCCTAAGCCAGATGATGTGCGAGTACTACAGTGGAAATTGGCATGTAGCAGTGAGAACATTTTTATGAAAGATTCTGCTATATTATATGCCAACAATTGAATTTGTATTGTATCATTTTGAATCGCATTTAATGACAGGTCACCAATTGGACAAATATGCTGTTCCTACCTTAAATTTGTTTCAGAAACCGAAAACAAACGATGTTGGAACGCAAACTGAGAGTTCCAAAAAGACCTCAGAATTGCCACGCAGACCATGAATTCAAGACAGAAAATTTTACCTACAGAGGCCCAAACATCACAAGCACGATCGTCACAAACACCTAGAAAGGAAAGATTGAGGAATTTTGTGAAGGTATTGAAGGTAAAAACCTTTAATAAATAACCTTCATGATTTCATTTTTGTTATTGTAGCTGAAGTCAAAAGTAATTCGAAGGTTGAATGTGGAGAACGAAACTTTGGGGGAATGTTGTGAGAACCTACGCTCCGAAGTGGGTTTCATAATAAAAGACATTTTCAAAAATGCTTGTACAGTGCACCTTCCAAAAGTGTTGGGCAATTAAGCACAAATTGTCTGTGACTTGGATAGGAAAGCACCGGGCCGAAGATATACAAGGATTTCTATATATAAAAAAAGTTCAGAACATAATTATCTCATATTTTTTAGGAAATGGAAAAGAATTCATACCAGCTACAAATGCATTGGTACTCATGGCAAGAGGAAGCAGCCGCTGGGATACTATTTTCTTAATACAGTTTGCAGTGCAACAGACTTGAAAGTGATAGTGTTCGGTTGTGTTGAAAAAATGTTTGATGCAGGACTTGATGTTAGAGCTCTTATATCTGATATGGGCTCTAACTTTGTTTCATTTTCAAAACAGTTGGGTATAAAGCCGAATAATTGTAAATTTCAGGTTAATGGCAAAAACTCAATCTATATTTTTGATGCTCCTCACTTAATGAAATGTATGAGGAACCTATTGATGAATCATGAAGTTCACTTTGAAGATCGAATAGCGAACTGAAATGCTATAGAGGCACTTTATAATATGGGGAAGGATAAAGATTTAAAAATGGCAACAAAATTAACAGATGCCCATATATACCCAACTTCATTTCAGGAAATGAAAGTCAAGTATGCCACACTTGAGTTTTCAGCTCAACAGTAGTTTCTGGTGAGAGATATTTTCCAAAATGAATTGATGATATTAATGAATTTGTGCTTGAAGCTTTATCAACCTATAACGCAAATGGCAAAATGTCTGCTTCATCTGCAGGCACAGCCCATTTTCTGGAGCAGTTTGACCATTTGTTTGATATTTTGAATTCGTCAACTACAAAAACTACTAACTGATAAAGACGACCATACACAGGATCTGAAGACCAGGAAGACTTTTTAATGAGAATGTTGGATGCTCTGAAGAAAATCAAAGTCTTTTCTACAACTAATGATGGTAATAAAGATGTAACCGGAACATTTAGATGTATAAGTTGCTTTCAGATCACCATTAGTAGCATAATGAATTTGTGGCAAAATCTCAAAAATGAGGGACTAGACGTTTAAATCAGGACTGTATTGAGAATTTTTTCGGTAAGATAAGAAAACAGAGAGGTAATTCATTGAATCCAACACCATCACAATTCATGCATGCTTTCAAAAAATTGTCTTGTATGGATTTGTTGGATTGTGTGGAAACCTTCAACTGTGCTGCTGATGTAGACAAGCTTTTAATGGCCACCGTAGACTTACCCTCAATATTAGAACCTAATAGGAGACAGCCAGAAAGGACCCCTTTCAAGGTATAGTGTTGGTGGAATAGTTCTTGGGCTACGGAGTGTTCTTATATTTTGTTTGGCTTTCAGAATCACGTTTATTTTCAGCTTTTATTTTTTTCTTCACAACAATAATTCGAGTTTGATCAAAGAATAAGGGGTACTCAATCTATCCTGCAATGAAATTGTATTCATTCATGTCGATATATACCCTCAATTAGATTGAATTTTTGTTGTTGTTGATTTATTTTGCATGTTGAAAACGTGCCTGGTGAGTAATTTGTCAGATAGGGATTCAGATGGTAATAAGTCTTCTCAATTATTTTTCAGATAACTAACACAGATTTCAGAAGAAATTATTTGCCCACAAAAAACGTGGAACATTAGGTATATCAGCGGATACCTTCTCAGAAAATGTTTGAAGAAACATAGATGAACCGAGTGCAACTCAAATGGAAGATATTAAGTTGGATAATATTTTCTGCCATTTCAAGGGTAAATCTCACATTCTATAAATTTGTTTCAAGTATGTGTATTTGAGGCTAGTACAAGTAAATATGGTGAAACAACAGGAAATTTCGAAAAATTGTTGGCTCCAGCCGAATCTTTCGTGCAGTTTGTTTCATCCATGGAGGATGATATTGATGGCCAATGTTAAATTAGTGGCAACTAGGACGCCTCGTCAACTTCTTTTTGAAAAATTGAGAGCTATTCCTTTCCATCACCCTTACTCCGAATTTTCTTATGAATATTTGATTCATTTATACATTATAATGAGAATATTTTACATTGTTGAATATGCTAATCAAAATTTCAAATCTGATGAGTGCTTCAAAAAAAAAACTGATAAAATGAGAAAATTTCTGATATTGCAACACCAATAGTGATTTCGATAGTCAACATTTCAATAGATCTGTTCCATAACTCTCAATTTTTCAAAAATCAAGATGGATATTTTGTTCAGGGATTCGCATCCCATTGTGAGTGATGTTTTTAATGAACAGAATTTTGTTCCACTCAATTTCAACTTTTCCTAAGCCGTAAGAAGTAAGTTATGTGATCAGGGACAACATTGGAAAAAGAATCCTCTTGGTGCAAATGGACTTCGCTCGAAGATGCTTTATATCTGAATTGAAATGCATATTACTTTTCTTTATAATGTAATTACATCATAATAAATAAATAAATAAATAAATAATGATTCCATTTAGAATTCCTTTCTGAAACCTAACTAATATATCAACTTATTACCAAAGTTATTTGTGAGCAAATGGGTTTTTGTAAGAACAAAAAAGCAAATTCCAGCCATGTTTTCTTATGAAGGTGTAGCACAAATACAATTTTTCAGAATTTTTGAAGAAATATTTGGAAAAATCATCCAAAAATGTTGAAAACAGCCCAATTAATCGCCATCAATAATAATAATAAATATAAGTAATCCATCTACAAATATACCCCAAAATTTTTTTACCATAGCATTTATTTCATATAATGAGTTCCAACCACATCAATTCAATACAAACGATTTCAGAGTCTGAAAGATTTATTTCTCACTTAGAAAAATATTCATAAAAATAGAATTTCATTGGCAATTGACATTAGAAATCGACTGCCGACGAAAAGAATTTCGTAACCATGGTAACTTCGGTTCGAAATTGATCTTCGACCTGATTGGTCCACAGCTATCTCAAGTCTCTATAGACGGCTGTGATTGGTCACCCAGGTCAGTAAGAGCTCAGATGGGTGAGATTCGGTGCTTCTGTATTCAAGGTTAAATTTCTGAGGACGAGGTCTTGCCTTGTAAATTGACAGAGTGAAACCTCTTGTTGATACTCTTTGGTTCAACTATTCAGTATTCAGTATTCACTACACATTTATTCACTCGATGTCTACGAGCGAGTATAGATTGTAAGAAGCGTGAAGTACGCAAAACAATAGTTACCTTTTTTAAGTGAAAAGAGTTGTTGTTTTTTATAACCTAAGATAAGTTAAAACAGTCCACAAACACTAACATAGACCTTCGGGCTGGATGTGAAAAAGAAGTAAATACAAGTTGAGAAAAGCTGAAAATCAGATTCCATTTAGCACCAAGAGGTAGTTGGTGAGTCCGTTCCTGTTTTTCCATTTATCCAAATATTGTTATTCCCTTTTCACCTGTCAAGTTTTTGAAACAGTCGTTTTGTTTCGTAATATATTATTATAGCTCTGTTTAGCGTAGTGTTGTACGGAAAATGACCGATTCATTAACTAGAAAGCGAGGGTCGCTAAAGAACACTCTTACAAATTTCGTCAAACACGTAGAAAGTAAGAAAGACCTAGATAAACACAGTGAAACCGACCTGATCCAACTAGAAGAAAGATAAGGTCGCATTAAGATAGTATTTGATGAGTTCGAGGAGGTGCAAAACCATATAGAATTGGCAGCCTCCGAAGAAGCTCTTCAGAAGGACTATGAAATTAGGGCCACCTTCGAAGACACATAGAACCTCTTCTTCCTTCTACCATCTAATGTTCAAAATCTAATAGGTCTCCACTACGCTCGAGTAAATCCCGATATAGCATCGTCGGCTCCCCAACTATCACAGAGTTATGTGAATTTATTGGGGATGGAAAACCAGGAGCGAATTGAGACAGTGAAAGTCGAGCATTTGCCCAAAAAAAGGAATGATGGCGGCACGAAAGACCGACGCAATTGTGTCTCCTTTACCTAGAGCAGAGGCAAGAAGAAAAGTGAGGAAAGTGATGACGGTTGCGTCGATAAGCCTACTATTTGTTTTGATTGTCATGTTCGTATTCATAGTGGTACGAGTAGGGTGATTGCATAGGCTTATTATAAAATGTATTTTTATATTTAGGAATTTATGTCTCAGTTTTTTTGTAGTATTCAGAGAATACGTAATACGTCGTCAAGTAGGCTATGCAATTTGAACGTCGATATTGCAAATTATGACTATAGAGGAAAGAATTTACAACTATAAACTATCACGTGCACGCAGAGTAATAGAAAATACTTTTGTAGGCTAAGTCAGACTTTTTGAAAAACATATAACTCTGGAAGTTGTGACAGTAGACGTATTAGTACTCGCTTGCTGTTCACTGCACAATTGGTTGAGGAAAACTAGTGCAAAATATTTTTCGACTGGTTCCCTGGCTCCTCGAGAGAAAACTCCACTGCTGGATTAGTTGAGCTTCCACGAACCCTCTGCAGAAATCCTCAACGACTAGCTCAAGAGATTCTGGACAGATATACGGCGCATTAGTGGTGACGTCACATCAACATTTCTGTGGTTCCGGGTTCCAAACAAACCTCATTTCATTTGTAACGTGCGTTCAAAAAAAATCGTCGTCAAGTAGGCTATGGAATTTTAAACGTCGATATTGCGTATCTAAACGTAGTTCTTAGCTTGTGTTCTATTATTATTACAGGTTAGCTGTCAAGTTAGCGTTTTGGATTGTTGTTAAATTAAAATTATCAGCAAATAATAAAGATGGTTTTTACCGACGTACAAAAAGCATTCATTATTGAATCCTACTTCAGAAATGGGGAGAAAATAGAAGTCGAGTGGAAATATTCTGTTGAGAAATGTCTCAGCGACTTCAGGATCGAGTATCCCAACGTTGCTGTAGATTACCAATCTTTCCAGAGTACTTTTTCGCGATGTGTGAGCGTTTTTCGTGAAACAGGTAGCGTTCAAAGAAAAAAAGGAAGTGGTTGACCAAAGAAGAGAACACCCGAGTTAATCGAAAATGTTGAGAATGTGATGACAGAAGCTCCACGAACCTCTGTTCGGGTTTTATCTCAACTAGCTGAAGTCTCTGTTGGTACATGTCACACAATTTTGAAAGAAGACATCAATTTGTATCCTTATAGATTGACATGTTATCAGAAGATTGAAGATGTTGATTACCCTCGTAGAATGGCCTTCTGTCAGTGGTTTCTAAACGAATTCATTGATAACCTGAATAAAGTTTTCTTCTCCGACGAAGCCTGGTTTCATCTTTTTGGATATGTCAACTCCCAAAATATGAGAATGTGGAGCAGTCAAAAACCGGAAAATTTTTACATTGAGATACCGCTTCATTCTAAAAAAATTTGAGTTTGGTGTCAGAGAAGAATTGTTGGACCTATTTTCTTTGACGGAACTTTAACAGCAGAACGCTATAAAGAGGATATTATCATGCCTTTTATAGCTGAATTAAATTTCGAAGAATGGTCATATAGTTATTTTCAACAAGATGGAGCCAGAGCACACACAGCTGTAGAAACATTGGCTACACTAAGGAATATTTTTCAGGATCGACTCATTAGCCTCAATACTGAAAATGAATTTCCTCCAAGATCGTGTGATCTTATACCATGTGATTTCTTCTTATGGCCTAATTTGAAGAATTCTATCTTCCAATCACCTATTTCTAATCTGGACGAACTCAAGACTAGGATCATTGAAAAAATTCATCTAATTAACGATGATCCTTTTATATTGAATAATGTCTTTGAATCTCTCAAAAGAAGATGTGAGAAGTGTTTGGAGCAAAGGGGAGGACATTTCCAACAGCTACTTTAATTATATAGAACTCTTAAACGTGAAACTCATTGTAATGAAAATCCTATAATTCAGTTTCTTCAGTTATGGCAGAGACTGCCTCTGGTTATGGATTTTCACTGTCAGCGTCAATTCAATATTTTATTCATTGAGAAATAAACATATTCTGAGGTTCTTAGTGTGATTTATTTCTATTACCTACTGTAATAGGTACAACCTTTTCTCATAATTGTAAGTACAAAAACCATAATACTCGATTCGTTCAAGATTCATGTCTTTGACTTATGAACTTTTCCAATCGCCTCAGATTATTTGGATTCTTGTAATCTAATTCAATGAAAAAATGCTAATAAATCATTATAAGAAATTGCCTTTTCATATAAAATTACGGTAAATAGGTTAATGTCATCAATGTTTACATTTGGCTATGATGACTGATGAGTGTGATGTAAGGAAAGAATTACGTTCAGTCACAGAAAATCAACCTACAAAATTCCATAGCCTACTTGACGACGAATTTTTTTTAACCCACGTTATTTCTAGAGGCGAATACTTCTGTTGAGTGTAAATCTTCTTGAAGGCATTTATAAGTTGAAAAAAACGTGTTTCGTGAAATAGTCACCTGTTTAAAATAAATCAAAGTAAGTATTTCTGTTACTGTTTTTATTTATTATTGAAAAAAGAGAGGTAATCGAGTGCAATGGAGGTTATGTTTTGAATTTCGAAATCCTGATGATTAGAACAAGAATAAATCTTGATAGTTTATAACAGATATTATTGAATTAAAATACTTTTTCTAAAAACTGTATCAGAAAAGTATTCGATAGATAGATAGAGATATAATCTAATCATTAGTGGAATTTTTACTATCAACCCATGTGCTCGATTTGTTATTCATTATTTTTCGCTTATTATATGTAATATTCATTGTTTTATGTTCAGATGGCTGAGAAAAGAGTTATAATAATGACGAGCATTGTCGGTTTTTTCAAAGATAGCATGAACCAAATGCAAAGAGGGGAAAATTCCTACTTCAGTGGGAATGTTGTTCGGGTACTGTTCGACTCGGAAGTCCAGCCAGCAGTGCTTAGAGGAGAGGTTAAAGCCAGCATGAAGAATAAAAGCTATTCAATCGAGGTAAGGTAATATATCAATAAGGAGATATTTACTTCATTAAAATTCCTAATATGTTCAAATGGGATTGTAGTTACACATGATTTATGCAAAAAAAAATTTCAGATATCTCTTGATGTGGATGATGGCATTGTTGCTGCATCATGCTCCTGCCCTAGAGGTCAGGTAATATGCCATCACATGGCAGCTGTGTGCATTTTTGGGCATCACAATATAAGTGTGACGGATAAGGCATGCACATGGAATGTTCCAAAAATAAATACAGAAGAGAAGATACAAACAATTGAGGACCTCTACCCAAAGACAAGATAATACTGTGCTGTCAAAAGATTGGCAACAGAAGCTGAAATAAGTCGTTTTCTCAGCAAATTAGAGGAGCCTGTTGGTTTCAGCTGGTTGTTGAAACCGGAACCAACAGAAGAGTGTCTGAGCCTCATTCCTTCAATTGAGGAAATTGTATTTTCTAAGGAATATTTGGAAAGTACAGATGGGAGTGAGTTTTTTTAAGGGAAGGCGAGAATAAGCCCAGATGCTATAGTGAGGATAGCTGAAGCTACAAAGGGTCAGCATCGCAATGAAAACTGGCTTGTTGTCAGGAAGCACAGGCTGACTGCTAGCCACTGGCGCTTTTATTTCAGCATGTGCTAGAGATAAATACCCGCCTTCCCTTTTTAAGACCCTTCTTGGGGGCTATGATTTCGATCATGCAAAGGCAATCCAGTGGGGACGACAGAATGAGAAAGAGGCGTTAGACATGTTTCGGCGTGGAATGGAAATGGAGGTCGTATCCACTGGATTGTGGCTGCATGAATGTGGCTATTTAGGGGCTAGTCCAGATGGACTGATAGGGGACGATGCACTGATCGAAATCAAATGCCCCTATAGTTTTAGGGAAGGAGATCTGGAGGAAATTCTTACAAATAGGCAAGATTACATTATTTATAAAAATGAGAACGGTATGACGAAAGTCAATCGTAATCATCCATATTGACACCAAATACAAGGCCAATTACATGTAACCAACAGAAAGCTATCTTACTTAATGGTTTGGACCCCCATGAAAATGGAGGTAATAGTTATAGAAAAATGTGATGCTTGGGGTGAAAATATCGACGTGTTAAAAAAATTTTATATGGAAAAATATTTACCTCACTTAATAAATTGAGGTATATATTAGAATTTTATGTATATATTAAATAAAAACAATATTTATGTATAGAATGTATAGAATTTTATGTATATATATTAAATGAAAACAATATTTATGTATAACGTTTATTTTTTTTATCCTTCTACACAATAATAATAATAATGAAGTTTATTCTGTTAATCAATATACAGTTGTTCTCACAGAAATATTAACAAGGTATAAATTCATTTGCTACATAAATTCCTTATTACAAGTTAGAAATATTGAATATTAACAATAAAATCACAAAACTAAATGTTCTCGTATACCAGTTCGAAATGTCCCCAGCGATTTGGAAGATCTGATGGCAAGGGGCAATTTGTTATAAAGTTCTACAGCGGCATAGCTAGGTCTTCTTCTACCATAGTTTGTTTTTGTGTTTTTATCCAGCTTGAATCTGTCTCTATTTCTTGTATTATATTGATGGATGATGTTGCTCTCCACTGTTAGGCCGTTCTTCAAGAGATTATTGGTGATCTTGTAGACAAACATGTACGATTCTCGTAAATAGAGCTCAGGAAGTAACCCTTTTCTAGTTGGCCCCTTCGCCACATACAAAGCGCTGTTTCTTTATTCTATGGTTGGGGAAAATGCTAATAGTCCAGGGAAGGAAGGAACAACTCAGTACTGTCCACGCTTTCAGACTGAGTGCAGGTGATTTCGTTTTGTTACTTTTTTCCACGGACAAATTCGTAGGTGTCTCGGAATTGTGATTGTTTTTCCCGGACGATTATATAGTTATGAATTCTCTTCATAATGAGCTCACGCGCTAGTCGAATTTTACAATTAGTTCCAAAACCTATAGAGGACAATCAATTTGCTGCCGCAACGGAACAAGAAAGCGAACAAAATAATGTACAAGTTCCAGTAAAAAACCACGTTTCCTGGAATGGTCAACTGAGGACTGATGATGAAAAAATTTGGCTACCTATTTTACCTCTCATTAATAGGGAAAAAATTAATAGACTGCACGAAGAATTCGAGGTATATTCAACTTTGAACATTGATAATGTAATGTTCTTATACTACCAGAAATTGATGGGAACTCAACTCAACTTCAAGAGCTTGATGCAGAGATTTCCACCAATGGAGCTTCAGGGCGTGTATCTAAAACATTAGTGTAGGATTCACAAGTTTGTAATAAATATTGTAAATAAATGTTGTCGTTCATGGAAGACTTTAGAAATTCGAACTTTCCGAAGTCTTTCGTTGTTGAAAATATGGGCCAGCTTTGTGCATGCTTTGGAATTGAAAATTATTTGTTTCACACTATTCCAAATTTCACAGCAGAACAATTCAGGATGCATTTCCGGGTGACTATAAATACTTTCGAAAAATTATTAGGAGCTGTGTCAAAGCTTAAAGAACATTTACTCAGATGGCAGGTTGAACCAAAAAAAAATTATTAAGCGTCATTTGGCTTTCAGCTACACGTGATTCATTTAGGTAAGCAATAACAAGCAAAAGTATACATTAGTTAGTATACTAGTATACTAGTTTATATTATTAACAGAAAAACATTTTCTAGGTTGATGGGAGATATGATTTAGCGAAGTCCACTCTATTCAACTGTGATTCATGTGCTTAACATTATAGCACCACCATAATTAAATGGCCATCAGGAACTTATGCTGGATTCATGCCTGGGTATGATAGATGGTAGTTACATACCAGTAGAAGCCCCCAAAAGACGCCCAAAAGTGTATGTTTGCCGCAAAAAAATTCTTTCCATAACTCTCCAAGCAATCTGTGATCACACTCTGAAGTTCAGATTGTTTGGCTGGATATCCAGCTTCTGTGAATGATTCCGGATATTCGAAAATCCAGATATATATAAAAATATGTTGAAAAGAGATTTGTGAAGATTTCAAAATAGACAATAATAAAATTGTCTCTATCTATAATATTACCACTGATGGCGGCGCAAATAGAGCATCAGCTGTGCGATTATTTTTAGGAGAAGATCGTAGGATTCCCTGTATGGCTCACTCTTTGAATCAAGTGGTTGATGAGGTACTAAGAGAAATAAATGCATTTTCAGTAATTTGTGATTCATGTGCTCAACATTAAAGCACCAACCATAATTAAATGGCCATCAGGAACTTATGCTGCTGAAGTGAAAGGATGTTTTTCAAGAACTGGGCTGGATTCATGCCTGGGTATAATAGATGGTAGTTATATACCAGTAGAAGCCCCCAAAAGACGCCCAAAAGTGTATGTTTGCCGCAAAAAAATTATTTCCATAACTCTCCAAGCAATCTGTGATCACACTCTGAAATTCAGATTGTTTTGCTGGATATCCAGCTTCTGTGAATGATTCCGGATATTCAAAAATCCAGATATATATAAAAATATAATTGTCAATCCCCTCCAATACTTCGCTAATAATGATATTATTGGAGATAAAGCATATCTTGTGAAGCAATGGCGCATCAGTCCCTATATCAATAGAAGGAATTTATTGCAAGTGCAAATTAATTTCAACACACAACTGAGTCGTGTTAGGCAATGTATTAAGAGGAGTTTTGCCTTATTGAAGGGCTATATCAATAGCGTGTCAGTTGTGTAATGTTATACTTCCACTTGGAGCTGGAAAACAGGAAATCGTTTTGCTCTGACTCTCAATTTCTATTCTTCTTCTGCATACAACTTTGTAAGCCCCCCTCGTACCCTATTGAAATGGTGCAGCTCAAAAGATGGATCGCCTGGTTATACATCAGAGGCAATCAGAGCAGTCAAAATAAAAGTGGAAGTACAAAAGGCAAGGGGCAAGAATTTAATTGCTGGATTGGTGATGAATGAAATGTCCATCAGAGAACATGTGGAATGGACTGGCTCCAGACATGTTGTATATATTGATTTTGGGACAGGAATTCATGACAGTGATGGTATACCCAGGGCAAAAAATGCCTTTGTGTTCATGCTAGTAGGATTAAATGCGAAATGGAAGGTTCCTATAGCATAATTTCTTAGATACTTTTACAGCAGAGGAAAAAGCAAATTTAGTGAATGGGTGTCTGATACAAATGAATAGTACAGGCATAATAATCAAGTGCCTCACTTTTGATGAAGCGGCAACAAATATGTCAATATGTTCAGTTTTGGGGGCCAACTTGAGCTGGTCAAATATAAGGCCATATTTTACGCATCCAATTACAAATGAAAGGATTCATATAATTTTGGATGCTTGCCATTCAAGTTGTGTCGTAACACACTTGGTGGTGTTCTGCTGGATACCCAGCTTCTGTGAATGACTCCGGATATTCAAAAATTCAGATATATATAAAAATATAATTGGGAATCCCCTCCGATACTTTCCTAATAATGAACTTATTATTGCAGATAAAGCATATCCTGTGAAGCAATGGCGCATCAGTCCCTATATTAATAGAGGGAATTCATTGCAAGTACAAATTAATTTCAACACACAACCGAGTCGTGTTAGGCAATGTATTGAAATGAGTTTTGCCTAATTGAAGGGAAGGTTCAGACGGTTGAAATACCAGGACATGAACAGGACAGACTTGATACCAGCTACGATTTTTTCTTGTTGTGTCCTTCATAATATATGTATATCTGATGAAGATGTATCAGAAGAAATGATCGAAGAAGGCCTGTTGGACAATTTAAATGATGAATCTATTACTTCACAGAGAGTATTGTTCTCTATGCAAAAATTGAATTATTTAGCAGATTTTTTTAGATTAAAAGAAATGGTGGAGAATAGCACTGATAAGGCAGGACCAATGAAAAGCTGCTCGAAATCTTTTTTGCAAATCCAATAAATTTCAATCATATTATACTAAATTTTATCGACTACTGTTTCATCAGCACCTATATAACGAATTACTTATTATCGTTGAGATATTTAGTAACCTCTAGGCAATATTTGTCAAGAAGATGTATATAAATGAATTCATGAGAATTGGCATTGCTTTTTCTCGCCATCTGAATTGTTCAATTGACGAATTTATGAACAGTTCACAACTTTATACTAGGAAAAATGAAAAACTTCGTGAAAATAAATAAATTTTTGTTGTAACCCTTTTGGTCACTGCGTCCTCATTTCACGAATTTTCACGAATCTCGTTATAAAGTACGCTTTACCAACATTGTCCTTAAATGGGTACATATGTAGTTTGTATTTGTTGCACATAGCGTCATATAATTGCGAGTGGTTCAACCAGTACACGCACTTCATTTGCGTGTTCCAGTGGGGCGTGACCTGGACCTATTGATTTCGGTTTCATTGATCATGGGATTCATCGATCTATTTAATAATTTTTTTCTATGGTGGGAAAAGTGCATTATTCAGTGAGAAAATGAGAAATTATAACTGGACCAAAAGGTAAGAGAGTTTCCCCAGAATTTCTAAGCGTCCTCATTTGGGGACATCGTGCAGTTTGGGAATTATTATATGCAAATACTGATCAAGTAAATACCGGCGTTAGATGTTCAGGAAGTTTTGTTGTTTCAGTTCTCGATATAGCTGTCAAATATTTTCTGTTATTTATATTGCTATTATAGGGGGATCAACTGAGACAGGTTGAAAAATAAAATTTTCATTGAAGAAATATTATATTGCATATTCGATAATATTTTCAGTTTTAGAAGTCCGCTATGTTTCGGATTAACCGAAGACGACCGCTTACTGAAGAAGAGCTGTTGGATATGGCTAGCCATTTATCTGACCTCGAGGATCTGTCGGATGATTCAGATGATGAAGTTGAAGAGCAGTCGGGTGAAGTAGTAGGTAATGTTCCATTTGTAATGTCTGTTTTTCGAAGGATTACACTTCTATTTGTGAAGGGCCCCTTATGGATGATTTGGAAAATAATATCGAACCTGAATCTATTCGTGGCGATCTTGGGATAGAAAATGATGACCAGGAAGAACAGGTACACGAACGAATACCGATGGGTAGATGAGCTCGAGAGCCGCTACCAATTTTTTTTCAAATATTTTCCTGATGACCTACTGCAGAAAATGGTGGAGTGCACTAATATTTACGCTATATAAAAATGAGTTCTGAAGCAGACGAATTCTAGCGAACAAACGCTTGCTTTTCAATGAAATTGGTTACAATAGGAAGAGAAGCGTATTCCCGATTCCGTGTACAATTGTAATGGCAATCTGAACATGACGTTATTAAAGAAGAACGACAACAAGTTATGAAGAATTTCCAAACAGTGCTGTATGCCAGTTTTATTCAAGAAGCAGAATATGTATGTCTCAAATTATTGAATAAGGATGAAGTAAAGAAGAATAAATTTGTGGGGAAGACGCGAAGAGTGGTGTTCAGCCTATCGTTCCGATGTCATAAGAAGAGGCAATAACACAAATAATTACTGTGAATCCTCAATACAAATTTTCAAAGACATAGTACTGCAGCGCTGTAAGTGTTCAATATGTGGGCGTTAGTAGACTTTATCGCAAAAACCTTTGAAGAAAAGGTATTTTCTCGAATAAACAGTTTTTCAATTGTTCAACTTCAATTATATATTTGGCAATAACTACGATAGTTATTCTCACCTAAACTTTTACAAGTTACGTATAAACTTGTTGGAATGATATTCCCGATTTTGAAATCAAATGTACTACCACAGTTCTTTAGGGAAAAAAATAGTTGAGCCCGAGGAGCATACCGATATTTGTTGAATCATCAACAAATATCGGTGTCTCTAGGCGTTCAAGTAAGTGTACTTCGAGTATTGGACACGCAGTATTAAAAATTTGATTTTGAATTTCTCTTTATTTTCAGCTTCCCTAATGGGAACTATCAAAAGAAGATCATGGACTCCTGATGAAAAATCAGTGGTCTACAGACTTTTCAAGTCGACACTTAGGACAGGCAAATTGCCTTCCCTAAACCAGTGTCAAGACGCCATACTAAAACATTCAGAGCTTCAAAATAGTATGGTTGCACAACCAATTGAAAAGAAAGCGTAGCTCACCTGAAGGTTATTGTAGTTTTAATCTGCAGAATCTTCTGATCCTGAATTTTGCATGCCAGCGACAAAAAAGAGGAGACAACCTACTCTAATGAGTTGCTTAGAGAGGAATTCAAGCTTTGCAGGTAATTTTTTGCTTGAATTATAGCAAAACATATGATTGATTTCATAGCTTTCATCCTTTTTTCCTCATTATGTATCAATTGTATTCTAAATCTCAATTTTTTATTTTAAAAGGCGGACAGAAACATAGTGGAATTACACAGGCATTAATATATATGATATGCAAGGATAATTTGCCACTGTCATGTGTAGAAAAAAAGGCTTACAAAAGTTCAACACAATTTGTCCTCTTTATGAACTTCCTTCGAGGAAAAAGGTTTTCCTTAAAAATATTTTAATATATATTTCATAGAATTAACTCAGTCGAATAGCTGCTATTGAAACTAAAGTATAAGTCAACAATGGGTAATCTCAGCTTGAGGACTGGTGAAACATCAACGGGAAACAAAAAACCCTTGTTAAAATTGCCAACGTTTCGAATCTTTATTGATTCTTCATCAGGGCTACAAAAATACACAAAAATATAATATTAAGTGATATCTCATTAGAGGAACAGAACAAACGACAAAACAGGTTGAGTAAATCATCAGTATATAAAGTTTTTTGTAAAAAATAAAAACACGATATAGCTATATAAGGAATAAAAACCTCACTAAGCCAGATGACAGTCGCCCAAGAAGTCGAAACAATAAAAGAATACATGTATATTTATTAATTAAAAATAGTCATTGATCTTAGATTTCATAGATAAGTATGAGACTCACCTATTTATTGGGTTTTATAAATTTCCTCATTAAATTTCATGCTAGACCCACCCTGATCTCGATTAGGTCCATGCAGGCATTCAAAGGCACCTCTTGAGCATTGCACAACCCAGAAAGAAAACTCACACTCGCCAGTTCACTCTTGTAACAAAACTGCTATGTCGAATAGTTTTTGGAATGACAAGAATTAAAATGAAGTTTTCAGGTAAATGCGTTCCTTGAACAACGTAGACTCCAATACAGGCAAAAACGAAATGAAGAAGTGAAAGATAACACATGCAGAATAGTCCAAAATAACTCCTCCACCTGGAACTAGGCAACACGAAATACCAACTGATTAGGTGGATAGAGTGTATTCAACAATTTTCCCCTCATTGACTGAGTTTCCGAACATAGTTTCCGCATACCTATGACAACCATACTCAGCCATAATTTTCCAACACGTTAGCATATATTGCACTCAGGTTTTGAATATCTGTTCTCAAATTTACGGTGTTGTTCATGTATATGTTAATCATCTCAGAGACACATCGCTTGAAATAATTTCTCTCAAAGTCTACAACTTTCACGTCTTCGAATCCAAATAAATGCCCCGTTTGAAAATGGTGATCCGCCAACGCTGTTTTGTCATTCTTATATTTGTTGCTCAATCTACAGTCATATTCATGTTGGTATAAACGGTTTTTCAAGTATTGTTTAGTCATTCCAATGTAACACTTGTCACATCCGCCACATTCAATCCTATATACTACGTTGGATCTATACATGTTGGGAGTCGAATCTTTAATTTTCGAAAAGATCTCACCCACCTTCCTGACCGGATAGAAAGCACACGAGACCTCCGGGATCTTATCTCGAAGAATCCTACAAATATTCTCAGACAAACCTCTAACGTAAGGAAGTGCAATATGACTAGATTTCGCCGTTTGTTCTCCTCTTGATATTGTTGGAGTTCTATTATTCAACCTATGTCGATAGTTATTCATTATCCTATTGACCCAATTAATTGGATAGTTGTTGTCCCTCAACAATTTTTTGATCACCACCTCATTTATTCTATGAAAGTCAACATCAGAAAGAGAGTAAGCCCGAAACATAAGGTTTTTGATAATGCCCACCTTCTGCACTGTGGAATGTTCCGAAAAATAATTCAATATTCTACCGGAAGCAGTTGGTTTTGTATACCAGTTGGTGCAAATCGAACCATTAGAATTTCTCATCACTGTCAAGTCCAAAAAATTGATCTTTTGATCCACTTCCAATTCCATGGTGAATTTCAACTTATGGTGAAAACCATTAAATTTATCCAATAGCTCGCTCGTTGCGTTTTTTGGAATAGCCGCAATAGTATCGTCGACATATAGCTTCAAAAATTCCACCCTAAAACTCAAAGTATTCAGCACAACAAAAATCACCTCATTCACAACCAAATTAGCCAAAATCGGACTGGCAGGATTACCCATGGCTGTCCCATCAAGTTGTTTATATATTATGCCATCGAAGGTGAAGTAACTAGTCTCAAAAATGTGGACAATAATGTTATTAAACAGCCTAAAGGGTATCTCCGTGTATGCTGAAATAACAGACCAGTTCTTTTTAATTATATCCTGAACTAACTGTTTGGGAACATTTGTAAACAATGACACAATGTCGAGTGAAACCAACATGTAATCAGGTGGCAACGAGACTGTTCTAGCAAACTGTACGAACTCCAGTGAGTTCTTAATATTATACGTAAAAGTTGAAGCGAGAGGAGCCAAAGTGTCATGCACAAAACAAGCTAAGTTATAAATGGGCGAATCAACACAACTCACAACAGGTCTATAACAAACATTCGGTTTATGAGTTTTACGTAGTCCATACATTTTAGGAATCACTGAATTATGCCTTTTGAGTTTTCTGGCATAACCGGGTTCAATTATCTCTGTGTCCAATAATTCCTGTATTAAGTTATTGGCAGATTTCTGATATTTTTGAGTGGGATCAGAGGGCAAAATGGCGTATGTAGTAGAATCCTCCAGCATCGCTTTCATGTGTTGTACATATTCAGTTTTATACGTTATAACTGTGGAATTGCCCTTATCAGAGCGTGTAACCAAGATCTCAGGATGGTCCCGCAAGAACTTTCTAGTAAAGAAGAAACTACACTCCAACGGACTCAACCTGTTAAATCGCGACAGACCAGCATAAAAATTGTTTATTACATTTACTGATCTAGCCCTAATGATATCTTTATCTCTGACTGTCAATGTCGGTTGATTGTTTAGACAGAATTCAAGATCTTTTATGAACGGCGCTATGGGAGGTTTTACTGATTTAAAAGGTATACTGAATTGTGGACCTGCACTCAAAATTAGTCTAACCGGCTCGGGTAAGTCTAAGGTAGTATAATTTAGTAAGAACTTATTATGCGTATCCAATTTTAAACTGGATGTGTCAGCAGATAAATATTTTAATTTCCTTCTATTGTTCTGTCTAATAGCTTTGAAAAGCTTGTTGAAATTATTATTTGATCTTTCAATGAAATTGTCAAAAACATCATTGGGCAACATACATCTGGCCCTCACAATAAGGTCAGCTCTACTACGTTGTAACATATCAAGTTTCCAAATGGTAATCTTAATTTCCAAACTAAGAATAGTTTTTCTGAACCTATTCAACACCCTATCAATTGCTCCATAATATGGGTGCTGCTCTGATTTAAGTGAGTAAAAACATTTAAAATTGTTCGTTATATGTTTAGGAATCAGTTGTTTAGCTCTACAATGTAAAAGGAATATTCTACGATTTATTAAATTAGCTATTTTCTTATCTGTGTTCACAAAAGTCTTCAGAGTTGTCACTGCATCTGCTCCAAATGTGTCCCTGTGTTGTCAATTTTAACAAGGGTTTTTTGTTTCCCGTTGATGTTTCACCAGTCCTCAAGCTGAGATTACCCATTGTTGACTAATTATAAGGACGAGATTTGATAACCACTAAAGTATAAGATTTTCATAACAATGATTTATTCAACCACAGCAATTTAATAATTTCTCTTCGTTTCAAATTACAGGTAACGCATTGAGTTGAAAACAGGTACTGTACTACAAAGGAGATCATCATGAAAACCTTGAATGAGACATCTTCTATATGCTTTACAAGTGACACACTCATAATAACAAATTCAACAAGGAGTTTCCTCGTATTAACAGTTCACTTCATCTCAACCATAAAAGAATCACCTGTCCTTCAGAGCATAAACCTGTGCGCAAAAACATTCTGAGATATATTTTTCCATTCCTATGCATTATGATAACTCTATTTCCAATTATTTTGATGAGCAATAATAACATGTTTTATATGGTGTGTAGGTGACAATATACCCTTTTTTCAGAGTCATTCAGCACTGTACATTAAGGAATGTTGAAAAGAGATTTGTGAAGATTTCAAAATAGACAATAATAAAATCGTCTCTATTACCACTGATGGCGGCACAAATAAAGCATCAGCTGTGCGATTATTTTTAGGAGAAAATCGTAGGATTCCCTGTATGGCTCACTCTTTGAATCAAGTGGTTGATGTGGTACTAAGAGAAATAAATGCATTTTCAGTAATCTGTGATCAGGTGAAGTGCATTGTTACATTTTTTAAACAATCTGTAAATGCTATCATTTAAGGTCGGAGCAAGAAGCAGCTGGAAAGAAAGAAGGAGAAGTATCAACATTGACACAAGCTGTCAGCACGAGATGGAACTCATGTTTCGATATGTTGGAGCGTTTTGTGAAACTTTCAGCTCTTTTAGCTAAAGTTTTAGCTACTAAGAGTCCATCCAACAAACATACTACAGATATGCTCACAAGTTCTCAACTTAACATAGTTCGCGATCTAATTGCTCTTCTTGCTCCTTTCAAAGAAGCTATTGAAGAAGTAAGTGGTGTCACCTCAGGCATAGCAAACTCACAAACTTACTTCAAGTAACAGAACAAGCTGCTCCATCAACCACTATAGGGCAGAATTTAAAAGCAGCTTTACTCAAAAAAAAATGCAAAGCTTGCTCCCTCAGAAAGGAACAATTTTCTTTCTATAGCCACCATTTTGGATCCTCGGTTCAAAAGCATTCACTTCACTTCTCCAATAGCAGTGTCGAATGCTATTACAAAAATCAGTAATGAAATTAGAACCGAGCATAGTCGTAGAGGTCGACGGTCGGCAAATAGAAACACAAGTGAAGTGAATGCAGAACCGAGTAATGAGTCGTCAATCTGGAGCAGGCATGAAAAACTGTTGACCCTCAGCCCTGCAACTCCAGAGATACCAAGTTCTGGCTCCATCCCCAATGAACTGAAACAATATCTAGACCAACCATTGCTAGAGAGGAAGGCAGATCCAATCAAATTCTGGGTGAATTGCCAGCATTTCACACCGGTTCTTTTCGAAATTGCCTTAAAATATTTGATTTGTCCTGCCTCCTCAGTATCTTCGGAAAGACTTGCTTCGGTGGTCAATTTAGCAGTGCCGGATAATAGGAGCAGAATGACAGGGGAACACATCAAACAGAGGTTACTCCTTTTGTCAATACCAAACGAATACTGTTTTCAATAAAATAGTTTTGTATTTTAAATATTAAAAACATTAATGGCCGTTTGCACCGTTTCTCTAAACAACGATTATATTCTTAAACAACGTTTAATTCCTTAACCGGGTTGCACCGTTCCTAAACGTTGATTATAAGGCCCTCAAACGTTGATTAAACTAATCGCAGAAATTTGCTCGATTAAAGCTCGATTAAAACGTTGATTGAAGTAATACTTCAAATTCGATTGACAACTGTGTTTTCTATTTGTGTCGATATTAAATTCGATTTAATAATGGATGATTTGGAAGATGAGATATTACTTGATGATGATCTTGATGCACTTGGCAATATCGAATTTGAATTCCCCAGATGTTTTCCCCGTAGAAGAAATTATTTCGAAAGAATGGACCTCACTTTTTTCAGAAGATTTCGTTTAACGAAAGAAACCGTGTTATTTTTTTTGCCATATATGGAGAATGATTTGGAATTTCCCAGATGTTTTCCCTGTAGAAGAAATTATTTCGAAAGAATGGACCTCACTTTTTTCAAAAGATTTCGTTTAACGAAAGAAACCGTGTTATTTTTTTTGCCATATATGGAGAATGATTCGGAATTTCCCAGATGTTTTCCCTGTAGAAGAAATTATTTCGAAGGAATGGAGCTCAATTTTTTCAGAAGATTTCGTTTAACGAAAGAAACCGTGTTTTTTTCGTGTTTTGCCATATATGGAGAATGATTTGGAATTTAATAATTAGTTATATTATAGAAATATAGATATTTCAGGAATAATAGTGTGGCAACAATAAATCAATTGATAGCTACATTGAGGTTTTATGCTAGTGCTGATTACTTGGCTTCTGTTGCCAATTTCATAAATGTAGATGTATCGACAGCATCAAGAATTATTGCTAAATTTTCATTAGCAATTGGTAAATTATATTCCGAATTCATTAAAATGCCAAAGATGAGGAAATAGTGCAAATCCAACAGTCCTTTCACAAGAAGGCTTCTTTTCCTAGACTAATAGAATGTGTGCATGCTACTCAGAGTACTCATGTTCGCACTTCAAATTCGAAGCACAACACCGAAACTCCAAAAGAAATGTTCGAATTTTCCACCTTGACAACAGAACTTTAGTCACAAAACCTTGAATTCTTTTTCTTTTTAATTTATCTTCTATGATGTGCTTGGCTGAAATTTTGAATTTTCTATGCTGTAAGTGGTGTTGCCAAACCTATCGATGATTAAAGTAAACAGCGATTATGATTCCACGGTGCAAACCGACAACCGCTAAGCAACGTTTAAATATTAAACATCGATTAGTTTAACCATGGTTACCAGCGAAACGGTGCAAACGGGCATAACAATTCCAAATCTGTGCTTCATTCCGAATGCTCATGGGTAACCACAAATTTGGTATATATCGTTAAACCGATATATTCAAATAATAAAAATATTGATAATACTTTCAAATCTGTGTTTCTTTCCGTATATTCTAATATATATATATTATATATATATTCATATATATGGATATATCGAAATATGGATATTTTTTCACGATATATATTGATACTGTCGAGAATTATCGATACAATATGTATCGATTTTTTTTTACTTCTGCTCATCCCTATATCAAAGGAAATCAGACCTTTCTTGTCGATGATTATATGATGCAGAAGACAAACGCATTGAACTACGAAGTCTACTCTATCCGGATCAATTTGGAGTACTGTTTTTAAATACCTCCACCGTCTTTTTGACAGTCTATAGTTGAAAATCCGCTCTGCAATACCAAGTCTTTGTCTTGAATATGGTTTCAATAAATAAGTTTTCATAGGATAGGCATCATCACGCAATAGAACAAAGGGTGCTGGTATGTTTGTCGATGGAATATTTTCATTCTTAGGTATGCTTAAAGTTTTTGCTTCCAACCTTTGATAAATATTTGAATCTGAAAATGTTTCCCCATCACTCTGCCTATCATACGCCCCAACTTGAAGAGCAATGAACTTGGTTATTTGCCTCGGCTATTCCCCGCAATACCTACAATACAGAAGTAGCCCCTATAGGCTTTTTTGGCGCATCTATGCAACCGATGCAGTTGGGAAAATTCCATATCTTTCAGAAGTCATCGGCGATTGAGTAGGCAGAGACAGTGTACGCAGAAGCACTCCCATGTGTCGTAAACTATGCATATAAATATATAAAATGTATAACTAAATAGAGTGGTATTTCTTTTGTACAATTCATTCTATACCTACTTTCATTATTTGAAAATGGAAAGTTTGATGAACCCAAAAAAACTTTTAATGCATTTCATCATCAGGTTCACTTCATACGCAGTATCAATGGTCTCATTCAATAAGTTTAATAAGTCGAATAAAAATCAGAAAGTTCCAGCTCCGACTATAGAGGTTATGTAAATATAAACAAACAGGTCAGGTTATTTGAGGTCAGCTGTCAGCTGTACGAAATTTAAAATTGAATCCCCGTATTCCTTTCAACTTATGCAATTATATCAACAACCTGTGCAATCTTAGTTGCCTATCAGAAGGTAGTGGGCGTCTTTTTCGGGAGAATGATCCTTCGGCGCAATGAGTTTTTGGGGCAGTGATCTTTCGATTCAATGAGTTTTCGACGTGTGACGGTTTCGAATAGCGCAGTGGGAAATTCTGTATGAGGAGCCAAGGGCTCGAAAAGACATCCCGGTAGACAGAAATCTGAAATAGTCAAAACTAAGTGGCGAGGTTTGACGACACATTTCGCAAAGACTCAAGCAAGAATCCGAGAAAACTGAGTGGAGACGAAAAAGGAATCATCGAAGAGCCCAAGAGCATGGAGTTTTTGAAGGACAAATTTTAAAAAGAAATGTTATGTACCAAGACCTGTCCAGCCAACATTTGATGATGAAGACACCCAGACTTCACCAACAAGTTAACCCTTTGATACTGAAGACAAACCAGAGTCACAAACACAAACTCTCATACCACCTCACAGCATAAGGAATGAAACGGCGCCACAACATACATTGGCTGCCTTCAAAAAAAAAAAAAAAAATGCCAAGGTGAATGCCATTGTCTCTGTCTCTTTTGAAACAATTCAAAAGAATAATATGCATCGATGGAACCCATGGCACAAACTCAAGACATTACGATCTGACCAAGTTTTAGTCAAAGATGAGAATAAAATCGGTTTCCCGGTGGCTTTCTCATTATCAAATAGACTAGATCAAACCATCCAAAATATTTTTTTGATGTTTGGAAATCTAAGATTGGAGAGCCAGTAGATGCAGAACATATTATGACCGATGATGATATAAAATATTATAATGCATGGAGTTAGGTAATGAAGAACATAGGTACATATTGGATTTATGTTACAGATATTAAATTTTTAATACATTTTCCAGGCAACGGTAACAGAAAGAAAGCCAAGAAGGCTCCTCTGTACTTAGCATGTTATTAAGAACTGGAATATACAGGGAAGAAACAGGTTGAAGAAAGTGGATAACAAAAAAGACATGCAAAATAGAATGCGAAACATCTGGAAGGAGACTGATGTATCGACATTCCACAAGATGAAAGATGAATATTTCAAACATTAAGAAGGACAGGAAAATGAATTTCTGAAATATTTAAAGCAGTGAGTTGTTTTAAATGTAGAAGGTATAATTAAAGATTTTCATAAATTTTTCTCAGTCATTATTTCCAATGTGAAGAAAGAACCATGATGTGGCTCACTGCCACAGAGTAAATGTAGGGATTAATAGCAACATGGCTGAGCAACTGGCAAGAACATAGGTACATATTGGAATTATGTTACAGATATTAAATTTTTAATACATTTTCCAGGCAACGGTAACAGAAAGAAAGCCAAGAAGGCTCCTCTGTACTTGGCATGTTATTAAGAACTGGAATATACAGGGAAGAAACAGGTTGAAGAATGTGGATAACAAAAAAGACATGCAAAATAGAATGCGAAACATCTGGAAGGAGACTGATGTATCGACATTCCACAAGATGAAAGATGAATATTTCAAACATTTAGTAGAAGGACAGCAAAATGAATTTCTGAAATATTTAAAGCAGTGAGTTGTTTCAAATGTAGAAGGTATAATTAAAGATTTTCATAAATTTTTCTCAGTTATTATTTCCAATGTGAAGAAAGAACCATGATGTGGCTCACTGCCACAGAGTAAATGTAGGGATCAATAGCAACATGGCTGAGCAACTGGCAAGAACATAGGTACATATTGGATTTATGTTACAGATATTAAATTTTTAATACATTTTCCAGGCAACGGTAACAGAAATAAAGTCAAGAAGGCTCCTCTGTACTTGGCATGTTATTAAGAACTGGAATATACAGGGAAGAAACAGGTTGAAGAATGTGGATAACAAAAAAGACATGCAAAATAGAATGCGAAACATCTGGAAGGTGACTGATGTATCGACATTCCACAAGATGAAAGATGAATATTTCAAACATTTAGAAGAAGGACAGCAAAATGAATTTCTGAAATATTTAAAGCAGTGAGTTGTTTTAAATGTAGAAGGTATAATTAAAGATTTTCATAAATTTTTCTCAGTTATTATTTCCAATGTGAAGAAAGAACCATGATGTGGCTCACTGCCACAGAGTAAATGTAGGGATTAATAGCAACATGGCTGAGCAACTGGCAAGAACATAGGTACATATTGGATTTATGTTACAAATATTAAATTTTTAATACATTTTCCAGGCAACGGTAACAGAAAGAAAGCCAAGAAGGCTCCTCTGTACTTGGCATGTTATTAAGAACTGGAATATACAGGGAAGAAACAGGTTGAAGAATGTGGATAACAAAAAAGACATGCAAAATAGAATGCGAAACATCTGGAAGGAGACTGATGTATCGACATTCCACTAGATGAAAGATGAATATTTCAAACATTTAGAAGGACACCAAAATGAATTTCTGAAATATTTAAAGCAGTGAGTTGTTTTAAATGTAGAAGGTATAATTTAAGATTTTCATAAATTTTTCTCAGTTATTATTTCCAATGTGAAGAAAGAACCATGATGTGGATCACTGCCACAGAGTATAAACGTAGGGATTAATAGCAACATGGCTGAGCAACTGGCAAGAACATAGGTACATATTGGATTTATGTTACAGATATTAAATTTTTAATACATTTTCCAGGCAACGGTAACAGAAAGAAAGCCAAGAAGGCTCCTCTGTACTTGGCATGTTATTAAGAACTGGAATATACAGGGAAGAAACAGGTTGAAGAATGTGGATAACAAAAAAGACATGCAAAATAGAATGCGAAACATCTGGAAGGAGACTGATGTATCGACATTCCACAAGATGAAAGATGAATATTTCAAACATTTAGTAGAAGGACAGCAAAATGAATTTCTGAAATATTTAAAGCAGGGAGTTGTTTCAAATGTAGAAGGTATAATTATTCGACAACATGTCGGCGAATAAGAAGGATGAATCACTAGCGGCTCCGCGATTGGAGTATTTAAAATGTGAAAATTGTAAGAGGTCAATTGCAAAAAGTGCATTAAAGTGTTCAATTTGTTCCAAAGCAAACCATCCAGGTTGTGCAAAAAATAAAGAGTGTTGTGAACTCGAGATGGTATTAGTTGACATAAAATCAAGTGGAAATACAACACCTACACTTATTCAATCGGTCAATTCATCAAAGGAATCTAAGTCAGTGGTTGTGACGAGTGAGTCGACACAATGCGATTTGCTATGTAGGATCATTGCTGGTTTGGAGGATAATAATTCCATTTTAGTGGAGAATATTTCATTGTTGAAATTTAAAATTTCTACGTTGGAATCGAAACTGATGGAACGGGATTCAACGATTGATGACCTTAATAAAAAGTTGAATTCTACAAAAAGTTATCAGCGGGGACGGTATGTTAACGTTGACGCTATATCGGCTGCACAGCTGATTGATACCGGAACAATTCAAAATACCGATGTTGTTGAAAACGGAGAAAAACAAATAAACAAAGGAATTGAGGCTAAGAAGCAATTTCATTCATCAGAAACGGCCCGTGACGAATTGTTGAAAATTGATTCGATTGATCTTACCAAGAACACATCAAAAATGGAGTGTCAGTCAAGGGTAAGGATCAATAACTCTAAATTTAACGAAGAGGCAAAAAATAATTCCATCGAGGCCTTGTCCATATCTAAGCCTGAAAGAGTTGAATCCGATTCCGAGGGCTTCAGGGTTGTTCAGAATAAAAAGAAGAGAAAAATTCTTGTAGGACGAAGTGATGATAAAATCGTTCAGACTGTTCCAAAATTAACATCCCTTCACGTTACTAGACTGAATCCATCTACCAAGGTGGAAGACATGGTGAAGTTGCTGGAGAATAAACTCGGAAATGTTGTTTGTGAGATACATCCCTCCAAACATCCTTCCCACTATGCTTCCATGAAAGTCACAATTTGTCAGGAGCAGCTAAAAAAGGCTTGGAATAAAGATTTGTGGCCGAAAGGTGCGATCGTTTCTCATTTTTTACGGAGGAAGCCTGCACCGAAGAGCGAAACTCAACTGACAGGCTATCAACTAAACAACACAAACAACTAACAGTATATTACCAGAATGTCCGAGGTTTGAGGTCCAAGACGGAAGATCTATACACCAGTGTATTATCATCTGATTTTGATATTATCGCCCTGACAGAAACTTGGTTGAACGATGGAATACTTAATGAGGAAATTTTTGATGATCGTTATGTGGTAGTAAGGAGTGACAGAAACACTGGCCAAACCAGGGGAGGAGGTGTTCTTTTTGCAGTCAAATGTGATATAGGTTTTGAAGTGATTGAAACTGAGTGTGTTTTGGATTGTGTGCTGTTGAGACTACTGATGGGAAATTGTGAGTGCTATGTCTCTGTTGCGTATTTTCCGCCAAAATCAGATCATACTTTGTACGAAAGCTACTTTAACATTTTCGATAATGTTTTATTAGATGATAAGAATCTACTGATACTAGGAGATTTTAACATCCCTATTTTCTCTGAAAACTGTTTAAAAAGTACGTTAGTCAATGGTTTCATGAATTTATTTGATTTGAAGCAACTCAATGTATTTCCAAACTTTATGGGTAGAATGCTGGATTTGATATTTTCCGATATGAATCTATTAGTGCGGAAATCACAAGTTCCTCTTCTTTGCGAGGACGGATATCATCCGGCACTTGAGCTCTCCTTTCAGTTTCAACAAGATAAACAACTAGAAAATGGATTCGTTAAAAAACATGATTATAACTACTCTAGAGGTGACTATATGTTACTCTACAATCTGATGTCTCAATGTAACTGGTCAGACGTAATTAGTTGTGGGAGTGTTAATGAAAGTTTAGACCTGTTTTATGACAAACTTTACACTATACTGGATCAGTCTATTCCTAAATATAATAATTCGACGTCTGTGAGAAGGCATAAATTTCCCATATGGTTCTCCCCGGAATTGACACAAAAAATAATTAATAAAAATAAATTACATAAGAATCTGAGAGATGAAGATGGTGCTATGTTTTCTTCTCTCAGAAAGGAAGTGAAGCATCAAACAAAACTTGAGTATGTAAGATATAAAAAACAACTTGAAAATAATATCAATAGTAATCCTTCATCATTTTGGTCGTTTATTGGTGAAAAGAAATCTCAAAATAAAATTCCAACATCGATGCAATTCAACCAAGAATTGCTCAATAACGCAAAAGAAATTTCATGTGCTTTTGCTACCTTCTTTGAATCCATATACACCAGTGAAGTTGATTCGTGTGAGATTAATTCGACATGGGGACGTTTCAAATTTTCCGTCATTTCAGAGGATGATCTTAGGAACGCTACGAAAAGGCTGAAACCAAAAAAATCTAATGGTTCCGATAATATTCCGTCCTACATCTACAAAGGCTGTATTGACTTTCTAATAGATCCACTGCTTCACATATTTAATTCATCACTTTCAGAGAATACTTTTCCTGACCTTCTCAAGCCATCTATAATAACTCCCGTCCATAAAAAAGGACAAACAAATATAATTGAAAACTATCGACCAATTAGCATTTTGAATGCCCTATCCAAACTATTTGAAATAATAATATATAATGATATAATTAAAAACTCCAATATTGAATTCAATAAGTCCCAACATGGTTTTGTTCAAGGGAAATCAACCATAAGTAATCTTTGCTCTTTTACCGAGCTTGCAGTGGAAGCAATAGAAAAAGGTTTCCAACTTGACACGGTATATACCGACTGTGAAAAAGCTTTTGATAGAGTCAATCACAGACTCCTGTGTGACAATAAACTTGCTATGAATGACTTTTCGAGGGATGCGTGTGCTTTTATTGGATCCTATTTGCATCAAAGAATACAAGTTGTGAAAGTTGGGGATGAGTTTTCACAAAATATAATACAGAGTTCTGGTGTTCCGCAGGGTAGCATACTGGGGCCATTGCTGTTTCTGATATTTGTTAATGACCTTCCTGCCTGTTTGCGATTCTCATTGGCATTGTTGTTCGCGGATGATTTCAAGTTGTCTAGGAGAATCTTGAGCCTACTTGATTGCTCTCTATTGCAGGAGGACTTGAATAGGGTGGAACAATGGTTCAAGATTAATAAAATGTCTCTCAACATAAAGAAGTGTCATGTTGTCACCTACACTCGAAAATCCAACCCGATATATTTCAGTTATGAAATTAATTCGGAAATCATTGAACGCAAGTCAGAAATTAAGGATTTGGGTATAATCTTTCAAAACAATCTGAAATTTAACACCCATTTTGAATTCATCACCAACAAAGCTTACAAGATACTAGGTTTAGTTCTTAGAAATAGCAAAGATTTTGATTGTAATACTACTGTTCTACTATATAAAACTCTTGTGAGACCACACCTTGATTATGCTTCAGTGGTATGGATGCCATTAACCATAAGTCATGTTGACATGATTGAAAAAGTTCAAAAAAGATTCCTTCGATACTTATACCTGAAAAAATACAATGAGTATCCTTTCATGAAGTCATATATTTCAATGTTGGAAGACTTCAATATGTGCACATTGATAAACAGACGCAAGTTCAACGCAGTTCTTTTCATTTTCAAAATTTTAAATAATTTAACATTTCAAGACTGTAATTTTGTTGATCTTGTCAAATTTAAAGTACCTAATTTATATCTGAGGCTTAGAAATAGGGAAACTTTTCATGTAACGCCAAGTAGTTCATCTCCCATTAATAAAATGATGCTTATATGCAATGAGTTGATTGAAAAATTTGACTTGGATTTGTTCAATACTAGTTTGGGAAATGTGAGAAGATTGTTCTCTTAGGTTAAGTAGTTAATAGAGTTTTTGTGCTTGTTCTGCATATGTAATTACCTTCTTGGGTGTATGTGTAGAAATAAATAAATAAAATAAAGATTTTCATAAATTTTTCTCAGTTATTATTTCCAATGTGAAGAAAGAACCATGATGTGGCTCACTGCCACAGAGTAAATGTAGGGATCAATAGCAACATGGCTGAGCAACTGGCAAGAAGATAGGTACATATTGGATTTATGTTACAGATATTAAATTTTTAATACATTTTCCAGGCAACGGTAACAGAAAGAAAGTCAAGAAGGCTCCTCTGTACTTGGCATGTTATTAAGAACTGGAATATACAGGGAAGAAACAGGTTGAAGAATGTGGATAACAAAAAAGACATGCAAAATAGAATGCGAAACATCTGGAAGGAGACTGATGTATCGACATTCCACAAGATGAAAGATGAATATTTCAAACATTTAGAAGAAGGACAGCAAAATGAATTTCTGAAATATTTAAAGCAGTGAGTTGTTTTAAATGTAGAAGGTATAATTAAAGATTTTCATAAATTTTTCTCAGTTATTATTTCCAATGTGAAGAAAGAACCATGATGTGGCTCACTGCCACAGAGTAAATGTAGGGATTAATAGCAACATGGCTGAGCAACTGGCAAGAACATAGGTACATATTGGATTTATGTTACAAATATTAAATTTTTAATACATTTTCCAGGCAACGGTAACAGAAAGAAAGCCAAGAAGGCTCCTCTGTACTTGGCATGTTATTAAGAACTGGAATATACAGGGAAGAAACAGGTTGAAGAATGTGGATAACAAAAAAGACATGCAAAATAGAATGCGAAACATATGGAAGGAGACTGATGTATCGACATTCCACTAGATGAAAGATGAATATTTCAAACATTTAGAAGAAGGACACCAAAATGAATTTCTGAAATATTTAAAGCAGTGAGTTGTTTTAAATGTAGAAGGTATAATTTAAGATTATCATAAATTTTTCTCAGTTATTATTTCCAATGTGAAGAAAGAACCATGATGTGGATCACTGCCACAGAGTATAAACGTAGGGATTAATAGCAACATGGCTGAGCAACTGGCAAGAACATAGGTACATATTGGATTTATGTTACAGATATTAAATTTTTAATACATTTTCCAGGCAACGGTAACAAAAAGAAAGCCAAGAAGGCTCCTCTGTACTTGGCATGTTATTAAGAACTGGAATATACAGGGAAGAAACAGGTTGAAGAATGTGGATAACAAAAAGACATGCAAAATAGAATGCGAAACATCTGGAAGGAGACTGATGTATCGACATTCCACAAGATGAAAGATGAATATTTCAAACATTTAGTAGAAGGACAGCAAAATGAATTTCTGAAATATTTAAAGCAGTGAGTTGTTTCAAATGTAGAAGGTATAATTAAAGATTTTCATAAATTTTTCTCAGTTATTATTTCCAATGTGAAGAAAGAACCATGATGTGGCTCACTGCCACAGAGTAAATGTAGGGATCAATAGCAACATGGCTGAGCAACTGGCAAGAACATAGGTACATATTGGATTTATGTTACAGATATTAAATTTTTAATACATTTTCCAGGCAACGGTAACAGAAAGAAAGTCAAGAAGGCTCCTCTGTACTTGGCATGTTATTAAGAACTGGAATATACAGGGAAGAAACAGGTTGAAGAATGTGGATAACAAAAAAGACATGCAAAATAGAATGCGAAACATCTGGAAGGAGACTGATGTATCGACATTCCACAAGATGAAAGATGAATATTTCAAACATTTAGAAGAAGGACAGCAAAATGAATTTCTGAAATATTTAAAGCAGTGAGTTGTTTTAAATGTAGAAGGTATAATTAAAGATTTTCATAAATTTTTCTCAGTTATTATTTCCAATGTGAAGAAAGAACCATGATGTGGCTCACTGCCACAGAGTAAATGTAGGGATTAATAGCAACATGGCTGAGCAACTGGCAAGAACATAGGTACATATTGGATTTATGTTACAAATATTAAATTTTTAATACATTTTCCAGGCAACGGTAACAGAAAGAAAGCCAAGAAGGCTCCTCTGTACTTGGCATGTTATTAAGAACTGGTATATACAGGGAAGAAACAGGTTGAAGAATGTGGATAACAAAAAAGACATGCAAAATAGAATGCGAAACATCTGGAAGGAGACTGATGTATCGACATTCCACTAGATGAAAGATGAATATTTCAAACATTTAGAAGAAGGACACCAAAATGAATTTCTGAAATATTTAAAGCAGTGAGTTGTTTTAAATGTAGAAGGTATAATTTAAGATTTTCATAAATTTTTCTCAGTTATTATTTCCAATGTGAAGAAAGAACCATGATGTGGATCATTGCCACAGAGTATAAACGTAGGGATTAATAGCAACATGGCTGAGCAACTGGCAAGAACATAGGTACATATTGGATTCATGTTACAGATATTAAATTTTTAATACATTTTCCAGGCAACGGTAACAGAAAGAAAGCCGAGAAGGCTCCTCTGTACTTGGCATGTTATTAAGAACTGGAATATACAGGGAAGAAACAGGTTGAAGAATGTGGATAACAAAAAAGACATGCAAAATAGAATGCGAAACATCTGGAAGGAGACTGATGTATCGACATTCCACAAGATGAAAGATGAATATTTCAAACATTTAGAAGAAGGACAGCAAAATGAATTTCTGAAATATTTAAAGCAGTGAGTTGTTTTAAATGTAGAAGGTATAATTAAAGATTTTCATAAATTTATTATTATTACTTATTATTTTCAATGTGAAGAAAGAACCATGATGTGGCTCACTGCCACAGAGTAAACGTAGGGATTAATAGCAACATGGCTGAGCCTGAATAAAATATCGAAGTACATACAATAAGATGAGGGGAAACCAGAATTTACTTTATTGTTTTTAAGGGTGCACCATGAATAATAATCATATTCTATAAAATTTATTGTAGGGAAGAGAAATTACTGGACACTTTGGAGGAATTGATTAATGAAAATATGTGAAAAAACATTATTGACACTGAAGGACCTTCTGCCAATCAATACCAGGCCAGGGTTAACCGAGAAGCTCATTCAAAAGCAGAAAATGGAATGACCGAAAAAGTTGTAGTATGCTTAGAAACTGGTGAGATCAGAGTACCATCGAAATCTGTGAGTAATAAATTTCTTATGGTGTCGTATAATGAATTGTGTGATAAGAATTGCACATCTCTATATTGCGTTAAGTGTAAAATACGCATCCATAGGTTTAGATGTCAATGTGCAAACTTCACTATAAAAGCTGCCATGTGTAAACATATACATGCAGATGCTTTGGTCACAGAGAGAAGCGATTCTGTTTTAGGTGTGAGAACTGCAAATGATTATGATGATGATGAGAACAACTTATATGTCAACCATCAATAAGTCCCCCTAAGGGGTCCATTTAACAAAAGTCGGGGGTCCATGACCATTCTGTCTCAACATTAAGTTTGAAACTGATGTACATTGCGTACTTATCATAAAGTTTTGATCTGTTTGAATAATTCGCGCGAGAGAGTTGCAGGCGTGGCTACTACCGACCGAAACATCCGCGTCCCGTCCCGATTAGTCCCGACTCGAGTGGCTGTTCCGTAATCCGTTCATTCAGTCACTAACAGTACTGTGCAGAAGTGTGAAGTGTGAAGTGTAGATATTTGCGATGACCTACGACGACAATACATACAATATCATTTCGTTAATATTTTTATTCACGCATAAGTGAGATTTGTACGTACTGCATATTCAAGTGTACTTATTAAAATTTATTTCACATGTAAGTGTTTTTGCATGTTCTCATTTAACAATCATATGTTTTGCTGTAATTTTACATAAACTATCGAAAGGTAACTATCAATGAGTAGTAGTAGTAGTAGTAGTAGTAGTAGTAGTAGTAGTAGTAGTAGTAGTAGTAGTAGTAGTAGTAGTAGTAACAAACAATCAAATTGTTTGTTACAGATTGTTTCAAAAAAATGTCAAAAAAACAAGAAAATATGACGATTCCTATGTAAAATATGGATTTACTTTCATTACCGAACGTGACGGAACACAGAAGCCGCAGTGCTTCTTGTATGAATAGAAGTATGAAACCTACAAATTTGTTGGAACATCTTAAAGTCGTTCACCCTGGAAACGTGTCAGATAATTCGGATGTTTTTCATTCTAAAAAAGCACGTTTCGAAAAATCGGGTACTTTGCCCAAACTTGGATTCACTCCCACACAAAAACCTTGTCTTTTAGCTTCATACAAGGTTGCATATCGTATTGCCCAACAAAAAAAGCCTCATACTATTGTAGAAACGTTAATAAAGCCTTGTGCACTGGATGCGGTTGAACTTGTTTGTGGACCTGATCAAAGAAAAAAAATTGAAGGTGTGTCATTGTCGAACGATGTCATTCATTCAAGAATTGTTGAAATGTCGTCCAATGTGCTCCAACAAGTGGTTGACGAATTGAAAGCATCACCATTTCCGTTCAGCATGTAGCTCGATGAAAGCACCGATGTGTCACATTGCAGTCAGCTCTTGGTATTTGTTCGTTTCGTACATAATGCAACGAAAACGATGAAAGAGGAATTTTTATTTTGTAACTCCCTTACACTCACTACAAAAGCGGTTGATGTTTTTGAGATGATCAAAAGTTTTTTCTTAAACACGAAATATATTGGAAGGATAAGCTTGGCAGCATTTGTACAGACTGTAGAAGATGTACTTCAAGTCCATTGTCACTGGCCGTACAGAGAACCTCGTTAGGATCGCTAGATTGCTGTCATCCTAACTTGGTGAACTTCTCTGTGCTTTATGATTCTACAGCGACAAATTATTGAAAGATCAAGAAAACTTAGTGACAATGCAAATATAAATATTTATAACACATTAAAATGCAGATCTATCAATTATACATCTTGGTATAGTAATGGCTAGGATAATACTAAACCTTAGAGAGGCGGTGCAACCGGTCATAAATTAATATCAGTGCAGAGAACAGAGAAAGCAGTTGAGGAGAAACTATTAAATTATATACAAGGAAATCCTTATTCTGTAAGCTGTTGGGCTTAAGCTGACCGGCCACCGAATGCGAAGTTGAGCGTTTTCAATGCTATGTGACAAGCTAAGTCACTCGATTCGTAGCTTGCCACTTGTCGTATCTTGTCATTTAGCATTGAAAACGCTCAGCTTTGCTCAACTTCGCATTCGGTGGCCGGTCAGCATTATGGTGATTTTTATAGGGCATATACAGAATCCTGAGTTCATGATTTTAACACAACAGCTAGCTTTTTCCCTGTACTGCTCCTTACTAGGGCATTTCCAAGTTACTATCATAGAGTTTTGAAATAAATGCCCACTGTGATGTTGCGATCATTTACACAAGGTTTCTATCCACATATCCACTAGTAGAACGGATCGGCATTGAATATTGAATATTTTCCCTTTCAATGAAGATTTTCGTGGTAAAGTCATTATCGTTCTGTTCTAGTCGAAGGTTCGACAGATAAACGATATATGAATTATCTATTTCAATATGACCAAGCCTAGAAACGAAGTAGAAACTGCTATTTTAAAAAATCAAAAGCATTCTCATCAATAAATAGTGAAATTTTTTTGAGAATTAAAAATGAATATATGAATTGAAATGGACTAATAAAAGTAAGTGAGTGCACTAAAAGATTTTCATTTTGAACTTGGTAAAAGCCAGGCCGATCATAGAACCCTGCCTTACCATTCGACATTATCTCCGGTGTGAGTTTGTGAAATCAAATATTTTCTCTTTTGTTCTTATGAATTTGCAAGCCTCTCAAGTATCCACTTGAGAGGATGTTATGTTTTTGAGTATGATCTCACAAAAAATTCGAAAGGAGTTAAATCTTGTTACCATGATGTTCACGTATAGAGCAAATTTTCAGGTAAAGATGTATTCACATATTCTGTACGTGTACGTGCATTGAAATTGACATTCAAGTTCCTCATAGGCCATCATGTTGCCCTTTCACGTTCTGGCTACTGAATGATTGTAGCAGCCATTGAGATAAAATGAGGATTCATCGACTGAAAGAATATTTTTAGTGGATTCTTTATTTTGTAGATGTTTTCTCTCATAATCTCATAAACTTCCTGGTGCCTACAATCATCTGGGAATTTTTTTTGGATAGTTTTCAATTTTTGAATTCATACCCATATCCCTTTTAATTATGCCTTACTCTGCGGTCGGGAATGCCAATTTATTAATTGCTTGAAACGGACTTATTCGCTCATACAAAGGCTCACAGATTTACATTCCTTTCGACTCTTTTTTTGGGTAAAGGAGGAGTTCGTTGATCATCACGATGGCTTTTACCGGATACCCTGATGTAAACGGATTAAAAGAGATAAATTATTTAAAACTGCTTGAAACAACTGAATCTATCCATCCAGGTAAAAATAGCTCACTTCAAAAACATCTTTCAAATAATAGACCAGTTAATGATATTAATTTTTCTTCGAGGGAATTATTCATTCTTCACAAGAACAATTTCTACTCCGCAGGCAGTTACTGAAATAAGCGAATAAAGTGGCAAAATACTAGTGGTACTGCCATATGCCACCACCACTTCTTTTTTATATTGGTCATATTTGACCGTAGATAGAGGAAAGAGAAGATACCGCATTGCGCAGCTAGGAAGGAGAGCTCTCTGTGTCCAACATCAACTTGTTTTTGTTTACGTTTACCCCGATCCGAATTTATCTTTTTCGTCATATTTGCCACAAATTACACAATTTCCTGGCATGCCGACAACGAAATTCTTGATACTCAAGTCTTAAAACGAACGAAACACTATTACATCGAACACAAATACGATAATTAACATTCAAATATTGGGGTAAACGTAAACAAACATGGAGTAGATGCACAGTAAATGTCAACAAAAACATAGAGATGTTGGACACACTTTTCTTGTTGTTAACGTTATCTTCCCCTTCCTCTATCTACGTGTTTGACCAAGCAAAACGATGAGAGTCTCGTTATGACTGCTTTCTCGATACAATGCTTTTCAACGCATCAGTATTGCTATACCAAAATGTATTTTTGCGAGGCCTATGCATTTTTTTCAGATGAGCCTCACTAGAGTTTCAGCCATTTTGGTCAGCAGTTGTTATGTTACAATCGTTTGAGTGAGTTGATTTGTTTTTGTGAATATGGACTAAATTGAATATCCAGCAGCCATTGAATATTTGTTTCTGAAAGAAAATACGCCTAAGTCATTTCGTTTGTTATGAATAAGATATAAAAAAACGTATGCACACGTCAATTTGCAAATGCAATGACTTTCGACCGAATCGAGAATATAAGATTTGTTTCGTGGCGGCGGTATTGTGTGATCTCGATCGATCAACGAGATCAAAAAATAAACTGGACATAAGCTGTTAACGAATATTTGTATATCCTTAAAAACGAATGTCAAAATAGAAATAGAGTTAATGTATGAGGGGTTCAGAGCTGAAGTGAACCAATTCCATTCAGCGTAGTTTTGAGATGAACGGCTTAGAAGTTGTTCATCACCAATTAATTCAAAAGTGACTTCTTCAGATTTTAAAAGATTAGAATGTAAGCATATGCTTACATAAGAATAATAATATATAAAGAAGTCACTTTTGAATTAATTTGAGATAAACAACTTCTAAGCCATTCATCTCAAAACTAGGCTGAATGGACTTGGTTGACTTCAGTTTTGAGCCCCTCGTATATCGAATGAACATGTGAAGAGTGAAGAAGCTGTTTCATAAAGAGAGCTCCTCTCCTTGATGGGAGTTGGCTATAAAAAAATATGGAAACGGTGGGAAGCGGGAGTTCTTAATACATATTACAGCAGAGTAAGCTGCAACTCCAATCCATTTTATTGAATGATTTGAGTTTGTACAAATCAAATATATTTTCTCGAGACTATCTTGAAATCTCTTGATATCTACAAAATAAAACAATGGGCTATACAACAGCAGTAAAAACGTGCAATGTACCTAAAACGACACTGCCTAGGAGATTTAAATGACGCAATGAGAACAACATCATGATATCATAATTTTTCACCAAAACTTGCGTTCATATCTCTAATGGTTTTCGAACTATAACCAAAAATTATAAGGGGCGCAAACAAAATAACCTTCAGAATAACAAGCTAAATCTACGACACTACACATCTGGATCTTTTAAACAGAGTTGCATTCAGCCAAAGTACCCAATTTTCCGAATTTTAGATATACTTTTCATTTTCAACATCAAAATACTCGAAAACGACGAATTATACAAGAAAATAAGAAGAATACTTCTATTTTACAAAACGTTCAAATATTCATTAGATTGCGTCCAACTTAATTTCAAAAGTAGGGTTCTTTGAATTTTTGGTATTTTTATGGTACGTAATGGTCGTAATAGACGTGAGTGATATCTAGTGTTCGAAAAAGATTCATCAAATAAATGAAAAACTATATTCCGAAAGTCATTTCATTCGATAGAAATTAGAATTCGTGAGAAAATAACATTTTTTATGGTTTTTCAACAGCCCGTTTCAAAGCGAACTGATTCTAAAAAAATTGTGAGGGAAAAAAGTGTTTCTTTTGACCTCAAGAATCCACTGTTAAAATGTTTGTACGAGCCAAAGACTCACCCTGTATAATAGAGGCGCAAACTGAGTAGAAAAGTAGACAACTAGTAAATTCTCATCCACAAACTAGACAGACTCGCAAGAGCATGGTGGAAGGCAACCGACATTGCTTAGATATGCCTATTCAATGAATATTATTTTTCAGATTTTTACTTCTTACAACAAAATTTCTAATCACTACGTGTGACGAAAAACGTGACACTCCTGACCCTGTACATGCGACTTTTATAAAGATTAATCAAGTTAAATTGTGTCTTTCAATGAAGTTATTCGATACTTTTTCCTTTTTGCTTATCTGTTCCATGCTACCCTCCACAATCAACAGCCTCAAAAAAAGTTACTTTTTTTATGAGAACTGGATTGGAGTTATTCATTAAAATTTATTTCATTCAAAACATTGATTCTCTTTCTCTTGGGATGAACTAGTAATGCCAATTTTCAATTTGTTATATTCATTTTCCATCAAAAAAATTGAAGAGCTCAGGTGTCCCATGCTACCCGAATTTCTTCTAAGTTTGTAGAATTTCTTCTTCTAAAAGCTTCCGCTATTTTCTACAAAGCTAAATTAATTCACAATTTTATGACTTTTAATTCAGTAGACAAAGAAGTCTCCTGTTACTTGTGACATGAAGCTGAAGGTGGTCTTTAAGCTCAAGTTTTTGAAACACTGATTATAAAACATTTTGACTGTTCTTTGGAAGAAATTCCGCAAACAAAACCCATTAGCGATCGTTGCGTTTATCAGAACCGTGAATACATTTTATTAATGCTTTATACCATTACCACAAAGAAACGGGCATAATTGTAAATCAGAAATTTCTAGAAAAGGGACATATCCAGATGGAAGTAGACAGCGTGCACAGCTCGATAGAAAAAAAGCTCAAAAATGAAGATATGAAACAATATATTGAAGTGTGTTAAAGAACTCGTTTGAAGCAACATTTTGAGATACAATTTTTGAGTCATACATAGGTCCGGGATCACTCAAACTTGCGATATTATAGGAGTACTAGACCTGTCAAAAAAAGGATAATTTACATGTCAATGATATAAGATGTCTTAAATACGAAAAAAAATAATGAAACCTCATATTAGAGTCATTTCTCTGACAGATGAACTATCTTACCTACAAGATGAAGGACTATAAATTAGACAATTATACAAAAGTAGAATGAAAATGTAGGAAAAGAAGTATCCACACCTACAAATACCATTAATATTTAGTTGGCATTTATATTTAATTTGTTTTTCGTTATAAATGTTAACTTCAAAATCAAGGATCTAAAAACTTAGTTGAATATTTCAGCTTTGCCAACGCAAAACTCCGTAACCAAACTGCGAAATTTCACTCGATGAGAGTAATTGATGCCCGAGTGATTTTCGCGAGGAAATTTCGCTAATGTAAACGCAGCTTAAAGGTCAGGTAGAGGAACACCTAGCGGCGATGAGCTTTGATGTAGGTATACAGAATTACAACATACTCTAATAGTATTTTGTGATGATTGAAAATAGTCACTTAACTAGTTTATAGAACAGAAAACTTGAGAAAGTGGTCAGACCTCATTTTAGTGAAACGCGGTGGGTCAATACCCCACCTAAGTTGCTGCTTTGACGATGTCGTTTCCAGAGATTTTTAATGGCTGAAAATGCATTTATTGCTCAAATATCATGTATTATTGGAGAATAAAATAGTCAGATCACATATCAATAGAACAGAGGCAGTCAGCAGTCACCCAAATTTCGGATATTGTAATTCAACATAAATCAAAGAACGTCGCCGCCAGATGTTCCACTACTTGACCTTGAGATTGGGTGCTGACTCATGTACACCACCAAAACTAACTCATATTTAATTATGAGCCATTACAAAACTCTTGCCGATTTTCGTCGCCAGCTCTCGGACTAAATGAGATTGCCGATTGAAACGTTATCTTGACAGCGTCTCAAGTCAAATTTTTTAATTAGATTAGTGTCTCAAGGCGCATCTTGAGACATTCCCACACGTTGAGATCTGACTTTTAATACGGGCCTTAATCATTGTTTATAGAAACAGTGCAAACAGCTAAAAATCCGCTAACGGTGGTTTAAATACGCTGCTTGATCAATATACAAACATCCAGGATATGATCGATTTCAATAATAAACCACTTACATCAATCATAAATACGATAATTGAATGACGGTGCAAGAAACATGAACTTTCAACAATAATAACTATGAAAATGATAATGTGGTGGCTCCATATATTCCTACTGTTTCTTTTTTTTCGAAAGTACGATATTTTTATTTTCAAAATTGAGTTTGCCGCCATCAATTGAAAATTTTCTTTTCGAAGCTTTATTGGAAGTTGACTTATTTTTCTTAGAAATGCTACGATCAAAATCTTTACCGTGTTTTCCAGGACTATCAGGTATCATTACAACTCTGCTATCTTTGATATTATTCTTACTTGACCTATGTTTCGACACTCCAATCCTGCCTTCTACCACACCCTTCTTCAATTTCTTGTTCTTTTTTTTTCCTACAAATGGTGTAGAAGCTCCGAGAGGAATAAAATCAGTTGTCGCAAAAGGCTTCTTTGTTTCAAGACTTTCTGCTACAAACTGCACACTGTCTTCATCTTCAGAGGATGAAATAACCATAGCGTAAGAACTTCCCTTCTTTTTATTCTTTTTCGTCTTCTTTTCTTTAGACAACGGAGTGGGATCCACTGATTGATTATCAACAATTTCATCATCTGATGAAATTACTTCGCCAATATCGATGTCCTCAATGTTTTGTTTGGGGATTCCTGACGTCGGAACGGGTTCATCTTCTGAAGAAATATATTTTTTGCCATTTTCATTTTCAGCAGTACCATCAGATACATCTCCTTTCTTATGATCAGATGTCTCATCATTTGCTTCCATTACGGCTTCACAAACTTCGTCTTCTTCAGACAAACGTATTTCTTCGCCTAAGTCAATCTCATTTGATGTAAATGAATGTTTAAGACTGAGGGTTTGATGAATATTTTCTTTCACTCCTAGTGTTTTGCGAATCTTTTTAAAATCTTCAAGTATGTCGGAAACATCAGAAAGCTGTAACATGAATTATTGATAAATATTTTGTACTTTTATAGGGGACCTACTTGATTTCTTGCAAAAGCGTTAGGACATTCATTTTATGAGGAATGGTTGTTACACCTTTTACTTCCTTTATTCAGATAACGGGGTTTTGAATACGAATTCAATAGAGATAGTGGCTTCCTTGATTCATACCGATATGATTGATCGTTCAAGTACACTTGCATTAGTGCTCGTTCACAATGAACTTGAGGCGTAAGTGTCAAGTAAACCTTATGTTGTCGTAATTCGTAAAATGTTCCCAATGCAAACCCAATTTCAATTTCAACTTAACTTCTACTTACGAAATGAATTGCAATTCAGAAGTGGGATATAAGATTGAAGGATCAATGATCAGAATAGGAAGATTACCAGTGTGAAAGCAGGCACGAGTTTTATTTGAATAATTTTTTCGCTAAATATATTCTCCTTAAGATGCTCTTCAAGACCTGGTTTTGTCGGGCAAGAATTCACCCCTCACAGCACCCCACCTGAGTTTCCGAAAAATTATGCTAGATCGAGTAAAAGCAAAACTGATGGGGAATAGCCATTGCTCAACAATAGTTTCGTAAGTGTCAGCTTGTTTCTTTTGATAAATGATGCATGTGATCTTCTCTCTAGTCGTCTGGTCATTCCAAGAATAAAATTAATTTTTTATTTAGTTGGATAGCACGAATAAAAATTTATATACCTCCCAGAACCCATTGCTTTGGTAAGCCAATTTATGTATCTTCACCACATTATCCTGTGTTCCTATTAGTTTTGTGTCCAAAAATTACCTCTACACTCACCAGATTTCAATTGCATAGAACATGCATGGGATATGCTCCAAAGAAGATTAGATAATCATCAACCTACCCCAGAATCCTTAAATGATTTCCTCAAGAAATGTTCAACAACCTCGTGTGTAGTATGCAAAGAAGATGTCAAGCCGTTATTGATGCCCGTGGAGGCCATGCATTGTATTGATAGTCTAAAAATGCTTGAATTCCCTGGGAATGGAATTTCGTTATTTTACTCGATTTTTCTTAACCACCCTGTATACGATGCAGACCTACAGGCTAAAATTAATTTGCATCTTGAAATCATATCAATATGAATTTTCAAAAAAATCTTATTCTAACTATATTTTTCTGAAATTCAATTCAATATCCCTAAATCATGTGGAGCAGTTTATATTAAGAGGTACCATAGGTGTTTTAAATTAATACCGAATGGGCTCAGATTGGTGCACGTATCAAGAAAGGATGGAGCAATACTTCGAAGAAAACAAAAAGGTAGCTATACTGTAGACGGATATTCTTGATAAGATGCCTATAGATAAAATCAATGCCAATAACCCTCACAATTACATAAAAAATGAAGATTTGTATGTGGGTGCCGAAGCAGATGCACTGATGAAATTGAGATCAGATGAACCTGATCTTTTTCAATATTTTAGATCTAGAGCACTTAATTTTTACATTGAATTCTGTAGACTGTAGACAATTGAGATCTCGATTCAATTTCAATGATCCCCACTTGAAATTTGTTGCAAATTTTAGACCAGAAATTGCACTGAGGGGTGAAGTCATAGATTAAATAGATGGAACATAAACTATTTTCCAGACTGTTCATTTTTCCACTAATTCCCACTCCATGCAACCAGCAATGAAATGAATTTTCGCCTGTATTCCCCTTCTGATCGCTTCAAAATTTCTAAGACGGCGTGTGTATTTGTAATTGTCAAAATATTATTTCAATCATAGGGAACTCTAACGATTTGTCAAAATCAGCTGACCGTTCGTTGTCGTGGGGCACACAAAGCTTTTTATTATCACTGTAAAGAGGCATTTCTGAGAAAGCTATAGTTTAATCACTCTAATCAAACGCCGGGAAGAACATTTTTTTTAAAAAAATCACAACATACAATATTCGACCAAAACAGCATGTGAATCAATGGAGGGAAAAGCTTGTGTGCCCCACGGCAACGATCGCATAGCTGATTTTGACAAATCGTTAGAGTTCCCTATTCACGTCGTAATATTTTGGAAAATATGCAACGATGTGCCGTAAAAAAGTGTGTTTGAAATAAAAGTGCAATTATACATGGAAGAGGAAAGCGATTCACTCATTCCGGTAAGTTTTTGATATTTTATTCTTGTTTGAGTACACGACTTTATGAAATCAGGGGAGGGATTTAGGGGACGCCAGGGTCGAATTCTGTTTGAATTTGAATACGATCTAATGATTTGTGCTTACATTGAAATGTTGATTTAAATTTTAGTTTTCCAAGAAATAAAACCAGACGACCAGACCAGACTGCGGGTCTTGAAAACAATTTACACTTCTCTTATAATTTACACTCCAGACTTCAGTATAATGAGAGAAATCGACTTTTACTGTTAATTTGAAAAAGATGCCATCCCGAGTGAGGTAAGATAGGTACATTACCACTTTTTTAACTCGCTTTCTTGTCTGAATCTCACTTTGTTTGGAATTTTGCAAGTGATTTCTGACAACTTCTAGTTTTGAGATGAACTTGAAATTTGGTAGATTCTCTTTCTCCTATAATAAATCAAGCTTTTTTATACAAACATCCTTCCTGGTTTCAAGATGAACAGTAGAACGAGATTTTAATTGCTTTAACAATACTTTAATTATAGCCAATACTGTGCCTGTCATCAGTACTGGAGTTTTTGAAGAAAATGGAAGGAAAATGGGAACAAAATCATCAATTATGAATGCCAGTTCAGTATTTGCAGAAATGAAAGTGTCTTGTAAAGGGTCTTTCAATAAGGACGGGTCGATTTTGACATGAAATAAAAAAGGCCGTGTGTGAGATTTTAACGATTTTTTTTTTATTTGAAAGAGCTATATATGCCATTATGTGTGGAAAATCACATCGTTTAAATGTCCGCCGCGGCTTCTCACGGTGGCACGAATTCGAGTTGTCCAATGTTCAACAACTCTGCCGTATAGTTCGGGTTGAATTTCAGCGATAGCCTGAGCTATGTTGACTTTAAGGGCATCGGTCGATTGTGGCTTATTGGTATAGACCTGCGACTTAAGAAAACCCCACAAAAAAAAGTCTAAAGGTGATAAGTCGCAGGATCTCGGTGGCCAATTCACGTCACCTCTGCGAGAGATAACCTTGCCCTCAAAGCGTTCATGCAGAAGATCCATGGTGGCATCCGCTGTATGGCTCGTAGCGCCATCCTGCTGGAACCACATGTCGTCTAAGTGTAGATCGTCCAATTTGGGCCAAAAGAAATCGGTGATCATCCTTCTGTACCGTTCGCCTGTGACGGTAATGGCCTCACCAACATCGTTATCAAAAAAGTACGGACCAATAACACCGCCGGCACAAAATCCGCACCATACGGTCACTTTTTGTGGATGCATGGCTACTTGGTGAACTTCGTGTGGGTTGTTGTCATCCCATATACGGCAATTCTGCTTGTTCACATAGCCATTCATCCAGAAATGCGCTTCGTCGGAAAAAATGATTTTTCTGCCAAAGTTGGGGTCCTCTGCCAAACACACTGTAGCCCAATCAGCGAACGAACGGCGTTGCCTATGGTCAGTAACTTTGAGCTCCTGAGTGAGTTGAATCTTGTACGGGTGCAGCCCTAAGTCCTGACGCAAAATGCGCCACGTTGATGTTTGTGAAAGACCGAGTTCTTGTGAACGTCGATGAATTGACTGCCTCGGGTTCTCCTGCACACTATCACGGACAGCAGCGATGTTCTCGGCCGATCTGGCGGTCTTTGCACGTACGGGTGTTGGCAGATTGTTTATTGAACCGGTCGATTCGAATTTGGCCACCAAACGTTGGAGAGTCGACTTTGAAGGACCACCTCGTCTGCCGTAAAATGGGCGCAATGCACGTAACGTTTGCACTAACGAACACTCATTTTGGTAATACATTTTTAACATTTGGACGTGTTGCTCAACCGTGTAACTTGCCATGGTGATTTGGCATTACTAACTGAATAAAAAAATATAGGTTAGAAAGACGACGTTAAAACAACATGGCCGCCACAGGCTGCCAACATCGACCCGTCCCTATTGAAAGACCCTTTAGTTCAAGAATAAAACAAGTAAGATACATACCCACCCAGGGTGGTACAAAAAATTCTCTAAACTACTATGGTTAATAGAACTCATCTTAGGAATGAAAATCCATAAAAATGAGTAAAGGTCATGTTTTGAGGCACACGGCGTTGAACATTTTTTGATAATCAAAAAAGTTTTCTTCATTTGTAAAATGTATTTCAATGGCAATGTAAAAATTATGCTACTACTGTAATTATGAACACAATATTATGACCATTTAAATGGAGCTCGGATATTCCCATTATTTTTATGAGTTATTGAATGAAAATGTCTGTTATCAGGATATTTCGAAGTGATATTTCAGTAGAAAAATTTTTGCAGGAATAAACACGCGGAGAACAGAAATTGAAAAACAGCTAATTGAAGTCGAAACCGATTTACGACGAGTGTGTCGTCAGTACTTCAAGAAATAATTTGCTACCCTACAAGCCGTTGTCTATTCATTGGGAGGAAAAATTGAAGATGAAAGCTTGAAATGCCGAGGCAAATACCTTATGAAAAATTTCTTTGAAGACAGCTGCATGCATAAAAAACATAAATATGGCAATGACCTCAAACAATTTGCTTTAAAGTAACATTATTATTTAGTTAAAGTTCACAGTTTCGTTAAAATTGCTCTTAATTATGATAACTTCAACACCCAAAAGCACTTTTGTGGTGGTATGAAAATTTGAAGGGGGAAGCAGTTTGTTGAATTATTTGAGTTGCTGAAAATGAAAGTTAAAAACATTGCTTATTAGTTGATATGCAATATAACTTAATTGAATTTGTAACTGCTCATAAAAGAAAAAAAATGATGCTTTATCACGAATTTAGGGATTCTTTCATGGGTAACTCTATGCAATAATAATTTCTTTTTGATTTCACAATCATTGGTAGATGTTTATAGTTCAACATTACTTTTTCATTCCGCCTAATATGTTCAAAAGACTTGAGAATTTCTTCAATGAACAAACTCTTTCAGATTCTCATTATACAAATTCCATAAAATTCAACTGCTTCCACTTCTATTGATCTGAGAATTAATCATTGTGAAGGGAATTAATTTGATGAAAGTAATTTTTAGTTTTTAGTATATACTTGGTGAATAAAATTTCAAATAATTTGTATGTAGGCTAGGGTCATATTGACCATTAGTATATGGTAATATTGTATTCAAAATAAATTATTTTTCACACAAGGTGTTTTGGTATTACAAGTTCTATATCCCTTTGAATAGTTGTCATAAAAAAAATACTCCAAATCTTTGCATTAAAACATACTTATTTTCCATTCGATATAAAATTATTGCCGACTATCTGAAATATTCAGTGCAAGTAGTTCTGAATCAGCCCCTGTCCAGTTCCCCCACCCGAAGAATCCAAATTCATATTTATGGCAGTATTTTGTGAATGCGTTTTTGTCGAACTGCTCTATCTCCCGTTTTATTAATCTATGGGTGAAGTGAAGTCTGTCAGTGAATTCATATTTTTTTTTCAAATAGGTATAGAATTAATTTATTGTAGGCCGATACCTTCAATTTAGGCTATTTCCAAAATAGTCAAGAAATTCGAGCAATATGGGTGTTTACGAAGATGCCGTCATTGCAGGATTGATAGACCACCAAAGACCATTAGTGAAAATCGGCAAGCAATAGAAGTGAATGTGTGTGCTGCTGTTGGAACCAGTGCAACTGTAGTTCTAGTAGAAAAATTGCTGAACAAGTCGATTTGGGCGATAGAACTATTCGGAATATTTTGAAAAGAAATTGTTACCGATGCTTTAAGATGCTAACCTCTCAATAAATTTTTCCAGAAGACCATTTCAAAAAAATGGAATTTTGTGAAAGTATGATGGAAAAAAAGAACGAGAGTGGTTCATTTCTGAGAAATATCTTATTCACTGACGAGACATCGTTTTCCTTGAATAGGAAACATAACTCATCAGTAGTAAGATATTGATCTAGGAAGAATGTGTCATTCATTGAGGCAAAAAAATTTTAGTTTCCTGCGCTGATATTTCTGCGCATAGACACTATGATTGGGTGCATCCAAATGACTTGTCAAATATTCGAATTTCAAATTGTCCATTTTGTTTTGTCGCAAGTTCTCACCGTGACGAGATATTGTTGTATTCCCAAGTGTTATAACAGTGACAGGAAAAAAAATGGTAAAGAACCTAATTTACTTGAGAGTCTGCGTTTTATTAATTAACACATTACTTTAATAGCTTTCATACACCAAAAACATTAATGGTACAAAAAATATGGCTTGATAGGATAAGCAGACCAGATTTGAAAAGCTTAGGCCAGTCATCAGGCCGTTTAGGTTCATATATAGTGTGTGAAGAACATTTTGGAGAAGAATGTTTCGGCCCAAATAAAAAACTGAGAAAATTTTCTCTACCAACTCTCAAACTACCAGGTAATGTTATTGTTTTCAAGGATGACCCCGTTGTATAATATTGGAGTTTTTTTTTCAATAGAATATTGTGCTGATGAGAATTATGGAAGTAGGTAGGACATATTATTAATTTCTTTATCGATTTATTCATACAAATTATTCACAGGATCATCACATGCACAACCTTCAACTTCAAGATTGGAGGTTTTGGAAGGTTTAGAATGTTGAGATATATAACCTTCGTCTTCAAGTTCGGATGAGGTTGAATTACGCAATCAAAAAGAGGGTGAGGAGAAAGAGAATGAAAAAAAAAGTTAATCAACGATTTTCCAAATTTGAGTTATTTCAGCTCGCAGAAGTCTCAACGATACAAATATGTATCTAGTGAGTCAGCTCAAATATTTAAGGGCAGCAGAAAACAAATTAAGGAGCCGAAATATGAAATTGAGGGAGAAAATGGCATTGTTGGAAAAATCCAACACAATGAAAATATTCGACAGGGTGGACAGAACAACAATGAATTTTTTCATGTTCCAACAGCATAATCAAATTGATGATTAATTTTTTGCTCTTGCATTATATATATATATATATATATATATTCTTTTGAATGTCAGCAATACATTTTTAGTTATCAAACAATATAGCATATGTATGAGTTTTAGCAAAGGTTAGTGTAACGGGGTACCATACAATTTAGAGTATGATACAAGAGCTCAGGGAAAAACCTCAGTAAAAAAACCCTGTCTCCCCGTGAGAAGTGTAGTGATGACAAATTTGTTTACAGAATAAGCTTTAAATACTGAAGGGCTTCCTTTCCATTGACATAAAAATTTCTTTATCCTCTTTCCATTTCGAAATAATATCTGAAACAAAGAAACAGAGCAGAAAACGAGAAAAAAGGCGAATAATAAAGCCTTCATCCAAACTTATTTCAATACTTGATGATGACTGAAGAAAAAAATAAATAATCATAGGTACTGTTATGGTTTCAAAATTATGATGTATGTTCAGATACATAATCCTTACCAGTTTTTTCTGAGAGGAATTATAATTTCTGAGATTCAAAATTCTATAGTTTCTATTTACTTTATTTCAATTAGGTATGTCAAGGGTAAAGAGCTGAAATGAAAGATTTAAAGAAAATTTGTTGTAATTATTCTGTGACTAATTTAAATTAGTGATATGAAAAAAATCAAGATAGGATAAAAAAAAATTGAAGGAAAGAAACCGGGGAAACGGGATAGTTTTTGGTTTTTGTTTGTGGGGAGTTGCAAGAAAAGAAAATTGTGATGAGAAGTTATGAAAGAAAATTGTGAATTCTGAAGAAGTAAACCTGAAGCAAACTTGAAATAAAAGCACATTAAAAGTTGATTAGAGGAAATTACCTTTATATAACAGAAAAACATTAAAATTTTCACCGAAGATACAACTTGTTATGGTCATCATACCGTTATTCAAGATCAAGATATCATAAACATTGAATACAAGGAATCATCGTAAGTTTGGACATCAAGAGATAACCACATCGACGATTAACCCAGGATTAACCGAAGAAAGAATAACATAACCTTACAAATCAAGAGAGAATTGAAATAGAACCATAGATAGCTGATAGAGCATAGTGATTGATAAAATGAAATAAGGACTGTAGCATAGAATTGTGAGTTGAATGAAAATTATTTTTTAAACCGTATATAGAATATAATAAGAATTTTTTTTTAGATAGGTATCATTGATTTAATTTTAAAATTTGTTATTTGGAGAATTAATTAATAAATTGTTAATTTTTTTTAAATCTTTCAAAATTACATACTCGGACCTACCCTGAGACAATTCAAAATACATCAAAATTTATAATAATCAACGCGGCGTATCAATACAAAATTTGGCTCCGAACGTGGGGCATCATTACAGTACATAACTTGTTTTTCAATTGCATAGGGAGGAATATCATCTCTGCGTCAAAAATCTTCTGCTGATCTTGGTGGAGGATAACCCTCGTCGTTAGAAATGCCTCCAGTACTCAAATTAATAATAGCCAAATCTTGCTTTTGACTGGGAGGGCCTTTCGACCAGGTCCAGTCTTCCAAGTGATGATTCTTCTATTCTTCAGTTGTTCGAGGAACGCTACAGGACCCTTATATTAGATATAAGCAAGGTGGCAGAGGATACAGATATTTGTCTAAAATATTCAGTTTACCCTCAAAACGCACTCTCACAGATCAACTTGGAAATATTCCATTTGAGTGTGGAGTGAATTTCAACATTCTTGAAAGTTTGGGAAATTCAGTGGGTAAACTGAATAGATTGGACAGATTTTGTGTACTCATGTTCGATGAAGTTGCCTTGATTCCCGGGCTTTCATACAATTTCTCTAGAGATTGTAATGAAGGCCTAGTGGACGAGGGCAGTGGTAAACGAAGAGCGGAACTAGCAGATCATGCTCTTTGGTCTTTATAATCAAGAGCGTTCGAGAGAATGGGAGCAGCCACTTGCTTTTTATTTTTGTCTAAATTCGACGCCTACAAGCGATTTGGTTAGAACACTGATTCCCAAAGTGGTCCAGGTGGACCCCCAGGGGTCCATGGAAGACTCGATGGGGGTTCACGTTGGCGTGACAAAAAAATGGGGGTTCGCAGTTCGTAAGCTGGGGTCCACGAAAATTTATCTGGTTTCGATAGTGAAGAACTGAAATGTTGGTTTGATTTCACCTATCAACGTAGGCAGATAATATTTTGAGAAGTTCACCGACTGTTACTTGTAAATCTTTCATATTCCATATTCAGTACAACGTGTCGAGACTTGAAAAGGGCCGTTTCCGGAATTTCGAACAGAAAAGTTAAGTGAATCGATTTTAGTGTTTGCCAGTGTCGGAAAAAGTAAGTACCTACATACTAATTTGGCTATTTGTTATGGGTATACAATTTTTTTCGAATTTACAGAAATACATAAATCCAAATAGAATCAATGGATATTCCACTTTACATCAATCGGTTCTGCTATTTTCTTAAAAGTTTATTATGGATCTTAGCAATTTATTGCTATCAATTATTAGAATCAGTTTGCTGCCGGTACTTTTTTTATTTCATTGCAATAATTATTCAATCAAATTCTGTTGAAATAATCATATTCTGTTGAAGAAAACCGTCTTAAAGAAGACTAAAACAGAGCCTTTTTATTTACAGGTACGTAACTGATACGCAACATGGCTGAATCTAAGAAAAAATGTCGACGGTACAGTGTTGATTATTTAAAATTTGGTTTTCTTCCATCAAAGGCAGATAAGCGATTGCCCATATGCCTTTTATGCAACAAACTTTTGAGCAATGACTCTATGAAACCATCGAAGCTCGAAGATCATCTAAGAAGGTGTCATCTCGATAAAGTAGGTAAAGATTTGAAATATTTTCAAACATTGAAGGAAAAATATGAAAAGAGACCCACTGTGCAAAGCATGTTCGTTTCAACGTCTGAAAGTAACGAGGATGGCTTGCGGGCATCTTACAATATTTCATTGCTTATAGCGAAATCTGGAAAACCGCACACCATTGGAGAACAATTAATTTTACCCGTTGTTGAAGAGGTTTTGAAAACTGTTCTGCACAAATCTCCATTTGACATACTCAAAAGAATTCCTTTGAGTAACAACACTGTACAAAGACGTATTGATGAAATGAGCTCTGATATTGAAAGTTTCTTGTGTAATTATCTGCAAACAACTCATTTTTCTATACAATTGGACGAGTCAACTCTATCTGGTAATGAAGCATTACTATTGGCTCATGTTCGATTTGTTATGGACGAAGAAATGCATGAAGAGCTACTCTTCGCGAAAAAATTGGAGACGGACACTAAAGGTGAATCAATATTCAATATCCTGAGTGATTTTTTTAGGGAAAAATCGATACCATTCACAAACGTTATTTCGGTGGCAACAGATGGAGCTCCTGCCATGGTCGGGCGATATCGTGGGTTTACAAGCCATCTTAAAAGAATTGTACCAGAGGTAATTGCAATTCACTGTGTCATCCACCGACAACACCTCGTAGCAAAAAATTTGTGTGGCAGATTGCACCAATCGCTTCAATTTGTGATTAATGCAGTTAACAAAATAAGAAGCAATGCATTGAATACGCGTTTATTTGCACAATTGTGCGATGAAAATGATGAAGATTTTCGACGATTGCTCTTACATACTGAAGTACGCTGGTTATCGAAAGGTGCATGTTTAACAAGATTTTACTTACTTTTTGAATCTGTTCTAGAGTTTTTGGATAGTAAAGATTCAGATTTAAAAAAAAACCTGATCAATTCGAAAGCAGACATCGCGTATTTGACAGATTTGTTCAAAAAATTCAATGACCTCAACTTACAATTACAAGGGGATAGCCTCAATTTAATAAAAACAAAGGGTGCAGTCTCAGCTTTTCTTGGAAAATTGAAATTTATGAAGCAAAATATTAGTCGGCGGGAATTTTCTCAAACTTGTCACAGGTAGAACGCCTTGATGATGATATTCAGACATACGTTCAACATTTAATTGCCCTGCATGATGACTTTAAAATCAGATTTGAAGATATCTTGACAATGGAAATACCACCATGGATCATAAATCCATTTGATGAAACGGAAGTGGGGATTGTGATATTACAAGAGGAGCTACTTGAACTCAGCACTAATGAGGAACTGAAGGTTAAATTTAAAAGAGGATATCAAGCATTTTGGCTGCAGTCAGAAATACCCGAAAAATATCCTGGACTGTGGGGAATTGCGAGAAAGCTTCTGATAGCCTTTCCCTCGTCATATCTTGTCGAAAAAAGCTTCAGTGTCGTCACAAATCTTTTAACAAAAAAACGGAGCAGATTAAATATCACAGAACGGGGAGATTTGCGGTTATTCCTAACAAAACTGAAGCCAAATATTGATAATTTGCTGTCAATCCATCAAGTACATCCCTCCCATTAAAATTATGAGTTTTTTGTCATTATAGTTATATTACGTTATTAATGTTTGATTTTATTTATATTGTTATCATATTACATTATAATATTATTTGTAATAATTACATATTTGAATATTGAAGCAAATATACTATTTTTTTATCCTTACCATCTGCGAATGGGGAGTTTTCTAAATAAAATAAACTGCCACTGCCAGTGGATGACGAAAAAGAAAAGTTGGATGGAATTACTTTTTTGATTGGCCAACTTTTCTTTTCTTACAACCACTCACCATAAATCAATTAATTAACCAATTATTCTCAGATTTTTTTCGAAATTCGTGATTGGAACGCAGCTTTAACGCAAATTTCTTTTGTTTGATTTAATCTTCACTTTTTTGTTTTGAATTTTGGGAATATGGTAGAAATGTAGGCAGGGGGTCCATCGAAACTAGCAAAATTTTGAAAGTGGTCCATGAGAGAAAAAAGTTTGGGAACCTCTGGGTTAGAATTATTGAAGATGTGGTAAGACATGTTAGTCTGGCAGGTTTGCACAGCAGGATTTTTGTGAGGAGTGGGGACCCAACATACCTGAATCTGCTGAAATGCCAATAGATGTATTTTTATGCCTTTTTCCAATAGAACTGATAGATAAAATAGTGTTTGAGACCAATCTATATGCTGCTCAACAACATGGAGATCGTTATATTTCCACTACAAGAGAAGAAGTAAACTGTTTTCTGGGTGTCAACCTAATGATGGGACTAACCAGAAATAAAGATTATTGGTCATCAATGTTTGAATTGAGAGACCCGTACATTTCCTCATCTATATCTCGAGACCGGTTTAGTTGGCTACTGTCAAACCTTCACCTGAACACCAATGTGTTACAGCCTAAAAAAGGGGAAGCAGGCTACGACAAGCTTTACAAAATCCGACCCTTATTGGATGCTTTATCTACAACTTTCATGAACTGCTATAAACCAGAAAAAAATCAAGCTATCGACGAGTCAATGGTAAAATTCAAAGGCAGTATTGGATTTCGACAATACATGCCACAAAAGCCTATAAAAAGAGGGTACAAAATTTGGGTAAGAGCCAATGAAATAGGATAAGTATCGCAATTTCAGATATACACAGGAAAAGTGAACGACCTGCCTAAAACCAATCTTGGATCTCGTATAGTGAAAGATCTAACCCGACCTTTGGTCGGAAAATATCACCGAGTATATTTTGACAATTTTTTCAATGGAGTTCAGCTCCAAAAAGACTCATTAGAAGATAAGATTTATGCGGGTGGTACAGCTAGAAAAGGGTGTAAAAATGAACCGGAGAGTCAGAAAGAGATATGAAACGGGGTGACACAGATTGGCGAATGAGTCCTGAGGGCTTGTAATTTTCACAACCCGGAGGGGGTAGAAGGCAAAAGAATGGATCTTCGACTGACATTGGTTGCATAGAAGCAGCAAAAGACTACAACAAGCACATGAATTTTGTAGATAAATCAGACCAACACGTCGCTTCCTACAGAGTAGATAGAAAAGCTAAAAAATGGTGGCACCGCCTTTTTTGGCATTTCTTAGACCTCACAGTGGTAAACGCCTATCAAATTTTCAAAAATCGTTCAGAGGGTTCGAAGAATTTAACGCTAAAGGAATTCCGACTAGCGATAGTAAACGGATTAATTGGCGCAGATCCGAATATAACCCGATGAGGAAGAACTAGTATGGAGGAGCTCACCAATAGATATAAAGTTCAAGTTCCTTTGGAAAAACGATATGACAAAGTAGCGCACATGCCAATACATGGTAGCAAAGTGCGTTGTTGTCATTGCAGTACACGTGCTCAGCCACATCGTACTAGATGGCATTGTTCAACCTGTAACATTGATCTTTGTCTCACCAAAAAAATAACTGTATCTATAAATTTCATAAAAAATAGTCGTGAAAGATTTCATATTTTTGTTGTTCAATAGATTTCTGGTGGTTCCATAAGGGGACCTTCTCTTTTTTTGAAAACACCAGTCAATAAAATTTTTCTTTAATTTTTTTCCACTTTCTGTATACCTAAAGATTCCAAATCCTGAATATCAATGAAAAGAATTCCTGTTCCCATTTCATTTTGAACACTTGTAACCTATTATTTATACGTTCCAAATAATCGGAAAAAATTACCCGGTAGATTAACTAGAGTAAACGTTATAATTATCAGATTTAAATATTCCGCTCTCACAAAACGTTATCAACAAGACTACGAGACTCGAGACGAGTCCACGAGAGACTTCATGTCTTTTCGACGAGACGAGACGAGACTCCAGTAAAGTCTCGTCTCGTTAGTCTTGGGAATTACTAACAATAATTTCCGCGAAAGCTTTCTTTGAGAACGTGACCGTTGATATTCAACTTCATAACTCCTATCAAATTACGATAAAGGGAATAGACAGATTTTGTGCTCAATTAAATCCTGCGATATGTTTTGCGGCATTCACGATATGCCTCTTAGAGGCAAGCAAGCAGAAGAAGATATCTTTTTTGACTTGCACGGGTAAAAAGTTGACTCAGGGACAATAAACTCAAGGCTCACATGGAAAAGTGTCGCAAAAACGCTGTCAGTACTTCACTTAGAAATCAGAACGAATTAATACAACTTTGTGGTGAAGTAGTAGTCAACGATGTAAATGCTGTTCCTGAAGTGAGAAATACTATTGCCACTGTGAAAGATATCATCGACCCATAACAGAGGAAGACAAGAACTTATGTAGAGTTGAAGGTACCAGTGCTGTAAATAATTGTTTGAAAGGACACGACAAATTAGATGAATTCAGATTTCAATACAAGACATACCTCACATGTACCAGTGACTTTATAAGAGACAATCCAGTGATCATAATTGGACACAATTGGATAAAGGCAACTGTAGGGTAGTTATGTACAGAAAAGAATACATTAAGGGTGTCACAAAACTTCTTGCAGATAGGAAAACATATAAACCTCTAAACACAGACCCCACAAAGAAGATTCAAGACAAAGTAAGCAACAAGTTAAGAGCTGAAACTGTCATTGAGGCCAAAAATGTTGAAAAGAGTAGTTCATTTGTCAGTTGCATCTATGTCAAAACTCTACGTGCCAACTGACAGCTTTAACCTAGCTCTCTTTCATCCTCTAACCGTTCACGTGTAAACAACAAACTTTTGTACGATTATCATAATTATGTTAGCATCCCAAGCAATCATTAAAGTGTTTAAATAATTCAAGAAAACACACCAGTATAGTTTTTGTTATCTAAAACTGGGGACAACCTCAACAGTTAAAATAGATGAAGGTAGCTAGACTAATAAATGAGATCTAGTATAAAATGTCACAAAATAATAAAATCAGACACAATAGTGTAATACCGAAATTATAGTGCCTAAAAAAATTCACAAAGATACACTGAGTTTAAAACCAATACTAAGCAACATCAATGCAACCACCTAAAACCTAGGAAAGCTTATACATAACATTCTATGCAGTATGCGCTAAGTTTCATCGACGTCACCATACAATGTTAAAAATTCCATTATTCCAGTTAGAGAGATGATCAAAAAGGTCACACTTCATCACTTGATGTAGTTTCCCTATTTACAAACATTTCCAAACAACAAGTAATCAGAGTGGCACATAAGAGATGGAACAACATCAGGAATTACACTACTATGGACAAATCTACCCTCATTCCAAAGGCGGCGGAAGGCGTAGGCGACGTGGGCGGTGGCCTACGGCCTCGCGGCTAGAGGGGCCTCGCGGCCCGCGGAGCATTTCCCATCAAATGTTTATGGAATAAAAACCCAGACGGTCGTAGCCAGAAGAAAGTGGCGAAATAAATAAGAGATTCGGAATATGCAGCTACCTCGCTAAATGCGACGTATTTAGGAGCCGCTTGCAATTATTCTTAATTGAGCATATTGAGGCGCAGGCGAAGCAGTTCACGCAGCACTGCGCAGGCCATTTTTTTGTAGACTACGGGATTCAGTGCGACCGCGCAATTGAGATTCAGTGCTGAATTCAGTGGCGGTTCTAAAGGTACGTTTTGCTCGGGACGACTATCACAGCTGTCGATCAACGACGATCGTCAAATGTATGTATTTCATATTGCGCTGTTTTGCCCCAAACGAATTGCGACTAAAGCGGAATTTGAACATGGAATAGTGAGTCGTTGGACGATTACGTTGATCGACAGCGTTGATAGTGGTCCCGAGGAAAACGGACATTTTCAATTATACGTATTTATGTGCAGTGTGGTCGATTCTGAAATACCGAATTTTGTGTTTCCGCTAGTTCTGTGAGATTGTGAGAATAAACTATTTTTGTTTTTGTTTTGATCGTTTGAAAACCATAAATATCCACGAAAGAACACGGATAATTCAACAAAGTTTGCAAGTAACCGTTGAGGAGAATAAAGGTTAACTTTGATTTACTGTGTGAAAATTCGTCCTTTTCTTTACAAATTTTCTTCCCTAAATAGGGTATATTACAAAAATGTCAGGTCCAGGTCCTAAGAGCGAAAGAGATATCGGGAAGAAATGGGAATCTGGCTCAGCAAAAAGAAAAAGAAACGCTGAAAGAGCGGTATCGAATCAGATTTTAAGTTCAGGCTTAATGCATTTTCTCAAAAAGACTCCGTCTGCTGGTAAAGAATCTGCTGGATCGATTGCTTCGACTTCGAAATTCAACGAAACCATCTTGAGCTTGGATACTTCAGATGCACTGAATACCGGCTCCGTACAACCATCGGAAACAGAGATAGGATTAAACTGTAGTCAGTCAGAATTGGAAGCAGAAAGTAGAAAAATAACTGATGATCATGCAGAACTGATTGAGGTGGCTTTTGAGCCAACTATCAACGATACCAGTGATGTAGTTGAACAAAAATTCATTTATTCCGATCCAGGAATGTGGAAGTTTCCCATAACGGGTTCACTGCGTCGCGATATAGTTCAAAGTGGACCCACATAGCAGTTAAATAAAAGTGATGAGGATTATCCCAAAGATGATGATCATAGGCTGTAAGGTGGTTACCTCGGAGAAAACTTATCTCGAGCGCCAGCTATTCTTTTCACTAGGAAACCTACCAGAGTAGCTGCTAGTCGGAGACAGAGTTCGCTGTTATCTAGGGTGGTAGCGATAACGAAGTAATCAAAATCAAATTATGTACTAGTTTATTCCCACCTTCGGAAACTGATTATATGTATAACGGAGATATGTGTAGGTATAAAATATGAGCGAATCTATCACCAAACATACATTCGGGAAATTCTATCCGGTCACGAGCACTTTATAAAGTTTATACCGGGTACAGTGAAAAATCAAAGGTTGTTCAATAAAATGCGCCAACCAGAACTGACCAAATGAATACTAAGGATGACCTCGCGAAGTGAAATGACCTGCTATACGGTATCGGGATATAATTAATTGTATTTCTCCAATGAAAAGAAACACAACCAGGGCGGATCTATTCGAGACTCTTATTCGCTACCCCAAGGGCTAACGCTTCATGACTGATAGCGAAGAAAAGGTTTATTTTTAGCGCAACTACGGGATTTCACTGACGACGAGCGGTATCTCTTATTCTCTACCCCAAGGGCTTACGCGCCATGACTGATAGCGAAGGGAAAAGTCAGACTCGCGAAACAGGGTAAAGTACGAAAAAATATAAAATATAAATATAAAGATAGATAAAATATAAAGAAGTAACCGGTGTAGGTCTAATTAAGAAACTGAACGGTAAAGACGGGGACCTACCTCCTTTATTTCAGGCACTCGCGGAAAACAAACGAACACTAAAAATTTATTCCTAAGAGCACTAATACTCGCAACACAAAATTAAATTTGTTGAACGGCTTGTCGTGCACACAATTAAAGTCGAATCGCAGAAAAGTACGGAGCGTAAACTAACTAAAGAGACTGAAGTAAAAGAGCAGAGAGCAAAAAGTAAAAGAGTCGAAAGTAAAAGAGACCGTCGCGGGGGAAAATCTGCTTTTATAGGAAAATCCCCCACACGTTAAAATCTGAAAATTCCAGAATGCGACAAGAATGAAAAACGTCGTCAGCTCCAGTTTATCGCATATCAACATCAGAAAAACGTCGAAATCTTCAACGGCATGCAAGAAAAACAACGTTAAACACAGATAAACGGTTTTTTACATTTACTCTGTGTGGTACTCAGGGTGATCACATCAATACACTTATCAGCGATCCAATTTACTTATTTATTTATTTATAATAATCCCAAAATAACAATCTAACTAACACTTATAAATTCAGTGGTGAACTCAATGTCTCTACACCCGCTGTCGTTATCACACTGCTTTTTCCCTTCACTGTTCACATCTCGTTCAACACTTGGAGTGAGTCATCGCTTATGACTATTCCTGACTAATCGCCGGTCTCCACAACCCCTCCTTCCTTATTAGCTTCAACGGCTCAACCCTGGATTGATCGGGATGTCTTGGGCGCCCGGTTGGCGGATTGGCGTCTGCGATGGTTGTGTTTTGAGAACCCTGGTCGGCCTCCGCTTGATCTCTTTCCGATGTTGTAGATTCTTCTTCCCTAGTCGACGGTCTTTCGAGTGATTCTTCTTGCGACACTTTCTTGGTATGAGAAACATGGCGCTTAACTATTTTACTATCCCTAATTAGGGTTAACTCGTTACCTTCCCGTCTCAGCACTTCATACTCTCTCTTGTCAAATCTTGGGACTAGCTTATTTGCTACCACCATGTTCTTTACCAGTACCTTGTCTCCTATTTGTATGTTGTCTTCAATTGCCCTTCTTGCTATGTCTTCCTTCTCTTTCCCTTTTTGCTTTTTAAGAATATCACTGTCTCTCGCTTCTTCGTTGACATTTTCTGCATCTATGTCGGTGATTGACGGTATTTTGTCTTTGATGTTACGACCAAACATCAGTTCCGACGGTGACTTTCCTGTTGTGCCGTGTGGTGTGACGTTATGCATCAACGTAAATTTATGTAACTCGTTCTGCAAATCCATTCCATTTGAATAACCAATCTGAAGCCGTTTCAGGATGGACCTGTTCATATTTTCCACTTCTCCATTCGCCTGCGGCCAATATGGGGGAGTTTGCATCAAGGTGATGTTGTTATTTTTGCAGAATGTCTTGAATTCCTGGCTAACGAATTGACGCCCATTATCTGCTCGGATAGATTTTGGGAAACCCAATCTTGAAAATATTTCAGTTAAATGCTTGATTATTATAATAGAGGTCGTTTGCTTCAGGAATTTTATTTCCTGGTATCTGGAGTAGTAGTCTATTACTACGAACACCATCTCTTGGTTTGGTAATGGTCCCATGAGGTCGACAGCTAAGTACTGCCATGGGCCTTCTGGGAATTTGTGTCTGGACATAAACGGAGGTCTGTTGGGCTGTGCAACCGTCAGACAGTCCCTACATCGTTTCACAAAATTTTCCGTTTCTCTGTCAATTCCTGGCCACCATACTTTGGCCCGCAGCCTTCGCTTCATCACGGTCTCTCCCGGATGGCCTTCGTGCGCTAGTTCGAGAGTCCGTTGTCGTAAGGTCTGGGGAATTACGATTTTGTTCCCTCGTAGTATCATCGGTCCTAACGATGTCAGTTCCCAACGAAACGGAAAATATATGTTCTTTTCTGTTGTTTCCCAAGAATCCTGGTTGATTTTTCCAACAGCCACTCTAATTTCATCGTCCTCCTTGCTGGCCGTTACGATGTCCGAAATGCTCAAAGCTTTTGGTATGCTTTTTTCGATTATTGTGAAAATATGTCCATCACTATCTTGGTCGAACGATCCTTCTTTTGCTATCTGACATAACCTGGACACTGAATCTGCGATGTTTGATTTTCCCGATTGATATATTATTTTAAATTTGAACGACTGAAGTCTCAACAGCCAACGTTCGATCCGAGCCGGGGGCTTGGACGTCGGTTTGAAAATTACTTCGAGGGGCTTATGATCTGTTACCAGCTCAAAGTCTAATCCGGCCAGGTAGAAATAAAATCTTTCTACGCCCCAAACAAGAGCCAGACTCTCTTTTTCCGTTTGTGAGTATCTACGTTCCGTGTCAGAGAGGCTCTTGCTAGCGAACGAGATCACATGGGGGCATTGTTGTTCATCGAATTGCAACAGCACCGCCCCTAACGCCACTGGACTTGCATCAGCAACTAATCGTGTACGAAGGTTTGGGTCGAAATAAGATAGAGTCGGGAGTTTGGCTAATGCATTCTTCAGTCTGTTGAGGGATGTCTGATGGGCTTCAGTCCACGTGAACTTTGCTTCATGTTTCATCAGTTGTCGAAGGGACTCCGTAGTGGTTCCCAGGTCCGGAATAAATTTTCCCAAATAGGTTACCAGGCCTAAAAAGCTTCTCACTTCTTCTTTTGTCGTAGGGGGTCTGAAATTTATAATCGTTTCGACTTTACGATCGTCTGCATCAATACCTTCAGCGGACAGCTTGTGCCCCAGGAACTTCACCTCTTTGACTTTCTTCAAGCATTTATTGTCGTTAAGCAGGATATTATGATTATGAAGTACGTCGAGCACATTTGCCAAACATCGGTCGTGTTCTTCTTCGGTACTGCCGAATACAATGATGTCATCTAAATAATTCAAGCAGTTTTCACAGGGGGATAGGATTCCCTCCAAGGTTCGCTGGAATATCTCTGGCGCTGAGTTTACGCCGAACATGAGTCTTTTATATCTGAACATTCCCTTGTGGGTAATGAATGTGGTAATGGCTCGACTTTCTTCATGTAACTCTAGCTGGTGGTAAGCGCTGACAAGATCCAGTTTTGAAAAGAGTTTCGCGTTCTTCAATTTTGTCATGAATGACTCGAACGTCGGTAAAGGGTAGTTCTCTCTCAGTATTGCCTGGTTTGCTCTTCGCATGTCAACGCATAATCGGATGTCTCCTCCAGGTTTGAAAATCACGACTATGGGAGTTATCCATTCGCTTGGTCCTGTTACGTGTTCGATGATATCGTTTTGGAGAGCTTCTTTCAATTTTTCCTCCACTTGCGCTTCAACTGCAATCGGAATCCTTCTAAGTGGTTGTTTGACCGGCTTTATCGTATGATCGATCGATAGTTTGACGGTGATGTCCTTTATTTTAGGGAAAGTGGTATACTTGGTGGTATTATTCACCATTGCCTTTAGACCTACTTTCAGCACCCCCAGTTTCAGTGCTGATTCTTTACCTAGTAGTGAAACATCTCCGTCCTGCACTACGTAGAAGTAGGCAAGGATACCTGTTTTTCCTGGAATTGCCACAGTGCTTTGGAATCGATGACTTATTTCCAAAGGCTTTCCAGCTCCATAAGGCTTCAATTGGTCATTTCTTTTTGTGTCTACATTCCACACGCCGGCTTCTTGCTTCCTTAGCTTCTCCCAGTCTTGCATTTTGATAATGTTCACGCCACATCCTGAATCGATGAGAAGTATTAAGGGCACCCCTCCTACTGTACATTGAACAAGCTCCTCTCTTGCTTCAGGGCTACTGTGTTGGCGAAGCTCATCAATTTTGAAACATTCGAAGCTTTTGATTGGGGTATTCGTTTCAGGTTCTTCGTCTTCGATCGCCTCCACGAAATGGACCCTTGAATTGTATTTATATCGCTTGGTCATTTCGCCAGTTGAAGAACTGGGCTTCCTTTTATCAGATCTCGTTCGACAACATGACGAAAAATGTCCTTGTGATCCACATTTATAGCATTTGGAATCTTTTGCTGGGCATTGGTTAGAGAAGGGTGGATGACCATGCTTTCCGCACCGTGTACAATAATTTCCTCCTGTTCGTCTGTTAGACCAAGTTATTTTATTAACTGCCGATATCGATGCTCCTTGGTCATTTGAAGTCATTGATTGAGACTGCTGTCTTGCTTGTTCGTGTATCTTACACAATTCGATGGTTTCCTCTAACGACCGTTCTTTTTCTAGTAGCTTTGCCTTCAATTCCGCTGAAGCCCAACCGTCAATGAGTTTATCTTTTATGCTGATTTCCTTGGATTCTTGAGCTGTTGAACCAAAAACACATTTCGAAGCCTGTTGCCTAATCTTCAACAAAAATTTACTGAAGGTTTCTTCTTCCTCCTTTTTCAGGTTTCTAAAGACATGCCTTTCGAATGTGGAATTTTGAATCGGGGAAAAATACTCCGTCAATTTTTCTACTAGAGTTTTGAAAACGTCAGTTTCTGTCTCTGGGTCGTCTTCATCAACTGCTCCTGGTAAGTTGTACGCGACTTCTTGAAGTTGTGTTCCCCCGATGTGTAACAATTTATTTCTTTTCTTAACTGGATCAACAATTTCTTCCGATGCCAAGTAAAGTTTGAGTGATCTCAGCCATTTTTCCCACTCATTTCGAATGAGTGCTTTATCCAAATTCTCAGCGAGGAATGGTTTGATGCCTGAGGAGTCACCCATTTTCTATAGACTATTCTATTCGCTATCGGTACTGAAAAAAATAAACAAGAATATGTCTGTAAGTAAATGCCTCAAACACTTATTTTTCTACAATAAGTTTGTTATTACTATATTATATTCAATTTCTATTATGATATAATAATTATTTTATGTAGGTATATAGGCTCTCAGCCTGCCAACTGCTATTTCTAGGCTCCCAGCCTTCCTCTCTATTTATGGCTCACAGCCCACTTCCTAATAGCCTTGGTTATTAATGGCTCACAGCCCACTTCATAATAGGCTTTGCTATTAATGGCTCACAGCCAGCTTCCTGATAGCCTTTGTTATTAATAGCTCACAGCCAAACTTCTTAAGGCTTTGTCATTGATGGCTCCAAGCCCTCTTATGTTAGTGGTTTACTACAGTGATATCAAGCGTTATTATAACCGTCATGAGTTATGTGTATGTCACCCTGTAATTGATATTATTTTGTACTCACTTTATTGGTTTTGTTTCACCTCGTCGCCAGTTTGTGGTACTCAGGGTGATCACATCAATACACTTATCAGCGATCCAATTTACTTATTTATTTATTTATAATAATCCCAAAATAACAATCTAACTAACACTTATAAATTCAGTGGTGAACTCAATGTCTCTACACCCGCTGTCGTTATCACACTGCTTTTTCCCTTCACTGTTCACATCTCGTTCAACACTTGGAGTGAGTCATCGCTTATGACTATTCCTGACTAATCGCCGGTCTCCACACTCTGCCTATCGGAATGAATGTACTGAATATTTGAGATTTAAATATTTTCAAAGGCGGAAATATGTAATGAAAGGAATGCACTAAAATGAACTCCAATTTTTCTCAGAAAACTGGAGGTCATTACAAGGCACTTCTCTAATTTTTATTTTTCAAGAAAACTGAGTTATGGTGCAATTCAACATCGCCGCTGGTTGGTTTATTCAATTTCTCAAAACAAATTTTTCTGTTTTCCTTGCAGACTATTCGGTAATTCACAAACTCAGATGGTACAAGGAGGGTGTTGTGACTGGAAACACTTGAGTATTATTTTAAATAGGCATGAGAATACCAAGGAACATATGGCCTTCATGTTTCAATGGATCACAATGGAAAAAGCAATAAAGCACGGGCAAACAATTGACCAGGAAAACGAAAGGCTAATTCGTGAATCTCAAAAGCACTGGCACAATTTGTTTGAGAGATTGATTGATATTATTAATTTCTTAGCCTCTCATAATCTGGCATTTAGAGGTCACAGGGAAGTACTCAAGACAGATGGGGACACTAGGAATTCAGGTAATTCCATAGACTTATTCAAATTGTTATCCAAATATGATCCTACATTACATGAACACATGAGACGCATTAATGAAAAACAACTTGCAAACCATTATCTAAGCCACGAAATTCAAAATGAATTGATCACATTGATGTCAAAGACAGTTACCGATGAAGTGATACGTAGGGTAAAGGACGCAAAATACTACTCTATTTGGCTAGACTGCACAAGAGACTGTAGTAGAGTTGAACAGATGTCAGTTATCTTAAGATTTTGTAATACTTCAAACGGCACAATAGAAGAGAGCTTTATCGGATTTATCGCAGTAACTGAGACGAGTGGAGAATTTTCAACTAATGCAATATTGGGAGAGCTTGAAAAAAATGGCTTAGATATTCAAAACTGTCGTGGACAAGGGTATGATGATGGTGCAAATATGGTAGGAATAAATAGTGGTGTTAAAACTCGAATATTGAACATCAATCCCAGGGCATTTTTTACTCCTTGCGATTGTCATAGCTGGAATCTGCTTTCATTTGACGCAGCTAATTCTTCCGTAGCAGCTAAAGCATTTTTCGGTTTCATTCAGAAAATTTTTCTCCTCTTTTCAAGTTCCAGCAAACGATGGGAATTAATCAAAAGCAAATTAAAACTAACTATGAAGCCTTTATCAGACACAAGATGGGAGAGCAGAATCGAGGCAGTGAAAGCGGTTTTATGGCAATTCGATAGTATATTAGAATGCATTGAAAGCTTAAAAAAACAAACGGAACATTCAGACACCCTTAGTGATTGTGATTCATTAGTGAATGAAATGCTCAGTTTTGAGTTCATCATACCACTACATGTCTGGTATGAGATATTATGGCGCATTAATATAATAAGCAAATTATGGCAATCTAAACAAATTCATTTGAATATCGCTCTTCAACATTCTCTTCAACTCTTCTCTGATTGGATCAAAGAATATCGACAATCTGGATTCGAAGAGTGCTCATCTGAAGTTCGTCAGTTTATTGAGAAAAGCAGTTTTGAGCTTCCCAACGATTTCAGGAATAAACGGGTAGCCAAGAAAAAAAAGATGTTCGATTATGAATGCAGCGATCAGCCTATACAGTCCCCCAGAAGCCGATATGAAACAGATTTTTTCAACACCATGATGGACTCTATAATAAACAATATAGATTCAAGATTTAAGTCTCTGAATCAACATTTTGCAACTTTCAGTTTTCTTTATGATCTGAGGCAGTTGAAAAATACTCCAAAGCAGTGTATTTTAAAACACTGTCAAGATTTACATGTAGCTCTGAAAGTAGGAGAGAATAGTGATTTTCAACCAAACGAGTTGTATGATGAAGAAATAAAAACAATTATGCCAAATTTACCCGAATCCATCGGAGATGTGAGACAGCTGCTCCAGTATATAACAGAGTACAATTTGAAAGAAATTTATCCCAATTTATATATAGTCACCAGAATTTTATTGACCATACCAGTGAGTACAGCTTCCGCTGAAAGAAGCTTCTCCAAATTGAAACTGATAAAAAATTATTTAAGAAACACCATGAATCAAGAAAGACTCTCAGCTTTGGCAGTCTTTTCAATAGAAGCAGATATAGTATCTAAGCTGGACTACAGTACAATCATTGATGAATTCAGTAAAGCTAACAGCAGAAAATTCCTATTTGTTTAATTCAATTAATCTAATTTATAATTTCCTGGTGTAGTTTTCTGAATAAAAATTGAATATCTTCTGTATATAGTGTTTTATATAAAAGACAACACGTTTTTCTGCATCAGCCAAGGGCCTCGCAAAATATATCTTGCCCACATAGAATTAAGGTATTGCTCCGCCACTGCATATCACTAATTCTTATTGAGTTACGTTTTGAAGGAGGATATTTCAGTTTCAACAATAAATTCTACCAACAATTAACTGACACCGCAATTATCGACCTGTTCAACTCATACCACCCCATTATAACAGTCAGTCAGTCATAAAGTCATAATTTTGGTGTTCATCAAAAATTGCAAGGGTCATATTATATAGATTGTATGACTTGTACTTCTGTTTATAACATTGTTTATATTTGTTATGATGAATAAAGAATTGAATTGAAGTATTATTTTCTATATAAAGATATGGGAAAAACGTCAAGAAAATTACAACTACATATAAGGGTTATATGGACTACAATACAAGTAAAATATGAACAAAAGTCATATAATATAATATAAAGTTCACCGTAGAGAATGAAAATGAAAACAAAATTCCATTCTTGGATGTTTTAATAAGAAGAGAGGAGGACAATTTAACGACCAGTTGGTACACAAAAACTATAAGTTCCAACAGAATAATCAACTACTATAATAACCATAGCAACACCCAAAAAATCAACACTGCGATTAATCTGATGTATAGAGCATTAGCTATCTTGAAGTGACAACAAATTTAGAGATGAGAGCACACAGAAAGTTTGTGAGATTTTAAGAGAAAACAATGACCCCAGGCATGTCATTCGACGAGTTATGAATAAGACCAAAGAGAAAGTAATATGTACGAAAACAACATCCAACAAAAGAACAAAGAACCTACACAATACTGCAGATTTTTTTTAAACCCGGACTCTCACAAGAAATTTTCAGGATTTTCAAAAAGTTTAAATGCACTTGTACTTCTTACAACAAGATCACAACGAAAAAATACTTCACGAAATTGAAAGATTGTGTTCCGACAAATTCACAATCATCAGTCGTGTATGAAATCCCATACTCTAATTGCGAGAAGACCTACCTCGGACAGACGAAACAACTTTTGAAAGACAGAGTTAGACAAAATGGAACAGACTCCAACATCACACAAAGCGAAAAAACTGCTCTCACTTCACATAGACACAAAGATGGACACAAGACACAAATTCAATTTCTAGGGATCGACAAAACTTTACCATGAAATATCGTAACTTATGGTGAGTGTTTTCTTATATTTTGTTCGTTAGGTGTTTCAATTGATTAGTGAAATAGATTTCATCACGAAAATATTCAGAAAAACATGTATTTGTGGTTGGTTATGAATTTGTGTGGTTCCATACCACAAGGCTGTAAGGGCTTGTCTATATAAGAAATCATTTTTCACAGATTATTCAAATATGGACCTAAGGCCCGGTTGTTCAATTCGTGATTAAAGTTAATCCTGGATTAATTTTGACATTTCCGTTCAAACCTGTCAGGTTAATCCAAGATCAACTTAAATCTCGGCTTAAACCTGAATTGAACAACCGAGCCTAAGTAAACTAACTTCAGATGATGCCTATGCTCTGATTGATTCAGACGAAATCAAATGTTTTCTTGGTATAAATCTGATGATGGGGTTCACAAAGAAACCTAGTTACCGTGATTATTGGTCTTCTAAAATGCAGATGAGAGATAATTTAATATCTTCTTCCATGTCTCGTGATTGTTTCAGTTGGCTGTTGACAAATACGCACCTGAAAGATAATTCTGTTCAACCAAATGTGGGTCAAAAAGGATTCGACAAATTGTAAAAGATATGTACGACCAATGCTCGATACACTGTCAGATTCTTCCGGAAAATATTACAAACCCAGCGAAAATCAATATATAGACGAATCAATGGTGAAATTAAAGGGGAGAATAAGATTTCGCAAGTACATGCCACTCAAGCCAATAAAAAGGGACTATAAAATATGGGAAAATGTGGCACAATTTCAGATTGATACGGAAAGATCTGAGGGAGGTGAAGAGGGCTTAGGTCCTAGAGTCGTCAAGGACACGCACACTCGTAAGAAAATACCACAGGGTGTATTTTGACAACTTCTTCATTTCCGTCGCACTTCTAAATGATTTGCTGAAGGACAACATTTATGGTTATGGAACAATAAGGAGGAGACGCAAAAATGAAACGAAGGATATAATAAATAATAATGCAAAAGTAAGTAGAGGCACATGCGATTGAGCACTTAGCAAAGAAGGTTTACTTTATTTGAAATGGATGGATAATAAAACAGTTCTATTTCTGAGTAACTTTCACAGTCCGGCTGATGTTCAAACTGTTTCGAGAAAGCGGAAGGATGGTTCGTCCCAGAATACTGATTGTTTGAAACTGGTAAAAGATTAAAATTGTCATATGGGCTATGTAGATCAATCCCATATGTTCATTTCCTTATACAAATTGAACCGAAAATCGAGAAAATGGTGGCACAGGTTGTTTTGGCATTTCTTGGATCTCACCATAGTGAATGCCTTTATAATATACGAAGCATGACTGAAAGATTTTAGGCTGGCTGTTGCTATAGGATTGTTTGGAGCAGACCCAAGTATGCCTAAGAAAAGCAGAAGGTCTACAGAAAATATCACCAATAAATACAAGATTTTGGTTCCTGCTGAAATAAGGTTTGATAAATGTGCACATTTACCAGTTCATAGTACAAAGGTTAGGTATGCACATTTTAGCACACGTTTACAGCCTCACAGTACTTGCTCCAAGTGCAACGTTGGACTTTGTTTAACCGAAGCCTCAAACTTTTTTTTTCAATTTCATCAAGCAGAATGAATTTCTCACTTTTGGTCTTCTTCATTATTTAAAATATTTTCCTGGTGGTCATGATATGGAATTTGAAAAAGTTATTGTAAAAGTAAATTTTTTGTTCACTTGGTTGTTGTTTACCATTAATTTTATTAAACCCAACATGAAAAAATTACAGTTTTTCGAAAAAAAAAATTAACTCGTCCTCAAGAAGTTAAGGCGAGTTAGGACTTGGCTTAGAAGCCAACAACAAGCAAAAGATTAAATGGACTCTGCTTGATGAGCGATCATCGGGATTTTACTAAGAGAGAAAGAAAAAACATAGAAAAAGAAATTTTGGAAAAATGTTCTCAAAATCCCAGGAGAATGCTATCACATAATATACTCCATTCACATTTATTTTAGCAGTCGGTTGGCCATGAAATAATTTTCTCAAGTTTTTGTAACTAGAACGGAGTAAGGTTGGCACTCATGAAATGTCGTTAATGTCATAACGCCGTTGCCACAACTAATATCAATTTTTATTACGAAAATGCCGAAAGTGCTTGAAAAAAGAGACAGGGTTTCAGGAAGTGCTATTTAGAATTCAGGTCCGCTCATTCAAATAGTTATAAAATCCACAATTCGTAAGACGGTAGCGAACATATTCAATTTAAGAGAATTTATATAATGTTTCATCTGAATCTAAACGACTTATATTTCAGCTGAATATTTCCACAATCAGAAAGATTGTGAATGAAAAGGATGACAAAGAATTTCGTTCTATTGGGAGGCCCAAAAAAGTGGTAGCATTTGAGAATTTTATGTTTGAGTGAATTAATGCGAAAAGTTTACTACAGGATTTTTGATGAATGTCGTCATAGAAGTTTCCGAAAATTGATTTCTCTATTTTTCATTTGACTTGTCCTATACATAGTAAATGTCTTAAGGTACCAATAAATACCTAATAATTATTATTATTATATCAATGTATTAAGATGAACAGCCACAAATATGCACCAGTTGTCCTGTTAATTGTTTATTCATGTGAAATTTTTGTTCAAAGGTGAAGTTCATCTTGACTTGAAACTTCCTTCAATTCCTTTTACTTATATTGATGCAAGATGATTTTATGTTGCAGAATTCAACATTCTTGTAATTGTCTGTTAATACCTTAGGGAGATACCCATTACCAACCATATGCATTTAATCTTCGGGTGAATATTTTTGAAATCTACAACTGATGTAACGTATACAAACTTTAGCCAAAGAAGATAACGAACATTAACTCTCCTCAAGCTAGTGCATATTATGATATTATACTGATCTCTTGTATTTTCCATGCAAATAACTGGATTTGGTATGCCTTCAATCAGTTTGTATAAACTACAATTATGTTCGTCACATATTTTCTGAAGAGATTCGACGTTGTGATAAAATACGCAATAACAGAAACTTTTACGTAGAACGGGCAACATAGCGTTGATTTGAAACCCAAAAATGTTTTGACAACCGTCATAACCCCACATTTTCGTGCTATACAGAGTGAAAAATGTCAAATTTCCATGGCCAACCCACTGCTAAAATAAAAGTGAATGGAGTATAGTATGAAACTTAAATTTTAAATAAAAAATTCTGAATTTCTAATTAAGTAAGGTTCAAATAAGGAATAAGGACAGTATTATGGAGAAACGCTTTCTGTTTGCTGGTTCCTATTAATCATCGCGATTTTATTATGTCTAGTTCAGAGTTAGACAACACGGAACAAATGTTAAACGTACGGAACAAATATCATTAGTGATTAGAATTGTAACAAAGGAACTTGAGGGAGAATTCACACCTAAAAATAATATTATTGAATTCCTACCAGTAGAAAAAAACACCGGAATGGAATTAACCAATATTATAATACAAGAACTTTAGTTTTAGGCCTACATTTGAAAAATATTCGGCTCTAATATGAAATTAGTACACGCTAGTATGCTAGTATCCAACAGAATATTTATAAGCTCTCAATTTAAACCTGCCATTAGTAAGGAGATTGAACTCGAGGAAGTATAGATAGAAAAATTATGGAAATGGACTAACTGGAATACAATAATATATTAGAATATGTGCTACAAACACTCCACAAAGGGAGATTAACCACTAAAAATTTTCATTTTTTTTTTCAGCAAATATCTTGTAGTTAGGTTCCTTAATGAAAGAGATGAAACAGGGATAGTTTCTATGGCCATTATATCCAGTATCTGGATCTTCGAAGATGATAGCTGTTTGTTCTGCTATTGGCCTTCTTATTTTCGTACTGATCATTTGAAGGGCAAAGCAGTACAAAACCATATTAAGCTGCACCTAGATAAATGCATGAGGTGTCCAATTATTATCGAATTCACTACTGGTTAGTATTCTATTGAAATACATATGAGAACTATTGACTATTATTAAAATTTTCAATTTCCAGACGATTACCTCAAAGCTAGAGCCAAATTAATGAGATTGGAAATTGAATCCCAGATTGAGTCTGAAATTGTAGATATAAGTAAGCGTAAACCAAAAAAAAAATTCTTCCGAAACTATGAGAGTGATAGTGATAGTGATGATGTTCCACAAATTCCACTCTCAAAAAAAATTTCGAACAAATTGGAAATTTCCAGAAACAGTGTACATCAAAAAAGTGTGCTCAATCTTACCACAGCGAAAAATTTGCTCCAATTAAATCAAAAACATTTGGATTGGATTTGGATGAGATCTCAACAAGTAGCACCGAGAAATTCAGCATCACATCATGCACAGGATGTGATGAGAATAAAAATTAGTAGGTATATTATAGTTATTCGCCCTCATTTAAAAGACATATTGCCCAAAAAATAGTGATCTATTTTATTTTTCAGAATTGATTACTGAAGTGCTCAAACAATTGAATATTGTCAAAGAAGACACCAGTCATTTAATAAGATTATTTGTGGATAGAGAGGAGAGAAATGTGTCTTCTGGAGAATTCAAAAAAATAAACGATTTCGAAGATTTAGCGAAGTTGCATGACGAATTATCAGATAAGGCGAAATTTGCTGAAATGGTAAGGTAACTTTTCACTGTGATGAAATATCTATGCATTCTGAAGTGAAATTTCAACTGCATGGGTTTGTGGGGGTGTATTTTTAGTTCTTTTGTCCAAAAATCAACTTAGACATTCAGACTTATACATATATCTTTATTTGTCATTAGAGGCATTAAAATAATTTTAATGCAGCAGCAACATAATCTCCTTCTGAACTAGCAATTGCTATTATTTTAATTTTAGTATCTATCCTTCAATACATTGGAGGCAAAGATGAAAGTGAAACTTGTAGGAAAATTCTCACCAAGTGGATGAACAATGACCTGGCAGTGAAACCTTATTGGACAGGGAGAAATTATGAGATGTATAATAATACAATTGATTCATGGTAAGTTTCATTGACTCTGAATATCAACGATCGAGTGAAATATACAGTCTTTGGCAAAGTAGTACATTAAATGCTTGAAACTGTGTGAATACTTGTTTGTGTGAAAATTGTTTCTCTTTGAATTATAGAATTTTTTTCTTATATTTAAAATATAAATTTCCTTTCCACAAGAATTAATATACTCATTCAGAGTGTTTCTATTTTATTTGTAGTGTCAGTCAGAAAGAATCCCCTGTCTAAAAAGTGCACTGTGAATAGTGTTGAAACAATAATAAAAGCATGGTTGAGGATAGCTGGTGACTGTGAAAGAGGTCGAGCCAAAAGAAATGGACAAAACTAATGAAATTAAAATTGATATACCTATTTCTGTGATTAACGTTGAACCTGCTGACCAAAGAAAATATTTTTTTTTACATTCATAATGTATATGTATATGTACATATATTATTTTCAATAACTTTTTCAATGATTTATTTCAATTGAATATGATATTTATTTCTTATCATACAGTTTGTGCAATATAACATGTTTCCATATTATCTTTATTTTTGTTTATATGTTTTCGTTGTTTTATTTCTGTAATAAAGGTCTTTTTGTGCAGACTGATCTCTTATATTTACACAGGTGAAAAAATGCAATAATGAACATTTTGTATCACTTTAGCAATTTGGAAATTTCATTATGAAATAGAATGATAATTATTTATTATTTCTGGGAAACATGGGTGAGTCTTGCAAAGCATTTGAGATATGATAAAAATGGTCGCAACAAAGGAATATAATATAATGTCACATTATGTCATAGGGTGTTTATAAAATAAAGGTCACTTTGTTTTCAATGAGTCTATACTCATTATCTTTCAAAATATCATACCTTATATAGTAATAAAGGATCCTTATAAATGAGTAGGTATACATTCGCAGTCAGGCCCGGCCTGATATTGAAAAGAAGCACATATAAACTTCTCTTATCAGATGCATAACGTCTGATTGTGTTCAGAAGTGAAATCGGTCAAGCTCTTTGGAAATCTTTATATCCATAAAATGAAAGCGTATGATGTGAGATATGATTTCAAGGCATATTGTTCAATTCCGTAATGGCCGAAAGCGAGATATCGCAATAATTGCCAATCTTACAGCCGTCTGGCATGTGAAAAATGTGAAGTTCCATTTTGCCTTACAAAGGACAGACATTGTTTCAAGATATTTCACAGTGTTTCATTAAATTCATAAATGTCTTAAATTACGGTACCTCAGTATATGACTAAAATACAACAAAAATTCCGAAAAACTATATTCTCATTCCACAGAATTCTCCCCTCCCCTTCCCACTGATGCCAAATGGAGTCATTGAAAATTTTTGAAATAGAACACAATGAATTTTTTTCACTATTTTTCCCTGGATAGTCATTCCATTTTAACGAAATGAAAAATTAACTTGGGAAAGAAAGGGTTAAAAAAAACGTAGCTTAACATTCAATGTGTTAACCAAATGACAGAGTTGGAATTTGTTAGGAGATTGGTCTGTAGAAGCTTTTGGCATTTTCCTCGAAATCATAAGTGGATTTATCAGTTTTTGCAGGTGAGTGGTGAGCGGTGAGCTGCTACTCTGGAGAATATATTATGCAACATAATTTTGTAAATGTATGAAGCTGTGCTACTGTTCATGTGAAGAAACTCGGAAGGAAGCTTATCGAGTGGTGGAAGTAGACTTAATTGCAGATCAAGCAAATAAGCCATGAACAGAAGAAAATTATGGATTTTTCCTCAAAAAACATGAAATCACATTATTTCATTCCCCTGTATGATATGAATGTCAGCAGTAAGTCATGATGAATATCCTCATATTCTTTACATAATGAAAAACTACTCACCTCTATATATTCTACATCATCATCATCAGAGTCTCCAGCTATATCAATGAAGCTCATATTAAATTCATCGTCAGGAACTTCAATCACCTCTTCCAACTTAGACCATTCAACATTCAGCCAACTTTTTAAATCTTTTGGAAAAGTATATTCCTTTGGTAACCAATTGGTTGTGACATTCTTCAGTTTATGAGAAAAAGGGAGGAGTCTTGCATAGAGGATGCATGTGTATTTTACCATGTTCAGACATAATACATGAATTCGTGAAACTATTGATATAGCAATAATCGCCAACTGCCAAAAATGACCCAAGTACAAACGATGTTCGTAAATTATGACGGTGAGTTTACAGGTGTCAATAGCTTTAGTTAATATTTGACCAATTCCTTGAAGTTGAACTAAGATATAGTCAATCATGTTTTTCGTTGGTAGAGAAACTACCACTTGATGGTAATCATAACTTGGTAAAATTGATAAAAAATACTCTAATTTTTTGGATATGTCCATTTCTTCATATATGGTTAGACTTCTTTTGACCTTTTCGAACGTGTGGAAGTCTTTTGAATTTCGGAATTTTGTTTTCATTCTATAGACAATTCTAGACAGCAGAGCAGTCTCCATATTCAAAAGATTCTGATCGTTGTAGAATTTTATTCCATCTTGAAGAATTGACTTCAAATGACCAATGTCTGAAAGAGAATTAATATATTACTATATTACTTGTACAAGTAAAGAGTTATTTCAAAAGAAACCACTAAAAAATACGATAGCTTCAGCAATTCAGTTGCTATCGAATAAAAACAATAACCCAATAAATACCTATATCATCCGCGTTCGCCTCATAGGTGTAAGTAGGGGGAGCAAAAATATTTCTTGAATTCCAAAACTCCATATCGAGAAAGTCCGATTCACAATTAAACATTCATAACTCACTGGATACAGTGGATACACGTGCTGAAATCTTTTTGTTTTTGGCACAGAAAACGAATATTTTGCTATCGAACCACAGATGAACGTTATGTTCATAGATGTAGTTTTCTGGCAAAAAGGAACTTCTTTTTCTTCTTCTTCTTCCTTTAACGATGTCCAATGCTGCTTAGGCCATTCAGACAAATGTCCAATTCTACCGAATGAGCCTGCTGCTAAGCAGCTCTTAGTAATTCCAATACTCAATCAGATTTTAAATATATTTTTTGAAAAGAACGTTTTTTTAGTGGCCTAAATAATAGTAGAAATATCAATGATAAGAATATTTGTGTTCTGTTCATTGAACTCTATGGGAACTGGAATGGCATCGCGATACAGGCAAAATGAGGAAGAGTGAAAGGGAAGATGTAGAGCAACCTTTCTCTCTCGCACGCCGTTGCTATTAGCAACGTAAACATTTCAATGTACGGGAATGAACTATTCGAACTGAAAATATTTGAAGGTTTGATACTGATTGGAAAAATTCACTTCTTTCTCTATTCCCAAATTGTTCAAATCTTTCAACGAGTCGGTTCGTACTAAAAATAATTAATCATTAGTTTGTCATTCTAATCGAAATTTCTAAAAATTTTGCACTTTTTTTAGTGATTTATGATGGTAATCATAATTTCTTGAATTTCGGGAACGAAATTTTTAATAATCAACCTTGCAGCCTTGATGAATTAATAAAATAGAAGCTTTAGAGTAATTTGAATATAAATATTAATTATAATCTTGAGGCAAGAATATAGGAAATGATCTTCTGAAAAGATTTTAAATATTCCAAATAGTTCAATATATAAAAGGAATCATATCAAAAAGTAAAGAACAAAATTGCTGAAATATTTTTATTTAACATAATTGGGACAAAAATGTTACATTTGCTTAACAATTATTAAATAAAATTAATTTAGTCATTTTCTGACGAATAGTAGAGGATCTCCATGAAGTTCATCATTCATTAATTTTGATTGATGGAACATTCTACACTAGCCCTAGTGCACTCTTCATGTTCGAAATAAATCCTAAAGCGAATGTCTTTCGATAGTGAAAAAGAATGTTGGTATCATCAATTTCCAATGATTCTAAATATTCTATAGTTTCACTGAAAATTTCCTCAACATACCTCAGGGAAAAAGATCTAATTGGAGCTTTAAACCCTCTCCGGAACAGATTTCTAGAATTAAGAATGTCAAACACTCTATCAATTTTTCTAATGAATTCAACGGTAGCGGCACTATCTTCGAATTGTAAGTTCTTACATTTGTTATCAAGAAATTCCATAGCATCTGCTACCCCATTACTCATTGTTTGAGTAGCTAATCTGACATTCATAATTCTATTTTTATAATTGATAATGATATGCTGAGATGAGAGGGAATTAGCCAACCTTAGACCTTCCTCCATTTGAACTTTTTCTAATTCCTTGACAAACTGCCAAGAAATGTTTCCTGTGGGGGACTGCAAATTTTTTTCTACGGATACCAATTTTTCCTTCCTGTAGCTTTGGTCCAAAGTTGTAAAGTAAAAGGTTTTCGGAGAGGGAACCTAAAAAAATGAAAAACATAAGGCATAATTCCTAATTATTTACTGCTTCTCTCCTTTTGTGGATTCTCACTTCTGTAAAACTGTTCAGGATGGATTGGTTTATGTGATACCAACACTTCACAGAAAAAATATTATATTATATTTATGTCCCCTGCATTATGGCATCCGTTTCCCGTTTCCAACACAATACTGGACCATTGTTGTTATGAAATTCTTCTTATTCAAAATGTTTTTTGTTACTGCAAAAACCATTTTTGTCACTCTGGGAAACACATAGACTTAAAAAACACTCATCAAAAAACTATATTTAAGCTTTGAAAAAGCACAAGAAATTCTGTTCAACAGCTAACTTGACTTGATATATAGACATTTTTCGAGTTTCTTAGGAATGTAAATCGGAAGTATATGGCTTCTAAACAATTTTTCACCATGATTTTTACTAAAATACTGACAAAAAGACATTAAACAATGTGATTTAAAATTTATCTACGAAAATGACATTTAAATTTAGGTTATAATAGTGTAAATAAAAACACGCTAGAGAGAGAAAGGTTGCTCTACTTCTTCCCTCTCTCTCGGTCACAATTTTCGACGAATTTTGCTACCTACGAAGCCATTCCAGTTCCCATAGAGTTCAATGGTTCTGTTTTAATAAGAAATGAGAGAGTGAAGGATAAGGAAAAAAAATTCCAGAAAGAAAATAATAGTAGGGGAGGTAGCGTACCATTTTTTTAGTGATTTGATACCTCATGAAATTCATTTTGGGGGTAGATTGTTCAAGTATCATGAAAGTGCACGGCAGTCGGCGCGCCAATGGTGGGGCTAATGATGGCGACGAGTTAAAATTGCCGAAAAATAAAATTTTTCAAGTGATTTGATACCGCACCAAAATTCGTAATATGATTGTTCGGATCATTCTGAATGGGAAAATAACCGTCAGCTGCATAAACGATGGTGGATTATACATCAGCGGCGTGTATGAACTCGACCAAATATAAGAAAAAAAAGTCATTTGATGCCGCATGAATTTCACAGAACTGACTGTTTATACCTCAAAACGAATGAAAATCATTGTCAGCTGCATCTTCAACGGTGGAAAGACCGTCAGTCAGCGTCCTAAACATGCGTTAAGTGCAACGGGAGCGTCTTATAATTGATAATGAAAATGAACTGACTGTCTTTACTAAAAGAATCATTCACCGGATGATAATTTACATTTAAATTGTTGAAAAAAACTTCTATAATCTTTGTATATATGGTTTGATAAATTTTGCCTTTTCTGTGACTAATCTGGATTAATTCCTGTTTCCATCGTTTCCATATTTTGTTTTTATAAATACACTGCGCAAAAAAATTAACGCACATTATGGAAATCTCAAATTTATTCTACAACTGAAGGTGTTCTCAATGATAATTATTTTTATCAGAATGGGGTATTTTCCTAAATTTCAAAATATATGTCAAAAAAATCCTTATAACTCAAATATCTCGAAATATATTTTTTTCGAATTTTAACATATTGCATTTTGTCTGTATTCGATTACGAAAATTCTGATTTCAGAAGTGAACATTCTACGTCATTTTTACAATCCGGCAACGCCCATTTTGTGTCAGTAATGGTCATGAAAGTTTTCTGATCACCATAGATGTAATAAATATCAAGTTTGATAATCACATTTGACAAGAAAAACACACAATGACACAAAATGTCATCGGTTTTAAGAAGGTAAAGACACAGATTACAGAAACAATTTTTTGTTATCTGTGGATATCTTCTTGATCGGTTCCAGTGTTGTCGAATTAACAAAAATTACTATACTTTAATAAAGGCATTCTACGTCACAAGCTTTCACATAGTCGAAGTTTCGAAGGGTGTATTTCTGAAATGTCTGAATTTTGAAGCGAATCTTTTACGTGTTGGATAACTAGTAGAAAAGGCTTTCCATAAGTAATCTCAAATTCGGTTTTGGAGTTTTAGGAAACTTGCCCATTACAGCTACAGGGCCGTCGCTATAGGGGGGGAGGGGGGGGAGCGCCCCCCCCCGGAGCACATTCGAAAGGGCGCCAAATAGACCGCGCAGGCGCGAAATCATAACAAACTGTGTGCCCCGCCATCTAGTCGATTCATGGGAACTACAGTGGCGGCATTGTAAAGTCTCGTTGTCAGAGCGGTCAGCGGTGTGAACACATGAGTTTAACCATTTAGAAGCATTTAATCGTATTATGGATCCCTGCCAAAAAAAGCTCAAACCGTCTGGAGCGGAATTCAGAAAAAGGGCGCAGAAAAGGAAAATTGAGACGGAAAAAGCCGCAAATGTGACGGATACATGAATAAAATAAACATAACATAAAATTGAAAACTCTTTGAAACTCAGAAATTTGTCTAGAACGCTGGGTTGCTAGAGCCCAAAGCATAAAGGCCGTCAATATTTCCTACGAAGAGATAGTTCAACTCCTCCAAGAAATTGCCGAAAATACTGACTTTGACAGCACCTCTAGAACAAAAAGTTCAGGATTGAGGAAGAAAATTTTGAATTTTGACTTCATTGTAACCCTTTATTTCATGAAAAATGTGATGTTCAAACTAAAAAATTGAATTGAATCTATCGAGACTCCCGAAATAAATGTGATCGATTGCAATAATATATTAGAATTACACATTCAAATTTTGAAAACAATGAATGAAAATAGCTCATTTATCGATGATTTGATCGCCAGCGCAAAGCAGTTTGCTGAAAAATTCGACATCAATGTTGAAGAAGACTTTAAAAAATTTCATCGGCGTCGATTAGGACCCCAAAAATTCTATAGCAGAAATGAAAATGAGACAATTTTAGGTTTATATACATGTTATAGAAAAGAGTTCAAACAAGTATTAGACACGCTCATTAATAATTTATCATTGAACGTGATATCAGTAATAGAAACGTTAGATCCAATATTTAAAGTTTTCCATTTTCCGCTGAAATCACAAAATTTGAACCTGGAGTACTTAGAAGCATTGATCAATATGATTCCGCCAAAGCTAGATAGGCCAGACCCACAAGCATTACTTATAGTTATAGTTATAGTTATAGTGTGAAGGGGTTACAGTTCACTGCGACCTTAAGGTTTATTGTGCCCCCTAACAGAGCTGTTTTCATTGCGCCCTTTACAGCTCGCCTTCCAGATCCAGAGATCTGATGAAATCCAATATCTGGGACGGCTTCAACGAGGATAATTCCCCACTCCTACAAGTTTCTCGTCCAAAGCACTCTTTCCTTTGGCTTGCAATGGCAAAGCATTCCGTAACCAGGTGAATAGGAGTTTCCTCCTCCTCCCCACAGAATCTACACTCGTCAGTGTCCGACAAACCCATTCTCAACAGATGCTTCTTTAGGCGACAATGTCCTGTGAGAAAGCCAGTGAGTAGGTGTAGTTGGTTCTTACTGAGATCCAGATATTTTTTGGATCCAGCAGTTTCAAAGTTCCGAAGGAACTTTTTGGAGTGATCCATTCCTGGGAGATTCCGCCAGAGTTTTTCCCTTTCGGCTTTCTCCTTCTCCATAAACTCCTTCTTGTAGGTGCATTTTCCTATACCACAGAAGGGTTCTGGGCCAGTGAGTGGCGTTTGTGCGCTCTCTCTGGCAAGTTTATTGGCCTTCTCGTTTCCTACGATTCCCGAGTGACCGGGAACCCAGATTAAAGAGACCTTATTCTTCTTGCCTACATCATTGAGTTTATTCCGGCACTCCCAAATCAGCTTTGAGTCGATGACATAGGAGCTCAGTGCCTTTACGGCAGCTTGACTATCTGTATGAATAGCTATATCACACTTCTGATAGTTTCTTTCTAGATTTACATCTAGGCATCTTTCGATTGCCAGTATTTCCGTTTGAAGGACGCTTGTACAGGAGCCTAACGATAGTGCACACTTGGTACTTGCCCCATAAATCCCAGCGCCAGCTCCTGTAGCGGTTTTAGAACCATCTGTATACCATTTTAATGTATTTTCTTTAAGATTGTAGGCGGTGTACTCCCGTTCCCAATCTCTTCTTTTACTTAGCATTGTACTGAAATTTTTCTCAATGCTTACTTTCTTGATCATTAAGTCACTAGGAAGGTTTGCAGATGAGATGTAGTCGTTCAGGGAGGACCAAACTCTCTGACTCTTGATTCTCTCGTTACCTGTTCCTTCCTTAGATAATCTGAGGATGGCCTCATGAGCTACCCTATCAATCACTAGATGTAGAGGTGTGAGGTCTGTGATGATCTCAAGCGCCCTAGTTGGACACGTCCTCATGGCTCCAGTGATGCACACACAGGCAAGCCTTTGTACTCTGTCGAGCATTCTCCTCGTACTTACCTGACCTGCCTTAGCAAACCAGGCTACTGCCCCATATGTGATTATAGGTCTTACAATCATGACGTACATCCATCGCAGTATTTTTGGGTTACAACCCCAATTCCTGCCGCATAGACGTCTGCACGCCATCAGAGCCCTTGTAGCTTTGCCAGTAGCATTATCAACATGCTTATTCCACAGAAGTTTGCTATCCAGGGTTATTCCTAGGTATTTGACTTCAGACCCCCACTCCAAGATATTACCGTTTAATGTTAACGTCTTCATGGCTGGAAGGTTCCTCTTCCGCGTGAACGGAACTACTGTGGTCTTGGTTGGGTTAACGTTCAGCCCCACAGACAAGCACCACTGCTCAATAATTCTAAGGCCCTTCTGCATTAGGTCGCAGAGAATGCCTTCGAATTTTCCTCTAATTATCAGGACTATGTCATCAGCATAGCCTACACATTCGAAGTCTAGCTCCGTTAGCCTGTGTAGAAGATCATCTACTACTAGACTCCATAAGAGGGGAGATATTACCCCTCCCTGAGGTGTTCCACGAGTAGCTTTGACAAAGACGGTTTCATCGCCCATCGATGTCTCAGCCATTCTCGTCGTTAACACCTCATACATCCACTTTAAAATGGTATCATTCACTCCTCGCCTCTTAAGTGCATCCCTGACAGACACGTGTGTTGTGTTGTCAAAGGCCCCAGATACATCCAGGAAGGCACACATGGCGATTTCTTTGTTGTTCAGAGTTCTCTGGATGACTTCAGTCAACTGATACAGGGCGGTTTCCGTTGAACGTCCCGCCCTGTAAGCATGCTGACAATTGTGAAGTGGTATTTTCTCCAGATACTCCGCTCTTATGTAGTTATCCACTACTTTCTCCATCGTTTTTAGAAGAAACGATGTTAAGCAAATGGGTCTAAAGGATCGAGGGTCAGTCCCGTCCTTTTTCCCTACTTTTGGAATGAAGGTGACTTTTGCCCTTCTCCATCTTCTAGGTATTTGACCCAATGCCAAGCTGCTCCTTGTGATATTTAATAGATGAGGGAGGATCTCCTCCACTCCTTTCTGCAGGAGTATCGGAAACACCCCATCCACTCCTGGGGATTTATACGGCTGAAAGGTGCTTATGGCCCATTCAAGTCGTTGCCTTGTAAATATTTTCTTAGCAATGTCCCAGTCCTCCTTGCGGGAGTTCTTGGTGTACTTCATTGCTGTTTCAGTACTATCTATTGGTTCACTACCTGGGAAGTGTGTTTTGAGAAGAAGACTGGCTCGTTCCTTCTCTCCTTCAGTGTAGGAACCATCTGGCTTCTTAAGCGACATAATGGGGTTAGTTCCCCCTTTTGCCATGACCTTCTGAAGTCTGGCTGTTGTGGGAGTGGAAGTGATATTTTCACAAAAGGCTTGAAAATTAAGTCTTTTGGCCTTCCTGATCTCCTTGTTGTACTGAGTGAGTTTCTCAGTATACCCTTGCCAGTTACTGTCTCGTTTGGCTCTGTTGAAGAGCCGACGGACTTCCTTTCGAAGGTTTGACAGGTTGTCATTCCACCAAGGAGCTTCTTTACTTGATCGAGCCTTGGTCAATGGGCAGCTAGAGTGAAATGCCTCCATCATTGCCTCACTTACCTGCTCTACATGTTGCTCAAAATCGTAATGACGGTGTTTTTCCCGCCCTATTCCGATTTGTTCTAAATTATTCTTCAGATTGCTTCTGTAAAGAAACCAATCTGTTTTTCTGGGATTCCGAATCAAGGGGGGCGAGGTTATTTCTCCCTCCACCTTGAACTCGATAATTCTATGATCAGAGAGTGAAGGTTCGTTCATCACTCTCCAGGAAGTGATATTTTTCCTGGCAGCGACATTAACAATTGTCACGTCCAGGACCTCTTCTCTCGCTCTCGTGACAAAAGTTGGTGTAGTCCCCACATTTAATGTCTCGAGATTGTTAGCTAAGAGATATTCAAGCAAGCACTCACCTCTAGCGTTGTTGTTCGTGCTTCCCCAAGTGGTGTTGTGTGCGTTGGCATCACATCCAATTATAATTGGCAACTTCCTGCTGTTGCAGTATCTTACTAGCCGCTGTACTTCCTCTGGCGGTGTAATTGGCCCATCTCCAGCGAAGTATGCAGATGCTATGACAATGTCCCGGTCGATGCCCCCAACGTTGAGGTGTACCATGATTGGAATCAGGTCCCGAGACATGTATTCTGAAACACAAATATACTTAATGTTGCTTCTTATGAGCACACAGGCACGTGGAGATACCTGCCTCTGGTCATAAATCAGTTTTGAATCTTTGCATGCCAATCCTGAGATTTGGCCTTCTTTGTTGATCCAGGGTTCCTGGATCAGAGCAATGCCTAATTGCAACCTCGCAAATAACCTTGCAACCACTGCTGAAGAACCCTTCGCGTGATGCAGGTTCACTTGCACTACTTTCGAGAAGATGCAGTGGTTGTTTTGGGGTGAGGGACGTTGGTTACCCCGTCCCTTTACGTCCCCTCCTCCATCTTCTTCTGTTCCTCCTCCGATTCCTTACGGTGTTCTTCCCTTTCGGAATCCGAGAAGGCACTCCCGGACAGCTGACAGCTGCGCCCAGCCGCCAGAGCGGCAGAGGGAATCTCCGCCGCCATAGGCGCCCCGGCAGAGCCAACAGCTTGCCCCAGACTTGAGTCTGCCCCTTCTCCCTGCACCTCGGGCTCCCGGGATGTGGAGGGCATCTCCACATCCACCGAACCCTCCACAGGGACATTCTTATTCTTCAACCCTGAGACTGGGATGCGCCCAAACCGGAAGTTAAGGCAACATCCCCCTGCCTTCAGGGTTTCCTCTGTTTGGGGATCGATCCCAATCGTGAGGACTGTTCCCTTGCCCTCCTTCCTGGAGTTCAGAATTCTCCATGCCCCAGTATTGAGGTTGGAGTTCTGAACTTCAACGAGTCTGAGGATCTTCTCAGGCTCCATTTCTTGGCTTCTTGGAAAGAATACCGTAATGTTGGTGGGCTTGGGGATGTCGTCTCCCCTTAGCACCACCAACTCGGGTCCCTTCCAAGATTTCAGCTGCGGAACTGATTTCATGATCCATTCCGCAGATCCCTGGGATCCACAATCGACCAGCATCATTCCATTCCTGAAATGAACGCCAGTAAAGTGGATCCTCCTTTCCTGGCTCTGGCACATCTCCTCCACCAGGATATCTTCCAGGGAGGAAAGTTGCTCTGCCTCCAGGGTGGCCTTAGGGTAGTCCTTGGGCATGATTCCAACCCTGGAGGTTTTCTCAGCTTTGACAGCTGCTGCATAGCCAGTGACTTGCCCGGTCTTAGCCACAGCTGTCTTCTGCCTCTTTGGTAGAGGCCGCGTCGGAGGTGTTATAAGCTCCGGACCTCTTTTGTTATGTTTTCCCGTAGGTGTAACCTTCGGGGTTGGGTGCGAAAGAGCTTGCTTCCTAGCCTCCTCAGGTGCAAGGCCCTGATGGAGGTGTCGCAGGTACCTTCGCACCCCTGCACCACTGAGTCCTCTCCTCAGTGGGTCATCTCTGCCACCCGGTTCTCCCAACTTGGGCAACTCAAATGGCAGCCGATTTTTGTTTGGTCTTTTGACCTTCCCCTTTTCAAGGTGCCCGGATGAGGAGGTGGAGGGTTTCTCCACCTCTTTTCCAGTGGTTTTTTTGTTTTTCGTATTTTTATCCATAATAGGTCCCACGAGAAGCTAGGGTCAGAACGGTCCACCTCTGCAGAGCCCCGCTTGCAGAGGTAAGGGGTTAATACAATGGAGTTCCCCCCGGTGCTCCAAGGTTGAAACCAGTTGGGACTAGTCTTCTATCTAGCCACGCATCCTTCGACCTGGTTCCCCGTCTTGGATTTAGAATTTTTGATGAGGTTGTTTCCTCTTGGTCCAGGTGTTTAAGCCAAGACCCCCCCCACTCCATTGGCCCGCGAGACATGACCACAGACAGCCAAGAAGCGTTGGTGTAACAGGATGGTCCCGAGGTTAGCTCGAGATCCCATCTGGCATCGTATTCCTGGTGCAATCCCTTGGCCACGACACTACAGCCGAGACAGGAGAAGTTGGTCCGCGGCAAGGTATTTAAAAGGCTACCAGTTGAGGTTTTAGGCACAACGAGCCGATTTTATTTCCCTGCTGGCCTCCTCCTCATATGAAATCATCGTTAGAGGCCGTCCTCCTATCCGCCACCTGGAGACGCGCCGGGCTGGTGCTTCACCCCTCACACTATACGAGCATACACATTCGTACACCCGTACGTGCACCCGGTGCACGTACATTACTTACCGAACTCATGATTTTATTTTCTGATTGCGAATCATGTAAATCATTAACTGAAGTAGCTGGTGTATTGGCAACGAAATATAAAATGTTAAAACTCGCCGATTACATTTTAAGATTTGTCGTAACCGCTGGTTATGGTACCAGTACTAACGATAGAACGTTTAGTCAACTTAAGTTAGTAAAAAATGTTCTCAGAACAACAATGTCTGATCAGCGTCTGAACGATTTGCTTCTACTGAAATGCGAAAAAAAAATCGCAGCAACTCTTTCTCTTGAGTCAATAGTGACTTCTTGGAGCCTATTAAAAGAACGAAGAATTAAAGTGTGATCTGAATAGCAATATTTATGAGAATATTTTCTTGTTTCGTTGATTAGTTTAATTAATCACAGATTTATTATTACACTTGTTACTTGAAATATTTGTGAGGTATTTTCATTTATACTCATGTTCATTTATAATTAACTCTTTAAAAAACTGTAGGTACATATTTGTATTACATATCATAATACACCTTTTCCATATCCTTGTTTTTTTCGATATCCTGTGAATTTTTTTTAAAGAGGGGCGCCAAAATTCGAATTCCCCCCCCCCTCGGAAAAGCTCTTCGCTACGGCCCTGTACAGCTATATACAGTCCCTGGCCAGTTTATTAGACGCACTGAGGATTTTTTTTTATATTTACTAGTATTGCCCGAGGAAAAAGCAGAATATTTGAATTTCATTTCCACAGAATGTCAGTTTTATCTACGACTCTCATTAAATTGTTCTTTTTGGCATTTATTTTTGATGTTGTAGTATTAGTACTTAAGTATGAATCAGTACTATGTCTTCCAGTATACGTCTTGCATTCTGCAGGTTCGGACGTTATTTCGATAATCCACATATGAAATCATTATCTTCGAATGCAGCAAACCGAACAATTCTGCATTGATAGTATAAAGCTCTCATAGCTACACAGGGTGGCTCAGCAAAATATTAGAATTTCATTTTTAATCATCAATAAATCAATATTTTTTATTGAATATGATATATTATATGTGAAAACCATTTACAGATGAAGTATATGTAACATATACATTCAATTTAATAATTCAATATTGAGATTTGTCATCGAATCAATGCGTCTAATAATATGGCCAGGGACTGTATAGTCCCGTCATGAAAAACAATATTCCTGATAAAACAAAAACACTAAATTCGAGTCAAAGATAGTTGATAGTTAGAAAGGGTGTATATTTTGCCCCCTGACAGAGCTGTCACTACGGCTTGCTCATCTAGCCTAAGATAGGTTTGACTATTTGACTTACTTTAATTACTCCCAGAACTCCTGTTCATTCTGCTAAACTGAAAAATATGGAACGATAATCCACCTCGTATGTTTCCGATTAAATTTACTCTCCATCAAAATAATGTAAACTTTATAAGGACAAATATTCTTCTAACAGTTTCTGATCTCTCAATCAGTTTGAGGTCCTCTATCTCCATTTAGCCGTTGTCCCTTACATCACCAGTCACCCTCTATATAAAATCCGATTGAGTATTGGAATTACTGGATCTGCTTAGCAGCAGGCCCACTCGGCTGATCTGGGAATTTGTCTGAATGGCCTAAGCAGTCGTGGACATAGTTGAAGGAAGAAGAAGAACATTCTCTTTTGTGAGATATATCTGATCTGATTTTTAGGTTATATTCATATATTCCATTTTTGAATGGACCATAATTTTTGTTCGAAAATATGATTAATCTCATGAATGGGTCTGGAAGTGCCAGAGAGCTCTTAAGAGTCAGTCGAGTTTGTAGATGAGAATTTGATAATTCGAATTTATTGCACGGCGACGCCTAATGTTGAGCCTGGTTTAGACGAAGCGCACCTACTCGTGCACTAGCCTCGCTTCCTGTCCCTCGCATAGCTCTGAGTCGTAATTTATTTGAGGCAGAGAAACTTCTCTTAAATTATCCCTCATTTTCATTCATACTACATAATTCAAATGTTAGTTTCTGCGCGTTATGATCTGAGATATGACTATGAATTATTGTAACATTATAATTTTTACAATTTGTGAAAATATTATCAATACAACTCCTTGAAGTAGGTGTTATTCTGGTAAAATCATATACAGTAGGTTCTAAACTATAGGAAGACATCAGATTTAAGAACTGCTGTGAATATATATCATTATTTCTAATGTTTACGTTAAAGTCTCCAGCTACAAAAATGTTGGAAACATTTTTGACCACATGATTTGAAATATCATCAATTTTGAAAAACTCGTATAAATTTTTTCCAGGTCTATAAATGCTATGACTAGAACTCTTTTGCCTTTTATATTGTCTAAACATGCTGATCACCTCACCCCCGAGGAGACTCATGGTGAGCCGTCGTCGGTCGGTTTTTAGTCGCGCATCAAGAAGACTCGGTATGACTGCGCGTCGTGTAAACACTGGAGCTAGGATGAGTTTTGGTGCGCAAGTCGGTGGCGAGGTTCGATTCGCGAGTGGGTGTGCTTCGTCTGAACCCGGCTTTAGGATAACTATTGATAATATTTAGATATGGAATTGGCTTCAGTTTCGTGCGTCATTTTTTATTAGGCCTAGACTGTTTAAACATGCGTACAACTTGATATGCCAAATTGTTTAACTACTCCCGAGAGTAGTTCTTCATTACCAATGATAGTAATGACTCTCCTATCTATTCACAACGATCCTTGAGCCTAATGAGCCAACATCTGCAAGTTCAACGTTCGACTCAGCACGCAACGCAATAAATTATTCACTGCGTTGTTACTAGATCCGAATGAGCCGATAGTATAGGCTCGATGCAGTCGTTTGAGCTAAAAGTAAGAGCCCGGGGACTCGGCGCAGAGTGTCGAAGTACAGTAGTCGCACACTCGATACTTCGAGATCAATGCGTTATAGCGCAATTTTGAGTCAAGTCAATGAGTTGGCGCAGTGAAATGCGCTTGAGTTACTGATGTGTTTAAACAAGGGTGTATATACTTTCTAGGAATCAATCGTATTTTTGCTAGATCCATGATGAATTTACATAACACAGTAATAGGTATAGAATATATTTGATTTGCTAAAGAATACATAATAAATCTCAAATATAAAAGAATATATCTAGTCCTATAAAGATTTATATAGTAGGTTTTTTCAAATAACTTCAGAAAACTGTTTTTTCCCACGTCTGTATAAACTTCAAGATTTTCTCCTCACAGCCACTTATTATTTTCAAGCTTATCGGAAATGACTGGCAATATTTTCTGTTTGGTCTTCAATTCAGAAGCCGCTTTGTTTTGAAATATTTGTAACTACTGAAATCAGTTAATTCACTAATTTCATGAAAAAAAAAATATATAAAATTCACAGTACAAAATACTTATCACTTTGACAGATTAATAATAAGTGTGGCACATGTCATTGTGAGATACTATAATTAATAAAATCAAAATAAACAAAGTATTAATCTCACAAGCAATGATCAAAGATAACATTTCGAAAAGTGATAAATAACTTATTCATTCTTGTTCCATGGCAACAAGAATACTAATTATGTAATAACAAAATGAATATAATATATATTAGATCAAAGATAACGTCTGTGATATATTCAGATAAAGCTATAAGTATATTGCAAAATCTTATTGGGCCATAATAGTTAGTAATACATAGTACATATGGTCAAAAATAGACAGTGAAGATCAAATTATAAATTCGGAATTGAATGGTCCATTAGATCCTTCAAAAGAGAACCTGCCATTCTGAAATTATGAGAGAATATTAAGAGGAGTGATAAATGTTGAAAAAAACTATAAGCATGAAAATTCAAAAATGGTATATATAAAACAAATATTTTCGAATAAAAGATATTATATCAATTGAGTAATTATCGTCTATTTTTCAGGTTGATACTAAAAAGTGCTGAAAAATACATAATATATCCAGTTGAAAAAAACATGCTGGGACGGGCCAGATAAAAATTTGAAACCCTGTTCAGTTGACATTATTTTTACTTTCGAGTTCGAGCAATCAGGTAACCCTTTAGAAAAATAAAATCCTATTTATTTGTTTCCTGACCGGAGATATAAAACATCGGGCTACTTTTTGGGTAATAGGTTTGTTTTAGCATCAGTTCCGAACCGTTTGTGAACGGATGACGCATGCTCAGTCGAAAATTAATTCATTTTCGACTGAGCAAAACTCAACAACAAACCTTATGTCATACGCAGCGGTTTTGACAGAGACGTTTCCCGGCTGCGTTCCTCTGGTCGATGTCAGGCGCGTCGATTCAATCGCGTCGGTTAATATCCAAAATACAAGGCGGTGTGAGATCGCGAATAGAACGATGAAAATGCCGCGTCTGACTTGTTCCATCTACATACCACTGATGACTGTAGAAGAGGCTCATAAAAACCGAGGCAGATATAGTGGTCCCGACGACCCTTCGAGTAGGTTTAAAAAACGCTTGGCGATTCATACCGCTACGTCTGACAGGTTCATTTGAAACTCATTGACGACTCTCCGATACGGTTCTACCACAGCCGTCTATAGAAAACTCTGGTTCTACTCTCGAGAAATGTCTCGGACAAGACCGTCTCGTCTGACATTACCCTTACTGTGAAGTAAATAGTTCACACTTATTACTCACCTTTTAATCATGTGGTCATAAATGAAGCTTGGCATGACAGTAATTGTTACTGTTCTCTGGCATTCATCAATTATTTTAGCAGTTTCCTTATCTTTCAGACCAACAACATTTTGACCATCAATTTCTAAGAGTTGGTGGTTAATCAATACACCATTTCGTGCAGCGGAAGAATCCTTGACTATCGTAATTATTTTCCCATTTTTGAATTGGAAACCCAAAAGACCAGCACTATCTTTCTGAAGGGTAATGGTACGCTCAAAAGGACGGTCACGCACTACCACAGAAATGCCATTCACTGGACTCTTTTTCAAAAGATCATGAACCTTCAAAAAAGTTTGATCCAACTTCATTTCATTTTCCTGAGATTAATTGAATATTAATTTACCTTATCCATTGTATAACCAGCAAGGCCAATTCCGTTGATTTCGAGAATTTGGTCCCCAAATCTCAAACCAGCAAGGGCAGCAGGTGATTTGTCTATAACTAGGGTCACAAATATTCCATTGTCTATTGCCTTGACGCGAAGTCCAACTTTACCATGTTTATCTTTGCAAAGAATCAATTGACGGATGCCGTGAGTTACCTGAGCTTTCTGGAGACCCAAGCTTTGGCCAGAAAGAGGTGCAATTAAATTATTGAACGTTTTTCCGGTTGCAGGATTGAAGTTCTGTGAAAAGAAGGTACATCGTTAAGGGTGTTTGAGTCAATTATTACAATAAAACAACTTAATGCTAATAACATGATTATGAAAAAAATTTCTGTGGTCGATAATATCTGTTAAAAATAATTATCATCAAATCGAAAAAAGGTAAATGTCTGAATCCTATCTTTCCTTAGCAAACTCAAGACAATGCATTTCAATTCATCAAAGCTAATGACGAAAACCGAAAACTATCACTATTCATCTCGAAGGTTAAAGAATAGGTGAAGGACAAGGACAAATTTCAGTATATTGCGGGAAAAGTTGAAAAAAACAGACGTTACTTCTGGTGTTAAAACCCTGGAAACAAAATTAACTGAGACGTTTAAGAGCTATGTACATAATAGATGTACCAACAAGTTTATTGGAATTGGGCAAAATCTATGAAAATGAATTCTGACTAGTTCGAATAACTTTTTTCGCTAAACTGCAGACCAGTCAACACCAGTCAAAGAACATAAGTAATTGGCATAAAAACAAACATAACTCATACAACAATACAAATTGGAAAACCCTCTTATGAGTCTTATGAAACAAATAATCAATGCGAGAATGATGATATATATACAAATAACATGCATCAGTGATCGCACAGTCAGAAAGTCAACTAACAAATTTTTGGAATGAAAAACGTTACCATAAAAGCCCTTTTCTGTAGAAACGGAAAAAAACCTGTGCTCATTTGTACATGGAACGTTACTATGTCACTGTTATGGAAGCTCTGAAAATTATCAGGTTGGAAAACTCTGAAGTACCTAGGAATAGAACTTTCAATGTTTTTTTCAATTGCTACCTCGAAAAAAAAAAACACATTTGAAGCCACGATAATGGCAATCAGAAGATTAATCGGTCGAAGAGGATGCCCCAAGAGAATATTTTCAGATAATGGCACAAATCTACGAGGATCAGAAAGAGAGCTGAAAAATGCAATTCCTTCAGGAAAATTGAAATCGATAATCGTTGGAATTGGGCCAGAGAAAACAAAGTATGTTTTACCTGCCTTTCGTCCTCCCATCATACAAAATTCTGTAAAAGTAAAAAGAAGTGTGACGTGAATGGTTGTCTCTTCAAACACAATCCTTTACTTCATAAAGAATTCATATTTGGAAGAGCGAGTCAATCACCACATCAAGGGAAGAGAGAAGAACGAAGTTCTTTTAAGGATAGCCCCCGTTGAACTCACTGGTCCTAAAGGAAAAGTTCTAACATATGCACTTTTCGACGAAGCTTCCACCATTACTATGATCGACGCCAAGTTAGCAGATGAAATTGGTGTGACGGGACCTTGTGAAGCACTGAAGATAAAATGGACAAACAGTATGACCTCTGAGGAGACAGATTCGAAAAGGGTTAATATGCAGATACGCGGAAAAAATGAAGAAACTAATTATCTTCTGAACAATGTCAGAACAGTCAAAAATCTATGTCTTCCGGTTCAGTCAGTTGATATGAAAATTATGTCACAAAAATTCCGATACCTGCAGAACTTAAAATTATCATCTTTAGTCAATGCACAACCAAGAATTCTTATTGGACAGGATAATATAGACCTAATTATTGCCAGAGAAGTTCACGAAGGAGGAAAAAATGATCCAGTTCTATCAAAGTCAAAATTAGGATGGGTTTTACACGGAAATATCGGCAAAAATTATTTGGGGCGAGTAGACGAAGAATTTTCCTTCTTTGTTATGCATCAATATGAAGAATTGGAAGGACTTGTGAAAAATTCATTCAAAATTGACTGTTTAGGAGTGAAATATTATAATAAAGAACAAAATCCGGACGTACTTCGAGCTGAAGCAATTCTAGAAAAAACCACGAGAAGAATTGGTCCAAACAAATGGGAAACTGGCCTCTTGTGGAAAAACGATGATGTCGAATTACCGAACAATAAATTCACTGCTTTGACTAGGCTCAAATCTATCGAAAGAAAGATGGTTATAAATGAAGCATTTGGAATCGAATATGAAAAGAAAATTGAAGAGTATGTGGAGAAAGGTTATGCTAGAAAATTGTCCTACAGTGAAGTCCAACAAAGAAGCGGACGTAGGTGGTTTCTACCACATTTTGCCGTGACCAATAAAAACAAACCAGGCAAAATACGATTCGTTTTCGATGCTGCGGCGAAAACAAATGGTGTTAGTCTAAACGACGTTCTTCTCAAAGGTCCCGATCTGTTGAACTCCCTGCTTGGAGTAATTTTTAAATTCAGACAAAGAAACATTGCAGTAACAGCAGATATTCAAGAAATGTTTCATAGAGTTTTCATCAGACCAGAAGACAGAAATGCACAACTTTTCCTTTGGAAAGGTAGAACGTATGAAAGAAATCCTGAAGTGTACGAAATGGTGGCCATGATATTCGGTGCGGTTTCATCACCAACCTCAGCTCAATTCGTCATGAGGAAGAACGCTGCAGAATTTAAACAAGCCCATCCGAAAGCATTCGAAGCCATTACTGAAAGACATTATGTTGATGATTACCTGTTTTGATCTTTTGATTTAGTGTTTCTTAATTAGCAATATAATAAAAGGATTAATGAAAGCTTTTTACTTAAACTCCAGAAGCTTTATTCCACAACAACGATACTTGCTAATATGCACATGTCTAACTGTCCATGCCGGAAACGGAAAACACAGTTCTTTCATTGACAGTCAGTGTCACCAATATACATTTAGTGGAAATGAAAAACAACCATAACACCATCATTTGATTGAACTACAACACCCACCCTCAATCAATGATTCAAAAAAACATCTTACATCTTTCTAAACAAAAAACAAAATATTTTAATGCACTAAATTTTTGTCAACATAAGTTCTCTTATCCTCTCAAAAACAACTCTGCTTAAGGGTTTAGTAAATATATCTGCAATCTGTTCACTGCTACAAATATATTTTATTTCAACCAAACCTTCCTTAATCTTGTCCTTGATGAAATGAAACTTTATATCCAAATGTTTCATTCTTTTCAATTGTTCATGAGAACTACATGAACGGATTGCAGACTGATTATCTTCATATACAATTGCCCTCATATCTGATTCAATTAGTTTCATATTTGATAGCAAATTTCTTAACCAGCAAGCATCAACAATACAAGAACTTAGGGCTATAATTTCTGCTTCAGCAGTTGAGATGGCAACCGTATTTTGCTTCTTTGAGCTCCATGACACAATATTACCATACACAAATGAACAAAAACCACTTGTTGACTTCCTATCTATTGTGTCACCACCCCAATCTGCATCTGCATAACATGTTATCAAGTTGATATTTCTTCTTTTATAAACTAAGTTCAACTCCAAACTTCCTTTAATGTATCTTAGAACTCTTTTGAGTGCTATTAATAAATTTTTACTTGCACAGTTTTGATAACGTGATAGTAAACTAATACTAGAACACAAATCTGGTCTTGTACCAAGCATAGCATACATTATACATCCTATCATCCTCCTACACTGATTTTCAATTTCAAAACTTTCAGAACAATCTCTCTTTAATGCGATATGATCAAATTTCGGTTTCATAGGTGTAAACACAGGTTTGCACTCAAACATGTTAAATTTCCTGAGTACATTTTCTAAATAATGTTTCTGATTTAGAATAATTGTATCTGAATTTTCCTGTTTTATAGATATACCCAAAAAATATTTCAGCAAACCTAAATCTTTCATTTTGAAATATTTACTTAAATTAGATTTTAAATTTTTTATATCTTCATGATTAGAACCACTTATTAAGATGTCATCAACAAAAATTGCAACATATAGTTCTTCATTGTCAATTTTCATGTACAAACATTCATCATATAAATTCTTTGAAAAACCTTGTTCTAACATGAACTTATCAAACTTTTCGTACCAACAAATTGGAGCATTCTTTAAACCATAAATTGCCTTATTTAGTTTGCAAACTTTGTTGCTTTCTGTTTTAAGACCTTTTGGCAAATACATATAAAGTTCTTCTTTCAATTCCCCATGTAAAAAAGCATTGCAAACATCCATTTGATAAACGGTCCAACCCCTGTGAACACACACAGCCAGAATTACTCTAATAGTGTTCAATCTAACCACTGGACTATAAATGTCCTGATCAATATTTTGTTTGAAACCTCTAGCAACAAGTCTGCATTTAAATTTTACATTCTTACCTTCATCATCCTTTTTTATCTTAAAGATCCATTTGCTGTCTATAATTTCACCTTCGTTTGGTTCCTCTACAATATCCCAAGTGTTATTTTCTAATAAAGCTTTCACCTCATCCTCCATTGCCTCCTTCCATTTTGAAGCATACTTACTCTCCATTGCTTCTTCGTAGGACATTGGTTCATCCCCATCTAGGCTGAAGTAGCCTAATTCATAATCATCCCTCAAATGTTGAGGAAGTTTGAGTGTCCTATGTGGCCTCAGTCGTTCACCTCTGTTTTGTGCTGTGTCCAAAATCGATGTTGAACCTTCACTTGACAAGTCTGAAGTTTCTGAGGTGGGTTCTAATTCTGTCTGTGTTACACTACCAGAATCTTCTACCTCATCATCATTTTCTGCTTTGTTCAGTATCAAGTATTCCATATCTTTTTCTCCATTTTGTGGTGTGAATATTACCTCTCTTTCTATTTCGACCTTGTTGTTCCTTTCATAAAAGACTCTGTATCCTTTTACATTGTCTGAATAACCCATAAATATTCCCTGTCGACTTTTCACATCCAATTTTCTCCTTTTTTCTTTAGGTATATAAGACCAAACTTTCGTACCAAAAATACCTTTTATCATTTTCACATCGAAGGCTCTATTATATACTAATTCGTAAGGTGTCTTACCCTTGACCGGACTTGCACCTGTTCTGTTTATCAAGAAGACTGCTGTGTTGGCGGCTTCCGCCCAAAAAATCTTTGGTAAGTTACTATCTGCAAGCATTGCTCTAACTGCCTCAATAATCGTTCGAAACTCTCTTTCAGCTCTACCATTTTGTTGTGGGGTGTAACTTACTGTGTATTCATGTTTAATCCCGTTGTTCTTCAATAATGTGCTCACAGCACGATTTGTAAATTCTGTACCATTATCGCTTCTTATGACTTTAACCGAGTTACCTGTTTGATTTTTGAAAAATATTATAAACTCTCTCAATATTTCATATACATCAGATTTATTCTTCAGAAAATATTGGAATCTATAATTACTAAAATCATCTTTCAGCAGCAAAATATACCTAGCATTATTCCATGATGGTTGCTCCATCGGACCACATAAGTCTACATGTAATAAATCACCTAAATGTTTTGACCTACTTTTGTTAATTTTGAATGGTTCTCTACAGTGCTTACCTTGAATGCAATGACTACAGAATTGATCAGCGTTCTTGAAAATCATATTTTGATTTTGTAATGTATTTGTAATATACTTAAAATTTTGATGAGCTAAAGCTCTGTGCCACCACATAATATCTTGAGTTTGGTGCACTAAAAAACATTTATCAACTTCTAAATTTTCATTATAACTATAATGCTCTGCGTGTTCACAACCATTGGACCCCTCATCAAAATTAAATACCATTTTATACAATTTATCTGAACGATTTGCTACAGCTACAATAATATTTTCATTATTAACAAATTTTGCACTTTTAGCATCCGAAACCAGAGTCAAACCTTTGTCTAATGCTTTACCTTGAGAAAAGAGATTAATTTTCAAGTCTGGCACATATAGAACATCATAAAGAGTAACATTATGAAAACATTTACCATTATAAGCTGAGACACAAATGTTACCTATTCCTTGTGCATTGAGATTTGTACCATCACCAATCTTGACCCATTTTGCCTCTTTTAGTTTCATAAAATTGCAGAACAGTTCCCTCTGCTTGCACATATGTTGTGAAGCTCCACTATCGAGATACCATTCCAGATTTTCTTGGGAGGAACCAGTGATTAGGGCATAGTTCCCATTGTTTTGATTTGTCGATTGATGTCCATTATTCTTATCCCTCTCTTCTTTCTTCTTCTTCAGGAAACAATTCTTCAGCAGATGACCTTTCTTCTTGCAGTAGTTACATTCAACATTCTTGCATTGAAATTTGAGATGACCAGCTTTGCCGCATATGAAACATTTCTTTATTGGTGAACTTTGTTGGGCAGTATTTCCTTTTCGAACTGACATTAAGGCTGTAGAAGACTCTTCTTTACCAAATCTTTCTTCTTCTATAAGGAGTCTTGCTGTCAAATTATTCAGTGTTTGATTTTCAGCAGAAACACTATCCCATGCAGATTGGAAATGTTTATATTTTTCAGGTAAGGCCATAATAATTTTTGTCATCACCATCTTCTCAGGAATTTCTTCACCCTGCTGCTTTAGTTTGGCCACTAGGTTGGTGACTTTGGTTAAAAAACAGCTAATATTTTCACCCTCGAACTTGAGATTATAGAATTGTTCGTTTAATAAATGAGTGCTGACCTCTGATCTTCTTTCGAAGATGTTCTCCAGTTTAAGCCACATTTCCTTGGCGGTTTCACACTGCATGACGTGAGAAATAACTTCCTCCTCCATCCTCATGACCAGGGCTTCTTGGGCTTTAGCATCCTTTAACCTCCATTTGGGGATTTCTGTTGCTTCAATGGGAAAATTTTCATTTCCACAGGTGATATCATACAATCCCTTTGATAATAGAGATACCCTTGCTTGGAACTTCCATATATTCCAATTTGTGTTATTCAACTTAATGGGAGAAAGGGCCTCCATATTGACCTCGTGGTATCGGAGTAGAAAGAACGCAGATCCTTCACAGATTACTATATTTTTGAAACACTAATAAGCCGTGACTGGGCCCATAACCTTTTGATCTTTTGATTTAGTGTTTCTTAATTAGCAATATAATAAAAGGATTAATGAAAGCTTTTTACTTAAACTCCAGAAGCTTTATTCCACAACAACGATACTTGCTAATATGCACATGTCTAACTGTCCATGCCGGAAACGGAAAACACAGTTCTTTCATTGACAGTCAGTGTCACCAATATACATTTAGTGGAAATGAAAAACAACCATAACACCATCATTTGATTGAACTACAACAACCTGGATAGCTTCGATACCATCGAGGAGGCAAAGGAGGTGACATCGGATGTAATCGAGGTTCAAAGACGAGGTGGCTTCACAATCAGAAACTGGGCGAGTAATTCCAAAGAAGTTCTGAGAAATATTCCGGAGGAATACAGAAGTAACCATCAAAAAAATATGAATCTCGAAAAAGAAGCAGTTCTACCAACCGAAAGAATTTTAGGTCTTTTCTGGAACCCTAACGAAGATACATTCTCCTTTTCAATTAAATGGAGCAACGAGGAGATTAGGACTTTGACACAGAAGAGTGTCACAAAAAGAGAAGTTTTGAAGGCAGTTATAAGTATTTTTGATCCATTCGGATTTTTGAGTAATTTTACCATCACAGCTAGGATCCTACTTCAACAAATTTGGCTGGGATGACGAGTTAACTTCAGAGTTGGAACTTAAATGGAAAAAATGGGTACGAAATATCGAAAGACTGACTAATCTGAGTATTCCAAGGTGCTACGTTCTGAATTTATTTGAAGCACAAGAAATTCAACTCCACATTTTTTGCGATGCGAGTGCCCAGGCTTTTGCCGCAGTTGCATACTTTCGAATCACAAAAAAAAATTCGATAGAAACTTCTTTCGTAATGGCAAAATCAAGAGTTTCACCTATCAAGAGCATCGTTTCGATTCCTAGACTTGAACTTCAAGCTGCAGTTTTGGGTAGCAGATTAGCAGTGACTATAAAAGAGAACCATAGTTTGAATATCCACAAATGTTTCTATTGGACTGATTCCAAAACAGTAGCTGGATGGATAAAAGCTAATCCAACTATTTTCAAGCCATTTGTTGCCCATCGAGTGTCTGAAATTGTAGAAAATACCGATGCTAGAGAATGGAATTGGATATCGACAAAAGAAAATGTTGCCGATGATGTCACGAGGGAAAATTATCAAAATGATTGGAAAACTGGTGGCAGATGGTTGGAAGGGCCTCCTTTCCTTAAGAATAAAACTGAAGAATGGCCCCAATATCAGATTCCCGATTTTGATACTTCGGAAAATAAAAAATGTTTTGTAGGTGTAACCGTTAAGGTGAATATAACAGAAGCCTTGCCAAAAATTACCAGATTCTCAAGGTGGTTAAAACTCATTCGTACAACAGCTTGGATGTTGAGATTTTTACAACAAGTCAGGAAGAAATCACCCATAGATGGAGAACTGACGACGAGCGAAGTGGAAATAGCCGAAAAACTATGGATAAGATGTGTTCAAAGTGAAGATTTTTCAGAAGAATTTCAGTCTCTTAAGTCAAGTGGAATGGTTGAATCATACAGCAAATTGTCCAAATTGTCTCCAATTTTAGATCACGAAGATATTATACGGGTCCGGAGCAGAATAATATATTCCAACGATTTAACGGATGATGCAAAATTTCCCATCATACTCGAGCCAAAAATTTATTTCACAAAATTACTAATTCGTTATTATCACAACAAAGCAGCACATAGTGGACAAGAATTTGTCGCCAACGAACTACGCCAACGATATTGGATTCTGAATATGAGGTCAGCGGTCAGAAATTCTTGGACAGAATGTCAGTTCTGCAAAAACAGAAGAGCAAAACCTGAAATTCCAGAGATGGACCCGCTGCCAGAATCCCGACTAGGTTCGTTCGTAAGACCTTTCACTACGACCGGTATGGACTATTTTGGACCTATGCAAGTTTCAATTGGCCGTAGACGTGAAAAGAGATATGGGGTACTCTTCACTTGCATGAGCACCCGTGCAGTTCATCTGGAAATAGCTCATTCTTTGACCACAGATTCGGCGATAATGGCAATCAGAAGATTAATCGGTCGAAGAGGATGCCCCAAGAGAATATTTTCAGATAATGGCACAAATCTACGAGGAGCAGAAAGAGAGCTGAAAAATGCAATAGAAAATTTTGACCAAAACAGAATGACATCAAGCATGACAACAAATAATATTGAATTTAACTTCATAACTCCTTCTGCTCCTCACATGGGTGGCAGCTGGGAGCGTTTAGTTAAATCGATAAAGATAACACTGAGTATCATCTTAAAAGATAAATCTCCACAAGAAGAAGTTTTACAAACTTTATTGATTGAAGCGGAAAGTTTAGTGAATAGTCGGCCTTTAGTTCACGTTTCACTGCACAATGCAGATAGTGAAGCACTCACACCGAACCATTTTTTGATAGGTACTTCCAGCGCAGCTCAGATCCCAGGAAAATTTGACGAGAATGATTTGGTCACAAGAAAACAGTGGAGAAAATCACAACTTTTGGCTGATCATTTTTGGCGACGCTGGATCAAGAAATATCTTCCTGTTCTAACAAAAAGAACGAAGTGGTTTTCATCTTCTAAAAGAAAAATTGGTGTTGGCGATGTAGTCATCATTATCGACTCGCAAGTTGCGAGAAACACATGGCCTAAAGGTATTGTCACTGCAGTATATCCCGGTGCAGATGGAAACATTAGAGTGGTCGATGTTAAAACAACTATTGGAACCTACAGACGACCTCTCACCAAATTATGTTTACTTGATCTGGAAGGAAATTATGAAAAGAAGTAATGATAGCTCATCACTGGGAGGGAGTGTTACTACGAACTTTCAATTTTATTGTAAATAAGTTATTTGTTGCTATGATTTATGTTAGAATCGAGTGTGTATGTTAAAAAAAAAGATGGATTGTCAAAAAATAAGACTCTTGTCCAGACACGAAAACTTTTCCTCCTAAAATTATAAAAAATCTAAATAACAGACGGTCATTACAGATAGTATTCTCAAAAATCTTGATATCCCATTCAACACAAGAATCTAGGAAACACACAAATCAGACCACCTAGCACAACAACTCAGCTTCACAGAAATACTTGATGACACTCTATACAGGGTGCGGCAGAGTAACTTGCTGATTTGAAAGGTGAATAAATGAAGTTATAGTTTTTATCTCGGTTTTTATATTGTACAAATGTTTTCGTTCAAAGTGGTTTTGAAAATCATATCAGACACATGGCGGCTATCATTCTACATTGATCCAAATGTTTTCTGGATCATTACGGATTGCAGGCATATAAGAATATTCTCACTTCCATCCTCAGATGACTTGACTAGAAATAACGAAATAACGAAATAATTAACAGGTTTGAAATCAGGGGATCTGCGGTCCATCCCGCCTATCCTCATATATGGAAAATGCTCATCAAAACCATAGATTAATTAATCTATGATCAAAACTCTAATAGACAAATGTACATATCTAATTATGAAGCATCTTCAGCTGACGATTACTTCAAAAAATCTACATTCATCCAATATTTAGATCATCTGATTTCATCCCTTGAAACGAGATTCTCAAAAGAACATGAAATGCTTTTTTCTTTGTTTAATATTTTGCCCAAGAATTCAAAATTACTAGATATTGAATCTTTCGCATCTAAGGTCGGCCATATTTATAACATTGAAGATTTTATGGAGCTCGATGCAGCCGTTCGGTCTTGACGATAATTTAATTGATTCCACATCTTTTTTGAAATTTTTCGATAGTCACCGTTAGAGTAATTTTTCTCACAATAAATCTAACCGTAGATGGAAATGTGATACATATTCTAAAAGAGCAACTCCTCTAATGAAAATCTGAAGATTTTATGGAGCTCGTTGCAGCCGTTCGGTCTTGACGATCATTTAATTGATTCCATCTTTTTGGAAATCTTTCGATAGTCACCGTTAGAGTAATTTTTCTTTCAATAAAACTAACCGTAAATGGAAATGAGATACATATTCTGAAAGAGCAACTCCTCTAGTTAAAAATCTGAATATTTTATGGAGCTCGATGCAGCCGTTCGGTCTTGACGATCATTTAATTTATTCCATCTTCTTGGAAATTTTTCGATGGTCACCGTTAGAGTAATTTTTCTTTCAATAAAACTAACCGTTAATGGAAATGAGATACATATTCTGAAAGAGCAACTCCTCTAGTTAAAAATCTGAAGATTTTATGGAGCTCGATGCAGCCGTTCGGTCTTGACGATCATTTAATTGATTCCATATTTTTAGAAATTTTTCGATAGTCACCGTTAGAGTAATTTTTCTTTCAATTAAACTAACCGTTTATGAAAATGAGATATATATTCTGAAAGAGCAACTCCTCTAGTTAAAAATCTGAAGATTTTATGGAGCTCGAATCAGCCGTTCGATCTTGACGATCATTTAATTGATTCCATCTTTTTGGAAATTTTTCGATAGTCACCGTTAGAGTAATTTTTCTTTCAATAAAACTAAGCGTAGATGATATTTTGCCACCCTGAGAAAAATTTCTGCGGGCGCCCATGTTTGTCTACCGCGAATTCGCAATCTCTATATTGAGACTCTGAGCAATAGATGATGCTTTGGAAAAAATTTCTGTTCCTCATCGGAACGATATTTTCCACATATATCGATAATAAAATTCATGTGACGTTGAACATCTACAAAATTGATAAAAACATCTTGTAATGTATTTGCTATTGGTTCCAATATATTTGAATATTTACTTGCTACCGTTAAACAAACCACAAAAGTGAAAGAGTTAATTGCAGCTCATAACTGAGCAGCTCTTTTTGTTGTTGAAGAATTCATTGAAATTTCTTTTTGAATATAGTTTCAAAGTTTTCAGCGAAAACTCGCTAAGATTTATATCTAGCTGACCAATGAGTTTCACAAAACAAAGGATAATACTGAAGATGTTGTGCTGAAAAAAAATAAGGCGATCAGAATATCAGGGGGGGGCATGGACCCCATTGAAACTAGTAGAACGAATTCTCGAAATTGAAATTCTCTTTTCTCTTTTTGTGTATTGTGTTCGGTATACCTCCTATTGCTTCAACCCCTGGAAACTTGCACGTTCTAGCAACATCAACTAGTAAAATCATTTTTTCTAAAACCGTGCGCTTTTAACCTTTTTCCCGGACGCGTCTCAAGTTGCAAAGAGTCACTTTCCCAAAAGGTGCGGGAAAAACGCCTGCTATTCCTTTGCCGCACACAAATGCGTTATGTTTTAGTGGTCAGTTCAAAAAGAGAAAATGCATATCTTACGTCATAAACCATTAATTTATATGGGGTTTTCATAATAATTCAAGCAGTTCGTCATCTCGGAAGGTCAGAAATTTTATTCGTTAAACAAAAACAAAATAAAAAAAATTTTTCATTGAAGAACAAATATTCATTCATCTTATTAACTTTCCGAGGTGCAATTATCTCTTCTATGTTATCACTCACGTGAAATGATAGCATTCTATTTTCGCCTATATTGAAGGTAATTCAAAAGTATAACACCGCTGACCAAGTTGCACAGTTTCACTTAAAATATTACCAATCGATAAGAAATAAGCTTACACAGCAAGGTCGCATTACATTTTTGTATTAAAACAGAAAAAAAAACATCCTGAGCGACAAAACAGAAATCATAAAAAAATTATAAAAATTCAAAAATAAGGACAACAAATAGAACTTTGCCTAGGATACAAAAGGATATGGTGATCTGCTATACATCGAAGGTGTTATTGCTGCGCAATACGTTTTTGGATATCACAAACTCAGTTGAATTTGTACAATTTATATCAGAAATTAATACGATCCAATATTCAATATACCATCATAGCACACACATTTCAGTTCTTTACATAATATTCATAGAATTTTCAGAACTACAACTAAAAAAACCTTACAGAGGTATACAAGCCCTATATGTTAGCCTGTGAGTATAGTTTCTTTATACTTTTTTAATGATTTCTTTATGATATGGTCTCTTTATGACTCACAGCAGGTTTCATTAAACTTCGACCGAGACTTCGACTTTACAAACAACAATTTGACAGTCACTCGATATCGAAATCAATAAAAACTTCACAGTCCTCAATTGACTTGCAGTGAAATGTTCACTGAACATACTGTAGTCAGTAGTGTTTGCTGAAGTCATTGTCTTTACGCCCTGAAAATTGTATTCACTTAGGTGCACTGAAAATAAAAATCAGTGACCGAGTCACGTGTTACCAGTTTTAATGCTTACATACATTACCATTTTTCTTAGTAAACTAAAAAGTTTTATTTCAGAAAAAGAAAAGCCATTATTTTTTGATCCACAGTTCTTCGCCATGCAATAATTCTCGAACGATATTTTGAGGTTTTCACCGAGATATTAGACAAAAAATTCAATAATCGGCAGCTAGAAGGGGCTAGCTAAACAAAAAGCGGTACCTACGAGAATCAAAATATTCAAAACCTCTTTGATCGAAATGGCCATATTAAATTTCATATCAAAATTTCATTAGCTTTTGCAAATGAACCTCAAATTAATATTTTAACTTTAAAACAGTCTTAGGGTCTTACGGCCGGTTTCATAATCAAACCTAAATAACCTTTAATTTTGAAGCTTCTTTCAACCCTACTAAAAATGACACTAAAAGAAGCTTTAAACTTAAAGTGACTTCAAATTTGATTATGAAACTGGACGTTAGTAATACACTTGAAACAAAAGATGGCGCTCACATCAGTTTAGTCGCTTCGTTTCCCATCCTTCTACTCTATAATAATCTTTGTTGGAATGCTACAAAATTTACTACAAAATAAAGAATTACTCCTGAAAAATTAAAAACTACGGGGAACTAGCAAAAAACGAAAGTAAACAGATGCAGATGAAACTTTCAGAAATACGGTGAGGAAAGTAACCTGCCAAAGTCAACCTCGACCATCTTATGGTATGCAGTCAACATCGACAAACAACACCCCAACGCCAAAAATCAAATAGATCGATTGGACAAATATAAATCAGACCGTAAACAAAGGAGATACTGATGAAAATGAATAGACAACTGTATCGAAAAGAAGATCAAAAACGAATAATACCACACGTTGCGGATTGAAAACAGCTGATGAAAATACACCGATCCAAGGGGCCATTCGAAGACAATGGATAAAATAATAATTAACATCATCATCGGATCTACAGGACACTTCTCTTATGTCACCATCGGCATCTTGAAGGAAGTTTCAGGGAAATACAATTTCCTGGCACAAATCAGCGGTCCAGAGTACGTCTATGGATATTCTTCAGCCTATCTGCACTGCAGTCCTAAGAAATAAGGTTTATCCTCACAGAAACCACACACCAACAACAAATTAGCATATTTATTTGTGTGGAATTCCACTATTTTTCATTCAAGTAGGCTACAACAATATCTAAGACATACTGGACGTACTTACATGACAACTCATGCATAAAAACAATGCTTAGAAGTGGAATAAAGGAATAAAGCAATAAGCAACAATAATAATTTTTGGCCTGCCTGGCAGATATCTAGTGAATGGCTTCTTAAGTAGCCACCGTAACGACGTAGATCGTGCAACTGTGCCTGTGTCCTCTATCTTTTTTTTTCACACATCCTATATAGGGGTGCTCCTTCTGCTCTTATTTCTCTACCCCTCACTCAAACTGAGAAAGGGCAACACAAGCCCATGAAAATGATGATCAAGAGAAGCCTCGAAAAATAGTCGCTGCCGGGTATTGTCAGAGCATGTCTAGAGCCGGCGCTGGACATGACAGCATGCGGGACATCAGTGGCAGGATGCTGAGGAAGCGGGTTCCGCGAAAGAAGCTACAACTCCAAATCACAAACAACAACCAGCAAGTCAAATTGATGAGATTTCGTCTATGTTCTTCAAAAGATGTAGTAACAGCCTGGCCGTTCCTTTATGTCATCTGTTTAACCTTTCGATCGAGATGGGAATTTACCTTGAGCTTTGGAAATCAGTTTATGTTATACCTGTTTTTAAAAGTGGGGACAAGAGTGATATCAGAAATTACAGACCTATTTGTAAGGCTTCCTATATACCTAAGATAATTGATTCCATGGTCACAAAAACTTACACCCCTTTTCAAACATATATTTATAGAGGAACAACATGGCTTCATTGCCGGGAGGTCGATGACAACAAATTTAGTTACTTACGCGGACATCATTATCGGTGCTATGAAGGACAGATTTCAAGTTGATTCAATTTACACTGATTTCGCGAAGGCCTTCGATAAGGTTGCCCTAATAGAAAGATTTAAGAAACTTGGGATTCGTGAACCATTTCTAGGTTGGTTGTCGGATCGTATTCGGGGAATCAGGCTGAAAGAAAAAGTTTCTGATGTTTTCTCCAGGGAATTCTTGGCTGAATCAGGTGTTCCTCAGGGCTCGCAATTGTCACCTTTGCTTTACTTGTGTTTCATTAATGACATTAAATGCTTTTTGAAATTCTGCTGTTTCCTTCTATTTGCGGACGACTTAAAATTATTCCGCATTATAAAAAATATTCATGATTGTATATTATTCCATGAATATTTAAATACCCTGGCGAAATGGTACCGTTTTAATGAGATTGAGTTCAACATCGATAAATGTGAAATCATGAGATTTCACAGATCAAAAGAAGCTATAGTATTTAACTACTGGATAGATAATGAAGCATTGAACCGTGTTGCGGTTGTGAGGGATCTCGGGGTAGTTTTAGACAGAAAATTTGATTTCATTGAGTCCAAACTATAGTGGGAAGGGCATCAAGAATGTTAGGTTTCATCAAAAGAAATATGAATGGCTTTGAAGATATTCAGGCAATTAAACTGGTTTATTTAGCTCATGTAAGATCTATATTAGAATATTCTACTGTAGTATGGTCACCATTGTATGATATACATGTAAATAGTCTAGAAAGAGTGCAAAAAAAATTCCTGAAGTGGATTGCCTTCAAGCTTGATATTCCATATTCAGATATTATTTATGGTGAACTTAATTATATGTTGGGACTTCAAACTCTCGCTGTCAGTGAAAAAACTTTGATTTAATGTTTGTATTTAAAAGATTGAATAATTTCACTGATTGCTCTTATGTACTTGAGAGAATTGGCCTTAATGCCACTACAGTCTCCCTTAGGAAAAGAGAACAATTTTTTATTAATTTTTGTCCCACTAACTATAGTTTTCATAATCCTATAGAGCCCTAAGAAAGGCGAATAGGCGAAATGTTGACTTGTGGAATACATATGCCTATATTTGATATAAAGAAATATTTCACAAGTTAAACATAATTCTATGCTATAGTCTTGGTTTGTTTGTTTATTTTTTTGGTAATATTATTGATCCAATTAGGTTATATTTTTTTTACGATATTGTTTTTGTATAGATTTAGGTATTTTTGGAACTGATTAATTTGTAAAATGGCTTGTTCCGTTTGAATAAATAAATAAATAAATCACTGGACTAGGGCAGAACACAAACAACTATAGGCAAAAGTTTAGAGAGCATCATTCATAATAACCTACTAGATAGGCACATCGAAACTGTTTACAAACGCAGAGACCTCGAGGAAAAGAGAAGACAATGGAAGTTGAAAGATATCAAAACCATCCCTATTGTCGTTTCATCAACAGGCCTGATACCGAAGAAACTATCAGAGAATTTGAAGAAACTTGAATTGAACAAAAGTGTCTACAGATTCATCCAGAAAGTGGTACTGCTAGGGATTTCGAGAACAGTGAGCAAGTTCCTGGGAAATGCAGAAGAACATGGAAGAGAGCAGCATCCACTTCGACAATGAATGCGGGGACATCAAGAACCCAACGTACTCCAAGGACAAGAAGAGGAAACAGGACTCGATCGATATCAGGCAGCCGAGGAGCAGCCCGGATCAGACCACCACCATGAGCCCGAAAACAGGCAAAAGGCTCCAACAGAGCTTGATCTGCATAGTCCTGAATCCCTTGTCTCATAGATTGAATTCTACGGACTACGGATTTGCCATCAAGGGCGGTAACTGATGCTGAAAATTGTAAAAGAGTTCTCCGACGATATCAAAATTAAGTTTGGACTGGAAAAATATCGTCTACTCAATACGAAGAGAGACAAAATAGTAGACCATACATTCAAACTCATGAAAGGTGCGGAAGGAAAGGGATAATAAGTAAAAGAATCTCGGTATGAAACAAGCTAGCTAGACGGATCAATCGGACCCAGATGAAAGGAGGAATATTATCATTAGTCGGCTTTCACTCACACTGGACACTTCGATATAGTTCAAGAATTGTAAGATGTAAGAGGAATAAATCTGAAAAAAGTACAAGTGATTCCAACAACCACATCACACTGTTGGATGTCAAAAAGTCCTGCAAGAGGCATTACACAGCTTCTAATAAAGGTAAAAAATTTCAAAAATTTTAATGTGGAATATTTAATAAAAGTCAGTGTATTTTGAGGACTTTGGGAATAATGAACCCTTATGTGCTTTTACTCAAATCTGAGTATGTTAAGTTGTGAGGGGTTAAAATTTCAAAAGTATTTTAATTCTAAGGATAAATAATGTTGATAGTTGATTTCGTAATTTTAAGGCCACTCAAGAACGAATTAAGTTGATAATATGAAATAATATTGCCAATGAAGCTAACTTCCAAGTTGACCCCTATTTTCAAACAAAAATCATATTTACAAATTGTAGTTATGATTGTTTTACTACAACCTTAATTCACAACAAGAACATGTTTGAATTGAAAATATTTAGAACCAGATTTCAACAAATTCCTTAAATGAGTGTTTCCATAATAGTAATAATAAAAAAACCTCATTAATCCTAAAAGACATCACAAACAATGAGTAGGACAAGTTTAAGGAAGAAAGAGGAAAAATAAAATAAAATGAAATAAACATCGAATTTGGCAAACTGCATATCGAAAGAATATATACCACTAGGCAAATACAGAAGAAGTATTCCTCGAAACTATAATAGGAATCATCCATTAACAATTTTTACTTCACATTTTTGACATTCATCGATCTGAGGTTATTGTCCAAATGTTTGTAATGCTTGATTATGATAAAACTTAGCAGTAAGGCGTATGTAAGGTTCATTATCAACAATAATGAGACAATAGAAGGCTGATAATTGAATTCTTGATAACCAAAATAATAGATGTATTAAAACATTTATCTAGTTATTTTTATCTTATTAACAACAATAAGACGGATAGATGGCTGATGATCAAATTCTGGAAAATTAAAATAATGGATGTATGGGCATAAGTAATAAAATTCTTTTGAATTAACTTTTGATAATTTTCATGAATTAATTACCCATAAAATTTAGGTAGAGTTCCTTATGTATGTTCTAATTCCAGAATTATACTTTCATGATTATCATTAGCATCAAACATTTTACATAAAAAAAAGCTCTTCAAAAAATAGTATCTTTCACTCAATCTCCACTCAGTTGATACTGATATTGCCACCCACCTTACTGCTGTCAATCAGTTCCTTTGAGGCTTACCAATTCTAGTCAGATCACTTTCCGAACAAAGTGTTTTCAAGAAACAAACAAAGACTGTCGGTGACCTAGGTAGTATAAAAAAATTTTTGTGATAGTTTTGCACAAACTAAGAAGCAGTACCTACTTTATTTAGGCCAGACTTAAAAACCATCATTCAATCATGAAGTTGAATGGTGTTAAATCAAAGCTTGTTGAAATTCCACATGAATTCACAAGCTTACCAAATCAGATGATATTATTTTTCTACAAAATGTTCATTCTATCGACACCAGCTTGAAACATTGAAACATTGGGTGTCAAGATCATAACAAAAACCGATGATGGCATAAATACTTTTTATACCGTTCTGATTTAAAGATAGTTATATAGTTATAGTTATAGTGAGAAGGAGTTACAGTTCACTGCGACCTTGAGGTCTATTGTGCCCCCTAACAGAGCTTGTTCTCATCGTGATTTAAAGATATATTACCGTCTAAATTAAATCATTGTAAGTAAGCAAAAAGCATATATTCTCTTCCTATACTTTTGAGATATTGAACATAACTGTGGAAAACGCGGATGTTTTTGCTTTGTTCATCCTAAACCAACATAAAAATAATAATTCAACCAGAATCAAGTGTGGGTAGGGAATATAAATCGCATGATTTTACCTGCAATTCCGAAGTTGGTTGACTGTGTTCTGGCATATTTAGTGCAATTATTTCTGATGAAAGATCTAAGCCCATAAAATCTTTCAGTGCTGGATAAACATTAGCAAGATGAGTGGGTGAGGAGGTATTATTCATATTACTAGTATTTGGTATATTTTGATATCCAACGTTGTTAGAAACTGTTTGCACCAAACTATGTTGGGCTTTCATGAGCTGGTCGATTTTCATATCCTCTAAGCTTGGATAAAGCGACATTTTCAGCTGAAATTAATGACTAATGGTAATGGAAATGGTTACTGTGGATGAAGAATATAAATAAATATTTCTGAACCAAACATATGAAAAATATTAATGAAGCTCACTTTGTAAAACTTAAAACCTTATGATGATATTAAACAATGAATTGATAGGTGCAATGGTGCAAAATCGATCATACGCGAAAGAAAACTGCTTGGACTGCAAATAATCGGAAGAAAAACAAGTTAGAATTTGTTAGTTGTTTATCTTTATGAATGTTCATAGAGAATAATTCAAGAGCACTGTCAGTTCTAAGTTTTTCTTCGTTAAACTCTTCCAAAGATTCCTCTTTGTTAATATTCAGTATTTGACAAGAAGATATTGATGTAAATTGTCTCTTGATACCCAATACCTATACATAATAATATATTATTAGGAAGTTAGGTCTATGAATCCAATTAAGAAGCGTATCCAACTACCGATGAGGGCGCTGCGACTAGCAAAGACATACATTGACTATACACTCCTACTATATACCTACTATATCCTACTATATATATATATATATAATATATTATATTAGTGTTCTGTGCTATATACTATTTATAGTCACTACACAGAGACATACAGTGTTTGATAAAGTCACTGTACAGAGACAGGTTGTCTCAGGTAACTAGTAAAAAAATGCAGTGACTTACGTCCAGTTGAAGGAAATTTAATACTCCATCAAAATTTTAATCCTTCATTTTTCCCTACAAAAATGAAAGTTTTAAATTCTGATAGGGCATCAAATCTTAATGGACTTTCCTGCAACTGGGCCTCTAGTGACTATGGGCAGAGGCGCCGACTCCGTGGGTGCACGGGGGCCTTAGCACCCCCCAGATATAATGTGGGGGTGCTAGCCAGTAAAATTTTCACAAATTTAATTTTGGTGTTCTTTGGCCTTCCCAATTTGTAAATAAAATATTTATCGTATATGTTTTGTTTCGTAGAGTATTAGTACATATGCAGTAATATCAAATCATTAAAATAACAGTTGTAAAAACAAAAGCTGAAGATTGTGATTATAAAAGTTGTGAACTGAGCTCAATAAAAAAAATAATGAAATGTGAATCAAGCTGTACACTAAAAAAAAATTCCTAATAAACCTCTTTTCTTAGGAGTTTTTCAAACGTGACTCTGAATTTATTCATTTTTCATAAAAAAGATGTTTTTTCGAACAGTTGATCTCTTGAGGAATTCGTTCGCTACAGTTTCAAAGTTCTATTTGCCTGCTTTTTCCTTGTGCATGTTGGACATGTCGTTCAATTTGCTTGTACCATAGTACCGGGCAGATATGTTTTCAATCTCCTCATTGCAATGAGGATAAACACAACAATTGTCCTTTGCCGGACAAAGGACTTCCATTGGATATCCCATGGATATCCGTTGTCACCAATTTGGATGTCCAATGGCCATATTTGGTCAAATATGACCTTATTCTGGAAATGAATTGTACCAAAATGGACAAACAATGGACATTCGATGGACGTTGCCTGGACAGCTGATGGATATTAACTGGATATTTTGTCGATATGACGTCCATAACTAGCTCAGTTTACATCCATTAAAAGATTCAGTTGATCTTGATCAGATATTTTTCTGACAAAAATACACCCTCATTCTAGAATAATCTTTCAGTTTCATTTTAAGTAATTTTGATTTTGGAGAGAAATATTTTAAGTTTCCAATTCAGGATTCCGGCATCTTTTGGAATTGTAAACATTCCGCACCGTTTTTATTCCATTTTCAGTTCTGAAAAACGATGTCGTACCGTATAAAACATCCTGAATTGGAAGATAACCGTGTTTTTGTTCGCTTGCAGAGATAAGTCGAAATTAAGACGTCTTCATCGACGCAAATTTCACCGAATTTCGACAGTCGGGGCACATCTGATTTCCGCACCCCCCCTGTGGGTATAAAATCAGATGTTCCCCCGCAGGTCACTTCACTTACGATTAATTGCCTTTCCTAAGCCTATAGTGCCGCCCGGCGTAGTAGATTAGCTTTCTGCCGTTGAATTTTATTAGAAGATTTCTTTTGAGTTTCGTTTTCACCATTCAGAATATAAATTGTCATTTTTTTTCTTCATGGTATTGGGTGATAATTTTTTGGTTTTCTGGGAATTCACGAGTGCAAGTGGCCAACCGAAACCATAGGTAAGACGACACTCTGCCATTTTTTTTTTCTTTTTTTTTTCTCCTTTATATCATTGGAACTTCAGTCTCCCTTCATCCCTTACTCCCCGGTTTGAGTTCCACTCCTACTGCTGAAGCACCCCGCTGGCGTGGATACTCAGGGGGTGCAGAACGCACTTTGGAGTGGCGAAAAACTTCCTTCATGCCTTACTCTCTAGTTTAAGTTCCACTCCTACTGCTGAAGCACCCGGCTGGCGTGGATACTCAGGGGGTGCGGAAAGCACTTTGGTGTGGCGAAAAACTTCCTTCATGCCTTACTCCCTAGTTTAAGTTCCACTAATACTGCTGAAGCACCCGGCTGGCGTGGATACTCAGGGGGTGCGGAAAGCACTTTGGTGTGGCGAAAAACTTCCTCCATCCCTTACCACCCCGGGTTAATTTCCACCCCTAGTTCTGAAGCACCCCGCTGGCGTGGATACTCAGGGGGTGCGGAAAGCACTTTGGAGTGGCTAACCCTCTTTCCTCCCTCGTTTATCCGTCGCTCACCACTGCTGTTATCGAAGAACCCCGCTGGCGTGGATACTCAGGGGGCGAAGAACGCATCTATGGGTGAGCTGTCGGAAATCTGTGCCGTCTTGTTTCATCCCCGAACCTAGCTGAAGTCCGATACATCTTTTGCCGTATTATAACGAGTCTTGAGTTCACATAGGATTAGGTGGAGTTCACGAACCATAATGGATCTTCAACGGTCGCTATGGTTATGCCAGCCAACTGAAAATTCAACAGTGAATCGAAAAGCAGGGAAAAGAATTGATATTTTTTTTCACGTTATATTCATGTGAATAGCGACATATGATACATTTTTGAAATCAGCAAAAAAATTGCAAGAAGATGAGAGAACTTTCAATCATCACTGGTATTCGTGTCCTGACTTTTTAAATAATCGACCATGTAGTGGCAAAGAGGACAGAGGAAAATAAAAATCCTTAATGAGATGCCGACGTTTCGACCTTTATTTCTGGTCTTTTTCAAGGCTGGAAACAGAACGACATTGAAAGTATGGGGCGCAACATAGTGCCATAATATAAAAACAGTATAATCTAGTAAGTGTAGAAATAAAACACAATATACAATACCACACAATACAATATACAATAGAGTAATATAAAAAACATACTTAAAAACACATACCTATTCATATGGATTATCCCTCATAATATTCTGAGGTGGACATAAAACTGTGTCGTCAATTCTTTTAAAAACTCAATATAAAGGTCCATTTGTCAATAGATAAAAATTATTCAAAATCTTTCATTTCCTACAATAAACAACTGAACCAGACTCCGTATTATCTGACATATACAGAGCATCGAGCGTCATATGGTAATCTAATATCACAGTAGCAGGTATGTTCCTGAAATTCTTCAAGAACGAATCATCCGTTTATACCTCTCTAAAATATTGTGATATATTGTGCTCAAATTCTGTACATCAGTCCTCAAATTCACCGTCTCGTTCAAAGAAATATGAATCATTTCACTGATACATCTCCTTTTATAATTTTTTTCCTTTTCTAAGATAGTGACGTTCTCGAAATCGAAATTGTGGTTTTCGTTGAAGTGATGGGCAGCTAGAGCGGTTTTTTCATTTTTATCTTTATTAATGGGTCTACAATCATATCTGTGCTGGTAGACTCTATTTTTAAGATACTGTTTGGTCATACCTATGTAGCATCTGCTGCAGTCTTTACAAGGGATTTTGTATATTAATTCCGACTGTAAATCATCTGGAGTTTTATCTTTGATTTTCGAGAAGAGGGAACTGACGCATTTCAGTGGATAGAAAGCCAGTCTTGTAGAAGGGTTAGTTTGTTGTAATGCTCTACTCATGTTTTCAGATAAACCCTGTATATAAGGAAAACGGTAATATCTGGTTCGTCCATCACCTCTCGAGCCTGCATTGTCAGTGAGCACTTTCCTTTTATATTGATTAAGAACACGTTTGACCAAGGTTGTTGGGTAATTGTTTTTTGTTAGTAATTCAGTTATTTTTAGTTCATTTTCTCTGTGAAATCTTTCATCACTCAAATGAATAGCACGGAACATCAAGTTTGTTATCGTTGCTATCTTTTGGGATGTGGGGTGTTGTGATCGGTAGTTCAACATTCTACCAGACGAGGTGGGTTTGGTATACCAATTGGTGCTTATAGTTCCATCTTCGTTCCGAATCAACAGTATATCTAAAAATGGTATTGTTGCCTCGGACTCCCGTTCAATGGTGAATTGCAATTTATGATGAACGTTATTGAATTTGAGGAGTAATTCGTCAGATTTCCCTTTCGGTATTGAGAAAATAGTGTCATCTACATATAATTTAATGAAGTGGACATCAAAGGTCAGCGTTCTTAAGCTTATCGTTATTACTTCATCCATAACCAAGGCGGCTAGTGTGCCGCTAGCCGGATTTCCCATGGCTGCGCCATCAATCTGCACATATATTACACCGTTAAAGGAGAAGTAACTAGAGTCAAAAATGTACTCAACCATTTTGCAAAATAAATTTTGTGGAATTGTTGTATATGCAGATATATACTGCCATCGTTTCTTTATAATGTGCAAAACTAGGGCTTTAGGAATATTAGTATACAACGATATAACGTCGAGTGACACCCATTCACTTTCCTTAGGTACTCTAATTTCCTTGACGAAGTCTACAAAATCTTTGGAATTCGATATATTGTATTCGAATGATGTAGTGACAGGGGATAAAATATCATGCATATATTTGGACAGGTTGTATGATGGAGCACCTATACAACTGACCACAGGTCTAATGGAAATATTCTCCTTGTGAGTTTTTCTAAGGCCATATAACTTTGGAATAACCGAGTTATGACATTTTAGATGTTTCGCTTTCATTTCAATTATAATTTATTTGAAAAATCAGGAATCCCTGTCGTATCTCGAAAATGACTGGATCAAAAATTTCATTAATATCATATTCGAATTCCTCATAAAAAAGTGCCTGTAGAATGACAACGGATTTCGAATTCGAGTTCAAATGAGCGATTTATTCAGCTTCATTGAAAATGACAATTTCTCGATTTTCGTTCATAACTCAAAATCTATGAACGTTAGGCTAGATCTGTTTTCAGTTTTAGATTAGTCGAGAAAAAAGAGCTCGGAAATGTGTCGTCCGTTTTCTTCTGGCTGCTATAGTTCTCGAGATCCCTTCAGTAGACAACGAATTTTGTCCACCCAGTACAGTATTAGATCGAAGTGGCTTATCCGGTACATTCCTGTATGACCATAAGACTTCCATTGCACTTAAGATAAGGGACGTCGTCGGACATCCGTATAACAAATGTAATGTAACCAATATATATTAGTTTACCTAACCTAACTCTACAGGGAGATTCATGACTATTGGGACATAGGCTAAGGGCAGATTGTTTGGACCAAAATATGGCTATAGGACCAAATTTGGTCCTATTGCCTATCGCCGGTATATTAATATACCTCAATGAAATATTGCTGTGGGAAAAGATAGAGGGCGCTAAGGTTGAATTTTTCATAAGGGGACAGAATAATATTTTCTTCGAAATTCGAAAGTCCTTTATTAAAAGAATTAGAAGAGGCATAGAAGTCGGAGGAGGCCACGTAGAACATTTAATTTAAGTTCATTATTTTTATGTTACATTGTTTTTAATTATGCTCCATCGTCGAAATAAATAAATATAATGAATAAATCGTTTCTTCAAATCCCCTTCCGGTGGTCTGAACTGTTCAATTGTGTTTTTCTTAAAAACGGATGAAAAAATATACAGTGAAATTATTAACAAAAAACGAAAAAAAATTAAATTTTAACGCCCTCTATCTTTTTCCACAGCAATATTTTATTGAGGTAAATTTGGTCCTAGCGCCATATTTTGGTCGAAACAATCTGCCCTTAGCCTATGTCCCAATAGTAATGGATCACCCTGACACCCTGTATAATCTTTGATTGTCATGGACTATGTGTTGGATGGGATAATACCTACCTAGATTGAATAACACGTTACCTTTCATAAAAAAGTAAGTAGATGACATAATCACCGCTGTACCTAAAGACAGGAAAAATCATATAGGTACAATGATAATTTAACAAATTTAACCAGTAGGTACATTCAATTCACCATGGAATAAGAGGTCTGCTAGCAGCTATAGGTATACACTAGGATAAGGAAAATAAGTGTAAGCGGTTGAAGCTGTCTTACATCATGATTACGCTACAAGGAATGCTCAGACGTTTTAATTTCCGAAGCATAGAACCTACAAATTCGAATGCAACCTTCGTATTAAATTATTCAATTATACCACCTTCGGTTAAAATTCGAATTCTAATACGCAGAAAAAAAAATCTAGAACCTTCCTTTGAAGAAAGGTTTTTACTCTTTTTAAGAATATTTGTGTGACTTTTTAGTGGCTTATGGCCGTATGGCCATGCACCTTTTCATTAAACGAAAATTAAGCTCTTACGAGGTTTAAGCATAGATTTTCTAGGAAAAAAGAAATTAGTTTCTAGACTGACTTGTCCCATACCCCATACCATTGAACTAAAGAAAGAAATGGAAGGGACCCGCAGTTCAGCAAATCGGCAGAAAGTGTGTCCAAAAGTGTGGGAGTGAGAAAGACTATTGGTGGGTATCCGTTCTCTCTCTTTTAGATGTTTTGTTTACATCAATCAGCTGACGGTTTTGTTGATTACCCAGTTTAAATTAGTTTTTGGGATGATTTCTGTTGTGTTCAATTGGAAACGAGATCTTAAAGTGTTCAGAATGCTAAAACTCACGATTAATATTCGCTTGAAACTTGAAAAAACTCAAATAAATCGGGAAATCCCACTCGAAAACCTTTAAGTATCTGGATTTTCGGTTTCTGAGAAATATGAATCTAGTGAAGGGACAGATTACCTTTACCTGGCCACCCGAAGAAATTAAAAGGGTTGAAACTGTCTGAAAAGACCTCTTTCGATTTTAACTGTCCTCTGAGTAAGTAATCTTCAGAATTGAAGTTGTTCGTGAATTTGTGGTATAAAAGTTTTAGAGAAAGTATTTTATAGGTTTTTGTGTTTTTCGAATCATTGTTGCCTCCATCAACATCAGTACTGTTTGCAGTCACGCAAAATTGGTAAATTTCAGAATCTTGTTACAACGATGGTTGTAACAAGTTTCTAAAGGATGCTCCAATGAGCAGAACAAAAATGAGACAAAGAGTTTCCACAGGTAGGCCTATTTTAAATATTTTTATTATGAGATCCCTTTTTGTGACTTCAAAAGCATTATACATTACTTTATTTTAGGTTTCCTTTTAAACGCCCAGATATTTTGGAACTTTGGATTACTGCTGTAATTGGTATCCCTCAAAGTATAGTAGAATATGTGAAGATTACCTTTATAATCCAAGTTATACAAGAAAAATATTGAAACTTGATGCTGTACCAAGTGTATTCAATAATATCCCAAGACATTCAAGGATCATGGAATACTTACAGTTCCATCACTCTTCATATACAACTCACTGTGTTAGATGCATCAGAAGTGGAAGAACTTTCCGACCAATTCTATAAATCATGCATATGAAACAAGAAATAAAGACTCCTTGCAGATTCCAGTGCACCATCTGAAGCGCATAGACCAGGGCATGGACTTCTGGGGCCCCAAACTAAATAATAAACTTCCTTCTGAGTTTCATGACAAGTCCTTGATGAACTTTAAGAGAGAAGTGAAAAGGTTGCTTTTAAATGAAACTATATATTCTATAGAAGAGTTCTTATGGAGAAAGAATATGTGATGAGGATTGTTTTTTATTCCTATTGTGTTTGTATGCATGTTGTTACCACTGTGATATTTTATATCTGTTCATTACTGTCGACACCATTTGTAATATTAATTGCAAACGAAGATCCATCTAATCTAATCTAATCCGATGAGAAGCAGAGCGCATGTAAGTTTTCGAGTGAATTTAAATTATTTGAAATCAATAATTTTCTTTTTCGTTGTAGACTATTACTGAAGATATATGTAAACTATTATATATATTGTATATAATAAAAATATAGAAATAATTGACACTTGTTTTTTTTTGGACAACGCTTCTTAATTAACTTGAAATTCAGTATAGTAGAAGGAAAATATGTATGTTCAACATCTAGATTAAAGCCTTGATGAATATCACATGATTATATTCTTTCACAATATACTAATCTAGTTAAAATGAACAAATTTCTGTTCTTTTCATACAAAAAAAAACTTATTAAATTCCGTCTGCACTGCTCTGAAAAATATTATGATCAACATCGCAAAATTAACTCAGAAAACGTCTTGAATTGATAAAAAATATGATTCCAATCATCACAGTTCGAGAAACGAGTCCAAAATTTCAGATATCCCTATCTCATTGTTGCAGGTATTTGGCAAAAAAATTATTAAATTCCTTCTACACTACTATGAAAAATATAATTCACATCGCATATAGGTTATCTATGATCGCATAATCAACTCGGAAAACGTCCTGATTTGATAAAAAATACGATTCAAATCAGAAAAACGAAACGTCAAAAATTTAAATTCAAACTTTAATAGGTTATCTCTCCTTGCGCAAGTACAGAGAGAGAAAGATATACATCCAATTGTCTATTTCAGTCGGCCTCACTTTTGCTGACCCGAGAATCCCTTCCATTTCTTTCTTTAGTTCAATGCCCCATACACAATGTAGTGTCTCTACACTACATTGTGTATGTATTATTATTATTACATTACTGTACCTTGAACACGACTTGAATTCGAAGATTTATAAAGTAATCCCGAATTATAACTCGGGGTTTCGAGTATTTTAATTCGGTATTGAAAATAGAATTATTCCGTGAGTTTCGTCTTTGTATACTGAACCGTACACAATTATATGCAGCACTTCGTTTTAATTTTCAATGAAAACATTTATTGGCATAATTGAAAGTATTATTTTCAGTGGATTTATATTCACAATTGAATTGTTTTCTACGTTGCACTATATGAATTGCTTTTCAGACTGTGCGTTTGTGAAAGGTTTATTCCCATTCATTGTGAAGATCCAGAAGTGGAGGTGACAAATTGGGCGATCAATGCTGCGATAGAGTATATTGCTTTGAAAATCTGTAACAAAAATTTCACAGTTAGAATCCATTTGTGCCTCTCGAATGATTAAATCATATATCATCAAGAGGAAAACGAAGGAGTGAAAGGATGTAGAGGTACCTGCTTGAACAGATATTATGCCAAACCTAAATTTAATTAATGTTCATTCTCAGAGCTTCTATATACTTTTAGACAGCTTCAGAGCTTCATCGCAATTAGAAGCGATAAATAAATAATGATTTTTTTGCATTTCTAGTGTACAGGTTTTGTTTATTCCATACATTTGCATTTTTTTGCACTGAATATGTTTTTGCATATCTCTCAAATAAGACTCTGTGTAGGCAGAAATGTAAGTCATAAGTAAATTTATCTTTCGTCCTGTGCTGTTTTTTGGCTATTTTACTTCAAGTGGACTGCCTGAAATTATAGGGTTCTGTTTATGCCCATTTGAGTAGTCTTTCATCTGTATTCTGACTGACTGACTATCTGTGTGCTTTGATCAACGTAACAAACTCCCAGTTCCTGAACTATTATAAAGCAAGATATCGGTAGCAAAGTGAAGGTTGTTCAGAAGAAAACAGTTCTCGGCTAAGGATATTTTAATATGTTGTCTTTTATTAAGAGAGCCAGACGCCCGAGTATTGGTAAATAGCGCCTAACGGTCATTTGACTGGGCGTTATTATCGTAGATGACATTATTTTGAATTTGATTGTTTTTCACAAAATTATGTTAATGAACTAAAAATGTTTACGGAATATAAAGGCTAGTTACCAACACTAAAACACAAATGTAGAATAATATAGGAAACGTAACGAAACAACTTAAAACTTACAATTTCGTCGTAGCAGTTTCTATATAATGGCAACTTCAGTGGTAGAATCGGTTGAAGGTTGAAGCCCGTCTCGTCACTGGTATCACAGATTACAGAAATTACTCTGTAATCTATGCAAGATCGCGAGGCTTGCGCTCACACCCAGGCGCGTAAGCAGGGGGGGGTCTATTGGGGCTCTAGCCTCCCCCAAGGCTTTTGCAAAGGTCCCTCATTATCATTCGACACATAGAACTTTCAAGTATTGTTCGAGTAAAATAAGATTAGGCCAATAACATTATTTTATGAAGCTTACAAGTACAGCCATCATCTATTGAATGTCAAGGTAATTCGCAAGAATTTTGTTCGCGCTTTCATACAGTGATTCTTTCGGGGTGGGTGGTGGAAAATTCCCTATAGCCATCGGGGTGAATGAATTGGCATCCAAATATTCTTCACTTATCAAAAAAGTTTTTTCGCTGCAGTGCATTATTCCAGCCTGCAACGTTAAATAATCTTTCCGACAATGAAATAGAACAAGAAATATCTTGTATTGATGAACCAGACATTGACAAGGGTCATCTCTGCAGTGAATTAAAAAGATGGAAAAAATGGATCACTTCAACACCGAATGATCCCGAATCATGTCCTTTATCAGCACTTGAGAAATGTTGCAAAGATTTTTACCCAAATTTGAACATATTACTTCAAATATTTTGTGTAGGTAACAACAGCTGATGATGCACTGATTAGCTCTTATGCACTTGCACCCACGAGAGGGTCATTGATACAAAAATGGTTCTGACCAGATTTGCTAATGCTGGCTCAAGGCGCTTGTAGCTTATAATAACTAAAAACTAGTAATCTTTTTAATATTTGTTGTTTCTTTTTTATAGATTAATATTTACAAGAAATTAATGTTTTATTTTATTTAATAGCGAAAAACTAGTCAATTTTTAGATAATTTAAATTTTTTTTTTGTTCTTTTTATTTTTTTATAGTTATAAGAAATAAATGTTTTTGTTACATTTTCCTCTTTTAGTGGATTATAGATAAGCCTCCCCCAACACACCTTTCTGGGTACGCGCCTGCTCACACTAGGTGTCATAGATTACAGAAATTACTCTGTAAGGAGCTGTATGTGTGCATGAGCCATGAAGTAGCTCATTCGAATAAAACATGTTTTTTGTAGTTTGGGCGTTTTTTAACAGAGGGCGTTAATTGTCTCGAGTACCTCACTTGATTTCGGTAGCTTTTTCGAATTTTTGAGAATTGAATAAAATTCTACAGTGTTTATTGAAATTTATCATAAATAACTTATTATAAATAACTTACCCTCACGAGTAACAGAAAGTTTATCTCCAACAAGGACGTGCTCATTGAAATAGGCTTCTCCGCCATTTTCGAGAAAATGCTGAAGATTTGCTTATTTTCTTTATTCATATAATACCAAGGAAGTTGATTCAGTAGATATAGAGTTCTTTCGGACTGAAAGAAAAATACATTCATTTTAAATCTTCTTTCAAACATCATCTTCATTATTCTTCGAATCTTATGCGTGAATAAACTGAGGTTTTACGAGGATAGGGGGGGGGGTAGCTTTTATGGAAAAATTTAATGTTTTTATCAACCTTTTGTAACAAGATTCGTGGTCGACTCAAGTCACTTTCATTATCCCTGCCTGAAGTTTCTCAGAAACATGCTGCAAAGCTGTGAACACCATTGTCACAATGGCCTTATATACCCTAAGGGTAAGCGTGAGGCCTGAGTGCACACTGCAGTGTAGCGTTTGGCGAGGTGGAGCGTCCAGCGAAAGCCTCAAACACGTGTTGAAGAATGGAAGTGTCCTGAGTAAGGCCTTTAACAACGATGGATGCAGCGTTCTTGTTTGCGTTCAGCGGAGCGTGGAATCGAAGTTCAAGTCATTTTGTGTTTCAACAGCGTTGTGTTATGGGAGCACGATGTCGTTTGAAGAAATAATGCTGCACTCGTCGCAAAACGTGTGCTTACCCTAAGGCCTAAGTGCGGTGTGTTTTGTCCGTCCACATCTGAATGCTCAATTGGCGCGATGTGCTCATTCGGTTGTTTTGCTCAGATGTGTACGCGGCTAATGAGCATTCAGATGTGGACGGACAAAACACACCGCACCGAACGCGCTCATGTTGCGCGGAGCCGATCCGCAATTTGTCGGTCCATCAAAGAGAATTCGTGCTCAGTGTGGACGGGTTTAGTTGACATCTTTTCCTCGAACCGAACGCACACATTTGAATATGAATTTCTCGCAAGAAACATGTTTGAATTTAATAAAATAGTATGAAAATCGCCCAATTTTGCCGCCCTCACTTTGAATGTCGTGCAATAAAAAAGTACTGTTGAGGCTACGGCCTCGACTTCTTTGTAGATATAATTTTGAAGACCATCTAGTACGACGTCGTCTCTTCTTCTTTAGCAACTCGTACAGAATTATGAAAGAAGCACTAGCACAACCCAAGTTTTCCATCCTTAGAACATAGAATGATTCCTTTTTTTCTAAGTTTCCATCTTTTACGTTCGTAAGCACTGAACTGACACATCGGTTGGAGCGGCTCCGAACACATGCTCATGCTGTTCGTGCGTCGGTAAGAAAAATTGTCCGCATAAACGCTCATTCGGTGCGGCGTGCTCATTCGGCTATTTTGCTCAGATGTATACGCGCCTTAAAGATGAGCGAACTCAATTATTCGTCTTAATTATGTGAGACCTTATATATAGATACCAAGAATTGTTCCTCAGGATCTAGTGAATTGGACGCTCGCTAAAAATCTTGAGCCGCGTACATATCTGAGCAAAACAGCCGAATGAGCACATCGCGCCGAATGAGCATTCAGATGTGGACGGACAAAACACACCGCACCGAACGCGCTCATGTTGCGCGGAGCCGATCCGCAATTTGTCGGTCCATCAAAGAAAATCTGTGCTCAGTGTGGGCGGGTTCAGTTGACATCTTTGCCTCGAACCGAACGCACACATATAAATATAGATTTCTCGCAAGAAACGTGTATGAATTCAATAAAATAGTATGAAAACCGCCCAATTTTGCCGCCCTCACTCTGAATGTCGTGCAAAAAAAGTGTTGTTGAGGCTAAGGTCTCGACTTCCTTATAGATATAATCGTGAAGACCATCTAGTACGCCGTCGTCTCTTCTTCTTTAGCAACTTGTACAGAATTATGAAAGAGGCACTAGCACAACCCAAGTTTTCCATCCTTAGAACATAGAATACATAGAATGATTCCTTTTTTCTAAGTTTCCATCGTTTACGTTCGTAAGCACTCAACTGACACATCCGTTGGAGCGGCTCCGAACACATGATCATGCTGTTCGTGCGTCGGAAAGAAAAATTGTCCGCATAAACGCTCATTCGGTGCGGCGCGGCGTGCTCATTCGGCTATTTTGCTCAGATGTATACGCGCCTTTGGATGAGACCTTCAAAGTGACGAAGACATATTTTCGGTGGAACATTCTGTAGATACCTATCATTTGCAGAAAACAAGTTAGTGAATAATACCTACTTTTTGACCGTACCCATGACAATGCTAATGCATGGTGCTTTCAGACGAAAGCAAATAAATAATTTATTGAAATGACTTACTTCGTTCTTTAAATGTTGTCCCGATGATACATATAAGGAAGATGAAATGGTTCCAGCTAGCGTAAAACAAATGATTCCTAAATATTGATTGCTCATTTCGGATGAGTCGTTCTGCAATAAAAGGATATTAATTATATCAAACACATTAAACTGACTGTAAAATGATTAGAATTTTCCTCCTTTGTGAAGCATACATAGTGCTCTGAAACTATTAATGTACCTTGCAGAAGTTTGGTCTTGGTAGAGGAAGAGAGTGTGAGTTAAACTGTGTTGTTCGCTGCTTGCTAAGTTTGAGATACAATTTATAATCACATCCTGATATGAATATCAACAAGTGTTACGTTCTGAACTCGGTTCTGAATCAAACAAGCCAATTTGTCATCGTCGAGATCGCGACAGGGAGAAAGCTTCATCGAAGAAGAGTAGGTGCTGACCATGGTTTCGGTCTCATTTGACCTCATCAGAGCAGCACAACACCCAATCCGATTGAAAACGCTCAAAAGTGACGTATCCTAATTAGGTACTAGTAGTATCTGGTGAGAATTATCATAAGTATTATAAGTACCCCTCGAGATCTGATTGAATTCAATTCAATTTATTTCACCTTCCAATTGGACGAAACTATCTCTATAGAGTCATGCAGGTACTGCTTACTAGCGTAGGGACTCGGAGGACGGTACATACGAAAATTCCTGGGAAATGTAAAAGAAAATGGAAGGTATTAGGTGTTACGAGAGTTTGGTCCGCTTTAATGTCATTTTGTAGCTCCATATCTCAATAAATATTCATTATACGGTGTCCTAGTATATACCGATCGATAGATAATTTTGTTCTCTGCACATTGATGCTGATATTTTTTTTCCAAATTTAAATTTTTTCATCTTTTTTTCAGGTATAACTATATGATGTCGTTAAGCGATTTTCGGCCAATTTTTCTCTACAAATTCAAATTGAAGCAAAGCGCTGCCAAAACAGCCCAAAAAATTAACCAGGCATTTGGCAATGACAGTGTTAATGAACGCTCTGTTCGGCGTTGGTTTGTGAAATTTCGTTACGAAGATTTTAGCCTCGAAGTAGAGCCCCGAAGTGGTCGTCCTAAAGTCATCCAGGACGAGGATTTGAGGTTCCTGGTGGAGACCGATCTATCAAATACGGTGCGTGATTAAAACGTATTGGAAAGGTCAAAAAGCCCGAAAAGTGGGCGCCCCACGATTTGAACGATCGACAGAAATTGTCACGTTTTGAGGTCTGTTTTTCTTTTCTTTTGCGCAACCAAAACGAACCTTTTCGGAATGGGATCGTCACGTGTGATGAAAAGTGGATCATCTACGACAACAGGAGACGTTCAAAACAGCGGTTGCAAGAAGAGTTTTCTATAGAACCCTACCGAGCCGGACACGGTTATTCTTCGGCAAATCACTCCACTTCGTTTGATGAAACGGCCATGAAACAATTTTATGGAAAGATATTGTTGAGATAAATTCACCAGAGCAAAGTAAAACCAAATCCCTTACTCATTCAGAATTCTCGTCAACAATAAATATGTCAAATGCGATTTGTTTATTAGTCGACAATATTAGTGCTGGCGGTCAAAGTGTTGAATGACAAATCCCAGCAGCGTTCGACTTTGTGTGAACCAAATACTTTGCTATTGGAACCTATACTGTAAATAAGCATCTTTTAGGAATATGATATTTCTCTTCGTTTTAGTTAGTTCTGGTTTGATATTCATTGAGAGTATAGATCGACCTCCGTTATATCGATTGAATCGATATACGGATTGTTTAACAAAGTGCGTTTCATTGAAGAAAAACCAACCCAATTTCCAACAGATATAGTAAGGTGACCGCATCATGGATGTAGAGTATAAACGAATTCTGATTTGTTAAGTGCGTTTGGGAAGTGAATGAAGATCAACCTTACGCCCGGTTGTTCAGTCAAAGAGTAACAACAGTTGATACTCTTTGGTTCAGTTCAGGATTAAGCCGAGATTTGAGTTAATCCCGAATTAACCTGACAGAATTGAACGGAAATGTCAAAATTAATCTAGGCTCAACTTTAATCCCGAACTGAGCAACCAGGTCTTAGATTAATAGATGCGTTCACCTTACTATATTTCCATAGTTTTTCAATTATTTTATGGCCGCTTCAACAAACGAAAATTAATAATTTTATAAATAACATTATATTACACTACTTCAATGGCTAATTTAAAATTTAGACTCGTTCATGGAGAGACAAGTTGTGCAACAAACTGGCTCTCGAACAAACTTTTTTCTTTTTTGAAAAAAATCTCATCCTATAGTGCAAGTAGGTACTTCAAAATAATTGTATTTTATGAAACTTATGAAAGCATGCATACTACTGTGTAATATAACATTTTTTCCTTATAGTTGGGGAGCCGACGATGCTAAATCGGTATTTACTCGAGCGTCGTGGAGACCTAGTGGATTTTGAAGATCAAAAGGTAGAAAGAAAAAAGGTTCCGTGATGTATGCACTTTCAGCGTCTGCAGATTTTCTAAGATGTAAAAAAAATCGTCAGGTATACATACTCGAGCGTGTCAGATTAAGATACTGTATATGCCTTACGTGTCTCTGATAATAAATTCATGTTGATCTGACAGCGATAGGAGCTGGCCGTAAGTTGAAAATGGTAAAAAAACTTTTTTTCGAGCGTGTCAGATTTTTAGAGGATATGTTAATTGGACCAGAAGGAAGCTACTTTTCAAGAAACTGACAATTCGGACGTGAAGCAAGTTCACAGCAGTCCTTTAAAAATGCAAAAAACAATCGTTAAGTACTTGTTCATACTCGAGCGTGTCAGATTTTCATGCAGATGGGGTGTTGCAGACGTGATGACCCATTAATCTGATACTAATCCTGGGGGGTTTTCTTAATGCGACAGTTTGAAGATCATAACAAGGCATTTTTTTTAAATATCCCCCTTCCTGTATCTAAAATCGTTTCTGTGTTTATCTTGGGAGTTGTTGATAATAAAATTCGTTACAACTTTTGTCTGAAGCAATTTTACATACTCTCAACCGTTTTCGTGTTAGAGGGTGGTAAGGACGAGGAGCTTATAGTCACACATGCGAAAGGCCAAGGTCAATATAGAAACCCAGTAATGTACATTCATCGCCATATCATATCTCGAAAACGTTCAAACGTAGAAAAGATTGCTTCGGACAAAATAAGTAGAAAATGTTATGCCCCACAACTTTATAATGAATGCGAAAACCATATTAAAGCCCAGGAGAGGACATAAGTCAAAAAAACTCATTTTGGTGACCTTCATCATGGCCAATTTTTATTGTTTCGGCTTGCTGAAACTATCAGATTATATTTTTTCCGTTATTCTTGAATCATTAGCTTAAATACATGAAAAAAGCCATCGCGCTCGAGATTGTACACATGACTTTTTTTTGCAAGTTTGGCGCCCTATCACACATTTTCGTCACGCTTAAATTGTCAGATTAAGAGACATGTAGGTAATCAACCACAGATATCCTAATCTGACACGCTCGACTATGTACAATTATAGTATTTTTTACTATTCTGACAGGCTGTCCTAGAGAATTCCCCCTATATAAATAAATAAATAAAATAAATAAGGCCTTTATTCCTTTTACAGAAATCTCAAGGGGAAGTTCACCCAAAGGTGTTCTACCACTTAACCCTTGTTTTTACATGAATAAAAAATTATGTGTGCAATCCATCCCGAATAATAATAATAAACACAAGAAGAATAATAGAGCAAAAAATAAAACAGAAAAAAAAAATATATTATTCATTTTCTTGCCTTCTCGGAGACTGAAAAGTGTTATACCGAACCACTGAGCAAGTATTCTCTGATTTTATTCTTGAATCTACTATCTTTAAGTTGTTTAAAGTCGTAAGGAATCTCATTATACAATTTATAGATGTTGTATCTAAAACTTCTCTGAAAGGTTGAGGTTCGATGGTGAGGGCATGTAAGTAAGCCTCTATGTCTAATGTTAACATTGTGGACATCAGTTCTGTACTGCAACCTATTGAAGAGATAAGGTGGTATTTTATTCACAATTATTTTATGGAATGTACAAAGCGCATGAAAGTTAAAACGAAGTCTCATAGGAAGCCAACTCAACTCAACTAACTTATGGAATACATGATCAAATTTTCTAATTCCGAAAATAAACCTTATACAGGTCTAATTTTTGGTAGAGGTACTCTACAGGGTCCAAGGTATCTCTCCTTATATTAATCTGAAGCTCGATTAAATCCGGAATTTCCCTCTTGGGCTCTCCAACTATTAGGCCCATATCCAAGTTATAGCTTTTCACAAATTCTCCTGAAATGTTGTGATATATCCATGTAGTAGATGAAAGAATGGAGTGATAAGCTGATGTGTAATGCAGTTGTGAGTGACTAAGTTGAAATATTTAGAAGAAATTACCTATCGTATTCTACACTTGTTTTCATTAAATCGTGAAAAAATATGATATAAAAAAACGTTGAGAAATTCCTAAGAAGGTGTGAAGAGTTATTTGTATAAAGTGGTTCAACATAAATACCCACCGTGAAGAATTCAAGAAGTAAAGATCCTCCTAATATGACACCACCCACAGAAAAAGCAATCATAGGAACGTAAATTATTTCGGCTGCCTTATGGCTCATTCTGCAAATAAGTTATTTTTTTAAATTTGGAAATTCATAATATTCAATAAATCATCATTATCTTTTTCTTCATCTGATTTATGAACTAACAATGTAACAAATTGTAATCAACGTCACAAATGATCAACATTCATTACAGATTTTGATGAGATAGGTATAGTATGTCCATCGCAAGGTGCGATATGTTTTCAGTTAACATATTTGAGTGTTTATTTCAGGCCCCTTATACGATGCCTAGGCAAAAGGCAATGTAAAGAATGCCTGGGCCTTCTTGGCAATGTATGAAATAATACGAATGCGTTTGTCCATTTCATACTTTATCTAGGTGTCGCAGGCTTATCATAATATCAGTCTTATTATAATACGCCTAGGCTTTTTCAATATGACTAGGCGAATTGTAAAACTAACAAAGTAAATGAAAATCGGACAATATGACTGATTATTTAAGACGTGTTATAATACGCCTGACGCTTCTTAGTCTTATTGTTATTGTACGTGATGTTTTTAGATTTTGAATGTATAAAATACGTCGTATTATAATACGACTGGCAGTGTACCAGGCAAATCATAGAAATCCCTTATAGACAAAAAAATAAAGAATTATAGGTTTTGATTATTTATTACAACATGGTCCACCCTTATCACATTTGCTTGTATATTTAAATTTCATATGGGATTTGATTTGGTTTCCGAGAACACTCTTTGAGTCCCGGTCCTTCGAATTTTGGAAATAATCTTAAAGCTTCCCTTGAGGAAATTACCCTATTCTCTGGAATATTAATCACTTCATTACTGTGGCAATATCATCTCTCGAAACCATCGGTTTAACAGTCCATGGATGGTACCAATTTGGTGAACGTCTTTGAAGATTTTTACTATGGTTCCTAAGATATTTTTGGAATCCAGAGGTCCTCTATCTAGGAACTTCTATTGCTACGGTTTGACCTATTTCGAGAAGTTTCAATTTCTTATTACTCACGTTCAGCATTTTTTCTGCAGTCTATTTTGGTCCATTATATTACACTATTACTACTCTGTTTTTTGGTCATTATCACTATTTCTTCATTTTTGCATAGATTGCACAATTAGCATGACAAGCCGTCAGTCCTTTTACCATACGATGAGTATAATCAATCAGAATCCAAAGTATTCGCGCGTTTTTGAATTTTGATAATAATAAGCCTAATGAGCAGCAGGCGTATTATAATACGCCTCAAATTGTCAGTCAAACTGTGAAATCCTGGATTATTGCTGTGATATTGCAATATGCCTAGTCGTATTGAAAAATCCTAGGCGTATTATAAAATGACTGATTTCTCAATAAGACTTCGACATAGGCATTATATAGAATGCCTGCTAGTCTGCTGGGAAAATGTTTTAAATGAAATGATTCAAGTGTGAATTCATTATCTTATCTGAATGGGTATGTAGTACCTATTATATTTTGTGATATGTAATTGAAATTATTTTATGATTGAAAGATTAATTTTTTTTTATTTTCATTTCCTCTTGAACATCAGAGACACTCGTTGATCGGCCTGCCATTTAGGCTGAATTCGCAACAAACGAATGCGTCCTTCAAATCGTCAAAGTCTTTCCTCTTTAATACGATTTTACCTAAACACAGTGCCTGCTAGACGTTTGGTATTCTATAGAATGCCTAGGTAATGTATGAAATGAATAATATTTCATATATTGCCTGAACTTTTCAGGCATTCTATGCAATTACTAGGCATTGTAAGAATGCCGGATTAAACACATTGCCGGTAACAGCATAACTTAGGATTAGCCTGCAAAACCTAGGTTTATTTTAGTCGACTGACTAAAGTTCGACAAAATCTTTATTTGTGCCAGTAAATTTCTTTTTTAGTCGGTTGATGTGCGTATTATCCGAAACGAAACTGCTAAAAATGTATTAGATTGACACGCTGGGGGTGAGGCAGAGACAGAGTTGTCTCTGGGGTGAGGTCTCTCCTCTTGAATGGTCGGATGTGAGACTTCCAACGCAAGCGGCAATGATTTTGAATTAACTTCAAAAGGTCTTTGGACAAGCTATATCGTAAAAAAAAGTATCCGTTTCTTTCTCGAAATTCAATTATCAAGACCAATTAAATTATTTCTCGTAAGACTCTCAAGCTGAGTCAACAGTAATTAAAATTGAAAAATTTTAATATCTCTCTAGAAGAACGATGAGAAATACGAGTTATCCGGGGTTTTTGTTTCTCTTCATTGTATAACACATAGTATTTTAACAAACTCTTTATGTTTAAATTTATATATTATGTCGAAAAATATAATTTATTGCAAAACATAGTTTTGATTTATCTCTTCTCGCATAGTAGATTTTTGATTATATTACATTATGTACATCACATTTTGCAGTTAGAACTTTTCTTGTTAGCAAGGCAGTATAACTCTAACCATATCAGAGGAATGAAAAATAGCATTAAATGCTATTTGGCATAATTAGTTGGGGTTATGTTACATAACGCCCATTAAATTGCAAATCAAACATTTAGGGCCGTGTGCACCGACTTATTTAAGGCGAGATTATCAGTAGTAATATCCCTAGGACATTGATAATAGACGAGATAATTTTATGAAAATCGAAAGCTCGCTTACAGCTTGAGAAATTTGTCAGAAAATTATGAGGCATTTGACAATGTCCGAGGGATATTCGACGGAAAATTCTTTGAGAAAAAAATTTATAACTCAACACAACAAAACATTTATTTATTTATTGAAAGTACCTACAGTTAGTGAAAGTGCAATTATTAAAATTCAACTCAACATTAGATTCGTTGCTGTTCTTTACTATAGAAGATCTATCACCACGCATATTATTTATGATCTTGTTGTGGTGTTCTTTATAGAGATTTAAGTATGGTTTTAAAGAATTTTGATTGCTTTGACCAGTAATTTTCAGCAATTGTTGTTCTTCTACACCACTCTTAGCGAATTCGCTAACAGCAGTTGATCTATTCGAGTGATTTGTTATTTTTTTGTCCTTTACATTCAAGCCAATTGCCTCCGCAGCAGATTTAGTCCATCCATTTATAGTATTTCTTCCAACAGGTACATTATCGTACCATTTGTCAGTTTCATTTTTCCAGAGTGGATTTGGTTTTAAGAACAGTCTTGATGAGGTAATATTGTCGCCTCGTTTTGATATTATTTTATGAAAAAGACGTACAGGGTAGCTTTGTTTTTCACTATTGGAAACCAACCTTTTACAACTTGTACAGCTTTTAGAACCACCTTTAGATGTATTCAATGCGAATGCGATTTGTTGGAGAGTTATCGTTATTTTTCTCGATTTGAAAAAACAGACAAGCATTTGCCTCTCCTCCTCGCCAGGCCAATTCTACAGAAGCAATATGGTAAAATTTTCGCATAAGACCCTCAGGAGTATTTTCATCCCATAGCAATATTATTTTTTTAATTTCAGACAAATTTAACGAAAGTGAACTGGACTTACGTTTACTTTGATCAGCTTGTAGTTTCTTCCTGATTGCATCGCGAGCATCTCGGTCTAGTTTGAATACTATATTTTTAAATGGGTCACCGGTCACCGGTCAATCATAATATTATAGTCATAATAGTACTTTTCTTGCAAAAGTTTGCACGAAACGTTCCACATTGTCTTAACCGTTGCTTCTTTAAATTCGGTCCCGTCTTTCTCTCTCATATTGACCGCCCAATCTTTAAGTATCAACGACAATTCTTCTAAGCTGCCATGTTCATTCAATTTATATTTTCGTTCGCAGCAAAATTCTGTAAATATTCCCCAAATATATTTATGACTGTAGGTTGTATTTCTGGGAATTTTTTCTTCGATTAGCTCATTTATACTTTAAACATCCGCATTGCCAAAACGTGACATTTTGTCACGTTGTCATAGTAATTTTCAGTGTAATGTTGAAATGATTGGGTGAAATTGTTTCACATGATACAAAATGCAAAATTTGAATGGTTTTTAGAATTGTCAAAAAATGTTCGTTAATACTTGATTATTTCTCTGATTTCCAGAACCGTTACCGTAGCAATCACCGATTTGACGTTAATCCTATCTTAAATAAGTCGGTGTACTCGAATTTCAATGTGTTATTTTCTTTGTTCAGTTTTTTTTTGTTGAATTTTTGAAATCAGTTTACACCTAAAGAAGTAAGATTTTTATGAATATTTTGGACCCCTCAGCATTTCTATCTGATAAATGGACTGCGAATTTCCGGCACAGTTGTTGACGTGAAATAAAAATCCCAAAATAAATATAGAAAAGTATAAATATTTTCAAAAATTAAAATACCTATAAACATGTTTAACCAGAGCAAGACATCTTCGAAGCTACAGACTACAATAAATTTGTCCATGGCCGCATCGACCCGTAATTGCCCGCTGATAATCAGAATTTCCAGAGAACAATAAGACGCAGAAGAAATTGTAGGTTTAAAGCGAGTGTTATTTTTTATTGTGACACAAAATCTCCCTTTTTTTAAGTATATGCTACATATTTTCAATTAAGATTTTTCGAATGTTTTGTCTATGAAGACGATTGGTGCAAATTTTCATTAATTCAATTACTAACAGATTTGGATCCGAAGAATATTTTAGTTTAAAGATATATTTCTATCGGACTATGAATGTACTCACCTGATGGCAAGAATATGTAACATAATGCATACTTTCAATTTTGCTTTGATAGAGCGTTGATAAAGTCCTGATGAGACACGTTCACTCGGCTGAATACTTGATGAACAAATCCCTGCAACAGCCTGATTCATGAAAATAAGCAGCAATACAGCATTGTACCCGAAATACGACATGGCAATAGAAAGAGCACAAAGCACCAAAGCCACTGGGAAATTTGACATATGAATTACAAATAGAATTCTTTCAGAGTATTCAGGAAAATTTTCACGTAGCCATACGGCTAAATAGGTTCTGGTGTTGAAATATTCGGGAGATAAAGTGAATCCAAATGCAGCAATCAATGCTAATCCATAATCCACAAGTACGATAAACTTTAAGAAAAAAACTGTCCAGCGAACTTCTCTGTATTTTTCAGCTCCGATAATTTTCTCGTTCACTGGGCATCTTAATAATTGGAAAACATCAGAGAATGACATTATTTCTTTGTACTTGAGCAAAACGGTCCATAAATTAATCAGCACCTGAAAAAATTCTTTGTAGTAAAGAAGAAATACCAGAAGTATGTAAAACTACCACAGACTATGGACTTATGATTGGCGAATTGTATTGATGAATGCTTATTGACACCTCTGTTTGCCGAGAAAATTCACTCAATCACCTGCTTTTGAATCATCCATAAGGAATGAGCCTCGTTTAGATGTGAGCCAATTGAGGTGTAACCGGGAAGGATGCGTTTTATAGCCTTTCCTCTCAAATAATAAATTTCCAACTAATATGCGTGTTCGACGTTGTCAGTTTAATTTAGGTTAGATTGTTAAAATGTTGAGAAATTTGGACATTTCAGAGCTTGAGGGGAAATTTTTTTCATGTCATTCAATTTTATGATATTGGAAACTATATGTTGTGCATAATCTGTATATTCTAGACGAAGCTCCTGATGATGCCTTCATAGGGCGAAACATGTAGAGCAGATTGTGAAAGAATGAAAATCCATTTACGTACTAGGAATTTCCTTGTACATCTCAAATGTCAACCTCACCTACTCGCGGTGCACCCTGTTCTTACGAACGAGGCTCTGGCTACCGAATATAAGTGGCATAACTCTGTTTCCCACAATTACCTAGCCTAAACATTGGCTTGAGCAGGAAATGGCTCTCTGCGTTGCGTTAAGTCTTAGACCTTGTCGTCTCAGGATACCTCTGCCACAAGAAAATCTAGTCGAAACCGCAACCAAAGTTGCACTGACAGCGTTACCAGTGCAGCTTTAAAACACCCTCTAACGCAGCTCCTACAAAAAGATGGATCAGTCGAACAGGACAAAATTTGTATCCGGAGGTAAAATACACTCCCATTCGGATCTCCGGGGGAGGGTGCCTGAGCGAGTGAATCATAGTACAACCACCAATGAAAAGCAAATAGATTTTGCAGCATGGAACGTCAGAACCCTGCTGGACAACCCCAAGGCCGACCGACCAGAGAGGCGTACCGCCTCTGCAACTGCAACGAACATCCATTGCAATAGTTGCCTTAAGCCAGACACGGTTTTCGGACGAAAGTAGCTTGGTAGAACAAGCGTATACCTTTTTCTGGAAAGGCTTGTCGGAAGGCGAAATCAGACAACATGGCGTGTAGACTTTGCCATTAGAAACGACCTGGCCGCCAAACTAACCGTTCAATGACCCTACACTTTACTGCTCTGACAACTTAAAGGACCCTTTCTACGTAAGACTCGTTGCTACATTAAGTAAAATCCAAAAACGGGAACGAATTATTCTCTTTGGTTACTTCAACGCCAGAGTGGGTAGATGTCAAGACTCTGTACTGTGGCCAGGAATAATAGGGAAACATGGCACAGACAGCTGCAGTTCGAACGGAGAGCATCTACTGGCTCTTTGTGCAGAGTACAATCAGTGTATAACGAACACCTATTTTATTACGAGACCCATTTCAAGGGGGACCTGGTGCCACCCGCGCTCATGGTATTGGCATACTCTCGACTATGTAATCGTGAGAAGAAAAGATCTCAAAGTCTGGTCACTAAATCCATAGCAGATCTGGAGTGCTGGACTGATCATAGGCTCGTAATCTCGGAATGAAGATCTCATTGCTCCCAAAATACCAACGCAAGCCAAAGTTACTAAGAGAGCGCCTTCAAATCTCCAAACTACAAAACCCTTCTACAAAGAAAGATTCACAGCTGCCGTCAAAGATAGCCTAACACCACCGGATTATAACGACGACATTGAGAGTCATTGGCTCCGCTTCAAGACATCTCTTACAAATACAGAAAAAAAAATACTGGGCACAGAACGCTCCCGAAAATCCCCAGACTGGTTCGCCGACAGCAAAACTCATATCGCACCCCTTTTGGAGGCAAAACACAAAGCAATGGAAACAGCAATTAACAAGCCTGGAGATGTTGGAGCCCAAAAAAGTCTCATAAACATAAAACGCGAGGTCCGTCAAGAAATAAGAAAAAAATCAAGGATAGCTGGTAGAATGAAAAATCTAGGAAAATACAAGCTTACGGCGATAACCATAACTACAGGTGTTTTTTCGAAGCTATTAAAACTGTTTATGGTCCAAGGTCCAAGCAGAAAAGCTAACTTTCCTATAGGACATGCTCTTGGAGCTATCCTAACTGATGATAGAAAAATTCTCAATAGATGGAAGGAGCATTACTTACAGGTCTTAAATCAAAATAACGACTCAGATTTATCCATTTTAAACCGGCTACCCGCGTATAGTCCGATGACATCGCTTGATGACGAAATCTCAATGTCGAGAATCATAAGTGCGATAAAAAATATGAAAAATGATAATTCACCTGGTCTAGACGACGTTCCATCGGATATCTTCGAAACCCTGGATGAAGACATTGTCAATAGTCTCCTAACACTAATCCGCAAGATCTGGGAACAAGGAGATGTGCCACAAGACTTCAGAGACGCTTTAGTTATCAACCTCTATAAGAACAAGGGCGATACGTCAATTTGCAACAATTACAGGGGCATAACATGGCTTAGTGTGGCCGATAAAATTCTCTCGAAGATTATGGCTAATCGTCTGATTCCACTCTTAGAACAGCTATTAAGTACCTCAATCCCAGTGCAGCTTTCGACCAAATCGAGGTAAGGTGGACCTAATTTTCACACTGCAACAGCTACAAGAGAAGGCCCGTGAACAACAATCAAGGATCTATACAGCCTACATCGATTTAAGTACGGCCTTCGATTCGGTGAATCGGAGAGCGCTATGGAAAATTATGGGACGCCTGGAGTACCCGAAAAAGTCTTAGCAGCGTGTAAATCCTTCATACCAACAACACCGCTAGAATACCGCATAATGGTTCTACAATCGACCATTTCTCAACCAACTCTGGAATAAGACAAGGCTGCGTGTTAGCGCCTTTACTGTTCAATATTTTCGACATAGATGTCTCGATAATTGATGACATGAGTATACCTGTAAGAGGTGTTGCAATAAGATTCAGATTTGATGGAGGCCTATTTAACCTGAAGCGCCTCAGAACAAGAACCCGTAGAAAATTTATTTACTTGGATAAATTTTCTTTAATTATAACCTGTCAGCACGCTTTCCGAATCAGAAGATCAACGGAGTCCGCAGCGCGACCCCCCGATTACCAGACCGGTAATCGGGGGGGTCGTAGGTTCGAATCCTGCTCTGGGTGGTACTTTTTTCAGAATTCAATTCCTGTCTGCACGCCGCTAAAACCTTCATTTCTATAAATATTTTCGTCCCACTGAAGTTTCCTCAAGTTCTCTGGTAGTTTCTTCGGTATCAGGCCTGTAGATGAAATGACAATAGGGATGGTCTTGATATCATTCAGCTTCCAGTAAGTTTTTCAGTGTGTCTATCTAGAAAATTGTTATTATTTGGAATCGCCACGTCGATGAATAATGCTCTGTCCTCATCCTTATTGAGCAATATGAGGTCTGGTCTGTTGTTAGTTATTTTCCGGTCTGTAAGAACCGTGCGATCCCAGTAGAGCTTGTGATGTTCATTTCCAATACAGCATCCGTATGGTAACTTTTGCAATAAAAAACCTTTTTCGAACTCAGAAGTTTTTGTTTTAATGCCAATTCTTGGTGAAGACTCTTGGCAACAGCATCATGTGTATTTTTGTACTCCGAGCCTGCAAATTTCTGGCATCCCGCGTTGATGTGCTGGATAGTTTCATGTGTCGGACAGCCATAACGACAGCTATCGTCCGCCACTTAGGCATCCTCTGCGATATATTTCATGTAGTTCTTTGTTGGAATCACCTGATCCTGGATGGCGAGCATGAAGTCCTCTATCTCAGGAAACAACCTTCCGAAAGTCAATCAGTAGTTCGATGCACATATGTCGACTTAATCATGGTTGACGTCGTTCTGGTGCCTTCTATGCAAAGGTTGGCCAATCAGTTTCTGCATTTTACTTTCTGCCGAGTGCTCGACGGTTTCCGAGTGGTCCTGTTGTAGCTTTAACGTTGTAGGACTATCAGCAACACAAACAACTCGATGGAGTTCTGATGAAGCAGCCTTGTTCAGGAAATATTTTCCTTCAATTTCCTGGGACATACGGTTAAACAAATCAACAATTCCTCTACCTCCAAGATGTCGTGGCAGCTCTGTCCGTTCTATTGAGCTTTTGGGGTGATTTTTATTGTGTTTAGTCGGCATCGTCCTTATTTTTCCCTGTAAGGCTGCTAAATCGGTGGTGGTCCAAGAGATGATACCGATTGAGTAGCTCAGCGCTCATTATCCTTCTCAATCTTCGGGTGTACTCCTTAGTTAATTCTTTCTTCATCTGGCTCTGATTGATTTTCCTTGTTTGATTTATGCCTAGATACTTGTATGTGTCTCCTTCCATTAATGCTTCAATTTCTGCACCTTCCTTGAGTTTGAACGTACCATCTTCTATTTTCCCTCTCGTTATGTTCAGCAGTCGACATTTTTCTAATCCAATGGTTGTGAATTCGGTTTGAAATGCACGATGTGATTAATTTGTACATCGTTGGAAGACATGCGATTGGTCGGTACTTGGATGAGTCTTCTGTATTCCTTTGGTCTTTAGGTAACAGGTATGTTGTGCGATGTGTAAAGAATACTGGCATTCTTTCAAGATTTTCAATGACATTATTATTATTATTATAGGTATTCCTTATACCTTATCTTAGACTATTGGTCTACTCTCTACTCGACCAAACTACTAGACTAGTCTTAGGTTACGTCCGCATGGAAAGGCGGCTTGCTTAGCGCCTAGAGCACTACGAATATTTGCAAATGTGTTTGTCCAGAAGAACATTTGATCCACTTCTCAGTAAAGTTTAAGGAAAATCAACTACCTTTTTAAGATAACTGGGCTTTGCGCGAGGCAAGCCTCCTATCTGTGCGGACATAGCCTTAACAACGCTTTATTGACGAAATGGCGAACAATTATATCTAAAGACGCTGGTGTCGGATTATTTAAAAAAATACTTAGAAATAGCCAAGAAATACAAGGATCTTTCGCGTACTGTATAAATAGTTCAATCCCTTAATCGAGAGATTAAATAATTGCAAATTATCCGCTTTTTAGCCTATGCAGTAAGTATTATCTGCATTTTGGTAGTGATACGTGATACGTCATTGTGGTATGAGGATGAAGTTAGCTACTAGTGCATATTTTGTTCAATATTCTCAAAATTTGAATTCACTTGATAGCCAATATAAACCAGCGAAGATGGATATTTAGTATATAGGTAATTGATAAAAATTAGGCAGCATCACTCACGAAAATTTCAATTCCACCGAAAGAGCCATGTCTCAATAAAATTGCCTTATCGAATGTTGTAATCATGCGATAAATCGTGAGGCATAATGCGAAAGAAAACTGACATGTAACATAGCATATCACCAGCAAAATAATCTTGAATTTCATTGGTTCCAAGGTTATATAGAGTAACAGTATTAATGGATCCAGGCTGTCTCGTTTGAAACCTGAAATTAAAAGATTATAAGACAACAATAGTTACATTGAACTTGAACTGAAATAATTTTCAGTGAGCTTCTAACACTGCGGATTAATTTTCGAACTGGTCCTGTACGATACTAGTATCTGGTGAGACCGGTAGAGGAATCATGCAGGTTGCCAACATTATCCCTCGTAATAATAAATAGTTTTACATGGCAGAACTAACAAGTCAAAAGTTAGTTCAAAAATATGGCGTTGCCAATGTTGCCATATTATCATCGAAGGTTGGTTCTGGTGGAAGTTTAGATATGAAATTTGACTGAGAATCGCAATAATACGAGGCTGGTATGGTAAGTCCGAAAATTTTTGGACTACCTACTAAGTAGCACAAAAAAGTATCCGTTTTAAGTTTCATCCAAAATGTTGGTCAAATGTTCGAATCACTTTATTATATTATCTACTGTATAGAAGCGGATGGAGCTTAATTCGAACTTTTGATTCGAATAATTTCATACTTAGTATTATTAGGCTATCAGAAGAGATAATTTGTTTTCTTGCAAAAATGCTGAACTGAAAAACTTGATTTACAGATAACTGTAAAATAGAAATTCAAAGTTCTTCGAAATGAGGTATCATTTCAATCTTCTTTAACTATTCAAATCCATCGTGATGTAGCGTCCTCTCATAGACTGCTGTATTTTTGAGTACTTAAAATATGTAGTCCTACCAACATCAATGTATTATATTGTGTTCCAAAAAATTTTTGCTACCCTTTATAACGTGCGTTCAAAAAAATTCGTCGTCAAGTAGGTTATGGAATTTTTAATGTCCATATTTCATCTAAACATTGTCTACACGTAATTCTTCGCTTCTGCTATACTATTTTTCAGCTGAACCGTCAAGTTAGAAGGATGGACCTAACCTAGCACATAGTAAAGGATTGAAGAAGAAGAAGACGTTATGAAATAGGAGAAAGCATCATGCCTTCTTATAGATAAATTGAATTTTGATAAATTGTCCAATATGTATTTTCGTGTAATGCAATTCTTTAGTTCAGTCATGCAAACGCTTTGCTTTTGTCATTTTCTCTATATGTTCTCACACTTGTTGCTGTGTGTTCTTGATGTTTAATTTTGTGTTTTTATGATATAAGACCATACCATGTAAACTATTGCCACAAGCTAAATAAATAAATAGTCAGGGATTTTTAGTTACGACCAAATCAATTCAATATTTATAGAGAATTAATAAGCATATTGAGATTCTTACTGTGCTTTATTCATATTATAGTTTGGGAGCCGACGATGCTAAATCGGGATTTACTCGAGCGTCGTGTAGACCTAGTGGATTTTGAAGATTAGATGCTAGATGATATATGCATTTTCAGCGGTGGGGAAAGCGTCTGCAGGGTCTCAAAGATCTAAAAGAAAAATCGTCAGGGTTACATACTCGAGCGTGTCAGATTAAGATACTGTATATGCCCTAAGTGTCTCTGATAATGAATTCATTCTTATCTGACAGTTTACGCGGTGGGACTAGCCGTACGAAAGAGTTGAAAATGGTAAAAAAAAAAATTACAGCGTGTCAGATTTTTGGAGGATATGTTAATTGGACCCTAAGAAAGCTACTTTTCAAGGGACTGACAATTTGGACGTGACGGAAGGTCACAGCAGTCCTTTGAAAATGTAAAAAAAAAATCGTTACTTGTACATACTCGAGCGTATCAGATTTTCATACAGATGGTTAATCTCGGTGTTGTAGACATATTGACCCATTAATCTGACACTAATCAGGGGGGGTGTTTCTTAATCTGATACTTTGAAGATGTTGAAAATTCTTTTTTTTTAATATTTCCCGCCTGTACCTCAAATCGTTTTCATACATGCGAAAGGGCAAGGTCAATGTAGAATCACAGTCTAATCTATATTCATCCAATTGTCAAAATGACAAGGTATTTCTATGATGACAATTTCGAAATAAGTCACGAAAATTTTAGTGTTGTCTCGCTGAGTAAACCTTAGAATGTACTATTTTCCAACGAGTAAATTTTCGCTTCAGCATGTATCGCTGAGCTATTGCTTAGGAAAAAATTTGCAGAAAATGTTATGCTCTACAACTTTTATAATGAATACGAAGAAGATTTGATGCTCAGGGGAGTAGATGATTGAAAAAATTGATTTTTGTGAATTTTATTGCCAATTTTTATTGTTTCGGCTTGCTGAAACTGTCAGATTATATTTTCCGTTATTCTTGAATCATTAGCTTCAAAATAAAAAAACGCCACCGCCCTCGAAAATGTACACGTGACATTTTTTTGCAACTTCAGCGCCCTCCCACACATTTTCAACACGCTCAAATTGTCAGATTAAGAGAATATATAATTTTCAACATGTGATTAACCACATATATCTTAATCTGACACGCTCGAGTATGTACAATGAACGTTTTTTTTTACTATTCTGACAGGCTGTCCTAGACTATTCCCCCTATATACCGGTCTTATTTTTAGTTGAGTTACTCTACAGGGTCCAAAGTATGTCCCCTTATATTAATCTTTCACGCTCGAGTAAATCCCGAATTTCCCTCTTCGGCTCCCCAACTATTACTGAAATAGGTACGTAGAACCTTTCTACAAAAAAAAACATAATACCTACCACCAGAGACAGTTTGTCTCTGATGACTCTGATACCACATTCCGTTCCAGATTCCGTCTCTTAAGGCCTGCCGCAGACATGCAATTTTTAGTTTTGCAACTGTTTAGTTGCAGAGGTGAGTACAATGCTTTATATGGGGCCGCGCAGACATGCAACTGAAAAGTTTTGCGATCGAATAGTTTCAGCCTTGACACAAACTAAGCGAATGCGTATGTGTGCGCCCTCGAACCGCTTGCAATCAAACTGTTGCGCAACTATCGCGAAAAGTTGCATGTCTGCGGCATGCCCAAGACCGTTTGCAACCTCCGAGAATTCTCTAGAAAATTTACTCGAGAATTCATTCGCCGTGATTTCTTTACCGTTACATACGCACTTTCGGTAGAATTTACTGTTCAGTTGCATACAAAATATAATCTCTGCCGTTTTCTTAACAAAATTTGGTAGAGAATTCTCCAGAGAATGCTCGGCTGTTAAAAACGGGCTTGTATGAAAATAGTGGACATCCGTTGAAATTCTTAACAAGAATTTTTCCAACCGCCTCAGATTGTTTGGATTCTTGTGATCTAACTCAATGGAAGGAATGCTTCTCGCACTTTGGGCGAAATTAACTTTTCCTTAAAAGTGCCTTTCCACTTTCTATGGAAAAATTACGTCTATAGGTTAATGTCCTCATTGCTTACATTTTGGGAAGATGAAGATATTCAAGAAAAAACCTGCGTTCAGACACCGAATATCAACGTTTAAAATTCCATAGCCTATTTGACGACGAATTTTTCTGAACGCACGTTATTTTAAGATACACTACAGGTGGTCCAATTCAGTGGGCCACCCTCTCTATAATTTTTCCATAAAAAATTTTACTGGTGTTATTTGTGAAGTTTGACTAACACCTATCAGTTGCAGGATAGTCGATTTTAACTGACTTAGTGAAGATGTTTTTAGTATTTACACATTCATTTGCTTTCTCTGAATGATTCCTTCTGAGTATTAGCTAAGTTTCATACTTTTGTTTTATTTTCTTCATTGCATGGTTTTTGATGTTTGAAACAGATGTCAACCGAACTGATCTTGTGATGATTTCTTTATTATCGTAATAAACCTCGTAATGAACTATCCACCATTGATTTTGACTGAATATCGGAAATAAGACTTGTTAGGTCTATTATAAGAAAAATCTCATTTGAGGAATAAAATAAACTAATATTAGACTAAAAAAATGTTTCTCTACAATGTCAAACACATTCTTCAACAGCGGGATCCACAAAACTTTGATTGTCGTATCAACGATTTGACAGTCAGTTGATTTCCAAAACGAGATCACTGGAATCTTTTCCTTTTCAGTTCTGAATATATTGAATTGGGAATAATTTAGTGAAAGTATGAAGATAATAATTTGATGCGAGAACGATATTCTAAATTATCATGACTGAATTTTCGATTGGATTGCTGACGTCTATTCTATCTTATTGACATAAAACGTAGAATAATGAGTTTTGACAGTCTTAAGCAGATAGAAGAAATTTAACGATTATGTATGTCTGTTAAATTTCTTCTATCATCTTATTGCCCTATAGGCGCTTCTCTTATATTAAATTTGTGTTGTGGTGTAGTCGTTTCCCTTAATTAAACAGAAGGAGGGGGACAGATGACTGAATAACGAGAGTCAGTCAATACTCCAAGTTTTGCGTGCACTAAAAGCCCTTCGAAGACCTTCATTCCAGAATAGTATATTCATAATGCCAAATTGAAAAACTTACTCCTAATCTGTTTTATTACTCTGTATACTTCCATTAAGTCGACATTTTTATGATCATTGTGTTCTGAAGCCTCCATCTGAAAATTCAAAAAATTAATTAATATCCCTTGAATAGTGCCAAACATTATTGACAACAATAAAATAAAATATGGCCTCCCGAAAAAATCGAAATTGATTCAGAGATTTGACACCACTTGGTATAAATATCGGTAGAAATTATGATATGAATCAACTAACCACACGCGTATATTCAGAGTGGCAACGGAAAGACCATCCTTTCGAAAAAGGGTGAATGCTACCCATGGCTTGGGTCTCACTATATCTCAGCAGAAAAACACAACACGGAATTGATGGAACCTAATTAAATTATTATTATTATTATATAAATGTATGAGTATAGATTCCTATAAACTCAATAGAAAAAAAAGAACAAAATTCCACTGATTCACCGATTACAACGCTAGTTCTGGGATAATGAATATAACATTGTTTGCTCACCGTAGAATGCTTGTGGATCTTAAGACGCATACCTACTTACTGGCGAGCTGCAACAGCAACAATTATATTGTAGGTTGATGCAGTGAGTACGTTCTTCTTTTTTTTGCCGAGCACGGTCGTTCTTTCCTTTAAGCGGAGCAAAGACCGACAACTTGAATAAATAGATTACCATTTTGTTTATACAGAGTGTCCCTCTTAATAAGGGAAACATTTTAATGGAAGACAGAAAAAACCTAAAGGGTCACGAAAAACCCCCATATCTATGAGTGTATGTAGGAGTTTTAGATTTTAATTTACAGGGTGTTTTTCAAATTGGAATGGATATTAAATAAACACTATCTCCTGAACGGATTAACCGATTTAAGGCGGAAACACATTATTGAAACGCGACGCGACCCGATGAAACGTGATGCGTGTTGAGTCGAATCAAATGTATTGTTTTCAATAGACCAGAATCATACTATGAAAACCCGACGCGACGCCACGCGCGTACAATTTACGCGACAGCTCGCGTCGCGTGTTAATAATGTGTTTCCGCCTTTATCCAAAATTTGGAATGAATATAGATTCCACGAGGTTCCACATAACTGCAATCAAAGATCATTCGATTTGCAGGACCGTAGCACATCAATTTGGACAGCTCTTCAAAGTTCGCGATATCACCCTCTACAATGAATTTGATTGATTTCTCCGATACCTGCGTAAACTGTAAGATCTTCATTTATTCAATTAGCTAAATAATATTGCATGCCACCAACCAGGTTGATTTTTTTTTCTTGATAGTGACAATAATTTTTTCTCTTATGATGTTCAACATCTTTTCATCTCTCAACGAAGTGAATTGTGAATTTCCATAAATTTCACATCTTCACCTCTTTGATTGCAGAGATGATTTTATTTGATGTTATTTCTTATAGTAGGATCTTTCAAAAGTTGAATCAATGTTTTGATTTATGAATAGAGCCGTTCTGCCAGTTTTACCTTTTTCAAAATCATATGGATAACTCCTAGAGTGGAACTTCACCGAAGAGGACTTCTTAATATTTGTTTTAACCACTTCTCACGGGATTAGATTCTCCTTTTGAAGTTGAATAGGATTCAGATCTTCTTCTTGGAATATGTATAAGTAATCGTTATGACTATTATCGAATAGAAATTATTACCTACCTAATATCTTTGAAATCGAATTAAAAAAGTATACTTTTTATTTCACAATCATTTACCAGAGGATAATTGTTAAATCGATCAAGCTTTCAGGTACTCATTTTTCAGATTTGTCTGAATTATGCATGACTAGAAAGAAACAGGTTCCTCATCATTTATATTTTGGGAAAAGGCAGGGGCGTTACATGAATTGATGAATTAATCGACATCAAAAGTATTTAATAATCGTCTTAAATTTCTTATTGTTACTGCAACGCTCAGTTATAGTATTTATTCGGTTTCATAATTATTCATTATTAATATTCAGTAAAGTTTATTTTTCGGATTTGAATTGAGCGTTGAATCAATAGCCGCGTTTCATTTTTATGTTGTAAATAAATACGTTGGAAAATCTCGGGCTACATATGGGAACATATGGACGAGAGATGAATTCAATTCGAATTCTCGGTTCACGAAGTGCGAAGCAAATTTCTCTTGAATTCTCGATATTCGAAATCTCATAATTTCAAGAAAAGGTGTGTGAAAGCTTTCCAAGGACTGCAAATAGATACCAGGATAGTACCAGCTCCCCATTCTGGCGATCGTTCCAATAAAGGTAGGTTCGAGTGCTTCCAGCGTATCTTTTGTATTCTCCATTTTCTTTTCTAATTTAAATCAAACGTTAATTGAGCTACCGTAACATTGGCCCTAATTCGAGCCGGATATTATCTGTTGATTCAGCGTTCATTTAAAATAATATCTAGATTTTTTTGTTCGTATTTCTCTTCATTCATTCCTATAGTTTTTTTTTTTCTCATTCAACTTCATAACTGAGGGTTGCAGTTTTCAAATTTATTTATCTCATAATGAGTGCTAATAAATTAAAGCAAAATATTGCTCTTCGTCAGCTCCATATCGATGATATCGAGGAAGTACTTTTGTTAGCACAATCCGCCATTGGTGATGAGAGCCTCCATACTCGTTTCAGACTGCGTTATGAACAATTGGATCATATTCACCAAAAGTTTCATGACATTCATAGTGCTATTATTGCCTTATTATCAGTAGTTGAAGGCTCTGATTTAAATGCGGAAAAATTGTTGAAGTCATCCGTTAATGAATCCTTTTTCACCATCAAAACTATTTATAAAAATTTATTTTCTGATGATGACAGTGAAAGTTCAGTAGTCAGCATTACTAAAAGTGCACCCAACGTCAAGCTTCCAAAAGTTTCGTTGCCAACGTTCAGTGGAAACTATAAAGATTGGACTACCTTTTATGATATCTTCGTAAGTTTGGTACATAATAACGATAACTTATCGGATGTTGAAAAGTTTCAGTATTTACTGAGCTCCTTGACTTCACAAGCTTTTTCACTTTTAAAGGGTATTTCATTAACATCTGAAAATTATCAAATTGCATTCAATACTTTAACTAAAAGATACCAAAACAAACGTCTTTTAGCAAATTCCTTTTGGCAAGAATTAACAAACGTCCCAAAGCTATCACAAGAATCCGTTGAAGGTTTGCGCAAACTAATTGATGTTTTTTCGGAAAATCTTTCATTCTTGAAAAATCTAGGTTTACCGGTTGATCAATGGGATTTCATTCTTTTTCATATGATGATGCAAAAACTTGATAATTCGACTATTAAACGCTTCGAATTACAGGAATGTTCTACAGAATTACCCTCATTTGCAAGTCTTCAAAAATTTCTTTTGAATCAATGCGCTGCTCTTGAATCTGCTGCTCTTTCTATATCTGCTAAATCAAAATACAGTCCACTCTCACAGAACGAATCTAAAAAATCTCAGAAATCTACATCAACTTTCATGATTCTATTTTTCTATTGTCAATCATTGTCTATTGCAAAATCACCATTTGAAAGGCAACAAATTGCTAAAATGAACAAATGGTGTTTCAATTGCCTTCACTCAGCACATGACGTATCTAAATGCGCCTCGAAATCTACCTGTCGTTCATGTTCGGGCAAACATCATTCCCTCCTTCATTTTCCAAATTCCGATTCCCAAACTGTTGAAGAAAATTCTAATTCAATTGTATCTTCTGCCGCACCGTCGAATTCATCGGGTTCTTCTCAAGCTATTATAATGACGTCTTCTTCAGATTACGGTGTACTCTTGGCTACTGCACAGGTGAAAATCCGAGATGCCTATGGTAACTTCAAAATGATTCGAGCTCTCCTCGATAGTGGCTCCCAAACGAATCTAATAACGAAGAAGTGTGCTTCTCAGTTAGGTCTTCACCTTTCTAAATCATTTTTATGTATTCGGGGAATAGGAGATAGTTCGATACCATCCTCATCCAGTGTTATATGCACTGTGTGTCCTAGGTCTGCCCTCAGTCCATCATTTACATTTGATGCAATTGTTATGAACAAGATTTGTTCTCACCTGCCGAGTTCGAGAGTGTCCTTTTCGTCACCTTCAATATCCACTTTGGACTTGGCTGATCCCAACTTTGACACCCCAGGTAATATCGATCTTTTGTTGGGCGCCGAGGTATTTCCTTCATTACTTCTCGGTGGTCGTGTTGTTGGGGAGAAAGGAGAGCCTTCTGTCCTTCAAACAGTTTTTGGTTGGGTGTTGATGGGTCGAACGATAATTCCAAACCAAGGTGTCAGTTCACTACATATTTCTGTTGATTCTTCGCTGAATTCTACTCTGAAATCCTTCTGGGAGGTAGAAGAACTTCCAAATTCTGAATGCAGATCGCCAGAGGAGATTTTATGCGAAGAAATCTTCAGCAGAGATGTCAGCAGATCTGCGTCTGGACGATATAGTGTTTCTCTGCCTTTTAAAGTTACCCCACCTATATCATTTGGAGATACGTACTCCATGGCCTCACGTCGCTTTCTTTCCTTAGAGCGTCGACTTTGCACGAATCCCACCCTTCGGGATGATTACTGCAAATTTATGCAGGATTATCTGGATTCGGGTCATATGACAATAGTAGATTTGGCTTCGTCATTGAATGATTCTTATTTCATTCCTCATCATTGTGTTGTGAAGCCGGATAGTTCTTCTACGAAACTGAGAGTCGTCTTTGATGCTTCAGCCAAGGTTATGGATAATCCTTCTTTAAACGACTGCCTTCTTACAGGACCGAAGCTACAAGCTGATATCGTGACCATCCTCCTGCGCTTTCGCACTCATAAGTATGTTTTCACAGCCGACATTCGACAAATGTACCGTCAGATCTTGGTTGACCCTGTTCACCGTAAGTATCAGCGGATTCTTTGGCGGTTCAGTCCATCGGATCCGGTTAAATGCTATGAACTCAACACGGTCACGTATGGAGTTTCTTCGGCGCCTTTTCTGGCCCTTCGAACATTGCATAAACTAGCAGATGATGAAGAAACATCTTTTTCCCTGGCAGCTAGAATCCTTCGTGATGACGTATATGTAGATGACGTCGTGTCGGGATCTGATGATCTCCAAGGTTCCTTCAGCCTCAGGGATGATCTGATTGCTCTATTGGGTAGGGGTGGATTCGAGTTGAGAAAGTGGTCAAGTAATAATCCATGTATTCTTGAAGGTATTCCAGATGACCATCAGTTGTCACAATCCTTTTCCTTCGATGAGGGCGATTTCGTCAAAATTCTGGGTTTGAGATGGAATCCTTGCTCAGACTGTTTTTCATTTGCCGTTACAGGAATAGAAAATAGTTGTACGAAACGGAGTATTCTTTCACAACTTGCTCGCATCTATGATCCATTGGGTTTTCTAACACCCTTCACATTTCTTATGAAATATTTTATTCAGCTGCTCTGGGTTCAGGGATTGCAGTGGGATCAGGTTCCTTCATCGGAATTTGTCGATCATTGGAGTCAGTGCAGGTCCGAATTGTCTGATCTGCAGGAGTTACAAATTTCGCGACGTCTAAGTCTTAGTTCAAGGGTGAGATGTGAACTACACGGATTTGGTGATGCAAGCGAGAGAGGATATGCTGCAGTGGCCTACTTCCGATTTTCAAACACTGCAGGAGAGGTCTCGATTTCTTTCATTTGCGCCAAGTCTAAAGTTGCTCCAGTTAGGCGAATTTCACTTCCTCGTTTAGAGTTATGTGCCTCTTTATTACTAGCCAAATTAATTTCTTTCATCAAATCCACTTATTCATCTATTGAAATAGATGATATATACGCTTGGTCAGATTCTAAAGTTGCTCTAGCGTGGATTAAATCTTCTCCTCATAAATGGAAATCCTTTGTCAGCAATAGAACGACAAAAATTCAGGATTTGGTACCGCCGGAACGTTGGTTTCATGTGAGGTCTGAAGACAATCCTGCTGATTTTGGATCTAGGGGACTCACGCCATCAAAACTGGTGAGATGCACCATGTGGTGGTCGGGACCAAGTTGGTTGTCCTCACCAGCTCCATTCAACTTGGAGGTGGAGTTTTCAGGTTCTGATGATCCCTTATGTTCAGCAGAGGCAGGAAAAATTGCATTGACAACCTGTATCGAAACAACCTTGGTTGATGATATTTTGTCCAGGTTTTCTACGCTCTCCAAAATTCAGAATGTTTTGGCTTATGTTTTGAGATTTTGTTTCAATTCTAGATATCCTTCTCTACGCCGACGTGGTGGCTTGACTGCCTCGGAGCTAAAGAAATCTCTTTATCTCATCGTGAAAACTGTTCAATCACAGGTTTTTAGTGATGATATACTCAATCTTCAGAGAAAGAAACTTGTTTCCAAACCGCTAAGAAAATTAAACGCGTTTCTTGATTCAGATGGAATTCTCAGGGTGGGCGGTCGTATTGCCTTTTCTGGACTCTCCTACGAGAATAAGCATCCAGCACTTCTTCCTTGTCACCATCTCTTAACAGATTTAATTATCCGACATTTTCATATGCTTTATCTGCATCCAGGGCATCAGATGCTACAATATTTATTATGCCAACAGTTTTGGATTCTCTCACCACGAAGAGCGATTCATCGTGTACTTTCTAAATGTAATACATGCTTCAGAGTAAACCCAAAACCTGTCCAACCACTCATGGGAAATTTACCCGCTGTTCGTTTAAATAAAATTAAACCTTTTAGGTGCGTTGGCGTTGATTTTGGGGGCCCTTTCTTCGTTACCATGTCACGAAGTCGTGGAACTAAATATACCAAAGCATATATATGCCTTTTTATATGTTTTGCTGTGAAGGCAGTACACGTTGAGCTAGTTTCTGATCTCTCCTCAGAGGTCTTTCTGGCAGCATTACGACGATTTATTGCCCGTCGCGGTAGGTGTCAGAGAATTTTTAGTGACGGAGGTACCAATTTCCGAGGTGCTCACGGAATTCTACTCAATTTGATGAAAAATGCGGTAGAAAGTGAAAAAATTGAGTGGACGTTCAATCCCCCGTCATCCCCTCACTTTGGAGGACTTTGGGAGGCGGGAATAAAATCTACGAAGACTCATCTCCTGAGAGTAATAGGTGAACAAAAGCTCACCTATGAGGAGTTGTACACTGTGCTCACACAAATTGAGGCCGTTCTAAATTCGCGCCCTCTATGCCCTCTTAGCAGTGACCCCAACGATACCTCAGCTTTAACCCCAGGACATTTTTTAACTCTTGCGCCTCTCTCAGCACTACCTGATGAAGATTTGTCCGATCTACCGATGGGAAGGCTTTCTCGATGGCAATTATTAACACGAATGCATCGGGATTTTTGGAAGCGTTGGCAAAGGGAATATTTACACACTTTGCAACAGCGGAAAAAGTGGAATGAATCATCCAATTATCCATTGAAGCCAGGAATTCTGGTCATTGTAAATGACGGGCCAATCTCACCTTTACGTTGGCGCTTGGCACGTATAGAAAAATTACACCCTGGCTCCGATGGAATAGCTCGTGTGGCTACAATCAGAACCGTTAATGGGTCACTGCAGCGACCTGTCGTTAAGCTTTGTCCGCTTCCCGAACAATAGCGATGTATATTAGTGTTTTTTTTTTCTTCTTTCTTATCTTCTACTTAAAATATAACTATTTTAGGTGGGCGGTTATGTTACTGCAACGCTCAGTTATAGTATTTATTCGGTTTCATAATTATTCATTATTAATATTCAGTAAAGTTTATTTTTCGGATTTGAATTGAGCGTTGAATCAATAGCCGCGTTTCATTTTTATGTTGTAAATAAATACGTTGGAAAATCTCGGGCTACATATGGGAACATATGGACGAGAGATGAATTCAATTCGAATTCTCGGTTCACGAAGTGCGAAGCAAATTTCTCTTGAATTCTCGATATTCGAAATCTCATAATTTCAAGAAAAGGTGTGTGAAAGCTTTCCAAGGACTGCAAATAGATACCAGGATAGTACCAGCTCCCCATTCTGGCGATCGTTCCAATAAAGGTAGGTTCGAGTGCTTCCAGCGTATCTTTTGTATTCTCCATTTTCTTTTCTAATTTAAATCAAACGTTAATTGAGCTACCGTAACACTTATACTTAGATACATTGGAAGAACGCTGCTCGTGGAAATGTTGAAAATATCATTTTTATGCTACCCAATATGAGAATTTTGATTGGGATGAAGTATGACACCAACAAATGTATTTTAAACGAAAATGAAAAAATTTATCCCCTCTAGAATTTGAAGAAATGCGTTAAATACTTGTTTATATATCTTTTCGTTCGGTGAAAAATATTTAATTTCACCTTCACCTACCTGCTAAAGATGCTATTGTGATAACGAAACACGTGATGTGGTTTAACAGCTCATATTAGTGGAAATCACATACCTAATTCTGTTTTTAGTTATATTTCTTGTATATCGGTCTATTTGGTTTCAAGGGAACTCCCGAAGGTCCCTCTCACAATTACAAAAAACCATAATTTACATTATTTCAACATTCACCATAAACCAACTTATTCAGACATAACCATTCATGCAACATCAAACCATCCCTTGAAACAAAAAATGGCTGCTTTTCACAGTATGATCCATAGATTAATTGACGTGCCTATGAGTCATGAGAATTTTCATAGTGAATTAAATTTGATTAAACAAATAGCATGGTTACAACCAGAATATTTGTTGTTGAACAAACAAGGAAAGTGAGCAGTTAGTCTGGCATATCCTACAATGATCGATAATAGGTACATCCGATAAATATATCACATTAATAATTAATGGTCTTATTCTGCTTTTCATCTGTAAGTTACAAATCTGTAGCGTACGATCGATCTGTCTGTGTCCAGTTGACAGATTCGTAAATAATGCAATTCTGGAAATGTTCCTGCAACTATCTTCTTTACAGACTTACAGTGTTAGTTTTGAACTACTTTTCGTGAATAGATACGGATTCCTGTAAGCTACAGATAACTAAAAACGTCCAGAAATGCATAATTTTCCAGTAAGCTTATGAAAAGTTTCAGATGAAATGAAAGCAGAATACCACCGTTTACATTAATAGCTCATCAGAAGAAGTATTTTAGAAAGAATTTCAATTGTGAAGGAAAATTTAGAACAATTAATAACTTAGGGGATATTATCAGAAAGAATAAAGATAAATCAGAAAAAAAAATCTCAATGGCATATATTGGATAAACGGGAAGATCATTCCAGAAACGTATCCAGCATATGCAGATCACTTGAAGGATTCTGTTATTTCAAGCAGGAATTTAAAGTTCTCATTGCGAAAGTATGAGACTAATACTCTACTCTTAGAAGTACTTGAAATCAACAGGTTCAATTTTAGGAAAATCCTTTTGAACGAAGAAACCGACATAAGTAGGTCTCCTCCCTTGAATATCTTAATCTTAATCTTAAACAAAAGATCAACTGCTTATCACCGCTGCACAACGTTTCTTTCGCTGAAGTAATTGCGTTTATATTGGTGGAAATTACGGAGATTTTATATAAAAGTATACCAAATTGTGCATAAGAGACTCGACAGTTATTTTGTGTAGTTGACATTACAAGTCTTCAAATGCAGATGAGAGAAAGTGAAAATTAATTTGGTTCGGTGGATAATTTCGGATTCTAGCAAGATCGTTATCGGGTACCGATAAGATAAACATATTTTACACTAATTGCATGTTAATTGCAGTTACAGTGTTGCCCGATTGTAATTTTCTTCGAGAAGTTGGGGAGTAGAATGATGGAGTGTATAGTATGTAAAACAGTCAATGGGCTAACCACAGTATTGTGTGACAGCTGTCAAAGGTCAACCCATAGGGAGTGTAGTGGTCTCAGTGCTACTGAATTGAAGGTGATGGATCTGCGTGGAAGGAGATTGCTCAAATATTATTGTGAAGAATGCCAAAATGGGTTAAGAGTGCTTCCAAGTTTACTGCAGAAAGTTGATAAACTGGAAATTGAAATCAAGAAGATCGGAGATTCTATGGTTGGGAATTCGCGTGAAATTCAAACGTCTGCAGATGAAAAGGAAGAAATTATAAGCGAATTAATAGACAGACAGGGCAGATCATCAAATATAATTATTCTGAATGTCAACGAACCCAACATGAAAACTCAAAAAGAAAGAATAGATGAGGATAAAAGAACATTGCAAAAAATTTTAGAAAACTTTGATATTGAGAAAGAGAAACTTATACCCATAAGGCTCGGAAAATTCGTTGCAGGAAAAGTAAGGCCGATCAAGGTTGTGTTGCCGTCTCCAGAAATCGCAAAATTAGTCCTGAAGAATAAACAGCTTGTTTCAACACCGAGTGTTAAAATATTTCGGGACCAAACAGTAAGCCAGCGTTTATATTTTAAAGGTGTAAAAAATCAATTGCAGGAGATGCAAGCTAGAGGGGAAGTTGATAAAGTCATCAAGTATATCAATGATAAACCTACAATAGTATCCGGTATCAATAAGAATGTTCAAAAAAACTAATAAAGAAGCCTAATATACTGTTAAATGAGGATGTACTGTATGTGAATGCCCAAAGTGTTATGAACAAAATTGATCAACTTAACCATAGTCTAACGAGTTTCAATCCTAAAGTAATTTTGTTAAGCGAAACTAGGACTACTAGAGATATTGAAACATCTGAAATCAAAATAGAAAATTATGGAGTATATAGATGCTATTCAAAAAGTAGACAAACGGGCGGCGTTTTAATTTATGTCAAAGATTGTTATGAGTGTTCTTGTGTTAAAACTTTTGTACTTGATAGAAATTATTGGTGTATGCTCTTGAAAGTAAATATTAAACCATTTGTATGGATTGTAGGATGTGTCTATCGCTCACCATCGGGTTCTGAGGCGGTTTTTTTTATCTAAAAAAACGAAAACTCAGAATGGGAGGTGTTCACACAGCCAGCGCCTGTCCGAACGAGCAGTTGTTCTTGATAATTCAACGAGGTCTCTCTAAAGTGCACCGACATGGAGCCCTCATTATCTAAAATTGCAATTTCTACTGAATCTATAGTAATCAGAGTCTCTGATAGTAATAATCTCTCAAATGAAAGAACTACGCCAAAGGAGGAGCCTGGGTAAATTCTGATCTGAAAGGAAGGAATTATACCCAGCTGCTGGATGACTTGAGAGCGGACCAAACTGAACTTTTTAGAAATTTCTGCTGCATGTCATTATCGGACAAAATTGAGGAAAAAGTGTCAAGAAAGACACCAATCATCGAGAGAGCATTCCAGCGTCGGTTAGACTGGCACTAACGATTTTTGGCTACGGTAGGGTGACCAGACGTCCGTCATTGTGACGGACAGTCCGTCAATCGTCCAAGAAGTCCGTCACTGGAAAACGTCAAAATGTCCGTCAAAATCTTAAATTTAATTCAATTTTCTCAAGATTATTTGAGATGGATATTAAAAAAAGAAAGTGCAAATTTATGGAAGATCTTTCGAAAGAATTTCCATTTTTTAAAACACAAAACTTGATTCTGAAGTCCAATGTACGAAGTGTTTGGGCCAATTCAGATTGCAATTGGAGAAAGAAGAGATAATGTACGGCATGTTTCAAGTTACGAACATAAAAAAAAATTTAATGCAGCAGCGTCTTCCTCTCTGACCAAATATTTCAGACATTCAAATTTTGGGGATGAAGAAGCTTCTCTAGAAACGCCTGAAGCCCTCTTCTCATTCCACAGTGTAATGCACAACCATTATATTAATATTATTAAATTTTCGTTTTTGTGTTGTAATAGACTTTTTTTATTTCTCTTTTTTCAATAAATAGATTTTTTTTATCGCCATACGTTGTAGGAAACTGTGTAGCTGGAATCATATACAGGGTGAGTCTTATAGACTCGTACAAATATTTCACAGTAGAATCTTGAGGTCAAAAGAAACACTTTTTTCCTACACCGTTTTTTCGAATCGGCTCGGTTTAAAAGATACAGGTTGTTGAAAAATATAAAAAAAAATGAATTAGTGGATATAGTTTTCGAGTAATTTGAAGTTCAAAAATAAAAGATATCTGTGAAATTCGAAAAATTGGGTTATTTTGACCGAATGCAACTCTTTTTGAAAGATCCACAGACGTCACAGATTCATTTAGTTATTTTGAAGGTAATTTGTTTTTCCAGGGGTGGCACAGCTCATTATGAAAACCTAAAATGGCTATATCTTCTTATCAGGGCTGAATCGGAAAAAATGGTACAAGAAAAAAATTTTTTTTTTATCTCAAGAATCTATACTGTTGAAATATTTTTACTATTCAAAGACTCGCCCTGTATATATAAATCAGGTCCATCCGTCATTGAACATTGGATAATCTGGTCAGCCTAGGCTACGGGAGATTCTTATGGAAGTGTCATGGACCTTTACCGAATTTCAAAACCATCAATATCGAAAATTATTACCGTCTGTCTGTGAAGCCATCGTAAATGGACTCCATTTCAAATGGATTGATTAATTATGAAATCACAATTCAAGAGATCTCACCAAAATTCAAAATAAATTAAATACCAATACCCAATAACTTTCACGGTCCACCGGTGATTTCGATGATATGACGCCAGATGTGCAAGGAAATCCGAATCCCTTTGATGATTCGTCGGTTTACCGACATGAGACGGAACGGGATCGAGCATTTTAAAACATTTTGAAACAGGCTTCGTAAACTTTATTCGGCGTCGATGAGTGTTTACACCGCCTGTGCATATTGCGTGCATTGTTCGCAAACACTGCCTTATAATGAAACGTTACTTTACCGGCATGTGGCGAATGAGCTCGAGCTCTCTGAAACGTTCGAAAACAGGGTTTGCGAACTCTGTTCGGCGCCGATGACTGTTTACACCGCCCGTACTACTGTTTGCAAACAGTGTTCGCGAATAATGCTCGTTTGGTATAAATGCGCCTTAATAAGCAATGAAGATAATATTATTGCACATGTGCACGATAAACCCAAATTGAGTGATCACTCTGTTATATCTGTCAATTTAAATTGTGCGTCTTGGTCTAGTACTGGTGTTAAGAGATTGTTCCGCGATCTTGGCGTTGACAATATCGCCAGGATCAAGTCTGCTCTGATGGGTGTAGACTGGGGTCTCGGGACAGTGGAGGTGGATGAAATTTATAGTAGATTGAATGAGACCTGTCAGTGTGTGGTGGATGAGATTGCACCAATTAAGTCACGTAAATATAATTCTCGTGTGCCTTGGATGTATAGGGAGATCGATAGAGAGATGAAGTGTAGAGATGAATTGTATAGGTCCTTCAAGTTCTGTACAGGAGGGCAAAGGAATGATGCATGGAATGCATTCAAGAGAAAAAGAAATGATGTGGTGAATATTTTGAAGAGGAAAAAGCGTGATTATTTTGTTAGAAAAATTGATAATTGTAGGGGCAATTCCAAAGAAATGTGGAGAACCTTAAAAAACTAATAAGCTTGAATGAAGTCGGGAGTGCAAATTCTATGAAGTTCAACGATGATATTGTTTTTAGAAAACCACAGATGATAGCTGAGCGTTTCAATGTGTTCTTTGTTCAGAGTGTTGCTGACATTGTTGATGCTTTTGATCCTCATACTATTTGGTATAACAGTAACAACAATTTATATAAACCCTTTAGCAATTTTGAGATGATTGGTTTTGAACAATTAAAAAAGATCATGGGAACTATAAAAGGTAAATTTTCTATTCATGAAACACTGAATGGGAGGATGTTAAAAGAATTGTTTGAACTTGTGGGTGACGCTATTTTAGCTTTGGTAAACATCTCATTGGAGAGGGGACGACAAGTACCGGACTTGTTGAAGATTAGTACTGTTATACCTATTCCTAAAGTTGTTGGAACGCTTAACGCATGTGAGTTCAGGCCAGTTAATACATTGCCAACTATTGAAAAAGTCCTCGAACGCACAGTATATGAACAATTGTTGAGACATGTTGAGTCGAATGAGATATTGATGAGTAATCAGTCGGGTTTCAGAAAAGGGTATTCTTGTGAAGCGGCTCTACAATTTATGATCACTAAAATTTAAAGTTGAAATGGATTCTGATAAATATGTTGTGTGTGTTTTTTTGGATTTAAAACGGGCTTTCGAGACAATTGATAGACGAATATTAATGCGGAAATTACGACAATATGCAGTTAGTGGTGTGATTTATGACTGGTTTGATAGCTATTTAAGAAATCGAAAGCAAAAGTCAGGTTCAACGATGAGGTTACAGAAGAATTGGATGTAGACTCTGGTGTTCCTCAGGGGAGTGTGCTGGGACCTCTTTTGTTCTTGTTGTATGTGAATGATGTTGATCTGTTTGTGCAGTGTGATTTGATAAACCTGTTTGCGGATGATAAAGTCATTGCTTGTTCAGATTGTAGTTTGGATGAAGCAGTTAGGAGGATGAATATTGCGTTGGAACAGATTGGAAGGTATCTTATGTTGAACAGGCTCAGGCTGAACACCAGTAAAACTAAAGTCATGATATTCACTAGTAGATCCAAGTATAATCTCGTTGATGTTGATGGTGTGAATTTGGGAATAGACGGGCAGAGACTGGATGTGGTTGAGCATGTAAAATATTTGGGTTTCCATCTTGATAATACCCTGTCCTTTGAAAAGCACTTCGATTTTGTTCACGGAAAGATTTCAAAGAAACTTGGTTTCTTTACAAGATTGGCGGCTGATTTGACCCCTACTTCTAAAATATTGGTATACAATACCATAATACAGCCACATTTTGATTATTGTTCGACCATTATGTTTTTGTTTAATGATGGCAAATTAGAAAAACTACAAAAACTACAGAATAGGGGAATGCGTGTCATTCTGGGAGTAAACAGACGTACACCCATTTTGTCAATGTTGGATGCTCTGCAGTGGCTTTCAGTGAGGCAGAGATTATATTATTTCACAATGACTTTTATACATAAAATTTTGATAGGTTCTGCTCCTGATTATTTCTGGACGTTTGTTGATTTTCCCGAAAACACGAGTACCGGACTAGGACTGCTGGCAGTTTTTATTTGAGTAGAGTGAATTATAGTAGAAGCATGAGATCTTTAATATATAAGGGTTTTCAGGAGTACAATGCTTTACCAACCAATATTAAGGAATGTTCCAATTTGAGAGATTTTAAGTGTGAAATTAAGAAATATGCTAGGATTAAGAAATGAAGCTTTCACCAGAGTATTTGTATTTTTAATCTATTCATTTATTGTTGTAGCGTGTTAGCAGTTTTGAAAATTTTGTTTATTATGTATCTTCGTGTTTATATTAGGCTTTCTAATTAATTAAATTATCTATCTATCTATCATGTAATTTTGGAAATTCCAGCGTGTTTTGCGTACTTTGTACCGTCCGTCCCCTCTGCCTATATATTTGAAAGTTGATTTAGTTGATGTCTAAAGGATACAATTTTTATAGTAACGTGATGAAGCTGCAGTGTTATCGAAACAATTGTTGTAAAATTATCAAAATATTTTGTGGAAGTTGTCGTTAATTTATCTAAATCAATGAACCTCCATCAAGTAGAGACCGAGTCAATCAAATATCTTTAGACTTTCATCCTGATAGAAATAATATGTACTGACCTTTCTCCTGTCGAATAATAAGTCTTTCAAATCTTTCATTTTCGCAAAAATAGTGCCTTTCAGGATTCTACCACATCGACCGCTCTGTCAGGCGAAATAAAATATTATATTATACACTCGTTGGTGATTATTATGAATAATTATGATAATTTGGAAGAATTTATTGAACGAAAAATAAATTCTTGCTCAAATGACCGTCATGTACTTAATGATTGCCAATTAGGTGTAAGGAATAATATATCAGCAAGAATGGGATTGCTCATTTGGACAAAGAAATAATGAATGATTTTATGAGGGGGTTAAAGTCTCCAAATATTTGGTAGTTTCCCTCAGGTGTTCAATAATTATTGGGGTAATCATTAAAACAAATTTTGCACAATAGTCGAAATTCGACTCATTCCCTTTAGAGAGCTTTTTAGAGATATAATACCTTTTTATGATATGATACAGGGTGATTATTTCTAATAAAAGCTCGTTATGAATACTGAAATGTTTACAATATTGTCAACATTTATAGAGAGCGAGTTTCAGATTATATTCGATGCATACCTTATTATTACATGCACCTCTTCACTGCCTGCTTCCCAGGACCAATTTTTCAAATTCTTCTTTCTACTCAAAAGATAATACATATGACTCAAATCAAAGATTATAGAGAGTAGAAAGATGGGAAACGAGGCGACTAAAGCGATTTGAGCGACATCTGTGTGTCACGCGTGTTTTTAAGACGCAAGGACTGGTTAAAATATTAATTTGAGTGCCATTTGCAGAAACATATGACATTTTTTAAGATTTCAGACGTCAATTTTGATCGAAGAGGTTTTGAATGTTTTGATTCTCATTCCGCTTTTTTTTTATCTGGCTCGTTCGGGTCATAGATAAACACTATAGATGGGAAACTCTCAGATAAAATTTTGTTACGAAGAAAAGCGCCATCTCTTAAACGTCAGCAGACTAATCTCGATTAATTTGTCGAGAGCGCTCTTTACGCTTTGATAAGGTAATTTTATTTTATTTTATTTGGAGACAACTATGTAACAAATAATACTCTGAGTTCATACATACAATTTATTAGATGAATTGTTCACATATGATAATTGAAAAACAATAGAATATATGATTGACAAACAAACAAAAATCAGTTTAATGGAACTTATCCATCTTTTATGAGCTGAAATACCTCAAATTTGGACAAGATTTCAAGCGCTTCATGAGAAAATCATACCTCTTCTTTGGTACTACATCCTACGTAATCAGAAAAGATTTATTCTTCGAATTCCTAATAGTCCGGCTTCTGAAGAATTATGCCAACCATAACTCTATAAAGAACCATAAGAACAGGCAACTTTTTCTCTCTTCTTTCACTTTTACTCGTTGCTCTTGAATTTAGGTACACAACAATATTTCTTCCCAACGAAAACTTGTAATAAAATGAACAAACAAACTTGAAATCGAATGTTGATCATTTGACATATCAGTTTCACACACAAGCGCAGAATCAAAGATTAACTTAGTCTATGCTACAAAGTCACTCTAGTTTATGCGCAGAATTATCAACGTAGGAAACTAACATTTTTTCATATTAATTCGTTAACCTTTCAGAGATGGCAGCAGCTCATTCGGTTCACGTCATTACTGAGGGAGTTTCACCCCCCTGGTTCTGGTTGCTGATTTTTGAAGTTTTTTGTCTTATTTCTTGGTGAAAACATCAAAATATTATTCGTAAATTATTGAATGGTGAAGAACGGTGGATCAAATAATAAAATGTATTTTACGTTATTAAATTTTTCACTCAACTAAGGAAAATGGAAGCGTAAGTATTAAAAGTCGTAACATATGAATCGGTCATTCATTGATTCTAATTTCCAGTGCTCCGAAGTGGATAAAATTCTCAGGGCTTGAAGACAATTACTTCAACAAACACTACTAACTACACCATGTGCAATGAACATTTTACTGCAGGTCAATTGAGAACTGTTCATCGACGTAAATTGTTGTATGCAGAAAGCATCCCTTGCATGAACGGCCTATTAAGGGGAAATTATGATCTTTATAGGTCCATTCAATGATTCTCAATTGCTACTCTTTCAATATATTCAGAAATGCAGAGATTTTATTAATTTCCATTTAGGAACCGAGTGACCGTCAAATTGTTGTTTGGAAAGTCAAAGTTTTATTAAACCTGCTGTGAGTGTTTTGTTCATTCATTAATCAATTTGTATATTGTGTCATGAAGAGACCATATCATAAGGAAATTATAAAAAAAGCACCAAGAAACTATACTGACATACAGGTCTTGCATATGTCTGTAAGTTTTTTTTTTAAGTGTGGTTCTGAAAATTCTTTAAATAATACCTACATATGTAAGTAACTGGAATATTTATGCTATGATGGTATATTGAATATTGGTTCATATTAATTTCTGATATATGTATATTTTACAAATTCAACTATAGTCTATCCAAATCCGAGAGGCCAGCGTAAACAAACTGACTAACGCGTGATCTTATTTGAGGTACTCCTCTTATTGGTCAAAGCTTCAGGAACGCCATGTTTGCAGGTGGGAGTAATGCAGAACGGCATTACGTTTGATTCATTGATTGTATGCAAATTGTTGTGCAGAACTGCAGAGGTCATTCATTGCTCTTCCTTTCGTAAATTGGTTTATAGTTGTAGCAAGTTATTCAAGTTACAATCATTTAAGATAATGTCAAGTACTGATACTGCTGAGGAATCGCGTGTTGACTTAAGTCCTCCAAAGAAGAGACGTCTGAAACGACACTTCAGTGCCGAGATAAAAGAAATGATTTTGAATACTTATAAAATTGAGATTATTCAAAATGCAGGAATGTGTTTAAAGGACGTAGAACTCCGAGTTGCTGAGAGACTTGGCATTGGAGCTCGAAGTGTTAGGAGAATTATTTCCGAATACATAAATTCCGGTGTTCTATCACAGCCGGCAACAAATCAAAATCGGACCACCAAATGGGAGTCCTTATCAGATTTCGATAAAAATGTAATACGGCGAAAAGTTCACGAGTTTTTCTTCAGAAATGAACACCCGACTATAGAGAAAGTTTTAAAAATAGTTAATGAAGACTCGAACTTGCCAAATTTTAAGAAGAGTACCTTCTCTATAATATTGAAAAAACTTAATTTCAAATATGGACGTCGCCAACGCAACAGTTTTTTAATGGACCGTGACGACATTAAATGTTGGAGAAGAAACTATCTCACGAAAATTAGGGCCTTCCTTGATGAAAACAGGAAGACTTACTACTTGGACCTACTGGATTAAAAAATCCGTCTGGTAAGGCCTTGAATTTTGAGTTTAACCCTCGTTTAACCCTCGGTTTCATAAAGCTTGATCAGAGAATCAACGATCGATTGACGGATGAACGTCAATTAGTTTTCAGTCGATAAGTGAGTCATAAGCATTCTGAATATCATTCTTGCACCAAATAATTATCTATACACGCCCATTCAATGATTCTCAACTGCTACTCCTCCAATATATTCGGAAATATGAAAGTTTCAATGATTTCCTTCGGGAAATCGAATGCCAAATCGTTGATCGAGCAATCAAAGTTTTGTGAAACTTGATGTAAGTACCTTTTTGGTGGAAAACAATTTCAACATTCTTTTTCAAATGAAGTGAATATATTTTTCCAGGCTAAGGGCAAAGAATTATAGTGTGTCATATTGGTAGTGACACTGGTTTTTCAACTGGAGGACTCTGGACTTTTCAATCCAAAAATACTGGTGACTACCATGAAGAAATGGATGGTCAGTCCTTCGAAAAGTGGTTCGAGGGTAAACTTCCTAAATTGGAGGAAAATTCTATAGTAGTTTTAGATAATGCTCCTTACCATTCAAGGAAAAGGGAAAAAATTCCTAATTCACAATTCAGAAAGAGTGATATCCAACAATGGTTGAGGGAGAAAAATATTGATTTCACCTCTGACCTCATAAAAGCGCAATTGTTGCAGATAGTCAGGCAGAACAAAGAAAACTTTGAAAAATACATTATGAAACCGCAAAGGCCCAAAATATTACTGTACTTAGATTACCGCTCTACCACTGCGAACTGCGAACCCTATTGAGTTGATTTGGGCCGATGTCAAGAATTTTGTGACAGATAAAAACACCACATTTAAAATGGCTGACGTCCAAAATCTTTTTCAAGAGGCTCTCTCACGGGTTACTTCCGAAAGATGGAGAAAGTGCGTGGAACATGTCAAACAAAAAGTTGAGGTAGACATGTGGACACTGGATAATATTATGGATGATATAACACCAGTCATCGTCAACTTAGAAGAAAGTTCTGCATCTTCTGACGATACTACGGGCTAGTCACTTTCACAAAAAAAATATTGTTACACATTTATATACATAGTATGTCTTAAAGTGGGAACTTTAGATTAATTGTTCATTACTGAGACTCGTAGATAAGCATACATATTTTTCACCGGAACTGGAACACTCAAAAAGTTTTAAAATATAACGCTCTCGGAATTAAATTTATTAGTACACCTCTGCGTTATCACGTTCTTGACGCGTGATCACTCCATGCTGCAATGTTTACTGCTGGCCTCTTGGATTTGGATATACTATAAGTTCATTAATTCAGAACTATCTATTGTACAGAAACAACACCTTCGACGTAAAGCAGATCACCATATACTTTAGTGTCCTAGTTAAAGCTTCATTTATTGCCCACTATTTCAATTTTTGTAATTTTTTTATGAATTGCAAAAAATAATAATTTTTCGTTGATATCAATTGATTCCAAACAATGTTTAGATGAAAACTAACATCCTGATCACAAAACAAAACCATACTTTTGATTTGTCGCTCAGGATGTTTGTTTTCTGATCGAAACAAAGTCGATATTGGAATTTAATACGAGGAATAGAATTCGAATTTCGCGCCCCTCAATTAAAAAACAGAAAACTGTTATAAAAAAGTTTTCCTGTATTGACAGTGCGTTTTTAGCGCCATCTCATTGTCACGCGTGTTTTCACTGGCCAAAATGTAGTCGGTTTTTAGTACTAGCGATATGAGGGCGTTTCCTATCTTTCTACTCTATAATCTTTGACTCAAATAATGCGTCATCTAAAAAATTGAAGGACGAATTTCACTGCTACTCTATCTGAAGATGGATGATACATTTTGAACAGTACCTTTGATCAAAAGTTTGATTGGCCTTACTGATGTTATATCCGTAAAAACGAACAGATCTTCCTTTAGAGTTGAATTATATAGGTACATCGCCCTTCCGGCGTTCATCTGAACTCCGAAGCGCCACCTTCATCTAATTTCTTGTAGAAATTTCCAGTAATTCAACCTGCCATATTTCTTAAAATATTCGTTGAAATTGAAAGAACATGCTGTAACGAATCGAATTCAAAATGCTGAAACTAGTCCGTGGGAGTTAGTTATGGCATAGATTATTTCCCTAACTTTTGTAGTTTACACGGAAAAGATCGGATCATTCCGACGTTTTTTATTGAGAAATATGCCACCAAGTCCATAGAATAATAAACTGTGCTATCCACAGACGACTTCCGTCATAGACAACAGTTGTTCCTGACTCTCGTACTCCTTGAGAAATAGTTCATAGTCTAAGGGTACACGGACAACCACCTTTTCGTCATTTTCCTTGATGTGACTTGAACGAACTCTTTTGTCAGATGACAGACCTACTTAAAAAAGTAAATTGAACGCAAATAAAGAGCACCTACTAACCTGGAAAAATTCGCGATCGCAACTTTCCAACAACACCCAAAAAGAAAAAAAATACATATAATTACATAAACAGCAAATTCATAACATTCGCTCCGAACAGGAAGACACACGAGCTTTCGCTCGCCTTGGCTGGCCATACACTTATACGTGTACCGCAAAGGCTTAACTTTTTTGTCTTCCTCAAGAGGTAAACCTCGGCGTATGTGCTGCTACATCCGATGAAACTCCAGAGATGTGTGGGCTCCAAGTTCTCAAGATAAACAGACGCTAAGTGGTGGGGACTAGATATCTAGATTAACAGTTTAATTAATTTCTTGCCAACTTTTCAACCTGCTATATCTTGAGAACTATTCGTTGAAGGAAGATGCTGAAGAGGGCTTTTTTCGTCAGGAATAAATGCCTAAGATGAAGTTCATAATAATTTGTATATTGATTTATTTCAAGTCAGTCAAAAGACCTCTTCAAGTGGAGCATATTTTCGAATCAAATTTACAATGTTAAAACTGATTATTGTGGGTTATCCTTGGGAGTTGGATATATGATATATGGCATTACGGACTTTTTTATAGAACTTCCCTAGCTGTACACAATTCTAGTTGGTCATTTTTCTCTAACTCTTATAGTTTTCTCTGCGTCGTCCATAATATAGCCGGACAGAAATGGACTCCTTCCGACAATAATTATCTGAAGATAATTTATTGAATGATTATGAAATATGAATATTTCAATCGAAATAATTAACAAATTATACATATAAACCTTTCTCTTGAATCACTTTATCTATTCAAAAAACCGCATCAAAATCCGTTGAGTAGTTTTGAAGATCTAAACATAGGTACATAGGGCAGACAGACAGCGGGAAGCGACTATGTTTTATAATATGCAGTGATATGCAATTTTTGTTCCGATTGTAATTATCAATATTATTAGTGAAGCATGTTCACATTCATATTCTTCATTCGAGTCTCATTCAACTGAAGATGAACTAATTTCAGGATTATATGATATACCAGTAAAACAACCTAAAATTACTAAATATTTCAAAACGATAGTTTTTAGCTACAACAATATGGATGTCAAATTTCATTTCAGATTTTCAATGTCTTATCATAAAGGTTTTCTTATAGAACTTCATTTCAATCCTATTTCACCTCAATTACAGGCTGCTGAAGCATTGCTCATGACCTTATAGGTACAGGGTTAGAGTTAAGTAGGGGGCATGCCCAAAATGTTTTCATAAAGACTTTGAAAAAAATTTGCCTTGATCCATAGTCCTATAAATTTGTTTATATGGCACTGCTATCGTGCTGCGATCATAAACATAACCTAACTAATACAGATCCTCCAAACTCATCAACCTTTTCAGTTGGTGGAAAGTTCAAAATTTGGTACATCAACCTGTTGAATTACAAAACGAAAATGATGTGCCGACTACTTCCACCACAATAATGAAAAACAACTTGGTGGATCAGGATCTCCACTATATCACCACACCAGTTTGGTGAATTAGAAACACCCCTTTAGTTGTAATTATCTGGATTGGAAATCGATGCTTGTTTGACGGATCAGCATAGATTTCGATTTGTTTTCCATAGATTCTTTTTTTTTAGACCGAGATTAAAGTTATCCTGGATTAACGTGACAGATTTGAACGAAAATGTCAAAATTAACCCAGGATTAACTTTAATCACGAATTGAACAACCGGGCCTTAGAATATTATTCTTGCATCAAATCAGGCCTATTTATGTCCATTTGATGATATTTCTTCAATATATTCAAGAGAGTGTCTTTGAAAGATCCCGTCTGTCGAATTGTTGATGGAAGTCGGTGTAAGAACATACTACATATATATTTTTTATCACACCCTGTATATTAAAAAAAAATTAAATTGACTAAAAATCATGACACGTTACAGGTCCGGGGAATGTCAGAGGCAATTTAGTCGGTCATATTTACGTTCAGCTTGTAAATATTTCTTATTATTGTTTCATTCTGATACGCAGATCAACACAGGTTATCTTTCAGTGAATTTTTGTTTGATAGGTCATGTTTGCCTAATGAAAATGATGTAGTTTGGAATCTCAATACTATATTGGAATTTCATAGGAAATTCATTGATTCGTATAATACTTCCGAAAGTCCATTAAAACTATTTACTCTTATTAAGTTGTGTTCAAATTTCAGTAGATAAATTTTATAAGGAGGTAAGAACATTGTTGGCAATAATTTAACATCATTCCACATTATACGTATTTTCATCTGAGTTGAAGATGTAACTAATAGTTTTTCAAATAAAATAGTATATCGAATGAATATCTATATCCATACTAATATCACTAATATTCCCGACAAAAAATTTATTTGAAATCCATTTTTGCATAAATCTTATGGAGTTTGATTTCCATTTTGTGCATGTTTTTCAGTAAATAGCGCACCTTGATGCCAATTTTTTGAAGTACAAGAAAAAAATTGAACTCGGCTTGACATAATAAATAAGCAGTCGAATACGAATCGAGGAAAAGGGGATATAGGATGCAACTGCTAGGGTGCATGGTATGCTTAGGATCTTTTCACACTATCCAGTTTTCCCGTCGACTTATGAAGCTCTTTTGAGAGAGAACTATCTAGACATAATAACAGTTACTTTTTCTTATTAATCAGAGGGTACTGGCTGCAGTGTTTGGCTGCTACAGAAATGATAGGTAAACATCAGAGAATGTGCCGTTAAATTCAAACTTATGGAGTATGTTGTTACATATTATTTACTTCTTATCTAATTTATTCAATATGTACCCACATGGCTCTGCTGCCATCCAGTTATTAAGCGATTACCAGATTACAACACATTGTAGAATAACACTTTTAGCCTGTAACTAAAGTGCAAAAGATGTGAGAGAGGAATGCAGTTGGTTGCATTATCAGTTCCTCCAAAAAATAGCGCAATATGCCATTCATTTTCCTCTATTTTATAGGGTTAAAAATTGTAGTTCAGATCACAAATTTAGCCCACCCTGTACATTGTTTCCTGAATTCGAGGTATTGTTCCTTACACTTCGAAATCAATAATATATTATTTCATCGGCCGTATCACATGCACCCATTTAAAGGAACATACTTGATCAACGATGAATCATCAATATTAATCGTTCATCTTCTGTCAAGTCTCTTACATTTGAGTGACTTAAGAGTTCTGTAATAATGCATCCCGTATCTCGATCATTAGAAGAGAGGCTTTCCACTGGTCATGGGGTGATTATTTTTAGATGTTAATTACACGAATTGAAGGCCCTCGAAAGGGGAAAAAATGTGGATCCGGCCCGTCGCACGAAGGACAGGTCTTGAAGTTGATATTTCTTTCTGGGGAGAAGTTTAAATGAAACTCATGAAAACTTTAACAAATAAATCTATTGGCAAAATAAAAATTGGAACTTCTCTACAAATACGTACTCAGTCGAAGACGACCAACAAAAAGAAATCTTCAATTTCTTAAACCTAAGCAAATGAGCGCAAAACAATAAAACATATTTTTCGTAACCAAAAATCTTGGGTTAAAATTCAATTTCCCAACTTAACGCGCAATATTAATCAATACGTAATCAATGAATTATAGGGGAACTTTCAAGACTCTGGACGAATAAAAAATTGGAACTTTCTACCTTTTCTGCGACTGCTATTTGTATGACGCTGCCAAAGAAAACTTTTCGACACCAGACTTTCCCCGCACCAATCGGCGAATTCTTTACACTTAACCGAACTTCCCGCACTTTTTCGTTGCAAACGTTTAACGCTTTAAGTTTCCCTATCCAAAATTCCAACACAATTTTATATCTGGTCTTACTACGAATCAAAAATAAACGATCACTCCTCGAAGGTTACTTTACTGATTCCGGATAAAACTGACTTTAACTCCAAATTATTCCCGTTCTCTTTAACTACCTAATTCCCGATATTCCGTTCCTACTTCAACAAAACAAAGGACTGGACTTTTCTTTATACACAGCTTTTCCAAATTTATGAGCCGACCGAGTCTCCGATTCTATTCCGTGATCTACCTCTAGTTTTTCTCTTACTTCGTGCCAACCTAATTACTCTAAATCCCTATACTCTTTCTTACTGACTGACTCTACAAAAGACTTATAACTTTTCTACTGTTACGTACCGACTCGAAGGGGTATATTTTTCGATATTTTTTAGATCACGTCCCCGGACCGACTTAAAGGGGTATTCTTTTTGATCACTTTCCTCGGACCGACTGACTAACTTTTTCCGATGTACTTTTTCCCCGGTCTTTCTCTCCCACGCTATGGGTGGTACCAAAACGTCCCAAAATCGAACTCATTGGACGATCATTCTTGCTGAGTTGAAAAATCAGCGTTCCCAAGCTCGGCGGTTACAAGAAAATTTCGGCTACTTCGAATTCTGAGAACTGTTTTCCTCTCAGGGTCTCCAGACTAATAAATCTTTCTTAATCTACATGACTGACCGTTTTCACCCGTTCTGAAGTCCTTATCACCGGATATTGGAATCAATTACATAGGTCGGCGATCGCCGGTTGCTCTCCGAAAAGGTACAATGTATCAATATCTGCAGAATTTCTGACTGAGTGACACTAACTCTTTCAACTCCTATCGAACTGTTCATTATTTAAATTCCCGCGACTCGATACCGCCTGATCTCAAGCGCCTCAAAGTATCGTATTTCCAACTAAAAATCGCCTCTGCAGCACGGCTGCAACAATGTATGAAGGTTCCAGCGATACCTCGTTTCAATTATCTCAAATTAATTCGAATTCTCTTATTCCGATTTATTACAGTTCTGTGCAGGCCGCCCGCGACAACTTAAGATTTAGGGCCTGTTCCGATATTGCTGGTTTTACTGGCCCGCAATCGAATAACAATAGAACTCTAACGATTGGGCCAATAGGCATCGTCTCTGAAATACTGACAGTACTGTTCAGGAATATCGGAACAGACGGATAGCCGCACCTATGCCTACGCATATGATTAAAGGAAAGATACCGAAAAGTACAAACTGCATAATTCGAATACATAAACAACCCTGTAAAATAAATCATACTAGCTTAAACCCATGGCTTCGCTAGCGCAATATTTCATAGCAAGATGCTAGTTAAGAAATTGTTAGAATAGTTCAAGTAAGAAAATTAGCAGAAAAACAACAAACCTCACTATGCGAAATGAAATCGAAAAAAAAGATGAATAATAATCAGCATCAAAAAATTAATAATCATCTAACAAAAACCCTCACGATGAAGAAACTAAAAACAAACTCCAATTACCGAAAGTTTCGCGCCTTCCTGAAAAAAACTCTACAATTCCCCACAGACTACGATTTTATCACTTATAACGATCCTAGTCCAAATCGAAATGATCGTGCCCCTTGCCTAAATTCGTATTTCTTTAAACTCTCATATCTCGTGAAATAACCGTTAGAAAACTATGCCGTAAAGAGAATTTTTCATCGGAGATAAATGTCGCGAATAAGGGTAAAATTCATTTTCATCTTTATTAATGCCAGTCAAGAACCCTCTTCAAATGGAACATTTTTTAGACTAATGAGGATAAATTCAGATGCATACCACCCGCTGATATGAATACATCAACGTCATCAACAAGTGTTACGATCTGAATTGAACTGGCCAATTTGCTATCGTCCAGGCCCCTAGGCCCCAAATGAGTACGCCCCATCGAAGAAAAGCAGATGCTGACCATAGTTTCGGTCTCATTTGACCTCATCAGAGCAACATAGCTTATTTCTCCGATGGAGAACGTTCGGAATTGATGGACCCTTATTCAATACTGGCAAGCGCTACTGAGTAATATCCAGTAACACAGCGATTACTGAGTTGTTCGCAAAGCGAATCGGCGTACTGAATTATAGAAAATATGGTAGATATGCTATTGTCTTCGTCTGGGTTTCTATCTTGAGGGGATTGAATCGGACATCGTTTCATACTGGGTGGCGCTCTGGTAACTGTATAGTACTCAGTAGTCGCTGTAACTAGATATTACTCAGTAGCGCTTGCCAGTATTGAATAAGGGTCCATCAATTCCAAACGTTCTCCATCGGAGAAAAAAGCTATGGTGCTCTGGAACTCCTATTCAAAATTAGGTAACCTCTAGATTCTAGGTTAGATGATTGAGATCCAAAATTTCATGAAAGTGATTCTTATTTCAAATACATAGGCTTATTCTACCACTATTCTAATACATCCACGCCAAGTTACAGTTTCCTACGCTAAGTACTTAGCCATATAACTGTTTACACGTATATGTTCCAAGTGTGTAACTGAATATTCAAATCATGTTCAAATACCGACAATGAATTGGCCTGTATATGTTCTCCAGACATGAATCCAATTGAACATGTCTGGGACATGCTAGGCAGACGACTTAGATCAATAATTCCTGCTGTTCGAAACTTGGAAGAAGCAAGAACTGCTTTGATGGAAATATGGGACAATTTGCCTCAAGAAATGATCGTCAACATCATCAGAAATATGGAAAGACGAATATAGTTGCAGTTATAAGGGCTCGTGGAAGAAACACACGTTATTGAAAAAAATGTTCCTTGTGATTTTGTGTTATCATTAAATGTTTAAGACGACAATTAATAATACAATTAAGTTTTCAATTTTTAGTCTTAAGTTTTCAGACAGGCTCCAAAAGCGCATGACGCTTTGCAGAACAAATTGAAATCAACTAAACCATCCGTTGAATTTTCCTGTTGAATGATTCTTTTCAAATGTGCCGCAAAAAAAGTTACGAGGAAAAATAATACAATTCATTTCCGTTCCTTTAAATTTGCCGGTGTGTGTATAATATTTCTTTCATTTCGACATTCATTCCTCATGAAAAATGTCCCTCACAGCATAGCATATTCCTTCAACGAATACTTATTTCACGAATTGAAAATTTTGACAAGAAATTAGATGTAGAAATTAGAATTAGTGAACACAGGAAAGACGATGGGATCATTATCGCCAAAAACGGCCACTATAAGCCGACAAACACGACAAAGGTATTTTGCAGCATGATAATGCTAAACCACAGCCCTCTTAAACACAGTGTTAAGAGGGCTGTGGCTAAACCACCGAATGCCTCTCCCGTTAAAATATACTCAGGAACAATCAAATAGGAAGTCCTACCCCAACAACCGGACAACTCAGATATTGCTCCTTCCGATTACCATCTTTTTCGATCGAGGAAGAAAAATGGCCTCACTGTATACAGTGGTTATTCGACGTGTTCGACGTATGTGAATATAATGTTCAACAAAATTATTTTTCCTCGGTACATAGTTCTGTGCAAAAGGCGAATCGGAAATCGCAAGCCATATTTTTAGGGGGGATAAAACATAAAACACCAAAAAATAAAGGCACTTATCTAATGAACTCATGTCCGGAACCGATCATTAAAGGTACTACAATCTAATTACGAAATCCCGTCAGCATCTTGAAGTAGGCGAAGCTATGCAAAGATGATCGGTTTTTCCTACTTAACTTCCGTAATAAAAGATTCCAATATTGAGTATTATTTGAAGATAGAAGAGGATGTTATTTGATTATGAATATGAATATGAATTTAGACTTTAGTCCAAATGAAGTGTAGGTATAACGACGGATCAAGAGGCCAATACTATTACTGGGACTTGTATTCTTTTCATACTTTTGATAAATATATATCCTTCCCTATGAACTCGACAAGATTGATATAGAATAGGCAAAATGTTGTTTATAGGTATGTCTCAAACTTTTCACTGAAGCTGGTGTTATGGTCTTATTTTTAATTCCGTAACATTTCACATAACTCTTATTGGAAATAAGTCCAACTCCCTACGATACCACTTTCATACCATAGCATGGACGAGAATACAACCGTGTATAACATAAACCTTATTTTTCAGGATGAAGATTTGCCTGTTACTACTCATTCATTTTCTTCTTGCACCTTCAATCACCACAGAAGATGAAATCTTGAGCTGTGCCGTCTACGGAAGTATCAATGTTTGTTTCAATGCAACACATATACAAATTTCAAAATCAACTGGTGCTCTCAAGAAGAGTTATTTCCCAACAATGTCTAGCATTCAAAGTATGGAATTTGTGTCCAACAATTTAACGGACATTGAACCGAAATTTTTTTCGAAATTTCCTGAATTGACTGAATTAATTATCAGAGGTAACGAAAAATTCCCAAACATTACAAGACACTTACTTGGGCATTGCCAAAAATTGATAAGCCTGAAAATATACTTCAATATGAGACTACACCACATCGATGAAAATGTTTTGAGAAACTTTCCTAACCTCAAAGAATTAATCATAAGATCAGAGAGAATTCAACATTTGAGGAAACATGATCTTCAAGTTGTAACTAATTTGAGAGTACTCAATTTAGATTTGACTACACTGAAGCGAATCGACAATAATGCATTCGAACCAATTGGAAAATTAGAAGAGTTATCTTTGATGGCAAATAACTTCCTGCATATCAATAATGAAATATTCCATTGGATTCCAAATCTGACAGAACTGAACCTGATATACGCAGAAGTCAATGATATCAGTTTTCTGAAGAAACTACCGAAACTTCGAATTCTGAAATTAGCTGGTAACAAAATATCAAATTTGTTCGCAGATGACGTGAAAGGCTTAAGTGAATTACGTGAATTAGATTTAGCACACACCAGAATCAAGCACATAGATACTAGTGCCTCATTTTACAAAAATGTTCCAAAACTGAAGAAAATAGATATCACCTGTCACGATCTAGGAAGCGAATTGTTTGACATTGTAAACTTATCCGAACATGGTATAACTTTAATTGATAAATATACAGACATTGAGACAAGAACATTGTCTTGCTGAAATTGAGATACAGTCAAAATTTTCAGGTTCAAACTAAAAGTGCCTATACACGCACCGGCGAACTTGCAGTCCAGGACTGTAGATACGTCGATCTTCAGTGCAACTGCACTACAGTTTTTTTGGAGTTTCAGTTCAAATTGACAGTCCCGACTCCCGGACTGCAGTTCGCCGGTGCGTGTATAGGCACTTTTACTCACATACACCCAAATATCTATTGAGTATGTTCTATGTATATGGATAATGGGTCAGAGAAAACCAACCCGTGTCAAGAATCGACTTCTGCGCATATGCAGAAATATAAAGAATAGTTGTTTGTGTGTCATTCTAATACATGGTTATATTAACTGACAGGAATGAAATGTTTTTTTCCACAATCATTTGAATATTTTCAACCTTATCTTGACTCCGAGGTTCCAACCAAGGTGAAAACAATATAGCAATATAGATCGGAAATAATCGTCAATCAGATTTTGCCTCCATTGACGTCACACTAGCACGCATTGACCTCAATTTAACTTGACATTAGCCTCCATTTACGTCATCAGTTTTCCAACGAATTGCTGTATGAATTGCGCCTCCTTTACTTGATCTTCTTGGTTCAAACTATAGAATCAGTTTCACATGACGACATAACGTGGAATGCCTTATTTATTTCTAATATTTAGAAGTTGAAATTCAATCTTCATCATAATGGAACACTAGACGCTGAAATTCATATTGAAAGTTAAATGAGAACAGAGTTGTCTTTAGGTTTTACCATTGAGGGTTGAATTGAATACTTACTCAAAGGTTTTACAAATCTGAGGAGATTAACAAAAGTGATGTTGAATCAAAACAGAATTGTAGGTCTATGAAAACATCTTTCTAGCTAAGTTGCTTACTGTTAACGTTGTTATTGTTGTTCCTATTGTTTGGATAATGAGATACTGATAGAAAATAGGTAGGCTAGGGAGTTGTCAGTTGAGACATAAATAGGGAATACTCCTTCTTACGAAAATGATGTATTTTTTATGAAATATCTTTGAAACGTGACATTTTGAAATATCCATTTCAACCGTTTCCCAAAAAAAATTATTTTAAGCACTCAAAAATGAAAAATAAAAATGGGTATTTAAAATTTAAAGCGTTTCGATTCTATTGCACAAGTTGGCAACATCGTATGAAATATGCCTTGATAATAAAGGAGAACAAATACATTATCTTGATGAGATAGACAAATTTGACAATAGATAAATCTTAAGATGGCTGTCTATGAAGTCTGCGATGAACGAGGAAGGTCGTGAAATTTTATGGGATCTTTAGGCCTGCCGAAGACATGCAACTTTTCAGTTGCGCAACAGTTTGATTGCAAGCGGTTCGAGGGCGCACACAAAGGCAATCGCTGCAACTTTTCAGTTGCATGTCTGCGCGGCCCCATATAAATTCATTGTGCTCAATTCTGCAACTAAACAGTTGCAAAACTGAAAAATTGCATGTCTGCGGCAGGCCTTATGGCAGGTTGCAGTTGAAGCTCGCCAGCAAGTAGGCACCTGTAAATCAACAGCTGTTATTTTATAAACAAGCTGATCGGACATTGTTCTTTTCGTTGTGTGGTAGGCGCTGTTGCCAAATCGTAAACTCGGAACCAAGCGATTTAAATTTTAAAACCCCATATTTGAAGAATGATTTTCAATAGTTTCCGGCGACTTAATTGAAGCCTATGTTGCTGTAGATTATTAAGAATGAATTTTTCCATTGTACTGTTTTGCGATGTGTTGACGAAACAGGTATACCTGTTTTTTTTTTGTTTGAACATATATGTTCAAACAAAAAAGGAAGTGGTATACCAAAAAAGAAAACTCTAGAGTTCAGTAATAATGAAAACATGGTGCCAGAAGCTCGACAAACCTCTCTTCAGATTTTATCTCAAGTGGATGGAGTATCCGTTGACATATGCCACCCGATTTTGAAAAAAAGATATCCATTTGTTTCCATAAAGATTGACATGTTATCAGAAAACTGAAAAGGTTGTGATTACCTAACCTTGTAGCATCCGAGAACAATTGGAGTTCAGTATCATACTGAACTGATGCATACTGACAGTAGTATGCATCAGTCAAAGGCAAAATGTGGACCTACTTTCTTTTATGGAACTTCAATAGCAGAAAGTTATGAAGGAGAAAGCATCATGCCTTTTTATAGCTGAATTGAATTTTAATAAATTGTCCAATAGCTATTTTCATATAATTCAGTCAGAGCCGGAGCGAGGACGTGGCGAGAGAGGCGGTCGCCACGGGCGCTAGCGATCTGGGGGCGCAAAATAAAAATAATAAAAAAACAGTATTCTCTCCAATTGAATATTTTTCATGTAATATTTAACACAAAACATAATATTATAAAAATATGCACATATACACATTATACATATGTGTGTGAATTAAATTAATGTGAAGGTAAACGAACACTATACATATAATAATCAAATACTTAATAATAATAAATTATTAAGATATAGTCCACACCATCAGTCTGAAAACGGAATGCGTCGCCACAGCCTTCTAGAGAACGTCTCTATTGACGGCTGTGGCGTCGCATAACAACCAACGCGATGACGAAGGCCATGTCGAGATCTACTTACAAAAAAACTATCGGAGACCGATTGAGGCGCAAAACCTTAGCCGATTGGGGTATTTCCTTCAGAACATAGACAACAATAGCTCCTGGAGAACTGGAGAGCTGGTAAATTATCACAGATAGAGGTTACAGAAGAGGAAAAGAGAAGAAAAATAAAATAGCCCAGAGGAGAAGCTGATGATGAAATATTTCAATTTTGACTAGAAGAATAAGCTGAAAAAGGACCTCATTCAAGTATTGAACTATATTTCAGTGCAACTCGAAGAAAGATTCAGTGTTTTGCCAGAAGACAGCTTTCTCGGGGGAATATGTTTGCAAGGCTTTCTACTTGGCGAATTAAACAAGAAAGCATTGAAGTATAGTCCCGATTCAGATCCATACAAATTTGTGTCCACTCAAAATATTCTTGACTTTATCAGTAACTACAGCTGCCACAGCTACATCTTAATGTTCTTTCAACAAATTGAAATTAGAGAAAACTTATTTAAGGTCTTTAACTGGACAGGAAAAGCTGACTTATTTAGCATAGCAGTCCCAACAACAGAAAAGAAGAATCACGACATCATTGATATATTCTTGCAGAAACCAAAGCAAGAAAAGTCAAATTATAGTTCATGGTATTGTTAAATGTCTCACCTACAAGAACGAAGGAATAAGCATTGAAAATGCCACAAAAATATACAAAACAGTTTGCAGAACAATTCTGGAGTACGGGCATACATTATATGCAAATGCCACAAATTCGGTATTAAAAAATCTAGAGGTAGGGGAGAGAACATCTCTGAGAACAATAACACGAATGAGACACCCCCTCAATAAATTACACAATCCATCCAATGAACTACTCTACAGAAAGACCAAAATACAGCCAATAATAGAAAGACTGAAAATTTTAAATGGCAGATTTTTCAATCGGGTCAAAGAACTGGAGGTATATGTATATGGCATGTTCCACAGAGATACAGCGAGCAACCCACTCAGAAAATTTCCAGACCAAACAATCATGGACAGTCTCACGTCCATGGCTATGTAGATCAATAAAAAATTAACCCAATTTAATATATAATAGACTAACCTTTTTTTTTTTGCTACATCGATGTATCTAAATGTACAAGGCTGAAGGACTTTGGTCGATGGCCTTTGACTGTGGTCAATGAATGACAGTTATTATTATTATTATTATTGGTATTGTTATTTCGTATCCCTTTTATTTTGATTTTATTTGTATTAATTTCTTTAAAATAGGAAAGATTTTTCCGAGCAAAAAAAGCTAGGTATTCGATTATGAAAGATAAATACAAATCAACATAGGAAAGAGAATTTCTTAGGGGCGCATTATGAGAATTCGCCACAGGCGCCAGAATCCTAGTTCCGGCTCTGAATTCAGTTCTTTTAGTTTAGTCATGGATTTTCAGTAATGACTGAATCAATTCAATATTTATAGAGAATTAATAAACATTTTATTGAGAATCTTACTGTGATTTATTCATATGACTGAAGTAACTAGAACCTTCTTACAAAAAAACATACTACCACGATCAATTCAAGATTCATGTCCCTTACGTATGAAAATGGTGGACGGTTAAAATTTTTACGAAGAACTTTTCTAACCGCCTCAGATTGTTTGGATTCTTGTCATCTTACTCAATGAAAGAAATGCTTTTCGAACGTTGGGTGAAATTTACAGGTAACTAGGTAACTTTTTCTAAAAAGTGCCTTTCCGTAAAAAATTACGATATGGGTTAATGTCATCATTGTTTACATTTTGGGAAAATGAAGTAATTCAAGGAAAGACATACGTTCAGCCACCGAACATCAGCCTTCAAAATTTCATAGCCTACTTGACGACGAATTTTCTTGAACGCACGTTAGGTATATACAGGGTCTTTCACGAGGAACCTCACCCATATTTATACGGGAAACTACTGAACGTATTTTCATGAAATTCAGCACTTATAAGTATTTCACGATGCTGATGAAATCTAAAATATTTTCAAGGCATGAGTACCTCCGGTTTTTCCGGAAATGACGTCAACTTCCGTTTTTCAAATTAGAACACCATTTTTTTATTGCAGAAATAGATTCCTTAGAAAATTTCAAGTTATTTTGATGTAACATTTTTCAGTTTTGGTTGGAAAATTCTCTCTGAGCGGGAAAATTCGAAAAAAAAATCGAAAATAGAGCTCCGCTGAAACAAGAATAACTTCGAGGTTTTTGGATGGAAAATTTTCATTTTTGGGATTTTTCAAGATGTAAGATTGATGTATCCACTTTAAAAATCGAAATCGCGATTCATGATACAGGGGGTGAAAAAATCGCTTTCAAAGTTAGGGATGACAAAATCGTGAAAAATCAATTTTTTCAAATTAGAACCCCATTTTTTTATGGCAGATATTGAATCTACGTTAAAAAATAATGTGAGTGTATGCATCACACCCTTGCCCTAAAGTGGATATTTTCTGAGTTATTCACAAAAAACTGTTTTTCGTCTTGAATTTTCAGCTATTTCTTTTCCCTTCACGCCAAAAAGATGAAATTTTCAGGAACTGTTACTTAAACCATGTTTTAGATTTTACTACCCTAATATGCAAGAGAAAAAAGTTACAGGTTGTTCCTAAATAGATGGCGAATTTTGATTCGAATTTGTATCGGAAACCTCTTTATTTCAACTAATCGGCCATCGGTTTTCTCTCCAGTGATCAATAAATAATTCCTTATGAACCATATGCAAAAACTTACCATGTTTTACATTCTTTTTTTTAATGATAGATATCATTAATTACATCTGCCAAATTCCTCTTTATTCGGTAGCATTTTGTGTTTACTATTAATTTGGTGATAATTCGTATTAAGTTATAAAATCGATCACTATGCCTAATTTTACCAATGAAGATTATTTAAATCTCATTCTACTTCATGGAGAATGTAATAAAGTTGTAGATAGAACGATTCGACTGTTCATTGAGAGGTTTCCTGACCGACCCAGACCAACGAGAGATACCATTAAAACAGAACCATGACAAACTTGAGAAATGTCGGATCTTTCGTTAAGAAAACTATACACAGAGAAAAAAGTGTAGTAGAAGATGAGAACAACGAAATTACAGTTCTTGCATATTTTCGTGTGAATCCTCAAAATTCTCTCAAAGATGCCGAGATTGATCTGGGATTATCTCAATCGAGTGTTTGGAGAATATTAAAAAAAAACATAAAATGCACCCATATAAATTCAATAGGGTACAGCATTTGAAGGAAACTGATTTCGTCAGGAGAACAGAGTGTTGCGAAGCTATGATGATTCGATTTCAAGAGAATGAAAACTTTTTGGACTGTATAATTTGGACAGATGAATCTAAATTCACAAAGAATGGTTCTTTCAATAGGCATAACAGTCATTATTGGGATGAAGAGATTAACCACCACTTCAGACAATGGAACTTTCAAGAGACCTGGAGTTTCAATGTTTTTTGCGCCATCAAAAATAATGCAATTCTCGATGTTCACATTTATGATGGGACTTTAACTGGTAAGATAGAACACTACACATGTTTGCATTATTTAAAGAATGTTCTCCGTTAGGAGATAGATATTCGGACATATTGACTCAAATAATTGAGCCGCTAGTACAGAACCATAATGACTTATGGTATCAACAAGATGGCGCGCCTCCACACAATTCACTCAATGTGTCAAATATCCTCTACAGGCTATTTGAAGATCGATGGTTGGCGAACAATGGTCCACATCTTTGGCCACCACGTTCTCCCGATTTAACTCCTTTAGACTATTATGTTTGGGGTAGGATAAAAAATATTGTCTACTCAACTCCCCTGACTGATAAAGAGGACTGCATAGAACGAGTCAGAAATGCGTTCAGGTTTGTTTAGATTTTTAGATTCATAGTTTTGAAACTCAATTTGGTTTTTAAACACTTTTGCAGATCTTTCCTCCCGATGAAATAAGAAGAGCAACGCACGAAGCATTCCTGAGACGTATAAATAAATGTCTAGAAATTAACGGTCAAAACTTCGAGCATCTTCTCTAGTTATAACTGCGAGAGTTTGCCATGGTTCTCCTAATAGTAACTTGAAGTCGGTTTCAAGAAGGGGTGAAAAATCTACAGCATGGTTCAAATAACAGTTCATGAAAATTTCATCTTTTTGGCGTGAAGGGAAAAGAAATAGCTGAAAATTCAAGACGAAAAACAGTTTTTTGTGAATAACTCAGAAAATATCCATTTTAGGGCAAGGGTGTGATGCTTACACTCACATTATTTTTTAACGTAGATTCAATATCTGCCATAAAAAAATGGGGTTCTAATTTGAAAAAATTGATTTTTCACGATTTTGTCATCCCTAACTTTGAAAGCGATTTTTTGACCCCCTGTATCATGAATCGCGATTTCGATTTTTAAAGTGGATACATCAATCTTACATCTTGAGAAATCCCAAAAATGAAAATTTTCCATCTAAAAACCTCGAAGTTATTCTTGTTTCAGCGGAGCTCTATTTTCGATTTTTTTTTCGAATTTTCCCGCTCAGAGAGAATTTTCCAACCAAAACTGAAAAATGTTACATCAAAATAACTTGAAATGTTCTAAGGAATCTATTTCTGCAATAACAAAATGGTGTTCTAATTTGAAAAACGGAAGTTGACGTCATTTCCGGAAAAACCGGAGGTGCTCTTGCCTTGAAAATATTTTAGATTTCATCAGCATCGTGAAATACTTATAAGTGCTGAATTTCATGAAAATACGTTCAGTAGTTTCCCGTATAAATATGGGTGAGGTTCCTCGTGAAAGACCCTGTATACACTGAATAGGAAACACTTATAATTGTCTGTCGTTGGCTCCTCGAAGCCATTTAGAAATAGCCTCTTCTATCTCCTTCCTGTCCCCTTTACTGGAGTGTATGGCCGTTTCTATAAATTTATTTCATTGAAATTTTGCTCTGTCAGTCTGGTCAGAATGTCTGTCACTCGGCTCTTCGGCAAAATCAACTGAAACCTCTGCTCAGATCCATCTTCATTTTCCCAACAACGTTTTAGAAGACCTCCATCAATCCTCAACGTTTCCCATTGTGCCCAATAAGACTTTATATTCTTGCTCAGTCTGGATACTTCTTCCCAAGTCGTTTACCGCTCTTCTTCCAACTCAGGATTACTTTCAAGTAGCCAGTCGTCTTCGATTACGGTGGTCCGCCTTAAATCGATCTTTTCTTCCAGGCGCGAACAATGGCTGGAATTCTGGGGACTACCAATGGTTTTGGTCGAGCCAGTGTCTACCACAGCGACTCCTTTTAGTTTCCAGCTGTAGCTCTTTCAAATTCTGGACGATTTCGCTTGAAATGCCTCCTTTTGTTGCAGTTCCAACAGACAGCATCCTTTTTCCTAGTAAGCGATATTCTGCGGACTTCTTCTCCGACTATCTCCTCGATAGATCGGTCTGTTTCTTGCTCTTGTCTTACACGTAGGTGCCCTCTATGCCTGGGCTAAGGCATCATCTATGGTTCTAGGGCGTGCTAGTCTCAGGGCTTGTTGTATTTCACTATCCATTATCCCATCCACGAATGTCTGGATTGATAGCTGTTCCAGGAAGCTGTCTGGAGCAGATGGATAAGCCAGCCCGACTAATCTCGCCACATCAGCTTCAAACTCTTAAAGATTTTCCCCTGTTTTCTGCACTCGGTTCTTTATTTATGCATGGTAAACTTGTTGTAGATGAGCATCGCCATATCTCATCTGGAGTTTCGATGTAAACTTCGTAACAGGCTTGTTGACTCTCCGGAATCGTCTGCAGAATGTTGAGTGCCTCTCCTCGTAGAGCTCTAATTAATGCCGTGGCTTTTTCGTTGTCGTTCCAATTGTTCGCCAGCGCAGCAGCTTCAAACTGTTTTCGATATATCGACCAAGGTATTTTTCCATCAAAAGTTGGAGGCTTGATCTTCATTCTACTACCTTCGCCGTCATTTTCCACTTTCGCTGTGCTGTAGGGTGTTGAAGCAAGAATATCTGTTCTGTTTGACATCCTTTTCAAGGAATCTATCAATTTGGAATGATGTTCAATTATTCCTGTCATTTCTTCCAATTTTCCATTAACGTCGTCATGAACTTTGTCAAACTTTTCATCAACTCTTTCATAAACTTCGTCAAATTTTTCGTTCACTACATCAAACTTCTTGTCAACTTTATCAAATTTTTCATTTATGGTTTCCAGTTTCTTATCCAATTTATCTGTAAGTTCACTCACCACATCATTACAATTATCCTTAATCTGGTCCATTTTCTCACTCAACTTACAAGAGTTCTCGTCCTTTTTCTCATTTAATTTACGAAAATTTTCTTCTATTTGGACCATTTGTTCATTCAACTTACAAGAATTCTCGTCCATTTTCTCATTTAATTTTCTCAAAAAGTCCATTACCGCTTGAGTCTCCATCGCGTTCTGTAGTCTTATGGTAACTGTCATTAACTCCAAATAACCGAAAATATTTATTTAATTCGAGCGATGTTGAATCTCACACCTGACACCAATGTAACGTTTTCTTCGCTGAATTAAAACGTCCAACTGATTAAAATTATTTATTTACACTTATAACTCACAAACTAACTATGACACTACTATTTATTTAAACTAGTCGCTTGCACTGTGAACTGTAACTGTACTTCACTACCTGCTCCTCCGCTGGGCTTATATAGGCGCCGGAAACATTCCCGTGCCTTCGCGGCAGCGATCCTTCTCGAAAGGTCCGACCGCAAAGGCCGGACTGGTTACATTATATACCAGTAACGGCAGATTTCAAAATCAAACCTAAAGTTGCTTTAATTTTAAAACTTCCTTCGACCCTACTAAAGAAGCTTCAAGCGACTTTGAATTTGATTATGAAACTGGACGTAAGTTCAATTGTATGAACTTTATTCATAGAGCATAATGATCATGAAGTTCTAACAGCTCCAGCCACACTTTCATCAAAGAGTTGTTATTCTTTGCTTTCATTTCAGTCCTCCTATCAGTTCTAAAAGCGAACCATATACCTAAGTGTGGAAATTAAAAGGCAACATCACAGATTACATAGTAATATGTTGGCAACATGTAAACAGTCGCTGCTACCCGCCCTGCCAAGTCTTGACAATACCAGCCAAGAGTAACCAGAGTTACTTTTTGATACCAGAGACAAACTGTCTCTGACAATACCCCCACCCAAGAGATTACGCGGCAGTGGCATGAAAAACAGCATTATGAACAGAGGCAGCGGAATTGACATTATTGATATTGACATGTTTATTCTCGCGCTGCATACTTCCCTGCTCAATGCCACGGAACGAAAGAGAAGTGCATGCAAACCGGGTAATTTGAGCCGTCGCGGGACGCCTCGCAGATATAAAATAAATAGAATTCAATAAAGGATATCGATACTGTAAAAAAGCAAGATATGTATGTACCGAATGCAGCGAGAGAAATCGGTAGGCCGAGAGTAGACAATCGCGTAGTCGCTTGATTTTGCATACTATCCGTGGCGATCTATCCCCATATTGAAATTCGGTTTACGCCGCTTATGCAAAATGGTACTCGAAGATAGGTAGGATGGAAAGCTTTGCTTCAAGATCTTAATATGAATTTATTATTGATATAGGAGATGGTTGCGAATGTACTTTATTTGGTACGACATCAAACATGCTTTGTATTTTTGTAAAATCAATACAATGAAAAATTATTCTTCTTAGGTTTCTCTTCGAAAAAAATCTCAATATCTTCCGCTGCGGCCACGATGACGAGGAGGAGATCGAGAACCTTTACGTTCTCTAGATCTGGAGCGCCTTCTAGGTGAGCGAGAGCGGGAACGCCTTCTTCCTGTCTTTCTTCTAGAATAAAGGTACCTGAAAAATATGTGAATCTTCATATTAAAGAATCAAGCAGAAGAAAATGGTAAAACACTAAAACACACTAAAAATAACCATCATTCCCAAGTTGGGGAAAGGGATCTTACAGAGTTACTATATTTAGAAAGATGTCACGATTGTACTGGAACAAGCAGAAAAATACGACGACATGATCTTACCTTCTCAAGTCCCTGGAAATGGGTTTCAAATGCATGAAGTTGCAGAATCCCGATCTTGTGCATTCGCCCATCTCGTACTGGCGACAACACGCTTCACGAAAATCAGTTACGGGACTCAATTCTGCGTAGACAGGCCTTCCACCAAACCAACGATTGTTCAAGTCATTGACAGCTTTTTCTGCATCTTCCTCGCGACGGAACTGAAATGATACTCATTATTCATCATACTCAATACCCATTTATCCACATAAACATAAAATCGAGGGCGTACACAACCATAACCCTTTAAGTCCAGATACAAGTTTTTAGAAGAATGCGATTTAGAGTTGTAAGCCCTGCATAAAATCTAGTCTTAATCGAAATAATTTAATATATATTTATTTGAATGTAGCATCTGTTTAAATATTTGAGTACAAAAATTGATAGATATTTGTTGGTAAATTCATTTTTTATTGATTGTTTTTAACTAAATATTTCATCCAAAAACTGGACTTAGTGGGTCGAAATATTGCAATGATTAGAAATTTCAAAGTAAACAATCATACGAACTGGCGCAAACGACAAACCTTCCTTCCTATTCATTTAAATATCAATTAATTACAACCATATCAAAATCACAGATAACCTATAAATGCGCATCTCTCCGTCCTATTTCGTTTCCCTAAAAGCGACATCTATTGGCTGGGGGGTGTCTTAGCAATTTTATGTTTGGCTTCAATTATTAAAGAATTGACTCGAATTACTCCCAAGAATTCCGAACAATCATGAATATCTTCAATCGTTTTTCTGACTAAATATTCTGCAACATAAGTTTTCCCCAAATCATTTTCTACGTAAAAAGTTTTGATCTCCAACACATTGTTGTTTTTATGCCTTTTCTTCTTTCTCAATCGAAGTTGCTGGTTAGTATTATTAAATAATGAATATTCGTGAATAAATCTATTCGTCACTAGATAGATCAAGAAAACTGATAGATGGCACTACTTCTGCGCGAACAAATTCATTTTAACGAAGTTAACCCCCCCAAAATCTTCAGTAGATAGATATCTCCTGAAACTTGAGTTCTAATGATAAATGAAATAGGAACATACCCGAAGCGTTTACAATATTTGAGTTAAGCATGGTGAAAGACTTAAAGCGGCTGACGCACCAGATTGGCACTGTTAGAGTTTTTGAATCAAAAATAACTTGAGAATTCTGAATAGCACTGTTAGAATTCTGAATAGCCACAATTTATGTCATGTCAGTTTTAACATAAATGAAAAAAATTCATTTATTCACTACTAGCAGGTCCGACGAGTGGAAATTTGTACTTGGCTTTGTTATTTTTTATTAGCAGAGTGAATTTAATATTGTACAAGAATGGAGAATAAAAATTTTAAAGGAGATTTCTGCAACTGGGCGTAAGTGTCAGCGAGGCATGCAAAATTTTTGTTTAAAGCCCGTTTGTAACAGCCGAAAATTCTCTGGAGAATCTCTACCAAATTTTGGCAAGAAAACGGCAGAGATTATTTTATATGCAACTGAACAGAGAATTCTACCGAAAGTGCGTATGTAACGGTAAAGAATTCACGGCGCATGAAATCTCGAGTAAATTTTCTAGAGAATTCTCGGCTGTTGCAAACGGGCATATTGATGTGACAACTTTGAGTGATACCAAAAATTGAAGCATAATTTAGCTTCTTCCTAAAAAGCGAATCAATTATTTGTAATTCGAAATACGAAATGTTTTTTTTTTACCCTGAACACTTTAAATGAAGGTTAATGAGTCCGAACCTGGAATAATGAAATAATTGATATCTTTCTGACTTGACCTTAGCATGTGTCAATAACCTCCCAAGTTTCCATAATATCCGTCAATAAGTTTGGATTTTATGATGGTCTAAGTATTTCCATGAAGTTGGAAAATCACCCTGTAGCTTTCTAGGGAAATCCAGAAATTAATTTTTTAGAGTCAACCAGTAACCAGCTAGTCCAACTCTATCTCTGGTATGAGTATGTACAGTTACTCCCCGGACATCCTGTATACAGGGTGTTTCCTAATTGAATGTCAATATTTATGGGGGTGATTTTTGGGCCCATTTTAAGAAAAAAACTCCATATGAACATATGTCCTAAACGTCTTACCTTTTGAGATACAGGGTGGTATTATTCAGACAGTCGGTGACACGCCCCTGACTGTATTCAACTGTGAGCAAATTTGATCTCTTGAATTGTTTTAGTCCCACGCACGGGTTTCATCCAAAATATTAAATCTACGTATGTTTCTGCATGGTAATATTGTCATATGTATGTATTATGGATATTGTTATGATCATGCAGAGAAACGTTTTTTATTTTTATAAGCGGAAACCGTACATCGGATTGAAAAAAATCAAGTGATCAACTTTGGTAAAAACTGATTGAGAATTTCAAAAATAATTTTTATTTCAGGAAAAATCTGTGGCGTACCATCAATGTCTGCCAAAATAGATAGGTCAAATTACGTATGAACGCCAGTGGTGGAAATTTAATAAAAAGTGATACATTAAAGAATGCCACTTAATTCATAGTACATGTATGACAAGTTTCATTAAAATTTCTGAAGTGGTATTGTAGATATCAATAATAAATGATTTATTTTTGAAAACATTACCACCCTGTATCTCAAAAGGTAAGACGTTTAGGACATATGTTCATATAAAGTTTTTATCTTAAAATGGGCCCAAAAATCTCCCCTATGAATATTGACATTCTATTAGGAAACACCCTGTATATATATATATCAATTTTGTATGGCTGGTATCTCAATGTTTCGAACGAAGAAAAATATAAGAACAATTCTGATTATAGTTCTATGTAGCACTAAGAGTTCTACAATATAGACGTATCGAAATTTTCGAGAAAAACTTTTCGAATAATGACAGAATCTCATAATAGTTCTGATCTTAGAACATAGATACATGGAATGGAAAATAAACATTCCAAAGACTGGAGTGAGATAGTTGCTTAGTGTCGACAATCACAATTGAGACATTTGTTTGGGAGATCAGTGTCACATCAATTTTCAGTAAGAATAGATAGGAAGTATATAAATTTTTCAATATAACGCCACTGCCTTAGTGTCGCGCTAGAGAGAAACATCCAATGTGTGTGCAACGAAACATTCATTTGTAGCACTGAATGTCCATTCCATGTATCTATGTTCTAAGGTTCTGATAGATCTTCCAGTACACAATGAGGAGTTTGAATTAGACTGAAAATTTGTATTTTATTGAATAAGCATTGTTTGACTGTGTCTGGAAACAGTGTATCGCACTCATAGTTTCTAAAATGAAAACACTATAGTGGAATTTTTCCACCAGTAATCAATATAATTGTAAGGATTAATGAGTCACAGTATTCCGGTGCCTTTTGTAGACTAGTTCAAAATCATTTGTTAAAAACCAGATTCAATTTACCTTGATATACACATTTCCCACAAGATGATCTCCCAAGTTATCACATACATTCATCTCTTCTATTTCGCCATATTTATCCTCACATTCGACAAAAACGTCTTCGAAAAAATTGTCGTAATGCTCCTGCATTTCTTCATCTGAGACATTGGCAACCACTGAAAAAAAGTTTTAGACCGGTTATTTTATATTTCAATGATTAATAAATATGTCAGTAGATGGATTTGTCGACGTAAACGAAGTTAAACTATGTGAAGTTTGCAGTTTTTAATTTCAAGTTGATAATAAAATATGTATATTCTATTCAAATGATTTCAAAAATTATTCTTGTTGATTATACGTCTTGGAAGACAATATATTTCACTTTTTGAAATCAGTGAAGGAGTTCACTTGAGATGCCAAGGGACATATCACCCTTGAATGAGCTTCTCCAAAAAGTTCAGTGTATCGTTTTTCCTTCACATACTAGCCTGAACTAATTCAGAACCTAATCTAATACAAACATGTATTATCTTTGCTTATCCCATTTCAGACCTTATTGAATGATCAATTTAAAAAATGCTATTATATCATTCAAAATTAACCTCACTTCGAGAGAATAAACTTATTGAAACATACGAGAAGCGAGAAATCAAAAAACTGGAATAGTGTAGGAAAATATATAAATTAATGAAATAAAAAAGGAGAATTATCTTTTAGAATGCAACCCACTTATGTAGAGAAGAGACTAAGACAAGAAAAAACTGTGTAAAAGGGTAAATCTAAACTCATTTACATGAATTTTCTCTCCTCTCGAGTTTTGTCATCAGGCTTTTAAATTTTTGGATTCGATAAGAATGCGTAGAAGCAAAAGTTTCACATATTCTGTCCATGTATGCTTATTCTTAACTGCTTGGCAAAATGCTGTTCTGCTATTGAAAATATGTAAAATTCATACAAAAAATTCATTATTTTCCTAAGTAACAGAATCGCTATATTTTTGTAAATATTTTTTTTAATTGCCAGTACGTCTGCTTCTTTTTCTATTAGCTTCTACATTCATAGCCGAAGGGGTGTGGTTACAGTTTAGTTTAGCTGGCTAAAGATAGAAGAAACTAACATTTGCATATGCTCGAAGCTAAACCTAAATTTAGCCGGCTAATCTTAAGTTTAGGTTCACACCTATCTTTAGCTGTAACATATATATTCAAAGAATCTCATCTCAGCTATTATATTCACCATACCTGAATCTTAAGCGAGTTACGGAATGAAAACCGACTTTTTTTTCATGTAAATTTCAAAACTTTCGAATCATCTCAAAGGATGATGAAGACGTCTTCTTTGCTGCTCAAAGTTCAAAATAGAAATACCAGTTTAAGCCTGCTTTAACACTGACCACTATAGCTACGTGTTTCGCATTGCAGTTAATCTAGTATCTTTCTTCTTTCTAATTCTTCACAACTAATAAGTGAGATTTCTCAAACAAGAATACCACCACCAAAAAGTAAAATCTTTCTGACCGTTTCCGAAAGTTTGGTTAAAGATATTGTTTCTTTGTCGTTTTTTTGAAAGAATTATAAGCTAAAAAGATTTATTGTCCATTGTGCGATCCAGTAGAGCTTATGATTATCATTTTCCAATACAGCATTACAGCAGTAATTGTAATAGGGAACCTTTTTTGACTTGAGAAGTTGGTACTTATTTTATTGCCAATTCTTGGTGAAGAATTCTGGCAACAGCATCATGTATATTCTTGTATTCCGTGCCCGTGAACAGACATCCCTCGGTGATGTGCTGGATAGTTTCATGTGGCGCACAGCCATAACGACAGCTATCGTCTGCCGCTGAGGCATCCTTGGCGATATATTTCAAGTAGTTCCTTGTTGGAATCACCTGATCCTGGAACCTGGATGGCGAGCATGAAGCCCTCTGTCTCGGGAAACAACCTTCCGGAGGCCAAGCAGTAGTTCGACGCAGATATGTCGACGTAATCATGGTTGACCTCGTTCAGGTGACTTGTGACGAATCAACAATTCCTCTACCCCCTGCTAAATCGGTGGTGGTCCAAGAGATGATACCGAATGAGTAGCTCAGTGCTGAGCAAGCGTAGGTATTAATCGCTTTGATCAGATTCTTGCCGTTGAGACCAGTTCTCATTATCCTTCTCAATCTTGGGATGAACTCCTACCTTTACTTCTTTCTTCATCTGGCTCTGATTGATTTTTCTTGCCTGGTTATGCCTAGATACTTGTACGTGTCTCCTTCCTTCAATGCTTCAATTTCTGAACCTTCTTTGAATTTAATATACCATCTTCTATTTTTCCTCTTGTTATGTTCAGAGGTCGACATTTTTCCCGTCCAAACTTCATTTTGATATCCTCCGAGAAACCTTCTACCATGTTCCACATCTGTTGGATATGTTTTTTAGTATATGCGAAGAGTTCCAAATCGTCCATGTAAAGGAGATGATTCAGATTCATCATAGTTTTCTGCCGTTCTTGATGAAAAAATCCGTAGTCTGTATGATTCAATCTATGAGACAAGTGATTCAGGGCCATGCAGAACCACAGAGGGCTCAGCGAATCTCCTCAGAAAATTCCGCGTCTTATTGGAATAGGTTCTGTTGTAATGGAGCCATATGCTGCTTTCATTTAAAGACTAGTACGCCCGGTTGACATGGCGTTTTCCAGGAACTTAAAAATACATCTACCTTGTAAATCTTCAAGATCGTCAAGAACCATTCATAAGGTATGGAATCGAATGCTTTTTTGTAGTCTATGTAAATACATAATTATTTATTATTATTATTTGTACAGTGTAATTGAAAATACACGTCAGCTCATATTTTAAATCCTTTGAGAAACAAATAGGCACCTAGGCAGTGCCTATTTTGTGGTCTCTGCTTCTCGCTGGAGTTAAACGAAGTGTACAACTGAGCATCTCGAAGTGCCTGTTCAGAAAAAAAAACTGGGTCAAAATAAAGAGAGATAGATTACAAACAGGAGCTTCATGAGGAGCGGAAAGTGATCTGTGAGCAAAACGAAAACAAAAAAACCTTCAAATAAAACTGAATTTAACTCAATTCAAACATTGCAAGCAATAAGGAGTTCTAAGCATCAATATTTCGGTTTCATTATACAAAAGGATTTTTATGATGCAGGATTTACGTTTTCCTATGAAATACGAATTTTCAATTTTAAAGGTTGAAAATTCAACCCCAGAGCCCCATCCGAAGTCAATTTTTTTAATCAATATTTTTGATGCTTTCGCTTTAAGGAATATAAAGTATAATTTTCATGATGCAGGATTCACGTTTTCATATGAAATAGGATATTGGAATTGGAGGGTAGAAATTTCAATGTACCTATCCGATTCGAACGATCAATATCCGATTCAATCTGAAAAAACAACCATTGAAGATTTGAAGTCTTCAATATACTGAGAATTAAACTCCTGTCTCCCATTATACATCGAATTCTTATGATGCAAACTGAATCAGTCTGTACGCCACTGGCGTCAGCGTTCGGGTGTTTCCGGAGATTTGGTCTGCTATCTTTGGCCGCTGTATTCACACCGGTTGTTAGCACTACAGCTTTTAAACCAGAGGAGAGAGACAAAATCTGATAACCCATTCTCGTTCTCTTTTTCTGAGAAACTAACTAGAGTAGAAGTAATTTTTGGCCACCTTCTTTTGTTTTCGAGTTGAAGGCGAAAATTGGAAAAACGACGATTTCGAAATAAATTTATATCTCCGCTTATACTGATGATAGAGCTCTGAAATTGAAACATTATACAGGCACTTTTTTAAGTAGAATCCAGTAGTGTACTTGCCTTTTTAACGGGATTTTTAATTACGAAGCTATGACCCAAAGTTATGGTTTTTTTAAATGGGAACTCTAGATTTCTGTGCAATTTTGTATCAATATAAATAATAGAAAATGATCAAAAACCTTTTTTTCTACAAGCGTGCGCGTTCAACCTTTTTCCCGCACGCATTTCAAGTTGCCAAGAGTCACTTTCCCAAAAGGTGCGGGAAAAACGCCTGCTATTTTTTGGAGTATAAGAGAAATATATTACAGGGATCATGTGGGAAGGGAAGGCACTTCTATTGAAAATTCCCTGATTGTATGGAAAGAAACACTAGAAAATATTACCCTCAAAATATGGGCCAATCAAATTTTACAATGAGGCATGCAGAAAAAGAGATTAAACGTTGGTAGGATCGGAAAATACTATTTTCTACAAGCGTGCGCGTTCAACCTTTTTCACACACGCATTCCAAGTTGCAAAGAGTCACTTTCCCAAAACGTGCGGGAAAAACGCCTGCTATTTCTTTCCCGCACGCATTTGCGTGCGGGAATGGATTAGCAGGGGTTTTTCCCGCACGAAAATATTATAGAGTAAATTAAATTCTATCATGTTTCTATGCACAGAACGTCAACGATGAGAAACCCATAGTAACGACATACAGAATTACGTCTGTCCATTATATATGAATTAATCAAATGAGATATGATCTGTTTCGTGAAATGGATATATTTATATATTTCAAGCGCTTGTAGAAAATAGTTATTTTCCTATCAAGTGCGGAAAGTGATACTTGCCCGCACGAAACTGCCGTTGCCCGAACGATGCGAAGCAGAGTTCGGGTAAGCAGTTGAGTGCGGGCAAGACACTTTACGCAAGAGTTAGAAACAATATTTTTTCTACAAGCGCTTGAAATATATAAATATATCCATTTCACGAAACGGATCATATCTCATTTGATTAATTCATATATAATGACAGACGTAATTCTGCATGTAAGATGTCTAAAACTCTGGTGTATTCACTGATTCGATTTTGTTTTTAATTTCGTGGGGATATGGGATCAGTTTCGTTTCTCCTACTGTAGGTAGCGATGTTTGGAATTTGACAGTGCATTGTCAATTGATATTTGAAAATAATTTGAATACTTGCTACGACTCACGAATATGTTCTATTTATAAACGATTATTGGTGTGCGAAAATGAATTAGTTTCGAGAAAGGGATGTAGAACATTCATTTATTCAACATGTCGTTCAGTTTTCTGTATGGACAATCAAGAACTACAGCTAAGAATTCGGTGTTGTTGGAATTTGAAGCAGAACCAACCACCATAAAACTAAGTTTTATGGAAACTTCAGCAATGTTTCAAAGAAACTGTATTGGAAATACGTAATGTGAATTGTGAGCATGTATTGAGAATCAGAAATACATAAATCTATTCGAATCTGTTACTTAAAATATTCTTCCTGATAGATATAGTGAAAATTCCCTTTCCGTCAACTGAATATATTGGATATTTGACCAATCAACTGTGTTTTATTAATATCATATTGAATTATCCCCTCTCACGAATTCAATTTGTCAAACGGAAATTATCTTGAAGAAAAATAGTAAATACTCCTTCGAACCCTTATTCGATAGTGTTGAAAATATTGAAGGATTTGTTTTTACAAAGAAAATTAAAGTGTAAATCACAAATAATCCTTAACAGCTGACAAAATGGGCCAGTTCATATTTTGAACTCGTTGATCGATATTCGATATATGAACGCAAAACAAAATAAAACGAGAGATCATTGGACTTCCTTTGGTAGAACAAGGATAGAACGAAGCAAATGACATGGTGGCGCCGCCACGAAACTGATCCCATATCCCCGATTTTCTGAAATGTTGATGCTTGCAAAAAGTGACAAGTGCACACACCAGTGTTTTAGACATCTTATCTGCATGTCATTACTATGGGTTTCTCATCATTGACGTTCTATGCATAGAAACATGATAGAATTTAATTTACTCTATAATATTTGCGTGCGGGAAAAACCCCTTTTAATCCATTCCCGCACGCAAATGCGGGTTTTTCCCGCACGCAAATATTATAGAGTAAATTAAATTCTATCATGTTTCTATGGACAGAACGTCAACGATGAGAAACCCAGAGTAACGACATGCAGAATTACGTCTGTCATTATATATGAATTAATCAAATGAGATATGATCTGTTTCGTGAAATGGATATATTTATATATTTCAAGCGCTTGTAGAAAAAATATTGTTCCTAACTCTTGCGGAAAGTGTCTTGCCCGCACTCAACTGCTTACCCGAACTCTGCTTCGCATCGTTCGGGCAACGGCAGTTTCGTGCGGGCAAGTATCACTTTCCGCACTTGATAGGAAAATAACTAGTTCCTAACTCTTGCGGAAAGTGTCTTGCCCGCACTTGATAGGAAAATAACTATTTCTCAATATTTCCCTTTGGTTTCTACTTTTGATGAGAATAGAAAAATGTAGCACCTTATCTCCTAGTCTCCTTCTATTAGTCCTTTCATTTCTATACTTCTTACTCAAATTGGTAAAAAGCATAGAAAGAATGACATTGCCGGAAGGACACTGCTCTTGTTATAGGAACAGGAAGCTCTATTTTTCTGTGCTCGTCAATAGTTGAAACCATAGAAATATTGAGACGAAAGGTTTCTGACCATTTTCTATTATTAATATTGATACAAACCATATGATGTTATATATTTCATTATTTTACATTTTTCTGCTTCTGTTTTCTCCATATTTCAGATAAAAGTTTCTGGTATCTTGGAAAAGACTTACTAGATTTTCTTTTTTTTTTTGAAGAAAGGTTAAATTTTTTGCAGTGCGAGGTGTCCTTCACATTAAAATATTTCAGCTTAATTCGTAAACAATTTCATTTCTTACAATCCAATATACTCACTGGGAGAGAGGGTTTTTAACTGGGGTTTTTCCCTAAGCTCTTGTATCATGCACCGAATTGTATGGTAACCTGTTCACGCTAACCTCTGCTAAAACTGTATCTCATACACATGGTATAATTGAAGGGTTCAGGGAAACAACCATCAATGTCTATTTCCTTCCAGTTGAGAAAAACGCGTTTTCAACTTCGAATTCCGTTCATATTATTTGAAATACATATGACAAATTAAATATTATTGTTCTCGGAATAATCATTAATCATATTAATATACATAAAATGAGTGCGTTACTTGAAATGACTTAGATTTTTTCTTTCCGTGTATTGATCGACATCGTTAGTTCTTTAACTGTACGGTGAATCTTCGGCAGCGATTTAACGTATGAATGAACTAGTTTCATGCCTGTTTTAATATACTATAAGATACTACTCTTCGTTCCGAATTGAATTGTGTGTCTAACTCATTTTCGGACAAAAATTGACATTGATGGTTTTTTCCCTGTACCCTTTAATTATTGTTTGCTGTTAAAAATTTTAATGCTCTGTATCAAAAGAATATATATATATATATACAAGTTATTTTTGGCAAATTGAAAAACTATCCTGAACAAACTTAACATAAATTTGATTCTTAATTTGACATATCCACATCGAAAAAACTAAACATGAAAAATAATATACATAATGTATAATGTGATGCATTTAGATAGCCAATAATAAAAAATTAGCTGAAATTGCTTGTATTCTAGTGTCAGAATATGAATCAGACAAGAAACTACAATTAACCTTGTCTTCAGTTACTCTATGTGGTATAACACTAGAGATTACAATCCAATAATCGATTTCCACTACTTGTTTATGAACAAGAATATGGTGAAAAACCTTGATTTTCAATATACTTACAATGACTTCCGTCAGCAGATTTTGCGGAATTCTGAGGATTCACATATAAATTTTGTAATAAACAAGTCTGAGAAAATGTTGGTTTATTATGTATCCTGGAACACCTGTCTCCATGTCGGCAAGCTCCAATTTTGAAGTAGAAAGAACAATTTACTCTGGAAGAAAAGACTAATATAATAATAATCATAAAGAATTAAAGTGCATAAGTATTCAACATTTCAATAATTAGTTGTTTTTTCATTAGATACACTTGAAATTAGTTCAATGCCATTTAAACAAGATATATTTACATGTCAATTATCTTTGATTCAGATAATAATTAATTGATTTGGCAGATATTTGTTTAAAATCCTTAATTAAATCGAAGAAGTAAAATATATAACGGCCTATTTGATTGACCTGTAATTTCCTCAAAATCAGAATATTAATTTGAAATTGAGTGCATAATAAACTTCCGCTTGAAATAGTTATAAACAAACAGATACATATTATGATAGAAGTTACTTTTCTACAATTCTGACCTTTTTTCTTAAACGTAAAGTAATGTAGTAATGCAGAAACCTCAGAATCGTGCCAATCAAGAGAGCTCATATCTTGTCATTAACCCTTGCAAATGGTGCACCTTGCAAAGAATTCATTATGGGAAAAAAACTATGTTTATTCAACAATGAAATTGTATGTTTTGCAATACATTCATGTCCAGCACATTAGCTTATAATACATTGTCACTGCATATAACTCATCATAGATGCTGGTGTGTTATAACAGCAAATTTTAGCTTGCGTATATCTGTATGTATATTTTGTTTTTCATGGCTTTTGACGTTTCACAATTAGTACAAACAAGCCATTATTTTAAGTGAAGTAATTACATTTCTCTTTAAATTTTGTTTCTTTTCATTTTCCATCTGCAAATGTACACATTTTTGCCAAAATATCGTAAGTCACAAGGCAAGTAATTGAGGCTCACGATATTTTGACGAAAACGTATCTCGATTCGTTCTGAATTTTAGTGGGAACTTAACAAGCTAATTTAGCTGGTTTACTTACTTATCCTTTTCAGTTCCGAAAATTGATGCAAGATATTCGGCCATAATCGAATGCTGGAAATTCACAAAGTTTGACGATAAGTGTTTGTAGACTCCGAAGAGTATCCGGGTACCGCACTACACTACTAATTCTTGTTTTTTGCACTAATTAAACAATCCAATATAAACAACCTGAAAGTCATGAACACAAGACACTAATGTCTAATATCATGAGAAAAATATATCCGTTCATAAAATAAAAGAGAGCCTTTCTACGTTATCGAAGACCAAGCAGCCAGAGTCAGATTAGTCAGAGACCACAGATTACAGAGACACAGAAAGAGAACACCATAGAGAAAGTTTCAAGAATGATTGACATCACAGAACAGATTTGACATCTCGGGTGGCTATGGAAAATCGAATTTAGGTTGGTAATAGCCCATAAGTTAAAATTTTGTGTTGCGAAATTCAAGTTGGTAATATGAACTATTATAGGCAAAGATATTAATATCTTTGATTATATGTGAATCTATGCACCGACAGCAGATAATTTGAATTTTCACTGCTGTTTATGTTCTTAATTTAATCTCACAAATTGAACACATAATTTTATCAATTTGGAATGCCGATTAATATAGTCTGACCGTAGATAGATAGATTCCTCTATCTACGGGTCTGACTTTGAATATTTCTTGTTTTCAAATACTTTTCTAGGTTATATTTGTCATTGAACTCTATGGGTTCCCATAGAGTTCAATGATATTTGTTATTCCAGTTCTGTGATTGAAACTACAGAAATGATTGAATATCTTCTGTGACCAGGGCTGTGGTCCGTATATACACTTTGGTTTCTTCTGGTTAGTAAGTGGGCGGTCCGTATATGTCGAATTCCTGACAATTCGGTTCAATATCAGTCACCAGAGTAAACGCTCTGGTAACTTTCGGTTACCAAATGTGTATATACGGACCATACGCCAGATATTAAGGTGCGTCTGGACCAAAGATATTACACATGTGTGTAATATCTTTGGTCTGGACTTTCAAGGCCTAGTGGGATGTCAATCATTCTTGAATGGACTATATATGTATAATAGAAAATTAAGGGTTCAACGACTCATTTATGGAAAAGAACTACTCTTTTATCTCAACCAAGCTTTCGCAATTGTTTTTATTGCTTCTTCGAGGTTTCGAAAGCAAAGAGGAAAGTTCCTCTTTGTTCGAAAGTGAGGTTAATTGTTTCACCGACTTCAACAACGCATAACATACTTCGACAAATTTGAAATTGTGATGAAATACGTAATTACTGAGACTTTTACCTATGGAGGTACTTTTACCTAAGATCAAGGGCGGATTTAGGGGGGGGGCACGGGGGCACGTGCCCCCCCCAGACGGACGGATCTTTCTATACATACTTGAACTCTTAAAAATAAAAGTAAATTCATTTCTCACATTTACTGTTGATTTTTTTTGCTCGTCTGCCCGTTGTGCCCCCCCCCAGAAAAAAATCCTGGATCCGCCCTTGCCTAAGATGGACAACACAGCGGATTTAAAACCATTGAACTCTATGGGAGTTCAATGTTTAAAACCCAAAAATAGGGATGGGCGAAAAATATCGAAATATCGATATTTTTTCAGAAAATTATCGATAAATACCGTCGACATTTTAAATTCCGATACTATCGACTATCGATATCTTTTCGGAGTATCAAATTCGATATTTTTGTGTGAAGGACGTTGATCTGATGTGTATTGTGTGTATAATGGCGGCGAGTTGTGTAATTGAGTTTCACTATGAATCTATAGATCAATGTGGTCAATTTGAGTCTTTGCTTAGATCATTTTTCAGCTTGATCACAATTGTCACATTCGTTCTAAACGAAAAAATATGAGTGTGTACCCATGCACGATCTAAAATTGGACCTTTTCATGCTTTCTGCTTACTCGGGATTACAGTGAAATCAGCGATTTCGATTTTAGTCAATTACAAGTTGGTAGTTAGTTGAATGTAGTTGAATTGCATGTGGTTGTACAACCACGTACGTTTTTCATACAGTTCATTCAGAATACTTTGATAAAACTCACGTTTGGCGAAACTACCGATATATCGAAATATCGATATTTTTTCCTCGATATATATCGATCTCAGATCAATAAAAAACATTTTTATTGATCTGTGATATCGATACTATTGAAAAATATCGATACAATATATATCGATATTTGTTTCACCCTTGCCCATCCATACCCAAAAATCAAAGAGTTAGGTTATGACAGGCGTCATCATTGAACTCTATGGGTTCCCATAGAGTTCAATGGGCGTCATACATTGAACTTTCTTTAGTTCAATGGCGTCATAAGACTCATAACCTCACATTTTCGTAGTGGAATAATATTTGTGTTCTGTGGTGGAATGTGTCAAATTTCCAAATTCAAATAAAAGTGAATGTCTTGATCATTTAATAAAATAATTGAATCAAACATCAACGGGCCTCCTGATATGCATTGAACTCCGTAGGTCACTCATCACTGTCGATATGAGTGAGAAACAGTTAAACTCACCATCTTTCTTAAAAATTTCCAATTCTCCTCTATTTTCAAAGGCATGAGTTGCAGTTGAATGAAGTAATTCTTGTACTGAATTAATTCAAATTTTAGTTTTTGCACTACTGTTGTGACGAAATAATTGAAGGAAAATCAGTGGATTGGAGAAATAACAATGATGATATTGAATGGACTATTGAAGACATTAACAAATCAAAAGCAATAGTCAAAGATTTTTTCCATAAATCTATCATTCATGATAAGTTTGAGAGACCAGAATTAATATCTGAAGCAGTTTTTAATGTGATGCAGAATTGTTATGAAACCCGAAGGGAAAGTATTCAACATAATTTTATAAAAGCACGTTTTATTGAAGCAGAACATAATCTGCTGGAAAATGTAGATTGGAAAATAAAATGGGTATTAGGAAATTCAATGTTGCCCAGCTATAAGGAACCTATTTTACAACTGAATTTAGGTTGTAGTAGAATGAGTTCAATGGGCTCGAAACCTAAACAAAAAATTATTGATTTTGAAATGAATATTGAGCAGGTTGATCATTTGATTACAGTATTAGAAAGTGCTTTAGGGGAATTGAATAATGATGATTAATCAATACATTATCAATACTACAGAAGGAATGAGCTATCAAAGATTAACTCCTTGGTAGTTATACCTACTTTTGGTGGTGCCAAATTCTGAGATTTTTCGATTTGAAACTGTAACAACCATCTTTGTCATAAATATACCTTGAGGATTTGAGCAAAGTGTTGTGTTCTGTTATATTCTTGGTCATTAAGGAAGTGTCAAGTAAATTAATAACTATGTAATGATGAACATGTAATCATTCCAAATGTTACCTGTCGTTCTCTGGAATAAATCTTTTTCATTGTGAAATAGTTATTTAATCAACTAAGTTATTAATGAAAGCGATTAATGATTGAGATATTTTAACGTGCGAGCGGAGCGAGTGCTTGTGATGAGTATCACGCTGTTGTCCTCACGGAGACTTGGATTGATTCGTCGGTTTCCAGTGTTCACTATTTATCGCTGTGACAGAGACTATGAGCTATCTAACACTTCAAGGGGTGGAGGGGTCTTAGTTGCCATCCGCAACGATATAGAGACGACCAAAGTCGATATTCATAGTATGCCTCATACCCATTTTTCTGAACTTTGCTCATTGTCTATTATATTTCTCCAGCCACCACATTGAGAGATTATGGGCTGTAGGGACTCCATTGTGTGTCTTGACTTCCTTTACAACCATGACGTATTGCTCTTGGGTGACTTCAATATTGCCGAGTTCTACGATAACTTTGTTTCCTCTTCCAGCTCACCTCGTTTTCAGAGCATTTCTGACTTGGCTAGTTTTTTCTCGTTGCAGCAGTATAATTTTATACTTAATGACAATAACAGATAACAGACTATTGGACTTAGTAATAAGGATAAATTCAGATGCATATCACCCGACGATATGAATATCAACAAGTGTTACGATCTGAATTGAACTAGCCAATTTGCCATCGTCAAGGACCCAAAATGGAGTACGCTCCACCGAAGAAAAGCAGATGCTGACCATGGTTTCGGCCTCATTTGGCCTCATCAGAGCAACATAGGATGTGGTCCGTATATACACTTTGGTTTCTTCTGGTTAGTAAGTGGGCGGTCCGTATATGTCGAATTCCTGACATTCCTACTTGGTTGAACTGAAAATATAATTGAATGCATTGATGGGGGTGGTCAGGTTGATGTGATAGATTTTGTCGGTTTGCTCTGTTCTAAGCTTGCTCCTTTCGGATTTGTCCATTTGGTGAAGTTAATTCAATCTTATCGTGACATTCGAATAATGTATGTGGAATGTTGCGGCCATAGGTCGCGTGAATTTGTGCAGTGGTCCGGGGTTCCACAGGGAGCAGTTTTGGCTTCTATTCTATTTATTATTATATATTTATCGATGGCCTCACCTTTGAACTTACGCTTTATTTTTCTCTTTATGCCAATGATATGAAGATTTTTTTTTTATTAATTCTTTATTTGATTGTTTGACTCTTCAGGAAAACCCCGAGGCGGTTGTGAGATGGAGTGTTGTGAATAGAATTCCTCTCAATGCTGAGAAATGCGTTATATCGTGCTCCACCAAGAAGAGACTCACTAGAGTTTTTCATTATAACTTTGGTTCAATTGTGTTGGGGAGACCTGAGTACGTCAAAAATCTTTGAGTCACATTCGATAAAAAGCTTTCGTTCAGCAAACACATTGAGATCCTTACTACTGGGGCGAAGAAGAATTTGGGTTTTATTTGTCGAAATCTACGACATTTTTGGACGTGGACTGCATGAAGTCCCTCTATTCCTGCTCAGTGAGATCTGGCCTGGAGTGTGGAGTAGTATGCTTGTGCCGTATGGAACCTACACCATCGTATCTACGCTGAATCGGTTCAAAGGAGATTCTTGAAATATCTTTCCTTCAGACGGGATAAATCTTATCCAACTCGGGGTAACCCTGAGGGTATATTGCTTCTGAGTCATCAGTTTCTCTCTTTGGAAGATCGTCGATTGCTCCACAGTGTAGTGTTTTTGTTCAATGTTCTTCACAAATCCATAGAATGTCCCACTATCTTGCAGAGGCTTAATTTTCGTATCCCCCGTCTGACTGATCGCAGTTAAAGCTTGTTCTACGTACAGTGACTATATATACTGGGGAGTATATAGTCACTGTAGTTCTACGGGCTCAGATCTCGTACTGTCCTTTTGAAGTTTTCACCAGTCAACCATATGATATCGTGTTATTCGTCGGTTGAAGACCAATGTGATGTTTTGGCTCCTTTGACTGAGTACTCCTTCAAAAAGTTGGTCATTCAGGATCTCAGGACCAATAAGTTGTGATGGTTTATAGTTTTTTATTTGTTTTCTTGTTGAAAATTCTGTTTTACCGTTAATTTTGTTTATGTAGATTTTTGTATCTCTCTTTACGCACTGTAAATATTGATTTGTTCACTGACTTCTAATTGTCTTATAATTGAATTTTTGTATTCATTAGACAATGAATATGTTATATTATAATTAAATATATATATATATATATATATATTATATTTCAATTATCTGACCTCATCATCCACATTTTCCATGGGTACATAAGTATTGCGGTTGCAGTGGATGGTCTGTCATAAATTGATCCTTGATGAGATCCCTGCGAAACTGTGAACGCCACTACTTATACCCACAGGGCACTACTGTATGGAGGAAAGTTCCTGAGGTACATATTTTGTTATTTACTGTGTATTCTCAGGTGATTTTGCCTTTACGAATTTGCGCTTTACAAGTACAAATCAATTGGAAAATCGATTTCTTTAAGTGATAAAATAAATCACATCTCAAATCATTCGGCGGCCCATTAACAAACTTGAACAGCTGCATTCAGTTCACACCCTCACCTATCATAAAATTTTTTAGTGTGTTGCTCTTTTTTTTGGAAGTTAAAATATTTTTGGCCTGAATTGATCCCGACCTCGAATTCTTCATCAATGTGTTCAACAGAATCGGCTACTATTTACAACTCGAAATTACTGTCAATAGTACAAAATTTCCAGTAGCTTATGATTCAGGATTTACATGTTTCAGAAAACTTTGCGAGATCAACGATTTGACATTCATTCAATCATATTGTTAGCAATAATTCAGTTATGACAAGCTGATTAGACTTCTCAAACATGTCTGATCAGTAGGAAGATAGATTTATGTTATTCATTATTACTGGCTTATTCAACTATCGATTTTTGAACCACTTGTATTAATAATTTAAGGATGCGTCATGTGATTATTGATGACAAAAATTTTATGTATAATATATATTTATATTCAAAATTTATGAAAAATGCAAAGATAGTGAATCATGAAGTAAGAAAAAGGACACTGAATTAAAACAGATTATAAACACCCTATTCTATATATTTATATTTAAAACACATTCACACATACATTAACACTATAATACACACCATTTTGATGAATTTCTTCCATACACAAATTCATCAAAAAGTTGTGAGTTAAAAATTTAATGAGGTCAAAATGATATGAAAACATGAATATAGTTTCCGTTTAATCTCAATCTATCTTAAACTATCATGAAACATTTTTGGGTTCTAGTGATTAGATGACTCGATGTATAGATCTTTCAGAGCAAAAAATATTACATTCAAACATATCAGAAAATATCAATTATTGCTAAAATTTCTCACTGAACCAAATAGGAATGAATCAGAAATGGTATAAGAGCTGCCTTAGCAGTAGATACATTAAAGCATACCATATAGTATTAGAAATTTTAGGAGAACTGGTAAAATAACATCCTTTAAAATATCTGAAGATTGGATAATGCATTCAGTACTAAAAATCGACTTCCATATTTATGACTGAATAAAATGAAACATATATTCTGATTTTTTGATTTATTGGAATAGCTCTAAAAAAATTGTGACTGTCAAGAGGAGAATTTTCGGTAAATCAGATATACAATTTGACTGTTGACAATTTTTTTAAAGCTCTTCTGTTATAAATAAACTAACGGGGAAAGCAAAATGAATAATCAGAAATACTCATTAGATTTCAAGTAATTTGAAATAGGAAGTTGAATAAAAATAATAATTGAATTAATTCCAAACTTCCCAGATCAATTATGGTGTAACAATTTATTCATAAAAGCTTTTCTAAAATTACTATTACTACATCTAAAAACGGTATTTTACAAATTGTATAAGATAAAAAGTCGAATCAACGACATATAAAACGTTTCAAAAATCTTTTCCACTAAATACAATCAATATAAAATATTTATATAAGAGAGTATTCAAACTTTTGATAATTTCTCTTTTTATTTGCGCTGTTGGACATTCTTGTATCTCTACACATATATGATTTAATGGCAGTTACGATTTTACTCCCCTTGGTCAATTACAGTCACTGCCTAAATGATCATCTGTTCACTGGTTTTTCTTACAACTCCTATCAGTAAATCATATAAATAATATGTATAAAAAATATTAACTGGTGTTTATTGGGCCTCAGACTGTACAGATTCCTGAAACAAAACACCGATTATAAAAATAGATTAATGAAAAGGAGTAAATCCTTCATTCAGGATATTCAATTTGCATAAATGTATTAATGATATATTCTGTATCTTGGGATGCAGAAATTAAGCTATCTAAAAAAGTTGTTCTGAGATATTACAAATCTCTTAAAGCGGCTACACACTGCCCAACTCGGTCGGGCCAACTGTCGGGACGACCAGATTGGGCGTTGCGTACAGACGACATGACCGCCGTCCAACTTTGTCAGTTGAATTTCACTATCGCTAAGGTATACATCGCTCGGATCAATGGTGATGGCCATTTTTGCAGCAGTGAATACCTCTCCAGTCGAAATCTGAATACAGAATAAGCTCGTTTCCATCCGACAGCGCTCCACACGATCCAACTTGATCGGTCGTTCGTGCGGTTGGATGGCTAGGCCGTATGACAAGACCCGACAAATCCTCTGTCGGGTCATAGCTACACACGGACCGATTTCACATCCAACCCGACCTAGTTGGGCCGTGTGTAGTCGCTATTATTTTCGATTTGGTCTAATGTCATAGCATTCAAAAATTGACGAGTGAATGCACCATGTTTTTAGACATCTTAATTGTATCTTTTGTTTGACATTAATTGTCAATACATAGAAACAGAGACTGCATAGAAACGTTGATTTATTTAATTTTGAAATTACCGGATGACAGTTCCTTCTTCAGTAAATTGATCCAAATATGATCTATTCCTACCGAACAATTTGCCAAATTATTATCTTGATCCAATAGAATACACGTAGACTCTTTAATCTTTCGTTTATAATGGTCTGGCTCCGTGATTAAAATTTTAGTGTTATTTCAATCCATCATGTGGTCTCCCGTATTAGAACAAACATGATCTGCGATCTGTGATCGATTAATTTCTCTATTTTTAGTAATATTTTTATGTTCGCGTTTTCTTATTTCTAGAGGTCTGGACGTTTCACCTGTATAAGTTTTACCACAAATACAGGGTATGTTGTAAATACTTATTTTTTGTGAAAGGCCATTAACATAAGGAATTACGTTCAATAAATTTGGTTGTTCTTGACGGTTTGTTGGTTGTTCCTGATAATTATTATGATTTTGGTTAGTCATTTTTCTCTCTAAATTTAATATTGTTTTTTCAATAAAATTTTTCGGGTATTGATTACCCCTAAGAAAATGTTTAAGGAAGTCAATTTCATTATTTCTAATTTCGGGTGTAGATTAAATTAAATTAGCTCTATCATAAAGTGTTTCATTAATACCTCTTTTGTCACTTACTTGGTGATTGCAATAAAAATTCAAATATCAAATATTGGATTTAGTGGATATGTGTCTATATATTTTTGTTCGAAATATTCCATGAATATGTTACTGGTGATAAAGGAGAACCCACAGCCATACCAAATTTTTGTTTATAGAAAACATCATCTAATTGAAAATACAGTAAAATCCGGTTATAACGACATTGAGGGGACCGTGAATATTAAGTCGTTATATCCGATGGTCGTTATAATAAAAATTTTATAAAGAACTCAGAAATAGGATTATCTATGTATTTTATTTTGAGATCGTAATAACTGCATACATAACGAATACATATGCGAGTACATGGATAAGATCATCAAATTCATACTGTAAATAAGTACAAGTTACAACATCGAACTTATTCATGTACATAAACAATTGAACGGTAGTAGGCTTAAAAAAATGAGTAATTTTACTTTGTTTTTGAAATCTAAAATTTTCATAATAGACACGTTCAAGTCTTTGGTCAATCATAGAAATACTGTTCAATAATTTCTGGTCATTTAGTCCTTCATAAGTAACAAATTTTTTCAAAATCGATACTGCGTGTAGAGCCTCGGCACATGATGACGTCGTTATAAACGGAAGAAATAGAACAAGCTTAGAAAATTTTTGTCGCAATAAGCGACTTCGTCGTTATAGTCGAAGTCGTTACGTCCGAATGGTTTTATGTTAAATTACTTAGAATTTCAAACAATTGTCGATAATTTCTTCGTTATATACGGATTTTCGTTATAACCGGTGTCGTAATAAACGGCTTTCACTGTATGTGGAATTCAGGCAAACTTCTAAGATCTCCATTATATTATCAATAATCAATTTTGAATTTTCATAAATGGTTTTATCATTAATCAATTTTGTTCTCACTCTTTCAAGAGTTTTATCAACTGGAAGATTTGGAAAAAGTTTTACTACGTCAAAACTTACTAAGATGTCTGTTGCATTTAGATTAGAATTTCTCAATTTTTCAAGAAAATGTTAAGTATTTTTCAAAGAACTATACTTCATTCAAATTTATTTTAGCAGTCGGTTGGCCATGAAATAATCTTTTCAAGTTTTTGTAACTAGAACGAAGTTAGGTTGGCACTCATGAAATGTCGTTGATGTCATAACGCCGTTGCCACAATTAATATCTATTTTCATTACGAAAATGCCGAAAGTGATTGAAAAATGAGACAGGGTTTCAGGAAGTGCTATTTGGAATTCAGGTCAGCTCATTCAAATAGTTATACCCTGATATTCTAAAATCCACAATACGTCAGACGGTAGCGAACATATTCAATGTAAGAGAATTTATATAATGTTTCATCTGAATCTAAACGACTTATATTTCAGCTGTATATTTCCACAATCAGAAAGATTGTGAATGAAGAGGATGACAAAGAATTTCCTTCTATTGGGAGGACCCAAAAAGGTGGTGGCATTTGAGAATTTTATGTTTGAGTGAATTAATGCGAAATAAAGTTAAGGATTTTCGATAAATGTCATCGGAGAATAAGTTCCCTAAAATGGATTTTTCTATTTTTCATTTGACTTGTCCTATACAATGTAAATGCCTTAAGGTACTAATAAATACCTAATTATTATTATTACATCAATGTATTAAGATGAATAGCCACAAATACGCGCAAGTTGCCCTGTTACTTGTTTATTCATGTGAAATTTTTGTTCAAAGGTGAAGTTCATCTTGACTTGAAACTTCCTTTAATTCCATTTACTTATATTGATGCAAGATGATTTTTGTTGAAGAATTTAACATTCTTGTAATTATCTGTTAATTCCTTCGGGAGATACCCATTCCCAACCACTGCATCATATGCATTTCATCTTCGGGTTAATATTTTTGAAATCTACAAATGATGTAACATATTCAAACTTTAGCCAAAGAAGATAACGAACATTAACTCTGCTCAAGCTAGTGCAAATTATGATATTATACTGATCTTTTGTATTTTCCATGCAAATAACTGGATTTGGTATGCTTTCAATTAGTTTGTATAAACTTCAATTATGTTCGTCACATATTTTCCGAAGAGATTCGACATTGTGATAAAATACGTAATAACAGAAACTTTTACGTAGAACGGCAACATAGCGTTGATTTAAAATCCAAAAATGTTTTGACAAGCTTCATAACCCCACATTTTCGTACTACACAGAGTGAAATGTGTCAAATTTGCATGGCCCAACCGACTGCTAAAATAAAAGTGAATGAAGTATAGTTGATTTTCCTGTTAATGGGTTCAAAAATTGTAATATATATTTAGCAAAATTTTGATAGGGGGATCCGAGTGAACTTACTATTGGTCTCAAAGAAATAAGAGGTTTATGTATTTTAGGTAGGAATTTAATTGGAATATTTTGAAATAATTTTCTTCACTTTATTCTCTGTGACAGAAGTTGGATCTTTTTGGATTTTGGAATATTTACCTGTATCATTAACAATTTCTAAAAGTTTTCTTTTATATTCATCTCAATCCATAATAACTGTTGCATTTCAATTATCCACAGGTAGAATTTTAATGTTATTATAATTTTTTAATGAAGTTATAGTTTTATTCTCAATTTTATTTAGATTTGGTTTATCAAGTAACAATTTATTTAGTACCCTAAATTCATTCGATTTATCAAGCGAAAGTTTTGGGGCTGTTTTTTCAATAGCTGTTATTATATCTAATGTTGAAATGTTTTTTGGAGTTATAGCAAAATTGAGTCCTTTTGATAATATTAATTTTTCATTTTCATTTAAATTTCGTGAAGATAAGTTGATTACCGTTTTATTAATGAAGTTGTTACTGATTTTCGCATTGTTGAAAACCCTGACAAGTTTATTGAGAAATGCAGAATCTTCTCAGAATAAATTTCAATCGGTATCAGAATATCGGGAGATTTAATATACCGACTTCGAACCAGAGGATTTATAAACTCCAGAAGCCCGCTACTTCGCGAGTTCATGAAAACTCTTCTCAAAACGGCCAAGATCTTTTCAGCTTCTTGATGTAAACAAACAACAGTGCTAACTCTAGTTACAAAAACTGACACCGATGGCAGAATCTATTATTTCCTGTTACAGTGACTATATTTCTTGTTATCTCACCTTCACAGAATGTTGAGAACTTATAACCCTCTAGGTTGACGAATTTAGACCCCCATTTCAAGCACATTGGAGATGGTTTCGCACTATTTTGTTTAATTATTTTCATTTTCAATTTTTACAATGATAACACTGGCTGGTTCGAACTTGATGTACTTTTCTGGCATGTAATTTTTGTAATCTTAATTTCTAAATGTAAAATTTCTGTTTAGCTTGATATCAATTTGATCTATTATAATCATGAAAAAGGTGGATACTACGATACTATTTTGGGTTCGTTCTGTTTATATACCAAAGAATTACCGAAAAAATAAATAAATAAGAAGTTTGGAAAAATGTTTTTATCAGAAATTATACTCACAACAGTATCAGCATTTACTTCATTCGACTGACTAATCTCACATATTTCAACAGGATTTTCCGGGGCAATTATCTGAAAAAATTGAAAGATTCATTGAATTTTTTGCATAATTCAGTATTCTGATTCGAATTTTATAATTAAAAACTCATTTCCGTCCAAACATTTTCTGAACTTACATGCAAGCAAAAATACTGTCATGCATCTGTGCACTTTCGAATAATCTAGCCCAAGGCAATACTCCTTATAAAAAAATTTCATCATTCCCTAAGAAAAAGAACCAAGACAAAGCAACAATCTAAATTCTTAACAGGTATGAAACGGTGCAGAAAGATACACAAAAAATTAATGAAATATATGCTGGTATCTACATCAACCTCAATAAAACAATATAGATTCCTTAAAATGTCTAAGCTTTGACTTCTCTGGGAATAAAATTTAATCTTAACACAGATGTTTTCAAATGCACTGAGGACTGGTTGCTTAGTTCGGTATTAAAGTTGCCATTTCCGTTCAATTCTGACAGGTTAATCTAGGATCAATTTAAATCTACCTCAATCCTGAACTAAGCAACCAGCTCCAAATGAAATAAAAATAACCCCTTAACATCGACAGTTCGAAATTTCATTCAACTTATATAATTTGATCATTTAACATGTTTTTTTGCCATCGTTCTGAAGCGAATCAAATCCGTGAGGGGTAATTTCCTCTGGTTTTGTCTAAGCAAAAATAATAAATTCTTACAGGAAAGTCATTTTGCAGAAGTAAAACAGTGTGAGATCCTGATTGAAAATGGACATATATGTGATACAGGTTTTTACTTCTGAAGTTCATGATAACAGAGAAAAATGTGATGCAGAAAAAATAATATTGGAATGAAGGGAATGAATTTGCTGTTCATTAATTGGTCACAAACAGGGGTTAGTTAATAACATGGAAAAGACTAACAAAATTGTCAGATTATTGTACCATATAAATAATTCATTTCAATTTAGTAAAATCCAAGGGAGAAGAAGGGAATAAATAGGATGAATTTCTCATGACGAACCACTTTCTACTGAAAACAAAATATTATGATGTCTTAAAGCAGGACATTTTGAGAAATCATGATTTAAAATCTAGTTCATTCAGTTAGTAAGAGGCATAGGAGGTTAGCACATATATAGATTAGAACCTGGGAAAGCAGAAAAACTAGAATAATACACAAAACATGACAAGACAAAAAGGAACCGGTTATTCGTTCTGTCCAACCACAATTTGATCACTATTCACCTGTTTCAGTGGTCCGTCAAGAGAGGGCGGGAGAGGCGTATCATCACTGTCAGCAGTCGGTGACGTTTTCATTCCATTTGTTGCATTTCCATTGGTAAGGGTGACTTGAAGTTCTGTTTCATTCGGTTTAGAAGTAAGGGGGGATTCAACAATGGGTTCAGAAGGGACATTATCATCAGTTAGTGGATCTGGTACAAAATCTAAGGGTGGCAATGACATGGGTTCCAAAACACTATCAGTAGGTTCAGGAAGAGAAGGAAGGGATTCTGTAGAAAGATCAGCTAATGAATCTGCATTACATAATGGTTCAACTTCCTTTTGAGGTAAAGGAGATATTGATTCAACATTTATCAAACCCTTTTCATCTTTTTCTGGGTTTAATAATTCATTCGAATCAATTTCTACGTTAACAATTGATGAAGATGATTCAGATTGAATATTTACATTTTCTTCTACTATTTTCATTTCACTAGATTCTACTGTTTCAGGAATAGTTGATAAATCAAGACTGGGTTCCTCAGAATATAAATTAGATTCTTGGGATATTGATGATTCTTTTAGATTAAGATTAGATTTCAATTCTTGAAGAGGACCATCATTACACTCAAAAGAAGTTTGTGAACTAAGTGGGTTTGGCACATCACCTGCTGAAGAAACGATAGGTACTTTTTCTTCAATCATTGCGGGAACAGACGTAGCAGACTCAGATTCCTGGTCTTCAATGTTCATTGGAACACGTTCAAATTCTAAATTTGCGATTTCTTGTAAATCAGTATCGGCCAAATTCGATGTTTCAGATTGTTGTTCACTCAGATTCGTTGATGAATTGTTTTCTGTTGTTATTAAAGAATCAATAGAAGTAACATTTTGCGCAGTTTCTGCATTAGATTTGGATAAAGCTTCAACTATAAGAGGGGAAGAGTCGCCGGCTGAAGATAGTTCTAAATTAACATGTTCATTCGATTCAGTCTCATACTTTTGTTCTAAATCGGATTGATCCTGATTATTTTCAGGCAATGAAGATTCGCTTCCTAATGTAATATCTTCTACTGCAGAAGAGATAATAGCTGATGTTTCAGGATGGTTTACAGGAGATTGATTTTCAGGTATCATAGGAGAATTCGAACTTTGAAATTCAGTTTCGTTAGAATTTTCTGGGACTTTGGCAGAAGATTCAGTCAAAGAAGTATCTGTGTCTGGGCAAGATTTGACTTCAGAAACGTCAATGACAGATTCCTCTTTGGGCTTAGGAGGTTCAATATCTACAGACGCTTCAACCATTGTATCATTAGATTTGATAACTTCGATCGGTTCTGTTTGTGGTGGTTCCTCCACAGTTTTACACTGTTCCAGAAGAGATTCAGTAATAAGAGATTTTTCATTTACCAAAATGCTATCATCTTTTAAAGACTCTGCAAAGACCGCCACCTGGGAGGGAGGATTTGAATTTGGTAGGGGAGGAGGAACCTCCTCATTACGCACCTCTTTAACTTCCTCGATGACGGGTGGGGTGGATTTTTCTTCAACTGGGTCGCTTACTTTTTCAGGTTTGTTGCTTGCTTCCAGGTCTGCCGTTTCTTCTCTCTCACCTGCATTTGCCAATTTAACAACAGCTTCTTCACTTGGTTTTTCTGAAATCTTTTCCTCTTCTGGTTTGTCTTTAGTAGTAGATGATTCCTCAATATCAGGATTCTTGGTTATCGATTCTTCTGTGGCAATAGTTTGAGCTTCTTCCACTGAGTTTTTGCTATCCTCATTTTTCTCTGTTTCGGTTGTTGTCTTATTCGTTTCTTCTTCTTTCTGCAAATTAACAAATATTCTGTTTGAAACCTCACATTATATTCATATAAAAGTTAAATTTTCTTAGAGCCGTTTCAGAGCTGGATCAGTTGGAGTTATTGTTGGAATATGTGTACTCAGATGAGCGCGGGTCATGCGACCAATAAAATTCGAATATAAAAACGTATATGTCACCTATATTTCATGAAGACGAGTTTCGAGATATACTTTGTTATTGGACTGTATAAAATTTTACCTACTACTACCCATTAACTAATATCTACCAAATTATTGAAATCGATGATCAATTTTGATGAATCTTATTTCAAGATATGTTACAGGATGATTGGTTAACTTGTACAGGGTGGGCAAAATTGGTAAATTACAACTGTTTCAACCCAACGAGATAGAGGAAAATGCATGTCATATTACGTTGGTCTTTTTTCGAGAAAATAATAATGCCATCAACTGCATTACTCTTTTGTTTTCGAGTTATAGGTCAAAATTAAAATTTCTACTTTGGTCATTATCTCCGTTTCTGTTTAAGCGAGGATGTTGAAATGAAAACATTATACAGACATTTTTTGTTAGCAATCCAGTGGTGTACTATGATTTTTTCCAACAGGTATATTTGCCGAATTATAACATAAGGATGTATTTTTTTTATGAAAACCGTAGTTTAAAATGAGTTGGAAAGACTGAGGGATGTATATATCATACATTTCTGAAACGGTAAAAAAAAATGACGATTCTTTCTTGTTTCTGTTTTCATAAGAAAAAACACAACTTTATGTTATAGCTCAGCAAATAAACCTGTTGGAAAAAATCATAGTACGCCACTGTATTGCTATCAAAAAAGTTGAAATCGCCCAAATTTAAATTTTGGCTTAAAACTCAAACACAAAAGAAGATAGAGGAATGCAGTTGATGGCATTATTAGTTTCTCAAAAAAAGACGACATGAATGGTACATTCATTTTCCTCTATCTCGTTGGGTTGAAAAGTTGTAGTTCAGGTATCACCAATTTTGCCCACTTTGTACACACCTGCAAATCGAACAATCGTAGGAGGATACGGTTTTCAGCATTCTGTTTCTCTGAAAAAGAGATCGGAAATGTGTGATTGTGACCTCATATTTAAAACGAACGATTGTCGAAAAATTTAAAGAAAAACTAAATTCTCCTCTTGATCTACGACTACGTCAAAACAATGCAGTTTTCAATTTTCAACAAGATTTCGAGTGCAAGTCGAATAAAAAAAAATTTCCAGATTTTACGAAAACAACGCAATTAAAATATTGTTTTGTAATTCGAAAGTTCGCCTATTTTCAGCGTATAATCGATTGGTGATGAGAAAAATGGTGGTACATACCTAATTTGAACAATCGAAAATAAGAATTTACTAGATACACAAAAATATCAATTTTCCAAATATTTCCTGAAATATAGAAAGCTAAGAGTCTCTTAGGTAGAGAAAATAAATAGACTGAAGACTTCAAAAAAGGAGCTCTGAAAGAGTACAGGTAACAAAATTCCTTTCATATGAAAATTTACTTATTGGAGAACCCACCTATCCATACGATTCTTCTAAAAAGTATTATGAATAGTTTCTCGTGTTCGCTTTGGCACAGTTCGTTTTGAGGAACCTTGTATATCTACTGATGAATTCATTCATCGAGTTGCACATTATGTTGCTATTTATACCTCACTACCTGAATTCTGAAGAATCTTCGGGATATGCAGCATCGACGTCGAATAGGGGGACAAGATGAAGAAACTGGTTTGAGATGTAGAGAAAAAAGCAGAAATAGGACCGCGCATGGAGTTTGTTGAATCACGGTGTATTTACATAGATTCTTATCGCAAATTATCAGAAGCCACTTGATCTCAAGAACAACTGTTACAGCTAGATAGTAAACCTCTGCGAATTTCGAAAGAAGGTTCATGATTTGCACTCAAATCATTTTAAATCGAAATAAAATATTTGAAGTTATTTGATTTTCGCTCTTAGGAACCATCCTAATGCAGCTTCTATATATTATATGCAGGATGATTCACCGCGATGACCTATCAGACTTTTCTTCGCATTGTTAGATAGCCGTTTAGAGAGCAATTTAAACAGTATACCACAGATTGTGTAGAACTCAACGGTTTATGAGTTATTGAGTTTCTTATGAAAAAAAAAAGGAGTTAAATGTCACATCTTTTAATATTTCTGCTAAATAAGTTTTTTTCACAATTTAAATTTTTACATTACAACACTGTTTGCTGTTTGGACCTAAAAGGGTAAAAGTGTGGAGGGGTTACCTAAATTAATCTGGATACCTAAAACGGAAACTTTCGAGTTATTAAAGAAAAACTTGGAATAAGGGATAAGAGCCATACCGAACCATTACATTGACTACATTATTCTGAGACTTCCGAAAACCATGGAAAAAAACTAAAATTCTTTGTTCCGATAAATAATTTACGTCCAGTTTCATAATAAAATTTAAAGTCACTTTAAGCTTAAAGCTTCCTTTACTGTCATTTTAAGTATGGTTAAAGGAGGCTTTAAAAGAAAAGGGACTTTAGGTTTGATTATGAAACCGGTCGTTAGACATTTAATGAACTGTATATGGTAAATTTTTTATTGGGATTGCTGGGAATTCATGAAGGATCAAAATTATTTATCGGAACATAAAATTTTATTTTTTTCTATGGCTTACGGATGTCACAGAATGATCAAGCAGTGAGAAATGCCCTTTTCCATACCTTATTTAAAGTTTTTCTTTGATAACTCCGACGGTTTTCATTTTCAGGTATAGGGTTTATTTGGGTGACCCCCTCTCTTTTTCCAAGGAGAATCTACTGAAAAAATAAAACATATGGGTTGTGATTTGAAAATCTTGAGTTTTGATGAATTTCGATTTGTCCAAATTGATTATCTTCTCCTAAACACCCTGTATACTGTGTCCCATTTTGTTCGTGGCTGCACTGTATCTCAGCTATTATTAAAGATAATGATATGCGATTTTCGCGACCCTGTATTAATTTTATGTATAACTTTTAAACCCACAAACAAAAATATTCCAATGAGGGCTACCGTTTTCGTGCTCACCAGTTGGCGCCTCTGTAGAGTGAGGTCCTGAACATAGAAAAACTAATGCCAGATTTGTATGTCTACAATGATGGGAACTTGTCATTGCACAGATCATAATATTGGAGATTTTGAGTACAGAAATATTTGATTGCTAATCTTGTTGGTCATTTTTGGATTTTTAATTAGCGCATGTGTGTAAATCCCTTTCTGACAACGATTTGGCCTCACTTTTTTCATAGCATAAAACTTGTAATATGAATATAATTATAATAGATATATGGAGACCATGAACTTAATATTAATCATATATGTGCATCTATGATGTGGACCTCACGCTACACTAGCACATCTACCGGCGAATTCATACGCGGTAGCCCCCATTACTTTTGTTCCTGACATACAGGGCGAGAACGAAACTTTTCACTTTTGGAAATTTGACGTTAAAATACAGAGTTTTTGCCCAATCTCAAAGAGTGCTCTGAAAAAATTTTTAAATAGGCCACTGACTTTTATGTAAAAATATCTGTTGTAAACATTTTCCATTTTTTTTTCCTGACTTATTATGAAACTTATTTACTTAGTTATTAACTTCGGTTGTGGAATTTTAATGAATGCTTTTGAAAATCTACCTTTACTTTCATTAAAACCAGATTAGCCGGACTGAAAAATTATTCAAATCTACGGAAATTTCTTCACCAGTAACAACGCCGCCTGCCAGATGCCGGAAAGCTGGAACAGTTGCCATGGATACCGCCGCCGCCGTTGTATCCTGCACCGCCAATCGATTAATTGATTGGTCACTCCAGACGGGAATTCCGTTTCCAGAAGATATGGCAACGAAAGGATACAAATAATGTTTTTGTTAATTAGTCAATTCATAGATGAATCGGAAGGAAAACTCGTTCGTGTTTCTATTAATTAAATCTTCGGAATTGTTGGAAAAACAGTTTATTCCGCGACTCAATACTACTGCACGAAGCATCAATTTTCAGTTTCATATTGAGTTTTTGTATTACTACAATTAAAAAAAATCGCTCGGACCGTCAATTTTCTTCTTGAGGGGACATTTTTTTTTTCATAAAAAACATTCATTATATCATTTCAACCCTCTGCGAGCAACACCAACCCCTTAAATGTGAATGGGGAAAAATTGGTCGTGGATATAATGCTAAAAAGGACTTATCCTTCCGAATATGACAGAAAATTTCAATTTCTAGTTCGGTCTGATGAAATAAAATGCACCGGTAATAACCGGAACAATATTTGGCAAATTCGATAGGTTGTACAATCTTGTTATTCAACCTGACAGCTGTTTTGCAAGGAATATTTTTTGTAGCGATTCTGGGAAACCCTTCATAAGCTCGGAATTTGTTACGGCTGTTGCGTTTGTATTTTGTGTAGGTTTAGGGTTTAGATTTTAGATCATGTGCAAGTGCGAATCGGCACTATTTATTATTTATCCTAAACTAATGGTTGAAGAGGAACATTTTAACAACGCAAGATATTATAGCCCAACTAGGGTAGGTCTTGAAACACGATAGACTTATTTGAGTGAGCCTGAATATAACACGACATTTTTCCACGTAATATTATATATAATTCACTGAATTCCAAATTGAAGTCATTATAACATTCAACGATGCGGGAGCCAACTACAGTCATACCTCATCGATTCCCATTGTCATGTTGATTCCGAACATTTACCCGCATAGGCTCATATGGAAACAGTGATTCGAGGATTACAGAAATGTCGAATAATTTCGCAAATTATTTTTTATAACTTATTGGCAAGTCGAACTGGATTATGCTGGATTCAGAAACTCTACTAAACTAAAGGTTCTTTCGTCTGCTTCTCAGTGTAGTGTGATCTACACTAAACTTTGCATCAGCTGATTATCAGTGAAATTGCACAAACGACTGAAAAAAAAACACTGACGTTAGGTTGTCACGCTCATAGACTAATAATTTTGATTTAATATATGGTTACGTTTCTCAGAAGAATGTTACTTTTTCATCCTCTTGTAAAGTGATCAACTTATCGCAAATTTTGAATTTAATCGTATCCATTTTGAAATACTCGTAGATTACTGTGACGTCCGTGACATTAACATCAAATTCTGCATTTCACACCACAGAACACAAATATTACACCACATTTCGACTAGGTGTAGTAGATAGATAAACTACACCTCCTTTACACTGGTGTAAATCCAATCAGCAAACGAATACTAAAAACGAGTGTAGAAAAGTGCTACACTTCCTATGCAAACGAAAGGACCTTAACATTAGGAGAAGTGACAATTAATAGTGTGGGTAACATTTATCGCGGAAAATTCATACCTTCCCTATTCTCTATTTTATAGAAAAATGCTCGAACAGGTCAATTTTTATTTCAAATTATGCGTCTTTTCGTGTAGGAATGAAGAGTTCCTCATGCACCTTTACGAGGGGTGGAGTTTTTTAAACAGCAACAACTTTTCGTGCCAGAAATAGATAGACCTTTTGTAGCTGAGGAAGACTTGCGTCGTCCATGAAGGTTTTTTACTAATCCGTTTTTCATTTATAAGGATGATATGATTGGACAAATTGAATTAGAATTTTTACTTTTTTTGTATTTTGAGGTCAATGGCTCTTGGAGCGATGTGTTTGAAGTGTGAAAACATTCAATAAGTTTAACCATTATATGCCTTTAATAAAACCAGATGGATAAAAAACCTCATCAAATTATCCGAAGCATAAAAGTTATATCCATTTCAGGCATAAAAAATCAAGGTAACCATTAAAAAAATCTCGACAATTCTCCACCACCGTAGAGGGTGATTTAAAATAAATATTATATAGCTCTCCGAATATTATTCTATAAAGTAGGTAGTAAATATCGAATATACGAAATTTCTGAGTTGCTCTTACAATGTTCATGAAACAAGAAAGAGTTTAAAAACATTAAATTTGATAATTTGGTTATTTTTTGTCAGAATTGCATTAATGAAGGAAACAAAGCCATAGCATTAGTTTATGTGAACTAGGTGAACCAAATATTTCAAAAGCAGAAATTAATTTACAATTCTTATTACATGCATGAATTCTGATTCTTCTGAATTATTCATCATAATGTCGCGTCAATTTTTACAGGTTAGATAAATGACAATCCATCATTATGATCATTGAATGTTCGATGATAAAATAACTTAAAATTGTCATTGATGAAATTTTTCATTTTTCTTAGGAACGGGGGATGATCATCTTCTAAATCCTTAGTTTAAATCACAGTTTATACCGAATAACATTTTCTGATATTCTGTCGATTTTATTCTTAGTCTGAGTTTTATAAATCCAGCATAAAGTACATAAACTATAGGGAACTCTACGATTTTTCAAAATCAGTTGAGCGTTTGTTGCCGTGGGGCACACAAGCTTTTCTCTACATTGATTCGCATGCTGTTTTGGCCGAGGATTGTGTTTTGAGCATGTTTTTGAAAAAAATGTTCTTCCCGACGTTAGATTAGAGTGAATAGACTATAACTTTTTCAGAAATGCCTTTTTATGGTGATGATAAAAACTTTACGTCCGGTTTCATAATCAAATTTAAAGTCATTTCAAGCTTAAAGCTTCCTTTACTGTCATTTTTAGTAGGGTTAAAGGAAGCTTTAAAGTTAAAGCGGCTTTAGGCCTATCCTGAATGTGATGCCCAAATTCAATCTAACGCTAAGTAAGAAAAAGTTGATAAAATAAATAACGAATTTCAACTTCCTACAGCTCCAGTATTTTCACGTTTGAAACAATATGACCCAGGTTGCGTTCACAAACTTACTCAGAGCAAGGTCTGATTACCCGAAGCGTTCACAAACGTACTTTTAGTTCCTCAGAGTATGCTCTCTGAGCATGACCATACTCATACTCTACTCTCGGAGTAAGTTTATGAACACACCCCAAGAAGAATTTTTTTTTGCTACTACTCTTGATGTGTATAAAACGGGCTGAAGGACCTCAGGTCGATTGCTCTTGCTTGTAAGCAATAAAGTTCAATTATTATTTATTATTTTTCCACACAGAACACAACTGGTTCTCCGAACTCGTACAAGCTCCCAGAGCTTCTGAGGGATACTTCGATACCTACGGAGACTCGGAATAAAATATATGAAAATGTGGGCGCCAAATTTTACACCCTTATCCAAACATCCCAAGATTATGAACGAAGGTAATTTTCGATCCGAATATAAAGTAGAAAATATACGAAAATTTAGGTATTGAAAAAAACAACTCACCTCTTCATTGACTACTTCTTCTTCTCCGTTCTTTTCCTTATCTTTGCTAGGTTTCGATTTATCTTTTTTGGAAAACGATATACTCCTCAAAGACCATTTTTTCTTCTTTTTTTCTTTTTGTTTTTTCGAGTCGGGCGTTTCAGTTGCCTTCTCGCCATTTTCGGCAGCAGTTTCTACAGACTTTGAGGGTTGGTCGCCTGCAGCTGGTGCTGCGTCTTCTTTGTCTGGAGTTTTTTCACCGTCACTTGTTTCTACTAGACCGTTTTCTTTCACCTCGGCCGCAGTCTTTACTTCCGCATCTTTCGTTTCATCCTTATCCTGAAAGAAAAAGAATATAGTTTCACTGGTTGTTTTTGAGCTCAACGAAAGTAGTTTTCATTTATTATAATATATGTAATATTCATTTTCATTATTTCAGAAATTGGAATAAAGTATAGGACACGTACAATATATACAACAGAAAAAAAGAAGTTTGGACAATCGAATATAAAATTTAAAATAGAAAATATATTCATTTATGCTATAGAAGCACTATTTTCCCGTGTATGAATATTATATACACTATTTTTGTCTGTGACAGGAAAGACGACCATTCAATAATACAAACAGATTGTATCACAAAACTTTGAAGTCAATGAATCAGCGATGTAAAATTTGAAGTTTTGAACTGGAAGGCTGTTGAACAGTGTGTCCCAAATTCGATGTTTAGTGAGGGGATCCGGAAACTAGAATAGCTACAGCAAAACAGATTACACACTTCCGAGCTCTTTATCAGAGAAATAAAGAAAATTGAAAACCGTAGCCTCCTGCGATCCTTCTTTTATGAGTTATTAGCAGAAAATGAGATTTTGACTATTTCGAAAAGTTCTCATAGCTCTTTTGTTTTTGAAGACCTGAAACTTGAACCTCGTCCAGGCACTTTATTACAGAATCCACAAGCGAGCACAAACATGTTTTCCCCTCCAGATTTATAATTATTAGGGAAGCTTTTTTTTTCAAATGTGAACTATTTTTAAATTGAAAAAAAATCGCTTGATTATGATTATAAATATAGTTAGAATGGAATATAAAAATAAAATAAATATAAATACCTATAAATCGTATAGTCGATCATAAGCATTCTGGGGGAATTAAAGCATTTATTGTCTCTCTAACGTTCGGAAATTATCTCTACGCTTGTCAGTAGATTTTACGTAAAAAGTGCCTGTACAAGCTTTAAGTTTCAGATCTGTAACTTCAACGACAAAAAACTTTCCGAAATCGTCATAATATCGATTTTTGTTTATAATATTTCGAAAATAAAGCATCTAAGGAGGCAACGGTTTTAGCCATTCTTGGTTTCTCTATAGAAAAGGGCTCGGAAACATGCCATTAGTTTTGCTCTAGTTTCCGATATACCATCACTGGACACCGAATTTGGGACACCCTGTACGAATGAATTATTCCGTATTGGAATTCGAATTACAACCATACAACTCCCCCACGTCCACTACTGAATTCGTTTATCCGAAGATAATGAAACAATAAAAGTCCCTACAAAACCGAATTAATTAAGGAATTACATATTCTCACACAAAGCATGGTACCGGATAAAACCAGATAATCGACAGAATTATCAAGGAGCGCAATGGCGAATTCCGAGACAGGGGGAAAATATTTTATACCCGCTACGCTGTTTTTAGGGTGAAAAATGGTCGATTTCTCATTCATTTATAAGGTCCACACCGGACTACACCCTCGAAATCACAAAGGCACGGGAGGGATAAAGTTAATGGGTTTTACATGTAGATTTCAGTAATATGTTATATGTGACATCACCAATGAACCGTTTTCAAGTAGACGCTATTTCGTCTTTTGTTATTTCATTCATTTTTCTTTCCTTTGATGAGGAAGTTCGAAAACTATACCATACTAAATGTAAAGATTCTTCAACTCTTCTAATCCAGGTGTACTGTACGACAAGTTATCGATAAGAAAAAAGGTTGAATAATTATTTAATTGGAGTGAGATATTGAACTGAAGAGCTTCAGTAATAATAATATTAATAACTGTTATTCAGCGACCACAGTCAAAGGCCATCGACCAGTCTTAATGACAAAAAATAATTTATTGTGAGAATAATTGTTGTTTTAATTGCCTATGGACTGGTCACTGTTTCTCTGTGGAATATTCCATTATGTCATCCAGTTCTGTGGCCTTTTCAAAAATCAGTAATACTTATCGAAACTATTCAGTTGACAAAAAAGTGATTGATGTTAGCACCGATCACAGACAGGGGCGAATCAGGCATTTAGAATTGACATCACTTGAGGGGCAAACAAACCATCTTTGACATTTATTATCACAAAACATTAAATTGTATCTGTCAATATTATCGATAATAGTCAGTTTTTCATCTTGGCGGTTTTTCAGATCACCTCTGATGAATAAATAATATTCACTGAAGGACAATTACAGAAAATCGATACGGATTTATAAAAATCACTGGAAATGAGAAAAATATGAAACTAAGCAACACTTGTACGCCTATCAACGGTCCTGTCAAAGTCAGACAAAAGCATTACGCTCCTGTACCGTGTTTGTCCATCACACATGCATGAAGGTTGATTCTAACTATATATAAATTCAATATTCTTTGTGTCAAATTCTCGTGTATTTTCTCTATACGTTCAGTCACCCTTCCCGCTATGCAGGTCATATTAGACTTGACTTCTACTAAAATATGATGTATCCAAATGGGCTCTCACGAACCCGTTTTAGTCAGTTCGAAACGCGAAAAGTTATATCTCACGTCAGAAACCACCAATCTATATGGGGTTTTCATTATGACTCACAGTCAGTCATCTTACGGCCGTTTTCAATAATCCTATCTATCCATTGTTTCAGTTACTGAAGATAGAAAATGCATGTGATTTCGTTTCTATGATCTATCTGTAGATATATTGTAGAATGGTTACCAATGGTTACTAATCGTCAGTAAGTGAAACGATGGATAGATAGGTTTATTGAAAACGGTCGTTAGAAAGCAAGAAATGTTTTTATTCATCAAACGGAAAATTTTTTTTTCTACAAGCGTGCGCGTTCAACCTTTTTCTCGCACGCATTTCAAGTTGCAAAGAGTCACTTTTCCAAAACGTGCGGGAAAAACGCCTGCTATTTCTTTCCCGCACGCATTTGCGTGCGGGAATGGATTAGCAGGGGTTTTTCCCGCACGCAAATCTTATAGAATAAATTAAATTCTATCATGTCTCTATGCACCGAACGTCAACGATGAGTAACCCATGGTAACGACATGCAGAATTACGTCTGTCATTTTATATGAATTAATCAAATGAGATATGATCTGTATCGTGCAATTGATATATTTATATATTACAAGCGCTTGTAGAAAAAATATTGTTCCTAACTCTTGCGGAAAGTGTCTTGCCCGCACTCAACTGCTTACCCGAACTCTGCTTCGCATCGTTCGGGCAACGGCAGTTTCGTGCGGGCAAGTATCACTTTCCGCACTTGATAGGAAAATAACTATTCCATTGAAGAACAAATGTTCATTCATGTTATTCACTTTCCGAAGTGAAATAATTTGTTTCAATGAACTTGGACACAAAAAAATTTCTCGAAAAGTTTCGCCATTGCCTACAATTCGAAACCTGCTCAAATTGAGAAAAGACGTTTCGGAAGTTCTGCCATCCTTTCGACGAAGGTGGAAGCTATTGTAATATTCGTAACTTCTACTTATCGTTCAAAGTGTTCTGGCACCACCCCTTTACGCCTTATACGGATGGCGAGAAAGTCCCGTGGTATAAACTCCTCTTAAGGTGCCTAGTCACCATGGGGTGGTGTGCATGTTACAGAAAAGGTGGCATAACACCATTCTTTGGACCAGAGCCGATTTGTAGGTTCTAAGGCATTCTAAGCCAACCACCAGTCGATGGCAGTTAAGGTATGAGGAAGAGTATGGTCATTGATCAAAGGCAGGCCAAGATTCCTGCTGAGCAAAAAGTTCTCTCTCGAACTCAGTACATAAAAAAAACTGGGTATATTTCAGGTATTCGGTTTCATCCTTATCTGAACGACTTATATTTTAGTTACATGTTTCCACCATCAGGAAGATAGTGAGTGGAAGGGACGACAAAGGATTTTATTTTCGATAAAATCTATAATGACAAATTTGGAATTGTAACGAAAAATTAACACTTCTGTCTTGACACACTACTCCCACATATGCGGAAGATAATTGGAAATATAAAAGGGGACGGACATCACTTTTCAAAATTTAAAAATAAATGGATTACATACATACAAAAGAAACCTGATGCCCCTAAATTACCGCTGAAATAAATTCATATTGTGATAAAATACGTAATTACTGAAACTTTTACGTTTAACCCAAAAATATTTGACGAGAGTCATAACCTCACATTTTCGTACTATAAAATTGTAAAAGTGGCAAATTTTCATGACCAGCCGACTGACTTTATAAAAGTGAATGGAGTATATTATTGAATATTTTCATCCTTTCAAATATCGGGAATAATTAAGAAATATCCCAAAGAGAAGTTCAAAGCCAACATTATGAGTTAAACTAAAAAAAATCACAAAAATCGGTCATTTCCTATGTGCGGTGCCCCAGCTGAACCGAGGCCTTTTCGTAAATTTTAATTGTACTTCAGCATCGGACCATTTCGAATGCTTCCCTGAAGCGATCAAATAGGGTGCATTAGTACTATTTCTTCAACGATTCTAAATAATGATCACCAATAGTGGGTTTGACCTATTTCAATTCCAAAGCCTACCTCCCTCCTGAAGCGATCAATTATCATCTAACTAATTGCGGTCAAATACCCAAACAATCGAAGGAATTAATGACGTTTATTTGAACTTACCGCGAATTCTATATCCGTATGCGCCGCCGTTCCATTCGTAACTACCTCAACAACATCGGCGTCACCTAATTTCTCGATTTTATCCTCGCTGACGGGAGTTGCATCGGCATCGCCTTTCTTTGGCGTAGTCGTTATATCTACTGACCTCTTGGATTGTCGGGCTCCCATATTAAATCCGCCTTATCTGCAATTAAAAAAATATATAAATATTCAAACATCAATGTTTGCATAATAAGCGAGTAGAGAAAATTATACCATCACGGAGAGTTTGACTTGTTGATCAAGTTTGTTCGGAAAACTGCAAATTTCACACAAACGTAGGACATATTTCCACAGTAATTGAAATGTAACTTGTAAACCTGACATATCGAAAGAAAAAATATAAGGGTAATTGGTAAGATCTGTATTATTTGATACTCAGAGTCACATATATTAATAATTGTATTATAAGGAAAAAAAGTTGGATTCATTATATTATACAGGGTGTAAATGAGTAGTTGCAATAAAAATTAAAGAGTTATTCCCACACTTTTTCGACTTAAAAATAGTGTGGGTCTTCCATACAATTTTTTTGCAATAAAGATGGCCACTGAAATAGTAATTTTCCTAACAAGTGCGGTAAGTGGTACTTGGCGCACGAAACTGCCATGCTTCAGGCAAGTAGTTGAGTGCGAGCAAGACACTTTCCGCAAGAGTTAGGAACAATATTATTTTCTACAAGCGCTTGAAATATACAGGGTGTGAATTGTGTGAATTGATGCGAAAGATTTAAATGGCTGATTCTTGAGAAAAAATTAAGGATGGTCTTCCATATAACTTTTTATTCAACTTCCTTTTCCCTGCAAGTTACAGATCTTTAAAATTAGATAAAAAAATTGTTTTTATTCAATATATCCACTTTGGAAAAATTTAGAATAATAAAATTTGGCAGATAACTGATGCTAATAAAATTGCAGTTTTGAGTCTTTTTGTTACCCTTAAGTGTAATAACAAGGGGCTGAAAAAAAAACCCTATAATATTTTTCATGAGAACTTTTTAATGCGCCTATGTTTTCCTATTTAAAAAATTGATTCAAAAAGACAAACTCAATCTGTAGCTTTTTATAAGCATTAGATTTGTTTTTACGATATCATTTGAAGTGAAAGCGAGAGTGAAAGGTATGTCAACAAGCCAAGTGAAGTATGTATTTATTAGGTCTAGAACTAACTTTAACACCCCACCAACGAAATTCAAAAATAAGGGCGTAAAGGCCAGGCAAGTCAGATATATTTTTTTTATGTCATGATTTTATGGCTCCATAAAAAAATCACTGATCTCATGACTAAATCCGATTTTTATACTCAATTCAAATCTTGCCTTAATTTCAAGCAAGCCCTTAGCTGATTCACTTCAGATTTACATGAAAATGATACTATGTGACTCTGGTGTTGACCAATGACCGAAGAGATAGTTCATCAAATCGGATACGATACAGGTGTGGCATTATGTTTCGTGATGTTCCGGTCTAGACCATGACATAATAACTTCTTCATACATTCAATAATAATGTCGCCGCATTGAAAAGAATTCTCTTTATTATTCTGGAAGTACAAACGAATGAATTATAACGTACCAGTGAATTTAACATAAATAACTTATTGTTCAATTATGCAGGTTATCAACTGACTTCTATTTATAGTAGTCCCTCATGAGCTTTGCAACCAGAAGATAATTTTCAATTGATACTGGAGAAGGTACCAAACAAAAACAGGGCCCGACTTACCAACAAATTCCTTTGAATTGGCCTATTGGGAACAATAATAGTATACTTAGGAAGATATAATCTGGGATTAAAATCGAGTTGGCCATCCGGAACAATGGCAATCAACCCCAATTAACATGATACTACATTGAGTTCCTATTTTATAACGAACATAACAATTGGTTGTATCAAATTCATGGAATATAAGGGAACATTTCCCTGGAATAAAATTTTTCTTCGTTATTCCCCCATTTTTGCCGCTCTGTTGCGCCATAACTATATATCTGACTGTAGAAATGAAAAAGATCGAACAGGCATCCCCGAATACTATAAGTAGAAAATAAAAGTTGTTTTACGTTGTATCACAAGTATCTACACCATTATCCAAGGTGATCAACGGAAAGATTTCCAAGGAAGAGTAAATGCTATCCATGGCTTCGAACTTGCTGGTTCTCAAATAAGCAATACAACTACTCAGCTAAATGAAAATGACTCAAAATTGACTGACCATTTGCTAGCAGGCTCTGGAAGGTCCCTCTCAAAGCACCTTACTTTGGTTCTCGTAGCATTTTTTTGTGATATAATAAGTGTTGAAACGGGTAGAAAAGAGAAAGAAAATGTTAATTAACGTTGGAAATGTTCATTAACATTACAAATGTAATTTTCTATCAGAGTATTATTGAAATCAATGTTGGAAAAATAAATTTGGAGTAGAAAAGTAAACAATTTTTCAGTAACTCCGTGAATATGCATAGATTCCTTTTTATGCATTACATATTAAATAAAATATCCATTCTTGTTTTCACTCCAACTGGGAAATTTTATGATCAACGCCTTGAATGGTTATCGAAACCGGAACTACGTCGCTATGAATTAAATGCACTTCATAATACTGTTTTCAATCTGCGAGTAATTGTTCTAGAAATTCAACTTTATTGAAAATTGCGAGATGGTAAAAGACCTGACCAGGAATTCTTGAATGATCGTTAAGGGCAATTCACCTCTGGCTGACACCCGATCGATTTTACATTAGTATGACAGCCTTCGGTCAAGTGAGATAAATGTTATTTAGGCGCATTGAGTGAATCATCCAATTATTTAAGTCTCATGGGGTCTCCAAATATTCCACAAAAAATGATGGACAGGAGTGTAACCACTCAATAAAACTAAATGTGTATTATTGAAAATATCTAGGTTCTTCATTTAAATCAACCACAAGGAAAAAACAGCTCCAACATTAAACTTGTTAACTTGCAGCGCCTATATAGCATTTTGTTGGCACTTTTTTGTCATTCTTTATAGGACTTAATGAGCACCTACATTTTTTCAATTGAAAAATGGCTTGACCCCATGCGTCTTAGCAAGGGTTAATAATACCTATGATCTGTAAAATTCTTCAACGATTGGAACGGGCATTACAGTATGCATGAGAAAGATCACCCATAAATATTCGTCAAGAGGAATAAAGAATTTTGACGTTCTGCGTTATCACCATACAATTCCTAGATCTAAAACACTCGAAAAACAACATCTCTGTTCTATTTTCGATACAAAACAATTTTTAAGAAAAACAGAAGATTATTTCAACTTGGTTGAGTTGAGAACTATCTCTTCCCTCCTAATTCGTCAAAGGAAAAATACAAATTCAACCACACCCTCTAGACCATCTCATTTTCAAATACAATCATCTTTCAGCTTATCGGCTCTCAGTATGCACCTTTTTCCCAAATATCGCTTTTCTAAGGAATTGAACAGAGGAGATAACGACCTTGCTGGTCTGGTTGTGGATATACCACTATATTATTATCGTGAACATGTCGACATATTGAAATAATTCTGTGCTACCGAATACCAGAACAGTCAAACAAAGAACAGTAATTCTTTCCAGTCCGCTATCAAGGTTAACGTATTATTAGCCTCATTGAATATTTTCAGTGAACACCATTTGTCATCCGACTCATGAGTAATTCAGCGTGTAGATAATCAACCATTATATTGCAGAAGTACAAATGGATTTCTTGGGTAAATGAAAGCCGTAAGATGAATATCAGGGGAATTAATATGTCTATTACAGCTGTTGAAGAATCACCACATTATTTTGAAGCTTTTGTTTACAGCTCCAACTCACACAATTACTTGACCTATTGAGTAAAATTGCTGAGCGAGTTGAAAAATACACCATACTTCCGAAGAAAGTATAATTTTTCGAAAGGATTCTACACTGATTTCTCATGTCAACAAAAATTGTGTACTCAATCAGAAGAGCCCTGAATTTTTCGGCCTAACGTTTATGATGGATGTTAAAAATAATGTTTTTATACACACTCATTTTATTCTTAATTTTTTCAAGCCAATAATACCTTTCGAAACCTTGACCTTTCGAACGAATGCAATGGTAATGCTAAGAATAAAGGAGAAGATTGACCTTTTGAACGATATGGCTTTCAAACTGAGCCTTTCCCATCAAAATTACCCAACGGATACAGTTGTATAATATTGAATTGAAAAATTTTTATATTGAGATTTCTTCGTTTTGAATGCAAGTAAGGAACACTAACCAAGTAATTGTATGGAATGCGTAGCCGACAATTATGAAACGGCCTCAAATCTTAATACTGAAGTTTTCTTCGTTACTTCACCTTGCCTGTTTGTCCACATAAATTTATTACTACCCTATTGAACACAAAAAGTGTTTTGATCACACTTTGCAGCAGAATCGACGATCGATCTCACTCAACAAGAATTATTCTTGTTTCAATTTTCATTCAACTCTTTATCTCATATTTTTTCTGAGGATGCATTTTAGATGCATCTGGGAGGCTAGGAAGAATGGAAATAACTTTTGAATGAGCGATGGTAGCTTCTAAATGTCAGTCAAACCCAAGGTATAAAAAGGAGGTGCAATTCAGTTCAAAGCCGAGTGGAAGGTGGCAAGGTCAAGCTCACTGGCAGAACTCACTTCATTAGCAGTGGCGCAGCATAGACAACAGGTTGATTAAAAAAAAAGATAATTTAAAATCCCTTCAACTTTTGTGCGAAAAAAACGTATATCTAAAGCCCGTTTGCAACAGCCTAGAATTCTCTAGAAAATTTACAAGAGATTTCATGCGCCGTGAATTCTTCACCGTTACATACGCACTTTCGGTAGAATTCTCTGTTCAGTTGCCTACAAATTAATCTCTGCCGTTTTCTTACCAAAATTTGGTAGAGAATTCTCGGCTGTTACAAACGGGCTTAAAAGATACTTTCATGAATTGGATAAGAATTAAATTATTTCGATTTATTGCATTGCACCGCCTTATTTCATGATACCCTTCTCAATAGAAAACTAACCTCATTTTCTCGACTAAGTAAGGAAATTTAAATTTATTGGATAAAATGTCGGGAGTCACACTCGCATTTTTACATTTCTTGAATACTTAGAATAATGCCCTTAGAAACAAGGATTGATTAAGTAATAGTCACTTAAAATAGGGGGAGGAGTCGATATTTAGATATCAGAACTTTCATTAATTATCCAATGTAAGCAGTTTATGGATTTTTGAAAAACATGTTTTCAACACTATCGATCAAAGCATAAAACCTTTCATAATGAATCTGAGCATCATATTACTCAAGAAGGTATCTATCTTCTGAAATATATCAAAGATTATTGGATTATCACATACGATTTTTAAATTCCATTTCCACATCTGGAAAAAAAGCTACACATCGATGATCCGAGATTAGCTTTGGTACTTCAACTCATCCGGAAAGTACTTCCACATATATTAAACAAACATTGCCTGAGTAAAGTTTGGTGCGGATGAAATTTCATGATTCATCGCATAACTTGAATGAATCACGTTATGTTATCATTTTCCTCAATGAATAGCTCATATATTTTTCAGACCCCGCAAACGGACATAATTTCAGATTATTCTGATTATACTGAGGACTCACCTTAGAAGAAAATAAACGGAATTATACTTCACATAGTACGGATATTAATCGCAAGAATGACTGAATATTTGACATACAAATCTACCCATGACATTTCAGTCAAATGTAATATTCGTTTCATATAAGATCATATTTTTCAATAATCAGAATAAGTTTTAATACCTAACAGTCAATGAAACTCAACTTGGTATCAAAATTTTCCCACTGAACCCCTCCGAATACACTACACAACATGGAATGTATTTGTCGCATTTCATTATTTCACAAAGTACAAAAAGATATCGACAGATATGCACGTATACAGGGTGGCCATTTGAAAACGAAACAGACGAGATTACAGACGAAATAAATTTTTTCGATAGAAATGCTCGGACAGGTCGATTTCTGTTTCGAAGGGGACAACTTAAGATGTAGGTTACGGACGCATAGCGCTTCAACCCTTGCTACTACAACCCTCACCCCCAATTTTTGAATAGGGAAGATGGGGTGAGTGATACCTCATTTGAAAGGTATTTTTATACTGATTTCAGCACAGTAATTGTTTTTTCATTTTATGCATTAGTTCTCGAAATATTCTTAACTAAGTATTTGAAAATGAAGTGGTGTTTTCATGGCACTTGTAGTGTTTTTTTGTGAAAAATCGACATTTTGAGCTTCAAAACAACCATGACTGTGGCTTCCTTCCTCCAATCCACTGACATAGAAATCTTTAATCAAGATGTCGAACAAACAAAGCGTATTGCGAAGGAGCTCAATCTTGCTGAAACTCAATCTAAATTATCTTCGATATAATTTGCAGTATTTCCAATAACATGCGGTAACACTTGATCGATAGAAATCTCCAAAAAGATCTGTTCGTAATAAATAAAAAATTATCGATTCTCATTTTTTTGAAAAAGATACGAATTCAATAATCAACAAAATGAAAACATTATTGAAGCCAACTGAGAAAACACTTCATAATTAAGTCGGAAATCGTTTCACGAATTGGGACTGGAATATTTCTGTGGCATCATTAATGATTTGATTTTCTTACCTGGTAATCTGATTAGAGATATGTACGTATTTGGACTTTTTGGAGATTTCTATCGATCAAGTGTTGCCGCATGTTATTGGAAATACTGCAAATTATATCGAAGATAATTTAGATTGAGTTTCAGCAAGATTGAGCTCCTTCGCAATACGCTTTGTTTGTTCGACATCTTGATTAAAGATTTCTATGTCAGTGGATTGGAGGAAGGAAGCCACAGTCATGGTTGTTTTGAAGCTCAAAATGTCGATTTTTCACAAAAAAACACTACAAGTGCCATGAAAACACCACTTCATTTTCAAATACTTAGTTAAGAATATTTCGAGAACTAATGCATAAAATGAAAAAACAATTACTGTGCTGAAATCAGTATAAAAATACCTTTCAAATGAGGTATCACTCACCCCATCTTCCCTATTCAAAAATGGGGGGTGAGGGTTGTAGTAGCAAGGGTTGAAGCGCTATGCGTCCGTAACCTACATCTTAAGTTGTCCCCCTCGAAACAGAAATCGACCTGTCCGAGCATTTCTATCGAAAAAATTTATTTCGTCTGTAATCTCGTCTGTTTCGTTTTCAAATGGCCACCCTGTATATTATGTATATGAAATAATATAAAACTGTGTATATTTCAAACTATCATAAAATAGTGCATTCAAGAATGATTGACATCTTGGGTGGCTATAGAAAATCGAAATTCAGTTGGTAATAGCCCATAAGTTAAGATTATGTGTTGCAGAATTCAGGTTGATATTGTGAATAAACAGGTATCTATAGACCTATTATATGTGAATCTATACACTACCGACGATAATTTTAATTTTGTACTGCTGTTTATGTTCTTAATTTAATAGAACAAATTACAAACATAATTGTATGAATTTCTAATGCTGATTAATACGCTCTGAATTTAAATATATTTTCTTTTGAATACTTTTCTATTATTCCAGTTCGGTGATTGAAACTACAGAAATCATTGAAGATATTAAGCTGCGTCTGGACTACTGGGATGTCAATCAATTTTGAATGGACTATATAATCCATTGAAGAATGATTGACATCTCGGGTGACTATGGAAAATCGAATTCAACTTGGTAGTAGTCCATAAGTTGAGATTTTGTGTTGCGGAATTCAGGTTGGTATTGTGAGTCTATGCACTTACCGACAGTTATTTGAATTTTTTGCAGCTGTTTATGTTCTTGATTTAATCGTACAAATTGGAAACATAGTTGAGTCAATTTTGAATGCTAATTAATATGCTGCAAATTTTAATATTTCTTATTTTCATATACTTTTCTAGATTATATCAATATATTCCAGTTCTGTGATTGAAAGTGCAGAAATTTTTAGAAATCTTTTGTGACCAGATATTAAGCTGCGCCTGGACTTTCAAGACCTACTGGGATGTCAATCATACTTGAATGGATTATAGCTATTTCCGTGCTCTAAGAAGAGGTACAGAAAAATCTTCGTAACGTAACACCGTCGGGCAACAAATAACAAAACTTTGTATCTTCAATACTCAACAAAATTATCACGAAACGATATTACTATCCATGTCTGTACCCAGCTTTTTGTCTAACCTATATAGAAACTAGTGCAGTTGATATAAAGCGATGAGATTTAACTCTTTCTGACCGTCAGCATTCCGAATGGATTCTAAATTTCGCGTTAATTTGGATTGAAGATTGTTAGAAATACGTATTTAAAAAAAAGGACATTTACTGAAGATTTAAAAAATTAAGTAATCATTGACATTTTCCACAGTCATTCAGCTATCTTCTCTCATCATATTAAATGTTTACCATCGGAAAATTTAATTCAATTGATATAGAGGACCGAGAAAATAACCATTTGATTCACACCACTTCAACGATTCAATTGTCAACATTCTAAGACGGTTCATCTAACGACCAACCAACCACTTTAACTTACGGGTCATGCAAAAATAGCCGTCAAGATTCGATAAGCGGAGTAATAAAAGAAACAGCGGAAGTCGAACGGTTTCGAGCGTTGAATAACATTAATGCACACCTCGAAGAACGCTCTTCGCTTGATTGTTACCTAAGTACAAACGGCTTCGCTTGATTGCGCAGTCCAGTCCACTGACCCAAACTTGTCCAGCTTTGTTCGATGCAGCCGTCTTTCAAATTTCTTCCGAGCGAGCGATTTTCTTGCAGCCAACTTCTGAGTCGCAAGCACATGTTTCGGGGGAAACGAAAGTGGCTTCGGATTTCGCGGTTTTATTTTTCAGGGCCGCTACGGATGACCTTCACGCGAATAGGAATTATATCGCCAAAAACGCAGGTGCTTAGGAAGCTCTTCATTAGACGGAAACTTGTGCCGAATGTGAATTCTTGCATAAAAATCTACCATGTATACAATACAACAAAAAATAAAAATATAACTATATTCAGGGAACTAACTGTATCTTTAAAACTGAGCCTTTTCAGATACACGTTCAGGATATAAAGTTTTCGTCTCTGTTTTTATGTTAAATATACCGTTAAAAGTTTCTATCACAATTTTGACCACAATCTGTAATTTCATTGCTGGGTAAGTTTTAAATCCGCAACCTTAGAGCCACATACTAAGAATAAGAGATTCAAACTTACATTACTCAAAAGGAGTAATGGAGCTGAACAAGAAAGTGTGTATCCACGATCGAGGCATAAAATTTCCTTGAGCAAAATGACATTCATAAATCACCTGTGATCAATGAACCATTATTCACTAGACATATGCTACATAATAAAGCGATATTGTCTAGAAGTCGGTTTATAGCGAGTATTCAGATAATGAAATGAATACAGAAAGTATTGAATTGAGGGGATATTTTAGAAATAATTCAGTATTCAACACGAATACTGTAGCTACTATTCACTAGGACGATTCACCGAAGTCTCGTTATACGCGTCATAATATGCTTGTTAAATAATACACGCCATAATGGGCTAGTGCAACTCATCTGGTGTTGTGAAGTGTCAATAGGGAATACTCCTTTTCACGAAAATGATGTATTTTTTATGAAATATGTGATATGATAATATGAAACGTCACATTTAGAAATGATAATTTCAACCGTTTCCCAAAAAAAAATGAAAAATAAAAATGGGTATTTAATATTCAAATTGTTTCTATTACACAAGTTGGAAACATCGACTGAAATTATTCGTTTATAATAAAGGACAACAAATACACTATCTTGATGAGATAGACTAAGAAGACTGTCTATGAAGTCTGCGACGAACGAGGAAGGTCGTAAAATTTTATGGGATTTTTATAGACGGTTGCTGTTGAGGCTGACCAGTGAGTACGTGCCTTATGATGGCTGCACATCAACAGCTGTTATTTTATAAACAAGCTATTGTTCTCTTTATTTTCTAGTAGGCGCTGTTTCCAAATCGTATACTAGAAACGAAGCGATTTAAATTTAAAAACCACATATTTGAAGAATGATTTAGAATAGTTTCCACGGTGCATTTGAAAAATTCATGAATGAAACTCATAATTATTCAGTTTGAACTTGCATATGCTGTGATAACCCGAATTGGGGAGAATTCCCCATTGCGGATTCATTGACAATTGGCTAGGTCGTTCCGGACCACCAGGAATATCGAAACTTGCCTAAAGTTATCAGAGCATGGAATTGATATCGTAAAACTACATCTACTCGTGTGGGACGAAGAGCAAGAGCTACAAACATCGCTCAAGATCAGCTAATAAGGTTGCTTCTATTGCTTCCTTTGCGTTAGCGGCGATAATGCTCTTCCATAGCCTGCCAGAATTGTCAACGACAGCATATAAATGCATGTCACTAACCGAATGGATTGGCCCGTTGCCTCTCCATACCAAGATATACAATATATATACATCCCCCAAACACAAATGTTTAAGAGAGTAAGAGCACTACGAAGAGCTACAGGGTGTCCGAACCGATATTAGACCCTGACTTCGAGAAACCTCTAAGCCTGATGCAGACTTCACCAGGTAGAATTTTTCATATATTTTTTTTTTCATTTCTCTTTGCGTTGCTCTTAAGGGGTTTTGCTTCCTGTTGCCATTTCAGACAGATGAACCGAATGAGTACTTGAACAAAATCCATTTTTCATTTCATTTTATTACATATTATTTCATGCACGCAAATAATCCTCTTCAATTTTTGAGTTGTTCTATTGTTGTTGGTGGTGGAGGTACGGATTTTTCTATTCGTTTTTCGGAATCTATAAGTGGAATCCTCGATTAAATAACAATTCTTTCTCTACAGCTACAATGAATATCTTATTATTGAAATGTTTGCTTTGACAATGTGTGACTTAGTTCCTCTTTTTATTACCGAATCAGATGCGATAAAGAAGTCATTACCCTATTGTCTCCTGTTATAAAATTACATCCTACATAAAAAATATTACAAAATTGAGATTGAGCATCGATTAGGTGCATTTATTAATAGAGTTGTCAAATTAATAACTTGTGGGTGTGACCAATTCCGCTATTTGACAAGTTTAATGAAGAAACACCACAGTGTTCAACTGGCACAGAACGCAAAATTTCCTAAAATCGGATAAAAATTGTATAAAAAATGTTGAAATTTCACTAGTTTTCAGTTCCCACGAAAACATTTATGATATTTTCAGTTATACCTTTTCTTACGTGGTTTCTTACAGATTTCATAGTGGAAAAAGTGTCTGCTCTCGCGGGGGAAAATTGAGCTTCTATGGTATGTTTTACCACATCCACCTTACATACCGGATCTTGCCCCAACAGACTACCACCTTTTCTGTTCCTCTCAGAACTTTTTGAATGTAAGAAGTTCTGAAGAGCAAGTCAGACAGGCTGTCAAAAACTTCTAGTCCAAAGCAACTAAATTTTGGAAGGAGGGAATTGATAGTGCGAGGAAGTTGTGAAGTCATGATAATAGTAATCAATACATAAAAATTTATATACATTTCTGTTATTTGATAAGAACAAAAGAAATGACAGGTAAAAAACTCATGACTCAGTTTAATAATAGAATTTATATGGATTTTTATTGCAGATCTCCTCTATGAAAATGGAAATGCAGTTGATCTAGGGAGAAAAATATTGCGAGACATCACGAAAATGATTTACGTGTATTTTTTTTAACAATTTGGGTATTTTTCGAATGAGATTCGTATGAAAATGTTACATATGTATTTCTTTTATCACTTATCTCAATCGAAGAAAGCCACATCGGAAATACTTTGATGCAGTTTTTCACCTGAAAATCCAAGCACGTATTACTGCGAGAATTCATGATCAAATATAAATAGTGGCCAATGCGAAGAAAAAATATATGAAAAAATATCCATAATGTTAAGAAAAGCCTACATTCATAATATACAAGTGTAAAACTCAACACATGTAAACAAACTCTTAAACTTGATGTATTAAGTCACAGGACGAAGAGGTGAAATTTTATAAACACTATGAAATGGTTTTCAGTTTTGCCTTTAAATTGGAGTAAGAGTAGGGTTTATTTGAATAAAATCAAAAGTACTACTTCAAGAATCATTCAATGGAATGCAGGAACCATGTAGTTCAAAATTCAGTGAAATTATCCAAATTTTTCCTTCTCGGTTTCGCCAAAATCTCCTTTCGGTAATTGGTTTGTGACCGATAAGAAGCAGCAGAATAATTCTCCATCATCTCAACAATATAACTATCTAAACCGATACACTTTTTATGCGGTAAACTAAGTGAAACCAAAGCTTCAATTATTTCGATATCGCCGTCAGTACTTCTCGAATTGAAATTCACACATCCGCTGTGTGTTCTTGACGAAGCAACATTATTTTCGTTGTTTTTATTGTCCGTTTCTATTCTCCTTCTGAAACGGGCGAATGCCTCATATAGGTCACCGCCAACCCTAAAATCTGAGTCCGAGTAACCCAGATTGTAGGATTCCTGCGGACCGTGCTCTCCAGGCCCTTGAAAAGGAGGTAACGGGAATTCAGGAAGATTCTGAAGAAGCCTGTGTATATCTCTTCTACGACTGCACCATCTCACCACAAGGCTGGTGAAGAGTATGGAAAGGAATACGATCAGTATGGCCATCGCGCACGTTTTTATCAGTTGGAAAAAGTTCATTTCGTCACTTATGTCCCCACAGTCATCTATGCCGTTACCCACGAGCGTTTCTTCAATGCACATTCCATTGTTGCACAGGAAATAGGGCGGCGATTTGCAATACTGTTTCGCGCAATTCTCCTCGTCGAATCCATTAGAACAATCGTTTTTGTTATCGCAAAGCTGATGTGGCGAGATACATTCGGAGGTCGAAATGCAACCTATGGTAGTCGAGTTGCAATTTTCCGAACATCCCTGCTCGTCTTCACCTCTTGGGCAATCTAACGTATTATCACACCTCTGTCTGGTTGGATCGAAACATATCTCTGACCAAGTGTCGCAAGGCGCTAGGTGTCTGGCGCAATATGAACATCCGAGGTCGTCAGAATGGTCTTTGCATGCAAATTGATGGTCGCATATTTGCGAAGAATTGTAACAGAACGTCTTGTCCATGCACTGGAATTCGTGGTTCGGGCATTCCGATGCACTTCGCGATTTGTATTCCAACCAGAAATTCGCGTTTCCTCTTTCTATCTGTAACAAAATTTTTATGCGGCGACTGCTAAGCGATAACCATTTTGATGTCCGACTTATGTTGCAAAATTTGTAACGTTTGCCGTTTCCGGTTATTGACAAATAATTTTTGTGACAACATTTCTCAGCGTCGTTGCATGCAGTGAATGCCAGTTGGAGCAATCTGACTGTTGTTATTCTATTTTCTTGTTGTTCAATCGAAAACGTTATGTTGTATGGTTTGTCAGTTTCCTTAACTGTTGTTTCTCGAATTGTACCTTCTGGTGTTTCGTATATTCTAATAGGATTGCAAATAGAAGAATGAAGAAGCACTGACATCATCAGTAGATCAAACATAATTTCGACATAATCTTGATTCATGTCAAACTGAACTTCAATTTCCCTAAAATTCTATTTTGTTATTTTTCCTCATAGAAAATGAGCCGGTCAATGAGGATTTACGGTTGTAATTACCTATATCTCAATTTAATTTACCTCAAATATTTTTAGGAACCATGTTACTCTCGAATCTGTAAGTATAGGACTTTATGATGGGTATTCTGCCATTACCACAGATCCTCCAGATTATTGGTGGTGCTACTGGCCATATTCGAATGACAATAATCTATTGTGTCTGGTAACACTGGCAGAGCGGTAGTACTACCCATAAATAAAAGTATAAAATTCGAATTTTCACTACCGAATACTAATTGCCATTTTTAATTACACCATTTATGACTCAAAATCGGTTTAACTGTTCGTTATGATATGACACGATTTTTAGGCGGCAGGCATAAAAATCATTAGCACAATCGATGAAAAAGCTAGGTGTTGCCATGATTCGTATTGCCTTGAAGGTATTATTTGTATGGTGGTACTATATTTGATATTAGTTTTGTTACTTGGGAGTCAAGGTATAATTCAAAGCTTTCTTCAGGGAAAATTTCATGAAAGGTTTTGAAGAAATCTCATTGTGTCATTTATTCCGATAATACCGTCAGATTGTTCTGTATACATCAAGCTCTTGAAAGCAACCAGTTTACTCAAAATGCTATAATTACTGTGTGTTCTGACCCCGAACTCTTGGAGTTCAGTTTAGGGCTCATTCACGATGAACTTAAGCCGTAACTCTATATAAACGTAATTTTATAGTAATTCCTAATGGCCGTGTGAACTCTTTGTATACGTCGTAATTTTCTTGTAATGAAACGGGGCATACATTTGATAATTCTATGGCAAATGCAACTTCTTTTTGCGAAAAGTCAGAATTTTATCAGCTGTCAAATAATATTTTGTTTCCGCGAATATCTACTCTTCATTGCAATATCTAAGAGTTTTGGATATTTCTTTTATTATTAACAAAGGAATGATAACCTGATTGGAACTAACGTTAAAAAACACAAGATTTTCTCCCAAACTGCAAATATAAATAAGATGAAATGAAAGAATATTGGGATTCTTGGACGAATTTTATTTATTGTTCCTCAATACAACGCCGACGTTTCGAAACGACTTGTTTCTTTTTCAAGGCTAAAAATTTAAACACATTAAAATTAGTCCAAGAATCCCAATATTCTTTCATTTCATCTAACTAAATGGACGATAACCTAAGAACAATATAAATAAGTTCACTCACTCTTAATAACATAATCCAATTGGAGAAGGTATTCTGATTAAGAAAATTCTAGCAAATCTTATACTTGCTAGTATGGTTGGAAATAAAAATAACCGTTCAGCTTCGAGTACCTACCCAAAAATATCACTAGATTTTGTTGTGAAGTTGAACAAAGAGCAACTTTAAATTCATTGTAACTTGAATAATTTTTTTTATCTCCGCAATAACTTCACCTCATTCATATACCGATTGGAAATAAACTCTTCTAGTGTTTTATTTTGTATTTCATTTTTACGATTGAAAATACATACAGAAATTATAAGCTATATATTGTAACTGAATAATGAGCTTCATCTGAGCTGCTACGATGTCATTAATGGGGACTTCTCCTCAATTTGGATTATTACTGCATATGAAAGTTCAAACTAAATAATTATGAGTTTCATTCATGAGTTTTTCAAATTCACCACGGAAACTATTCAAAATCATTCCTAAAATATGAGGTTTTAAAATATAAATCGCTTTGTTTCAAGTTTACGATCTGTCAACAGCGCCTACTAGAAAATAAAAAGAACAATGTCCGATCAGCTTGTTTATGAAATAACAGCTGTGTATTTACAGCGATTATAAGGCGCGTACTTACTGGTGAGCCCCAACAGCAACCGGCCATAAAAATCCTATTATGTCCGATCAGCTTGTTTATGAAATAACAGCTGTGTATATACAGCGATCATAAGGCGCGTACTTACTGGTGAACCTAAACAGCAACCGGCCATAAAAATCCAATACAATTTTACGACCATCCTTGTTCGTCGCAGACTTCATAAACAGCCAACTTGGTCTATCTCATCAAGATAATGTATTTGTTGTCCTTTATTATCAACGCATATTTCAGTCGACGTTGGCAGCTTGTGCAATTGACACAAAACGCTTTAAATTTTAAATACCCATTTTTATTTTTCATTTTTAAGTACTTAAATTTTTTTTTTTTTGGGAAACGGTTTAAGTGGTGACGTTCCAAAGATATTCCATAAAAAATACATCATTTTTGTCAGGAGGAGTATTCCCTATTCTACCATGGATTACATACATAATTGATCGGTAGCAGTGCTATGCAATACCAACAATAGCTTAGCGATATTTAACTATAATTTCACGATCAAAAGTCTGTTTAATTTTGAAGCTTCTTTTAATCCTACATAAAGCCCGTTTGTAACAGCCGAGAATTCTCTGGAGAATTCTCTACTAAATTTTGGTAAGAAAACGGCAGAGATTATTTTGCATACAACTGAACAGTGAATTCTACCGAAAGTGCATATATAAGGTAAAGAATTCACGGCGCATGAATTCTCGAGTAAATTTTCCAGAGAATTCTCGGTTATTGCAAACGGGCTTAAGATTAAACTAAAGGAAGCTTCAATCTCAAAGGGACTTCAGAGTTGATAATGAAAAAAAAGATCGAAGTACAAATAGAAACAAAAAGTTTCAGTGTTCTATGTCGTTTATGAATATGATGAACAACATACGGCCAGGAAGGCGACACCACCTCATCAGTCCGGATGTTACAGACGGTTGCTTTCACGATTTGACTATGTATTTGATATGGGGAACCTACAGCATCTCATAAAATTTTCTACTACAAGCGTTCAATTAAAAAAGTCCTTAGATCAAGTAGGTACATATAAATCGCACTACTAAAGATCAGTAGGTGATTCTTGAAATAGATCGAATGTGACATTCTTCGAAATTCAGGCCAGTTGTCCGTTGAAACCGTACAACGTACGAAAACGTCACTCGTCCGTGTAGTACTTCCTCTGTAACAGACCCGCATAACGTACAACGGCTCCGTCATTGTCATTTCAAGGTTGTCGTTCATTATTTTCGATACAGAACTAAAATTGTGAAATGGAAAGCTTCTTCAAAAATTTCAGTCAGTTTGGGATAAACCGATTGTGGAAACCTGATAAAGAACAATCAGCACAAAGAACATTCTTGTTTTACTGTTTTCAATTATAAAAACTTCATTTCTTACCATGAAATTGTTATACACGGTCTCTAAAAATGATTGTAAGCATGGCAGTGGGCGACGAAATATTCCAATTTTGCAGATTCCAATCATTTGCAAGGTTCAGGGCACAAAAGCTTCAAAGAATTAGAATAAGAATTGAAAATAAAATTACATATTTCTAATTGATCATGGAATAATCTGATAATGTTGTCTAGATACTAAAAACCTTGAAGCTCAGAATGTAGCATCAGCATTTAAAAACAACTTCCTGTAGCTGGTATAACGAAATAACATAATAGCCATCATTGGAGGATAAAACTGGAAGTATTTTTGTATTATACATGAATTTCATATCGAAAAATGGATTTAAAATACCGCACGAACTCAAAAAGCTGCAAATGCAACGCAAAGGTTTTTTCATTATACCATTACGACAACCCTATCATAACATGTTGATTTAAAGTATCGAAATTGCCCCTTCATCCGTTTGGCCACACCTTAAGAAGTTTTACGGTGCGCTGGGATATACCTATTATCTTGTCTATGGCTGAGATGAATTATTGGTTATTTCCATTAGGAGCACAGCAACGATTGCATTATAGTAGATAGATGTGTTTTGAATCATTATTGTAAATACTCAATTTTTTCCCGTGTTTTCAGAATGATATAATGAAAAATATCGTCCTTACTTTCTGGACTGGTAATGAAATACCATTACATAATTTAAAAATTTTAGGAATTTTTCAAGGTTTACCTACTGATTAACTGGGAGAAAAAATAATTTTCGGGTGTTGATCGAATTGTCAAATTTCAAGTTATCTCCAGAGGTTTGCGAAAAAGGACAATTTTTCATCCATTTTTTTCCTATACAGATTACAAAAAAGTAACGCCGAACTTTGGGAATGCCAAGAGAAAGAAGAGAATAATTTCATTTCAAGTTATGAAATATTCAATATTCAACTGCACCGCTCCATATTTGATTCGCCCCACTTATTTTTGAGTGTGATTCGCTCGTCTTATGGGCTACGAGCTACGAGTCTTCCCCTCGCATCACTCCCCACTCCAATGACAAAGCGTTGTAGAAACTGATTCAGAGAGCGGTCCATATCAACATTCGATAATTTATCACATTCAACTAGCACGGGACGATGGCATTTCTAGAGTCCTCTTCTTTCTCATGGGCAATCCTCAAATGTTAGGAGTAGAATTTTCGCAATCTATAAGTATATTCCAAGACACAAATCGTATAGATTTCATGCAGATTATATTTTTTCGTCCCGAATGCATGTTTATTAAAAGAGATAAGGAAACGAAATAAAATCTTTTTTAATTATTGCAGAATACAATTTCTTTTCTAGAAATGCATAGAAGTGACAATCCCTACCCAGATTTTTATATGTATGTATGTGTACATGTATATGTACATAGTTGAAAAAATAATCATTCTTTTCTTCATCGAAAAGAAATTGAAATTTTGATGATTATATTATCTATCATCCCCTCAAGTTCAAAGCGATATCATTAAATTTCAAGTACGGGACTGGAAGGTGACACCAGCAGTTGAAAAAATGAAACAGATAACTAAACCGTCATGTTCAGTTACAGTAGACACGAGACTATCTGAATAATTTTTTGGGGTCATTTGAAAAAGTTGGTGTATCCTGTATCCTGGGAGTAAAGTAAAAACAGTGCAGAAAAATTGAGATTGAGACACTGTATAAAAAGTGCCTGCGTGGCATTGTTCGTTGACAAAATGATATTATTGCTTACTTATTTTAACCCTAGAAAAAGAAGACGGTGGCGATTTTTTTTACACTAGTGCTCAAGTATTTATCTATCACTAAAACCACAGACTAGTTTTTTCAACGGATCGAAATGAACCAACTCTTAAAAAATCCTCCAAGATATAAGATAATGTGAAAAATACGGACGTCCTAAGTTCCATTCCCATTCAAAAACCAAACAGGTCAATATTCTGAACGAAACCACGTGGTTGATGGAGAGGAATGCTCTGATTCGGTACAGGTGCAGTTTACACTGATCTGATGCAGATGTCGAATAAAATTCCCCGAGCATATGCATGAATACCACCAGTGGAAGCCAAATCGCCCGACAAAAATTAGCAAATGCAACCGGTCGAATACGCTAGCAGATCACAAACAAATCAAGGATCTATTTCATCAATATTTTTCCAATGGCAACATTTTGAAAGCTTTGTATAGGTGATTTTTAGTGAAACACTTTATTTTCGCCAGTTCAACCTTTTTTTATAAAAATGAGTACCTAAGTACCTATATACGAATTCAACAAATTTCTTTTAGTATTAATTTGGTGTTCAACCTTACAAGAAGTAGTTTTTGCTTTGGAAATATTTTTTCTTACCTTGAATGGTTCCAGCTGAAAACAATTTTTCACCTACCCCTTAAAATTCACGGACCTTACTTGATAAAAAAAATTGACAAATTAGACTTTCCCAAGATTGACTAGGAAGTTTTTTTTTCCAGAATTTTCCCAATACAACTTTTCATTGCGATATCTGATGAGTCTTCCATTGGCTTCCGTGGAGTAATCAAAAATTATGATATAGGTTACTCAAATAACAAATTTGAATATGTTTCTTGATAAACTTTTTAGGGTTTTCACTCCCAATCTCTGAAACAAAATCAATTAAAAATGAAATCAACGATTTGCTCCTGACAAATTAGTGCGAGAATTTACGCAGGAGCAAATCGTTTATTTCATTTTTAATTGATTTTGTTTCAGAGATTGGGAGTGAAAACCCTAAAAAGTTTATGAAGAGATGCAGAATCCTCCCAGAATAAATTTCAATCGATATTTGAATATGTTTGGTTAGGTATCCAAATTCAACCAAGTTGATTGAAAGCTGTCTTTCAGTTCTCCTTCTAGTATTTCTGACCAATGTATGACTTCATTCTGGGTAAACCTTGCATGACTAATAATTGCATTTTTTCTGATAAGAGCTGGTTGAAAAATCCCTGATATTATTCATTTATATTTCTGCACTCAGATAAGATACCAATCGAATGCCTCCTGCTAGATTCTAGCGTGAGAACTTGCTACAACCTATTAGGGAAACCAGAAACTTAAATGAATGGAGGAAAATTAGAGAATGTACTTATGACTGACAATTTATATTTTATTAGAACGTCTAAAAAAATCTACGCATGAAATACATACTAATGAAAACGTCCGTTCAAAAATATTAAAGGTTGATATTCTGTGCTTCAACTTTGATTGGCTTCTACAAAATTTTGTGGTTTTCTTTCGAATTTGATATATATGTAAGCGTTTTGAATTTTGCGAGAATGCGCAAAAAATTTTTCTTGAACAGTTTTCTTATCGAAAATTATGCTTTGAGATATTGTGGCGGTAAAAGCTTAGCTTAGGCACATAATATCAATCCGTATCCATAGCCTATTTGACGAAGAATTTTTACGAACGAACGTTACTTTCCTGCAAATCTATCAGTAATCATTAACCGTTTATTTATGATGAAATTATGTAGGTGCCGAACTAAATGTTATCGAAAAAAGTTTTTGTTTTCCTTTAAGGTTTATTCATGAGAGTTTGAAATCTAGCAACAGATAAATGAAGACTAGTGATATTCATGAAATATGATCTTATATATTTCGGAAATTATTGAAATAATTAAGGTCCATTATTGCTCAGCATAATTTTATTATTTCCAAAAAGGGTGTAAATGAACATCCAAGCCTCTCTAAAGACCTTTGAAATTATGTCACTCAATTCCCATTCAAAAACATGAAGGGTGGCTTTGGACCCTACGGGGATAAAGTTGGAGAGTGCAATCCTCATCAATACTCAACACGTCCCCTACAAAGAAATAAAATGGGGAAGAAGGGGTTTATAATCAATCGAGTGATTAGTTGAAGAAGGTGGCAGATTTCAGTTGAGACACTCGGTATAAGTTATATTAACAGAGTTCTAAAACAATAACATTTTGTTCTAAGCTTAAATGATGAGACTGGCTGAATGATATAAAACAGAATTTAATCTAAGCGGAAGTAACCAGATATTTAGTAAACATTCTGGGGGAAGCTTAGGTATTTCCGTAGTACGTATTCAATCAGAAAATGATTCACGAAAGAACATACCGATGGAGGATGAATTCCTTCGAAAGAAAAAATGAGACCTCCCAAATTAAGAAAAGATTCCGGTACAGATAAATAATTGGTCAAAATGGATGAGAATCCAGACAAGAATGCGTTGACTGCGATAACAAACAGCAGCTCAGTCACTTCTACTTTTCAAGGTATTCTGTTGTACGGTCAGTCGGTCATATATCTGGGGTTAATTCCACCTCTAATAAAATAAGATTACGCTCGTTCTCTCACAACAAGGGGATAGTTAAAGGTTCATACAAGAAAATAGCGTGACTTCTTTGGCCTTCTCGCTTTCCAGAATCGCCACTAATCGAACTTGGGTAGGGCTTAATCGGAAGCCGACTGGGAGGTATATCCAAATCCCCAAATAACCTAGTTGACCTTCACCACTAAAATCAAGAAGCTTGGGATGACATTCCTTACGGGACCAAAAATCTTTGGATTTCGTGCATCCCTCTAAAGTTATCAAACCGCGACGGAGATAATTGTTAAAAGCTTGTAATTTCATATTTTAGATTGAGACGGTAATTATTTTTGAAGTTCAATTAGCCACACTAGCCGCATAATTTACTGTCGCCAACTCACAATCAGTCGTATATTAGTTAATATTTCAGTTTGGTAAACAGATAATTGAAATTAATCATTATTGTTTAAATGTGTAGATACCTTTACCTGAAAAATTTGGGGCTCGTTTAGAATCAGAGTAGAGAAAGAAGATCCTATCTTCCATAATGAAATAATTGAAATATACAGTAAATAGTGGGTAACTGAAAAATATATTACCCAAATACTGATCAAACTACATCCATTTGAGTAATCCATTCCAGATATAAAAAAACGAGTATAAAACCAATACGAAATGACATGAAATTTCAACACCTGTATTTGTTCAAGTCGATTATGGTAGAAGGATAATAATTGGAGGGTCAACTGTTGAAATATGGGATGATTGACGGTGATCGTTCACTAGAATCCGAATATTGAGCTGAAAATTTTGAGCAAGAGTTTCGGAACACCGATCTATTCAACTACAATATTTTTTCATAAAAGCTAATTTCCCGTTATACCGGAAATAGTGTAAACTTCCTTGATTCAAGAGGGACATCCAGTGTTTTATGGTACCATAAGAGAGTCCATTCAATGACAACCTCAACAATGCCATACTTGAGGTTTAAAGTCGAACTTCTCGGCTGCTTAGAATTTTCGCTGATTTTTAGATTGGGTCATTATTACACAGGGTATTTTTATCAAGTGGTCAATTTTGACAAACCACTTCTACGAAATTTTAATTTATTGAGTTCTCGTTACTTTGTTTTGTCGAAATTAATGACCTTGTCAAGAACAGCCTGTATAAAAATGAAACTAACAAAAACCAGTATAACCGGAAGTGTCTCTTTTAAGAAAATATTTGAGATCAGTGTCTAACACGCCTTCTCACCATGTATATATTTACGAGTATATCAATTGATTTCAAAAATTATAGTCACAGAGTTAACGAAACCTAGTGAAAAAATTCCAATTTCAGGACTCATTTATGAACCCTCATTTATCATCTTCGAGTGGGTGGTTATCTTATACGAATTTCGTCAGCCGAATATTCCGGAAAAGAAACCACTCGACCTACAATTGATATCAGAGAAAAAAATTTTTCATTAGCTTCACAAAATACAAATCTACGTTATAATTTCACAATTAAAACTCGGGCATCTAGTATCAAAGATCAGAGGGTTGAAGACAAATTATATGATAGGTAATAATATGTGGACGTAACTCAGGAATGGGGTGAATATAATATATTATAAATATATCATATATACAATGATCTTAAAATTATGATAAAACGCATACCTCTGCTATAGAGATCGAAGGGTGGATTTTGTTATATTCCGAATTATATTACATGAATGCCAAAAATGAGGCATCCTGGTGGATGCGCTTCAAAAAGGAGTTGACCATGAATTCTAGAAATACGCAATAAAACCAATGTCTACGAGAAAAATTGTCGACTATCAAAGTGAACCCGTCATGAAAGAGTTATCAGGGTTTCTTTTTATAATAACAATAAATACAGACAATGACAATTATTTCATTGGGAAATGATATCAAATGAATGCTATATATAGATGGATGTTTGTGAAGAAACTTGCATTCTTCGGTACGAATAAACGAAACAATGAACAGCTTTGTTTAACGAGCGATATACAAATGAATGAGCAATAATCAATAAAAGAGCCAAAAGGGGGATAAATAATTAGTTTAAACACCTAATAAATGTTCCCATGTATATTGATCATTTACATTTTCCCTATCCTGAAATTTGAGGTCCGTTGTCTATTCGCCCCAAAAAAAAAAAGTAAGTATCACCTTTGTTATAATTTTGACACGCCTAACCTGCTGCCTCTACGAACAATGTTTGAGTGAAAAATCTTTTCCTCAAAGTCAATCAAAAGGGCATTGATTACAAAATAAAATAAAGGCAATGAGTCACCGTTAAGAGTTCGGGTTATGCGGTTTTCCTGATACCATACAAAGAAAATAAAGTGAATTCCATGAATCATTTTCATTGTTTTCACCACAAACAATATTCAAATTGAAACTAATTAATAGCTAACCATAACTAAAGCAACAATTTTCCGTAGCTTATTACTAATTTGTCATTTTATAGACCGATAGGTTGACCTATTGTTAAATAAATAAAAATTCTATTCGAAAAAAATTCAAATAACCGGTAAACCGGTAAAGGCTAGCCTGTTAACAATGGAGATTGGGAAATATAATAACTTAATATATGAAACAGTTGAACATATGGCAAAAATGTTTCAAGTTTAATTGATCAAATATTTTATGGACTCACCTAACAATACAAAAGCACTAAAAATCACAAACCAACTTATCCAAATCTATACACAAGACAGTAAATTATCAACTGAAACGCGCACAATCTCAATTCAAAATGGCGTGAACCCTGCCAAACCAACTGGATTCTATTGGTAGATTTGATTTGGGACGCTCTAGTGTTGCCAACAATAAAGAATAAAAGATCTTACTCCACCATTTCCGAAGGGTGTGGTAAAGGTGTTCAGGAAATACCACAAATATGTAAATGTTGAAAATATTTTTTTGGAATTTAGATGAAGTTTAGTTTATTCACTGATCATTAGAAGGAATAATATCTTATAAAGGTTATATTTTAGCCGATCGAGATTTCTTCTATAAAGCAAGGAAACCTTCAAGACAAACCAATAGATGACGCTGTATCTATATCAAAAGTCCTGAGTAAAATAGAAGAAAAATATTCATTTTTCTAATATACAGGATGTCCCGGAAAATGTGGGAAATCTCTCGGATTCAGATAGAACATAAAAAAATAAGATGACAGTTGACCTCCAAAGTGACGCCACTGGAAAATCATTTTAGTGGAATAAATTTCAAACTACTTGATATAATTTAATGAAAATTTGATATGATTAATAGTAGTGAGGACTTCTTAAATTACCGCACTCAAATTCAAATTAGCTTGTTCAGTTTACCAGGGGCGGACTAGGTTGTACATTTTAATGCTTACATTTTCAACACCCTGTATGATAAGGTGCTAAAAAAAACAAATTTGGATACTAGTAAGAATACCTTGAACATTAATCTGAAGAAAAGGTACTCTTGTTCAGTGTCGATAAAATGAACCGTTTTCGAAAAAAAAAATAATGAAAGAAGTAAGTAATTTTTTAGTTACTATTAAAAATAACATGAAGTCTAGTTTTTTGTCTGCAAAAAAGTGTGATACGAAAGATATTCAAAGAACAAACAAGTTTCAGTTCATGGTAGTGAATCCGATAAAATTTGAGTTTGAAACTTATTCCACTAAAATGGATTATCAGTGGCATCATTTAGGAGGTCGTATCTTCGTAGGGAGGGCCGCTAGGAAAAAAAATTATGGGAACTTGTCATCTCCATTTTTTATGTTCTATCTGAATCCGAGAGATTTCACACATTTTCACACCCTGTATAAAGTGACACTTTGACACTTTTTTAAACTTGTTGGCATTTTGAAACATTTAACTTTCCATAACTAGTTACGAAAAGTAAAATATTTCGAAACTGATGTTGATGAAACTACTTGCTTCCAATGAAGTAAAAAATAAATATTTCAGGATTCACTAGGCGAAGGCGATCTAAAAAAAATATCTGCGAAGGACGCTTGTGTGGACGTTTTGGTACTTTTAATTCGAATTAAAATAGTCACATCCGATTCGAAATTAGAAAAATAGACTGTGAAACATTTGGGAAAGCACTAAATATAATGCTTTTCCCAACTGGTTGCACAAATAACTATTTCCTTACGGTAAGTTTTTCTGCGTGCGGAAAAGGCACATTGCGAATCTACGAGCATTCAAGTTACTGTATTTTGTTTGTAGAATAATGTTTACAGAAGCGGTTAGACAATCTGATCTCTTTTGTATCAAGTGGCGACAGGCGCATGCTGAAATAAAGATATCACAATTGCGATTAAAAGGTAAAATGGTTTCTCAAATTGCATATAATAGTCAGAGGCTATTATAATAGATACGAATTTTGTATACCAATATTTGAAAAATTTTGTGACATTTTTACTTTTGCGCATGGCGTGCGGAGAATATAGTATCCTTACGCAGTCCCGTCGGAAATTACCAAAGATATGTAATATCTTTGGAAATTACATACTTCCTCCCACTTCATATCAGATTCGAAAGTGTCATTTTGCGCACTAGTGCGTAAAAGTTAATTTCTCTCTGTTAGCGGAAATGGATTTTTTTCGCATTGGTGTATTCCCCAGTTGCAAACTGTTAACTATACTCAAACTGCTGGAAATTATACTCCGACGTAAACAAATCAGATTGACGCGTGTTTGACAACTTTCAATTCGGTGAAAGAAGGATTTCTCGTAAATGAAAGTTCAAGGAGTTGATAATTGAATAGCATCGGGATATATCCACGACGAGCAGACTTAGTAGTTGGGGAGCCGACGATGCTATATCGTGATTTACTCTAGCGTCGTGGAGACCTAGTGGATTTTGAAGATTAGATGGTAGAAAGAAAAAGAGGTTCTATGATGTATGCACTTTCAGCGGTGGGGAAAGCGTCTGCAGGGTATCAAAGATGTAAAAAAAATCGTCAGTGTACGTACTCGAGCATGTCAGATTAAGATACTGTATATACCATACGGGTCTCTGATAATGAATTCATGCTTATGTGACAGTTTGCGCGGTGGGACTGGCCGTACGGAAGAGTTGAAAATGGTAAAAAAAAGATTTCCAGCGTGTCAGAGTTTTGGACGATATGTTAATTGGACCCAAAGGAAGCTACTTTTCAAGGGACTTACAATTTGGACGTGACGCAAGGTCGCAGCGGTCCTTTGAAAATGTAAAAAAAAATCGTTACTTGTTCATACTCGAGCGTCTCAGATTTTCATACAGATGATTAATCTGGGTGTTGTAGACGTGTTGACCCATTAATCTGACACTAATCAAGGGGGTTTTCTGATTCTGACACTTTGAAGATGAAAAAAATTTCCCTATCTGCACCTCTAATCGTTTTTGTAGTCATTATGAAAGTTGTAGATAATAAAATTCTACACAACTTTTGTCTGAAGCAATTTTACATACTCTTAACCGTTCTCGAGTTAGAGGGCGATAAGGGCGAGGAGCTTAGCCACACATGCGAAAGGGCAAGGTCAATGTAGAAACCCGGTCTAATGTACATTCATCGCTATATGTATACCTCAAAAACGTTCGAACGTAGAAAAAATTGCTTCGTACAAAATTTGTAGAAAATGTTATGCCTACAACTTTTATAATAAATGCGAAAAAGGTTTGAAGCCCAGGGCAGGAGATTATTCAAAAAAACTGTGACCTTTATGGCCAATTTTTATTGTTTCGGCTTGCTAAAACTGTCAGATTATAGTTTTTCGTTATTCTTGAATCATTAGCTTCAAAACAAGAAAAAACGCCACCACGCTCGAGAATGTACTGATGACTTTTTTCTCAGTAGTTAATCAGCCTACGGATATTTTAACATTTATATTTATTAAAAATATGATTTTTATCAATATCAAACGGGTTTGTTACGATTCACCCATGATACATAAAGGTAAAGCAGCAACATCATATAATAATTAATTAATTATATGCAATAGGTCATTCTTATTTTTATTAATTCGTTATCAACATAATCAATATTCAAATATCGATTTATTTATTATTTATTTACACGAAGGAACAAAAATTTGAATTTAGTATTTATAAGTTATCCTTTTCACTATCGTCAGAGTTATCGATGGTTATGTCGCACACTCCATCCGTTTCTGTTTCGTTTTCGTCTGAAATAAATATATCAATCAATTAACAAAATCATGTTGTTTTTTGCTTTTTTTGGCATATATAATATGTAATAATATAAACGAAAAAAAATTTCATACCTTCAATGTTCAAGTCGATATCAGTGATGATGGAAAAAAAATTTGAAAATCAAATCAAGTGATTTCATCCCGAATGAAAACTCCTCCATATGATTTCTTACATATATAGAAATATATATTTCTATTCCGGCGCGCGGAATTTTCAATGGTCTGACTGACGGTCGTTCCATCGCTAGACATGCAGCTGACGGTCATTTTTATATTTCCATATAAGTAAGAAATCATATGGAGGTGTTTTCATTCGGTATAAATCACTTGACTTTTAAATTTTCCCAAGTTCACGTGCTCGACTGACGTATTTTCCACCCTCCGCCGATCGGCTGACTTCACTATTTTGTTTCTATTTAACATTAATATTACGTATAAAAAATTTCAGTCGGGATAAAATCACTTGAAATTTTGCATTTTTTCCTAAGTTGCGCCGCCTCCCACGCCCGCACCCACCGCTACTTGACCAGCTGACGGTCAGTTTCGTCATTTGCAATGTGACTACAATATACAGTATTGAATTCAACCGGGATGAAATTCCTCGAAAAAAAAACCCTTGCCTGCCGGACTAATACTTTTCAACATGTAATTAACTTAACCACATATATCTTAATCTGACACGCTCGAGTATGTGCAATGATCGGTTTTTTTTACTATTCTGACAGACTGTCCAAGACAATTTCCCCTGTATATTGCTCTGATGAGGTCAAAAGAGAACGAAACCATGGTCAGCATCTGCTTCTCTTCGATGGGGTGTACTCCATTTGGGGCCTTGACGATGGCAAATTGGCCAGTTCAATTCAGATCGTAACACTTGTTGATATTCGTATCAGCAGGTGGTATGCATCTGAATTTATCCTTATTATTATACATATTTTTCTGAACCGCCATATCGTCCTCTAGGTAGGTACAGAGATATAGATATATCTCTGGGTAGGTACCATGTTATCCATTCATTACTCCACATCCTGTATATTATTCAGTTGCAATCTAGAATTTTTTTGTTTGAATATGAAAAAAATCACATTAAGGAAAGTGAACAGAAGGATCATGTATGGGATCGGTGGTCCATTTTTTGATCCTTCAGTGCAGCCATAAAGTAAGTCAAGTGGTGTCATCGGTGTGTTCTGTGCAGTGCAGCCTCTAAACCACGGGGTCTACAGTACAGGAGCCATGCAGGGGGCGACTCCAGAGCGCTGACAATCGAATGGAGGAAGATTTTTTCAGATCGTGCAGGCATTTTCGAAGAAATTAAGGGAAAATCTACTAGAGGCAAGTGTTACTTTGGTGATACACTGATTAATGCTGAGAAGATTCAGATGAAATAGGTTTTTGTGGGTTGGCAACGCTGAATCATCGATCATTCTAACCACATGTTGAAAATGTCATATTTTCGATTTTCCCGATAGTCCAATGTTCAACGTGGAAATTCGAATACAATACCTGGATTCTCCCACTAAATCAATAGTTTAAAATGAATTGAATACAATGTGTTTTCAATGAGATTTGCCCATACGCTATCAGGATTTGAGATTGGAACTGAAAATTTCTGGTTTGCGATTGAAAATTCCTAATCGAAATGGGATTTTCCAAAATTGAAAAATTGAAAAGTCCAGAATTAGTTGCTTCTATTCAACATTATTTTGGCGTTAAGAATATCAATAGTCTTCAAAACAATTCAGAATGTAGTAAAACAAAGGGTGAAAAACATGACTTCAAAGGATATATTGTGACAAACAAATTTTGGTACTGGTTATTTATTATTGGAACTGGACTCGGAGATGAAGCTTTTTACGCTTTATTTATTCCATTTTGGTTTTGGAATATTGATGGAGCTGTTGGAAGAAGGGTAGTTCTTGTTTGGGGAATCGTGATGTATATAGGTAATATTCAAAGTCTTCATCAGTATTTTGAATTTGACGAAGAGGTGAGATTTTGAATTTATTTTTAGGACAAGGAATCAAAGACATCGTTCAGTGGCCTAGACCTGGCGCCCCAGTTTTCAGACTACATAACAAATGGGCATTAGAATATGGTATGCCTTCCACACATGCTATGGTTGGAGTGTCTATTCCATTTTCCGTCATTCTATATACAATGAACCGATATCTATATAATCTGCCCTTTAGTATTCTTTTTGCTGTTTGCTGGTGTACCATTATTTGTCTCAGCAGATTGTACTTAGGAATGCATACTGTCTTAGTGAGTATTCTACAATTTGAACAATTAGTTCTTTGATGTATTTTCAAGCCATTGCCCCAATAGCCTACCCAGTTTACTAGATTCTCTACTAGGAACTCTGGTATTTATGACACTTATGATGAAGTAGGTACATTGATTTAATTTTTCCTTTTTTAATCCATCATGAAAATTCACATAAGAATACTTTCTGAATAATTTTATCAAATAATAGTCATCATTTCAATCACTACATCACCTATTGAAAAAAAATTCAAGGAGATTGAATGTAGGGATGTGTCGTTCACGAACGAACGAATCAAAAGACCCGGTTCGTTAGAACCAATGGTTCGTTCAGTTCTTCACCCGAAAAATGACCCGTTCGTTCAACTGGGTCGAATGAGCCAAACGGCTCCATGCGACCCACAAAATCGATATGGGATCTGGAGATCGGAAGATCTGGAATCGAAAGAATGATTCATAATTCCGTCTCTTCATGACCCAGGTACCCGAATAGTTAGACGGGTTTCAGACTGACCCAAAGGAAACAGATGGTAGTCGTAATAAAATGAACTTATATTACTTGCATTTCGCAAGTGAATCAACGGCTCCTTGTTGAAGAAAGTATGATAGATTTAGGAACTAGGACTAGTAGAAATTTCTGTTATTATGTCTATATGGATGAAAGTAAATTTTGAGTGATTGGTCAATTCTACAACTTTTTTTCAGATTAATTTGAGGAAAATATTTGGATTCACAGCAATAACATAATCTTGATTTCAAAAATTTCAGGTTTTGACGAAATTAATGAGACTAGATCTCACGAATTTCGAACCTGTAAATCAATGATGTCTCCATTTCAAAATTTGAATCGTCCGATATCCATTTCCTTTCGAAAGACTTTTGGTTTTTGAATTTTTTCTACACTGGGGTCAATATTTCTCTCGGTTCTCTCACGAATTTGACCTCAACTAACTATTTTCAGCCGCTCAAAAATATTATGGCCCACAAAACACAGCTGTTTGCAACTAAAGAAGCATCCATATTTCATTCTATCAAAATTTAATTCAACTGAACTAAACTGAAGTGAAATTCCTAACAAAACAGTGAACTGATCGAGACGGGACTACGGATCCGAATTCGAACCATACGCAATGTTTGGATCACAACCCAAAACCCAACTACCTAAAAGAACCAATGGGTCAATTGAACGGGTCTTTTGAACCGGGTCTTCTCAGCAATGGATCTAGATCGATCTGGTTCCTCGAAATTGAACGAACTACACATCCCTAATTGAATGGAATTTACTTTATATTCTCATCCCATAGACATAGAGACATGGACTGAACAATGACAGCATGAAATTGGCTATTTTATAGAAAGAGAGAAATGTATATCGGGTCTCTTTTGTGTTCACATAGAGGTGAATTCGGACCAATCAAAATTCTAGAAAAAGACAAGTGCATGCCCGATGTTCAGTTTCTCTCTGTCACTTTTTTTGAACGTACTTCATGCATGAATATGAAGGGAAGTCACAGTCCATGTCTGTATGTCTATGTCTTGCCCGTAATCACATGTCCATTTTATCTCTAAATTTTAGCTGCCAATCATAAAAAAACTAATCATTTATAGTGTTTAAGGTAAACTATGAAAAACTGCACTGTTTGTGTTTTATTTATTGGTTTGAGCAATATAATATGAAGAGATGTTAAATGTGAGCTGAGGTAATTTAACATAGTTGATTTAATTTCGCATAACTTTTAGCATTGTGTAGAAATTAAGTATCTTTTAACTTTCTCACAAAATAAAATTGTTTGGTGGCTCACCATTTAATGATCACAATATGCCATTGTGCCACGGTAAACACTTTTTCTGAACACTGACTTATAGGGCATGAATTATTGAGTTAAGGATAGAAAAGATACACTTCAGGCTTCACATATATATCCTCAGTCATATGTCTCACCCTAGAAAATATTCAAAGAAGGAGTGTTTTTCTGGAGTGAAAGGAAAGGTGTTTAAACTACAATATATATTTTTTCAGGATATCATAGTGGGACTTTTGTTAACTATACTTCTCATGATTCCATTAGTCCCATTAGTTGACCATTTGGACCACTACTTAATGACAAACACTACCTCTCCTTTTTTGCTATTGGTTTCATCGATTGTTATTATAGTATACTATCCTAATAGTGGAAAATGGACTCCAACAAGGTGAGAATTTTCAGTAGAAGAAAGGATTATGAGTCAAGGTTAACAACCAATAGTTTTGATGTCAGAATTTAAGCATTTTCTGCAACAGTTATGAAAAGTCAAGAAAAAGCATTCATATTAATTTCACTTTATATTCACAAGAGATTATTCCATGAATTTCAAGGTGTGCTTTGATGTACTTTTGTTATGAAGAAGTATTCTTTGGTACAATTTCAATAGTTGAAACAATAACCAACTTTCAACCGAAAAGATTGACTCTTGGTTGAATGCGTTAGCTAAATATTTTTGAGAACTGTGGGAGCATCAAAAAGTATTTTTCAATTTTCTCGCATTGCTTAGGTGCTTTTATAAAACAAGATTATGCTTTGAATGTTCAAAAACAATGGTTCGAAATATTCACAGATTTCTCATAGAAATATACTTATTCCCTTTTATAACTATATGTGAAAAAAGTATAATTATAAGCCATGGTTTAATGAAAAAATCAGTTAAGTTACTTTCCAAAAAGTTGAGGGAGCTTACTTTATACAGAGTGTTTTATAGTTAAGTGTACAGGGTGGGCAAAATTGGTGATACCTGAACTACAACTTTTTAACCCAACAGGATATAGTTATATAGTTATAGTGTGAAGGGGTTACAGTTCACTGCGACCTTAAGGTCTATTGTGCCCCCTAACAGAGCTGTTTTCATTGCGCCCAACCCAACAGGATAGAGGAAAATGAACGTACCATTCATGTCGACTTTTTTCGAGAAACTAATAATGCTGTCAACTGCATTCCACTATCTTCTGTTGTTTTTGAGTTATAGATCAAAATTGAAATTTGGGCGATTTCAACTTTGGTCATTATCTCCATTTCTGTTTGTGCTAGGATGTTAAAATGAAAGCATTATGCAGGCACTTTTTTGATAGCTTTCCAGTGGCGTACTATGATTTTTTCCTACTGGTTTATTTGCTGAGCTATAACATAAAGTTATGTTTTTTCTTATGAAAACAGTAGTTTGAAATGACTTGGAAAGAATCGCCATTTTGTTTGCTGTTTCAGAAATATATGATACATCGCCTTCAGTCTTTCTAAGTAATTTTAAACTACTTTCATAAGAAAAAATATCTTTATGTTGTAGCTCAGCAAATATACCTATTGAAAAAAAAATCATAGTCGCCACTGGATTGCTATAAAAAAAAAAAAAAGTGTCTGTACTAATACTAGGGCTAACTTAGAGACGGAAATACACAACCGTATCAATTCGGCATCACGGGCATTCTGGAAGCTAAAGGTCAGAGTGTCTCAAAATCACGACCTCAATCTGAAGACCAAGACAGCTGTTTACAAAGCAGTAGTCCTCCCAACGCTTCTTTACGGAAGCGAAAGCTGGACGCCCTACAGGCGACATATTAAACAGCTTAAACAAACGCAACAACGACATCTGAGACAGATAATACACATCAGATGGTTCCACAAAGTTTCGAATGCAGAAGTCTTGCAACGCGCGAGTTGTACAACAATTGATTCTCAAGTAACGAGGGCCCGACTCAGATGGAGCGGCCACATTCTGAGGATGCAAAACACAAGACTCCCCAAAATAGCTCTGTATGGCGAATTGGCAGAGGGAGCACGGAAACCAGGAGGCCAGTATAAGCGGTATAAGGATACACTACATCAATCCCTACAATCAATTAATGCCAATCATAACTGGGAACAACTAGCGTTAGACAGGTCACAGTGGAGATCTATGGTGCACAGTTATAATGGAGACTCGAGAAGAATTCAGCGGCGGCCAGATCTGGTTGGTGACTATCCATGCCCGGAGTGTAGAAGGATCTGTAGGTCACGGTTGAATCTCTTCAGTCACAGCAGGGCACACAGTCGCAATTAGCCCCAAGAAATTATAAGTCTGTTCTTTTTTTATGTCTTTTTGTACAAATTCCCGGTAACGGAATACAGCAATGAATGAATGAATATATAATGTTTTCATTTCAACTTCCTAGCTCAAACAGAAACGGAGATAATGACCAAAGTTGAAATTTTAATTTTGACCTTAAATCGAAAACAAAAGAAGATAGAGGAATGCAGTTGATGGTATTATTAGATTCTCGAAAAAAGACGACCGTAATGTGCGCATTTTCCTCTATCTCGTTGGGTTGAAAAAATTGGAGTTCAGGTATCACCAATTTTGCCAAGCCTGCACATAGCTCAACTGCCGTTAGTAGACAGTGGACACGCAAACATTTATAAATAACCTATAGTTGAGAAGGGTCTACGATGCCTTTTGTATAAGATACAGGGTGCTATATTCATTTGGTCCATATTTTCCACAAGCCAACTTCGAAACCACTCGGTATATTCTATTCAATTTTAAGGAGAATGTGTTGAGTGGATATCCACATCGACTGGCATAGCTGCGAAACCTTCAGGATTTGATTCGATGTAACTAAAATATGGTCATAAAACAGGTTTATATCGGAATTCATGTTTACGGACCAATAATTTGGAAAGTAGAAAAAACTGAATGAGACCAAAGTAACTTCATAATGGCGCATTCCGTTTTAATACATACTTCATAGTTAGCGAATATGCGAAATGTTGTGAAAAAGATTGAAGTAGAAGTGTTGGCTATTCAATTGTAAAACCGTTGGATGTGTACACCTTTAAAACACTTTTATTCACTAATGGCACTGTTAATTGACAAATCAATTAAAAATGAAACATGCAGGAACTTTTTATTGAATATTCGATTGTACCTGAGAATAATTTTGAATAAAAATATCAAAACGAGTTGGGAAAAGACAAGAGAAGAATATTAACAAATTATTAACATACACTTTTTCACATTTACAAATATTGTTGAATGCTGCCAAATGAACTAATCTATGGAGTTGAGGTCTGGAAATAGTGGGGCCATAGTCATAACCAACACGTCCTATCCGCAGATTCCCATATAATATATTCAAGTGATTTCTCACCTGGACAGAGGAATGTGGGGGTGCGCCGTCATGCTGGAAATAGATACGTCGAATATGAACATTGACAAATTTGTTTACAGAAAAAGCCTTCAATTTCTTCTTTTCCATTGACATAAAAATTTCTTTATCCTCCCTCCATCTTGAAATTATGTCTGATACAAAAAAACTAGAGCAGAAAGAAAAAGTAAAGACATAATACAGCCTTCATCAAACTGATTCGAAGACTCGATGGTAACTAAAGGAAAAATTATTAATCATAGGTACATAACTTGTTATCAAATCGCACTGCGAAGAATATCATCTCTGCGTCAAAAATCTTCTGCTGATTTTTGTGGAGGATCACTCTCCCTTCAGTAAATTAATAATAGTCCAAATCATGCTTTTGTCCGGATGACCGGCCAGGTCCGGTCTTCCAAGTGATGATTCTTCTGTCCTTCAGTTGTTTGAGGAAAGTTGCAGGATCCTTATGTTGAGCAATCATCTCCCATAGATTTATCAGTAGTTATTCATTAGAAAATAAGAAAAAAAACGAGAAAGAAATTCAAGAAACTTCTGACATTTTATTGATAATTTGTTGGTTGATAAGGATAAAACCAATTATTCTGGAAATGACTATTTCGATGGAAGGCCAGTGAAAAATAACTGTTATCATGCATGAATAACATTGGGGTTGTAAAATGCTGACAGTTTTATTCTTGGAAATGTTCTGAATTCAATGGAATTGAATAGATGTAAATAAAATAAAATTTATCTTTTCATCAGGTGTGCCAATTTGCATGAGAGTATTTCTGAGCTAATAGAATATTGTTTCATTTGCTACTTCATGATTTGGCTTTTAACAATTAATCAATTTACAGGGGTGATACAACAATGGTTTTATCTGTATGTGTGGGCATCTTAACTGGATCATGGCTGAATTACCAGACAGGAGAATTAACACCTTCCGACCTAAAACCACCTTATCCTATTATGTGGCCATCCTCCATTATGTTTGGATGCCTCATTCTAAGAAGTATTTTAGGCTTCACTTGTATTGGTCTGCTGAAAGCTCTATCTGAGAATATTTTCTATAGCTGCATGTGTGCCCTTTTAAGACAAGATGAGGCAAATTTGAAACAATCTGAACATTCCTTAGAAAACAAGCATAAAACAATTGTTGAATTAGCCACTAAATATTTAACATGCTCATTCATCGGGTTCTGTATCACTTATAGTTTGCCTCAACTTTTCAAGTACCTGAGAATTGAGCGACCTAATTTTTTCACAGAAATTTGAAATACTCCTAAGTGAAAAAAAAATTTTTTTTGCAAGAATATGGTATTGGTTCATTTTTTGAACATATACCTAATGTGATATGAAACAAAGTTTATCGCTGAGTATTCGATACGTACATCAAATGACCTTTTATATGCAATGTGCCATATCAACCGAACAATTATACACAAAAAAGATGCTACTGCTGTTTTTAATCAGAAAGCATTACATTTTGAGCGCATACCTGATGTAGAAATTGTCTAATTATTAGGTATCTCATACTGTATATTTAAGCAGAGGCTTTACATGATATATTGATGGCCTGCAACTATAAACATTAATTTGGGACCTCTTGAATTTATTGCAACTCTGAACTTTCTCATGAATGAGCTATTGAAAATTCTAGTCACTTTAATTCCAAATGTTTCATTGTTTTTGATTTTATGTGCTAAACTATTTTTCATGAAATTCAGAAACCTATACTGTTTCTGTTCTTTTCATTTGTAACAAAACGGAAGTTAGTGTTGCAAAATTAAGAGATAAAATGTTTTATATCGACGACTTTGTCATAAACACATTAGAGAAAATTTCATTTCAAGAACAGTAATTCAAGAATGTAATTATATATAAAGATTGTTCCACATTTTGCATCAATTGGCAAAATTCTGAAGGTAAGAAGGATATCCTTTTATTTATTATTGTTGATTAAAAAAAATGATGTTTTCATTTTGAGCTATTATTTTATATTAAATATGTTATTTATTACGTAAAAATATACCAAATTCAAAAATATTTTAGGATTTATGTTTTAAGAGGGTGTAGATGGGGGATTTAATATTTATTAAAAATTATTTTACTTTTCATATGAAGCATTGTTTGGAAAATAACTGGAAACTCGAAGACCATTCTTATTTTTCCCTGGAAAAAATTGAAACTTTTATATCCCCACTAATTAAAATTTTAAATAGTCACATAGACACTGTAGAATTTTCATATCATGTATCGAATGAAAAATTAGACTTTTGAGTTTACTCCCAGTGTTTCCTCATAGAATGAAAATTTTTACAGTTCAATTTTATTGTTTTTCCAAATATTATCCTATATGTGAAGGAAAACTCTGAATACCCTTATTGTGAGACCAAAAATGATTAAAAAGTATTACAATCTTGCATTTTTCCTGTGATTAGACCATTCAGTTTCATCACTGTTATTTTTCTTCGGGGTAAGGGGTAAGCCTTGGCAAACACAGTAAAGAGGGTGTTTACTGAAGATGCAGCAAAAATGCAGGAGGTGATTTCTTGTCTGAAAACTTGTATCTTTTACGAGATATGAGGAATCAAGAATGGGAACTTTTTTAAGTTTTTGTTGATAAAATTTGAAGGCAAAGTGTTCGTTAGAGTTTTGGACATTTTAATAGTCGCATTATTCTAGATCAGTGGTTCTTAACCTTTTAGTGATCAGGGACCATTTGACAAAATTGTTTTCGTGTCACGGACCACCAACTGTTCCGAGGTAATATTAAGTACGTAAACGTCAATTTTTGTAAATGAATAAACAAGGTTGTTGTAGTTATAAAGAATGAACGGGCTCGACTTCGATTTATGCCCCACCTCAGATTTTGATGATTATTTTTTTATAGATAGAATTTTTCATGAGGAATCGAATGGTAGTAATCTCAATGTGCGGAAATTTATAGTTCATTAGCTAGGATTTTTTGAAATGTTCGTTAAATGCACTCAATTATGACATTTGAATGTTTGTTCACTGTAATTCTCGATTAATTCGAATGTTTTTCTCAACAGAACTTAACCAATTGGGATTTTGAGGTTATTCACTGAAAGAAATGTGAATAATTGATCAATTTTGGCTAAAAATTGAACTGAATTATTTTGAGGTGAAGTTAGGACAGTGGAAAAACAATTTCATACATAAAAGTATCATTTTGGCTATTTAAATTTAAGTTTAAAGGACCGAAAAGTGAAAATATAATTCTTCATGATAATATAATGATATAGCACGTATATTGATGAAATTTTCGAAAAATCGTTTCTCTCAAATTAAAAGTTCGCCGGGATTGATAGTTGTACGAATAGATTTTGTATCTTCTCTTGCATCCAGGAAAAAATCGGCAAAAAAATCTGACATAGGCACTTTGTCGAATTCGAGAAAAAGCACTTTACAAAAATTTCAAAAAATCATAACTGCCGAACTATAAGTTTCCGCAGAGTGAGACTAATGCCATTCGATTCCTTATAAAAAATTCTATCTGTAAAAAAATAATTATTAAAATTTGAGGTGGGGCATAAATCGAAGTTTACTTTATTATTTCAATGCGATTTTTTTCACTGCATACTCTTCAGCAATTTATGAATCCTTGGTTCAGTGCTAGGTACTTAATACCAAAGTGGCATGTCGGCACTGGCATCCAACCGATTTCGATGCTTGTTTTTAATTACCAGTAGAATCGAAAACCCCTGCTCGCATAAATATGTCGATGAAAAGAGAGAGCATTGGGGTCTAGTCTCCCCATTTTTTCTATTGAAGAAACCCATTTCAATATACTTTCGTTTTGGTGGCATTTTTCTAAAAAACTAATATAAAATAATTGTTATCAATAAGTGCTCTTAAGTCTGGTTCAACCCTATGTCCTGTCGGATGGCTTCGCGGACCACTTCGGGTGCTTCCAGGGACCACCAGTGGTCCGCGGACCACCGGTTAAGAACCAGTGTTCTAGATGAAAAAGTCTTTGTTTTTTTAAGGGTTACCATCCCTTAAAATCACAGTAACTTCTGACAAGATGGAAATTTGCAGCTGGAACCTCATTCTCTGAAACCTAGGTTATAATTCCAAACGAACCTAAACGCATTTCTGATGGTTTGTATGCACTTCTCTTCATAAGTAAGGGGAGTTGCATATACCATTTTTTTAATCCTTCCCCAAATAGTAATCTAGGGACGTAACACTCCTGCGTGAAAAATTCTATACAAGATATTCAACACATTTATTCTTCTGATGGTATCTCTGAGGACCTGCTTCAGTCATGACATCTCTCCATGTACTATTCACAACAACTTGATTAGATTATATTAGCTGTGAAGAAGATTTGCGTTGACTTCATTTGTGAAATATGGCATTTTGGTTGAAACTTTAGTGAAAAGTAAACATAAATGAGACAATGAAAATTAATTTAGAATATTTCGATTCCTGATGCTAACCATTTCCAATAATGGGTTATTTGATAGAAAGATAAATAATAATTAGAACAGTGATTTTGGAACATACCGTTGTTGAGAAAAATATGGGATCCTCTTTGAAAAAGGAAAGTTTTTGATGAAACCTCGAATCAAAATGCTTTTGCAAATGTGCAAATGTTTTTGTGAATAACTTGATGTACAACCAGACTGAGAAACATACCATATGGCTTCAATTCAGTAGAACATTCTGAAGATGTTTTCCACAATACTAATTCGTTTTTCAGTGTTTTATTTAAACATAATCAATCAGTATAAAATATATTTCTTAGTTCATTTATTGAGAACAATATAGACTACCGATGAAAATTGTGTAATATTGCAATTGAATTTACCCACTGTAATACAAACAGATTATAAAAATTGAATTAAAAAGAAACTCGTGAAAAAAAAATTTCCTTTGACAAATTGAATCCAGTCAATACGAAGGAGTTTTTATCTATAAACTCAAATTTAAAATTCAACATATTTTCATCAATTATATCATGGCTAAATTACTACATAATAAATTAAAATTGATTTAAAATAAAATACTTTCATCCTCCAACCAGTGGCATGGTTACAGTAAGAACCTTAGTAGCTTTATCAAAAACCGAACAGGAAGTATTAGGCCTTAAAATGACTGGAACAAATATATCTAATAAATAATTCTTCTGCTCACATTCAATAATTATTCTGTCCTCTCCCAAATCTAACTTCAGCTCATCAGCAGAGATCTGAAAAAAAGAAATGATTATTGTACTCACGCTTAACCTGTTTACAGAGATGTAATACAATTAATTCTCGCAACAATGGAGAATTCTCCTCAATTTGGGTTATCACAGCATACGCAAGTTTAAACTGAATAATTATGAGTTTCATTCATGAATTCTTCAAATGCACCGCGGAAACTATTCAAAATCATTCTTCAAATACGAGGTTTTAAAATTTAAATCGCTTCATTTCTAGTTTACGATTTGGCAACAGCGCTCACTAGAAAATAAAAAGAACAATGGCTTGTTTATAAAATAACAGCTGTTGATTTACAGCTATCATAAGGCGCGTACTCACTGGTTTTTTTTGGGAAACGGTTGAAATGGTTATTTCAAAATGTGACGTTTCAAAGATAATTCATAAAAAATACATAATTTTCGTCAGAAGGAGTATTCCCTATTGTGGGCGGCACGCAACAGAACTTTGCTCAATATTATTAGTTATTATAGAGCTACAGACCCCCGATTGCCCGTGCGCGGATTATCCGGGCTGCGAATTATCCGTACCATGATTTCCCTTCATCGAAATTGTATCTTTGAAGTTCTGTCGAAATAGCGTTCTACTAGATTATTTTGAGCAACTAAACATTTGCACCTTACCGACATTTTGAACTTGCGCAGAATACAGAATACCTACGTCAGACAATCAAAAAGGATTTTAACACATACCTACAAAGGTGACAGACTTTCTTTCGAACGCAAAGCAACATAAAATACATATCCGCTTAACGTACACGAAAATTAACATATATACCTATGTATAGTCCATTCAAGAATAATTGACATCTCGGGTGGCTATGGAAAATTGAATTTACGTTGGTAATAGCCCATAAGTTAAGATTTTGTGTTACGGAATTAAGGTTGGTATTGTGAATGAACAGAGACCTATCATATGTAAATCTATGTACTGAGCCACTGACCGTCGATAATTTGATTTGTGTGCTGCTGTTTATGTCCTTAACTTATTCGTTCAAATTGGAAACATTATTGTATCAATTCTGCATACTTATTAATATGCTCTGAATTTGAATTTTTCTTCTTTTCAAATGCTTTTCTAGGTTATATTTATATATTCCACTTCTGTGATTAAAACTACAGAAATTATTGAAGCTATTTTGGGATCAGATTTTAAGCTGCGTCTGGACTTTCAAGACCTACTGGGATGTCAATCATTCTTGAATGGACTATATATAGTCTTTAGTCTTTATTTTTTTATTTTGTGTAATTTAATTTTTTACTGATATTTTTTGTTCCGTTATCTCTTTTACAATATATAGAACTTTTTTTCTCATCTTTTGAGTATGTACCTACATAATATTATGTTATAAATGTGTTGGAGCACGGATAATCGGGGTTTTACTGTATTTACAATAATGCTGCTAGGGATGTGCGGTACTCCAATATTTGTGCGTTTATTTTATTAGATGAGGCACCAGAAGCAATATTTTGAAAAAAATGTTGCTTTCCAAATAATTTCGAAATAATATGAATGATCTATCATATTGAGATATTTCATTTGAAGTTTCGGTAAACCTTCGCCGTCTTCAGGGAATAGATATTGAAAAGATCTGTAACGTCAAGCGTTATTAACGTTACCGCATCTCGTAATTAGAGAGTTGAAGTGCGCACAGTACTTTAGCCTGATCGTGAACGTTAATGTGAGAAATAACGTTTAAGTGTTGTAATGAAATTTGAGTTGAAGTGCTGACATCATGAGACATCGGACGTTAAACATAACCTATAAATTTGGATTTTGCTTTGCCCGAACTCTCCTTTATCTAATATTGAGCTTCGACAGCTGGAAAAATATTTGGAATATTGATGTTCTAATGAGTTATAATATGCATAATAAAGAGAATTTTCAACTTGGAAGTATTTTATTATCAATGAAATGATACTGTTAGAGACATGAGAATCGCAGTGGGGTTTCAGCCATTTGCTTATGTACAGGGTGGGCGAAATTGGTGATACCTGAACTATAACTTTTTAACCAAACGATATAGAGAAAAATGAATGTACCATTCATGTCGTCTTTTTTCGAGAAACTAATAATGCCATCAACTGCATTCCTCTATCTTCTTTTGTTTTTGAGTTACAGGCCAAAATTGAAATTTGGGCGATTTCAACTTTGGTCATTATCTCCGTTTCTGTTAGGATGTTGAAATTAAGACATTATACAGACACTTGATAGCAAGCCAGTGGCGTACTATGATTTTTTCCAACAGGTTTATTTGCTGAGCTATAACATAAAGTTGTGTTTTTTCTTATGAAAATAGTAGTTTAAAATGACTAAGAAAGAATCGCCTTTTTTTAACTGTTTCAGAAATATATCATACATCGTCCTCAGTCTTTCTAAGTCATTTTAAACTACTTATTCATAAGAAAAAATACATCATCTTATAGCTCAGCAAATATACCTGTTGGAAAAAAATCATAGTACGCCACTGGATTGCTATCAAAAAAGAGTCTGTATAATGTCTTCATTCAACATCCTAGCTTAATCAGAAATGGAGATAATGACCAAAGTTGAAATTTCAATTTTGACCTATAACTCGAAAACAAAAGAAGATAGAGTAATGCAGTTGATGGCATTATTAGTTTCTCGAAAAAAGACGACCGTAATGTGCCATGCATATTCCTTTATCTCGTTGGGTTGAAAAAGTTGGAATTCAGGTATCACCAATTTTTTGTAATCTGATAACAAAGTTTTATAACTTCCTTTTGATAATTTTAAAAATCACTGCTGATTTCCTATAACTTTCATTCATTATAAGAAAATACACGGGAAATGTAAAGAATGACCGAGATTATCGAGAATTGCATTCAACAGTCAAAATTCGGCCATTCGGAAGTCATCGGTGCTATTCGTTGAAGATTCGGTTAACGTACGTCGATGTATACGCGGGAGAGCGCTAGGCTAGTTTACGTAGGCCACTGACGCTAACGTTAAACTGACGAATGAGCATGCGTAGATGTCAATTATAACGTTTACGTTCATGGCAGCACTGCAACTCTCTATTTACGGATGGATAACGTAGTACGTTAGCGTAATTAACGTTGTTTTCTTGCCTTGCGCACTTCTATTTTGCTATTTGTTTGGAAAGAAGTAGGTTATTTTTTGAAACAGGGGCGTCTAAATTGACATTGAGTCAGTAGCGTGTCTAGACCTTTATAATTATGGAAGCTACTCCATATTTCTTTTCAAACACACATTCATATAATATAACTTGCAAGTGAGTCCATATAAAATTTACGAATAATCTACGCACTTTTAGTACCCATATGCATACTTTAGAACAAAAACTGAAAATACATAGTAGATGATATATTATTATATGTTTTATTGCATATATGCAATTGGATGATATAATTATATAAATTTTTGTATATCAGCTCTAGTCGTAATTCAAATGTTAATTACAACAAATACTTAAATCAACAAGTCGTCTATTCTCTACTTTGCAAAATAGAGAATTGTTTTTGACCTGCAAAGTTAGCTTGAATTTTAGTTGAAAAAACAAATCTACAGATATTTCAACACTATCGAAGGATTACCTACTAGTCTTGTTCAAGATAATTTCTATTGATTAATTGTATTCCCGAGGAGAGTAATTCAATATGATTCAAGAAAATAGGGTTGATTGGCGAATTATACAATATAGTGAAGAATATTTGAAGAACAGACTTGTATATCTATTTCACATTACGTATTTACAATACTTGTCCACACAGAAAACTGAACGTGTTATCCCATATTTTCAAAATTGTAAAAACAAAATCTAATCAGTGCATATACCATGTTTTCAAACATCTTTTTAACTAACACTTTTTACACGTTTCACCTACGCGCTATTTGCAGAATTGAAAAAGTGTTCAATAATATCCAGTTCTGGGCAAATATACATTATTATAGACATAGAATGGTTTCAAAATTCCACTTACCACATCCGGAAACATGAATTCTCCAATAAGGCAACTTTGTTTACACTTTTTCTTGTACAACCGATATGTTGGCACTTTAGCTTCGTAAGTTGAAGATGACATCATTTCTATTTTGGGACCATTTTCTTTTAGTTTATTCAGGTTTTCATAGCTGAGTCCCATTTTATTGGCCATTTCACGATCTTGAATTTTATGTTTTTGAATAGTTCCCAGGTGCTTTCTGTTTGACAAGATTATTTTATCTTGCTCCAAACAATCAATCTGATATTTTTCTTTGAGTGCTTCAAAAACGATGGTCAATATGAAGTTTTTCCAATCTGTATCATCTAAAATCAAGTCAATGATATAGAATTAATTATCAAGAAGAGCTGAACATTGAAAAATTTCAGATAAAACATTCGTATCACGTTGAGTCCCCAAGCTTGTGAAGACAAAATCATGAGAAAAAAGATTTTGTCCCGATTTCACACTGCCATAGAAAACTATCCTATTAGAAAATTTCTAATTAATATTTCCCCTGTGAAAATATACTTACATTGGATTTTTTTGAAGAATATGGAATTTATCACAACATCGCAAGCTCTACATTCTATTCCCTTTGTGTCTTTTTCGTGATGTAGTGCTCCTATGCTCATGGGTACACGAAATTCTGTGATATCCTTTTCTAGAACATCCTCAGCTCTCAAATTCGTTATATCCGTCGGAGGAATAGGGATGGCATCACTATGACAGATATTGAGGAAAAATTTATCCCCCAAAGTATCTTTGGTCTTAATACAGAAACCTGAAAAAAATAATATGATTATACCTCAAGCTAGATATACCCATCGCCAATTTTTCGATCACTGATTCCTGATTTCGAAATGAGGAATAAAAACAGAGCATCACTGTCAACAAACGGTCAAAGCGCCATGGAAAGCAGTACTGTTTGTACCGCCCGCAAAAATAGTTCTATAAAATACGGCAATTTCAACATTATTACTTCATTACACCTTGGGTAAAGACTCAATGGTTGCTGAGCTATTTGGATTCTCATGAAATAAAATTGTGAAAATGGGAAGTCACATTTCTTTTGATATTTCTGCTGATAAGGTCTGTACCATTTAAAATTTATCCATAATGTGTATGTAGTATTATAACACTGTTTGATGTTTGGACTTAAAATGAACAAGGTTTCTATTAGAAGTGAGAAGATCATCAAGTTGTACAAATCGAATTAATCAAAACTCGAGATTTTCAAATTACAAGCTATATTTTTCATTGTTTTTTTCGATCCTATTATATGAGCCGGTCAGAGGAAAAGTGGTATAAGTCACAAATTCCAATTTTTGAGTTATACCGATATTTGGGTACCAAAGGTTGCATATTATTCTTCTTATGAGTGGTATGAGTCAAATCGTCGTTTTGACAGAGTTATGTTTTTCCTCTTAACAAAATTTTCCATACCTATCAATGCCTTTGGTACCCAAATATCGGTATAACTCAAAAATCGGAATTTGTGACTTATACCACTTTTCCTCTGACCGGCTCATATATAAAAAAATTAAGCAGTCATCTAAATAAACTTCGCAAGTCAAAGAATAATCAAGCAGTTCAAAATGGCATTTTCTTCGATAACTCTACGTAGACTCGACTGAAGCCATAAATAATATACATATGTTGTAATTTGAAAATCTTGAAGCGCCCTCGGATGAGGTCGAAACATCTTGTTATAAGATGATCGATGGCTTTTTCGGTGTTTTTTTTTTTTCAATTTAAAGAAAGCGAGTTAAAATTCTTCTTCGATGCTAAACTCCAAAGACTTAATCCGAAATAAACGCTGTAAATTTGAAACATTGGCTTCTTGGTGTTTCCTTAAAATTATACATAAAGTAAATATTGTACTATTTTATAAAACCACATTTCGAGAGATTTTCAATTAGCAGAACGTACCAAGACTGAATTGGAAAGCCATTATTGAATTAGAAACTGACTCATATTATTTGCACTGGGTTCTCACCTTTACCCTGTAACTACTAACTAGACGTGTAGTGTAGGGAAAATCATGTTATTCAGATTTTACACTATTTCCAGGTGTTTTCAGTTAATGAAATAGGTATGGACAAAGATTAAAATTTAAGTGAAAACGAACATTATTGACCAGGATAAGCACACAATCTTTGAAGATGATTGTGCTTAAGCAGCGTTAAGATATCAGTGTTTTATGAAAACTATAAAAAGTTTACGAATAAAACGATAAAACAATCGATTTCATTCTGAATTACGATCGATGTTTTTTATAATACAATTGACAAATTCTGGAAGTGTGACTAAACTGAATTTTAAATTACCATTTCTGAAATTCAATCGCCCAATCCGAATTACATTTGATATTTTATGGAATAAACTTGACTAAGTGGGAATACAGGTGATGTGAATTAGTTTACCCTTTCTGAATAGCACCAGGAAATGGTGTAGTTTACCTAAAGGTAAAATTCACTTCTATTTATAATATTCGAAAAAACTAATCGAAAGTAGGATGCCAGAATTAATATTGTTTCCAAAGTTGGTGTAAAAATTGTTGATTTAGTGTAGAATCACATTCCGAGAGATTTGCAGAACTTGAAACAACGCTTATTATGTAAGGATATCGATTAGTACCATTATTAACTGGAGAGAAGTATCAGGTCAGTAGTACTTTATGTTTATCGATCCGATACTCATTTACAGTTGAAGCAACGCTTATTCACAAGTTTGAAACAAAATCGGAAATAGGTACCAATAAAAAAATGAGAGTTTTGAAATCAGGTGCATATAGCCGCAGTGTACCGAAGAATTATATTCCGACAGATTTCCAGAACTTAGAAAACTTGCTCATCAGATTCGAAGAAAAAATCGTCTCAACAATTAAAAAAGGGTTAAGAATTCAGCGTTGATGTTCAAAATATGTTTAAAAAGAACATTCAAAGAGATTTTTGATCTGGAGAACTTGTAAGGACGGATTTCATCTCCTCTTATGGAATCTCGTAAACAGGGTTGAAATTACTACTTTAGATTTTATTTCGAATCCCATAATGAGGAGCGAAGTTGATCTTTCCAATTTCGGAAGATCCAAAATTTTTTCTAGTACACTATGATTTTTACAACGAATTTATATTTCTTGCATAAATAGACCGCTCTATAGGTATTCGATTTTTGCCCTGTTCGAATGAATGAACAACCAAAATCATATTAAAACATTAAAATCAGATGTGGTAGGTACTTGCAAATGTACAGAACTCCATGAACAAAAATATCAATGGGTCCTAAATTGAATGCTTTTGAAGATTTGCGGTGTTAGTATGAGTATTTACTGTGTTAATCCCATTATAAGGGACCGAAGTTAATCAACAAAAATAATTCTAGCAGTCTATAATATTCGATCTAGATTTTCACATGACACGGTTATTAACCATGAATCCTTCACGTTCAAAGCGCACCTACTCAATAACAGTTCACTATTATAAATTATAAGAGAAACAGCATATTGCATAATTGGATGAAACCCATCGATTACTTCCTTCGATTTCGCCGCATCACTTATCTCAACAAAAACAAATAATCTGTTTGGCAACAATGAATGACTCTGCAAATGTGAAATTACTATAGGATAGTTAGCTCGTCTTCTATTAACCTATCCCGTTCGTGGTACCTGTAACCTGAAGGTAAAAGCAAATTCGGTATGTGTGTAGTAACCAGTTGACCGTAGTAAGATTTCTAACCGGCAAAAATATAATATGTACATGACAACAAATTAATCTGTGTGTGATGGCCAGAGAGTGAATAGTGAGTTGTCCTCGATCAATGTGTATTGATCATTGATTCTGTGAATCAGTAGATGCTAGTGCTCCGCACACCGGCGAATTTGAATAAAAACACCGGTAATGTGGAAAATTAGGAGAGTATAAATACAATAGCTGCACTATTTGGCAACATCCTTTCAGGTCAGTGATTCATAGATTGATATTGAGCATGAACAATAAATTGATTTGATCGGAAACCCAACTTTTCGTTGGTTAAAAATATATTGGTTCAAGAATTGAACACCTTCAGATATATATCTTTCTGCCTGAAGAACCTAACCGACGAATCTCTAAAAACAAATTGAATCAATTGAATAGGTTGCAAGTTTTTTCATCTTGTGGATGTATCTGACGCAAAATTTTTATTGGGGAATCTTATACTGAAATTTCCAAAGGAGTATAGGTACATAAAAAAAAATTTTTCGTCCTAGGAACGAGAGCCTTTTTATTTTGCCAAATGTCTGTTTTCGTATTTTGAGTCGAAAACACTCTTCAACTTGGTCTATTGATGGAGAACACATCAATAAGAAATAGAGGGGGGCGCTTGAATATTTCAGGGTAGGTTTAAGGTCCGAAGGAGCCAGTTAAGTTCGTGAAAAAAACCGCCTAATAGTTTCAGAGTTATATCTTCAATAATTTCCGTAGTTTCCATCACTGAACTGGAATATATAAATCTAACCTAGAAAACTATGTGAAAAGAAGAAATATTCAAATTCAGAGCATATTAATCAGCATTCAAAATTTATACAATTATGTTTCCAAATTGAACGATTGAAGAAAGAACAGTAAAGTAATGTAAACAGCAGTACAAAATTCAGATATAATAGGTCAGATCACTGTTTATTCACAATACCAACAACCAATAACCTGAATTCAGCACCACAAAATCTTAACTATTACCAACATAAATAGGTACGATTTCCCATAGGCTCCCGAGATGTCAATCATTCTTGAATGGACTATAAGCCTTTGCTTATAGTCCATATTAATATTTATTAACCTTCCTCTTCGATGTAAGTCTATGCACTGACCGAAAATATTCTGGATTTTGTACTGTTTATGTACATGAAAAAATAATTGTATCGATTTTGAATGCTGATTAATTTGTTCTGAATTCGAGTATTTCTTAAGTTAAAATATATAGGACACATATTTCAGTTCTGTGACTACAGTGATACAGACTGGAGATCTTTTGTGACCAAAAATCAAGCTGCTTCTGGACTTTCAAGACTTTATGGGATGTTATATTTTTTGGATGGACTACAAAAACGAATGCAAAATAATCGTTCATCCACCGTTCAGTTTTCTACTCAAAAACAATTGAAAACAACTGGATGTAACCCAATACAAATTGAAAAAAGCAGGCACCCTCCGACAACTATTACTACAACTGGCGATCGACGATTCTGATCCCATTATTTTGAAGGATTAAAATTGAAGAATTAAACAGAATATTTACGGAAGTGTTAATATATTTGCACGAGATACAGATTACTGAGATTACTCTTTGCTACCTATTTTGGCTCGAACGAATCATTGAGCAATTCTAATTTTATATTTTGTATTTTTCCGTAAGTAAGTAAAAACCTTTAGCCCAATGCTAGAACAGTCTGCAAATGTGAAAATTTCTGGATCGCCTCTAATAGATAATGCATGGACTTTAATTTATATTTAGGAATTTATCACAAGAAGTTTTCTGTTGAGTACGATTTCTATTGAGTACTTTTCATTCATACTCCTTTCCCAATTCATAATGATTGATATTTCAATGAACTAACTATTCGTAGAACTGATTTTATAATTGATATTCAATATTTTCACTTCCATAAGTGATTATTCGTAAATACCATTCTGTTAATTGATAATATGCAAAATGGAATTTCAATCAACATTAGACACATAATTCAAGTTTCATAAAATTCACACTACTTCCTGTTAACTGGCATTCAATGACATCATAAATTGATGAACACAATTTGATATAAAGAATGTAATATTCTGGCGACCTCGCGAATTCCCTTCAAATCTTCTCGAGGCCACCTAGTAAAAACATCTTCATTCGTAGAAACTGATGTATTTTTATAAAAATTATCCTCGCCTTCGGGTGAATATTTTCAAGCGGTTATTATTTCTCATAGAACCAAGTGATCAATTTGATGTAGGAAATTATTTACTTTTTGATTCACGCCATAAACAGCATACTTCTTAATTATTCGATTTTAACATCATCATTCAAGCTCTCGAGAACATATCATATTTCGTACACGAAACAAACGTACCACCTAGGGGCTAGGGCTCTGTCTTAACTTTCTGATGATATTATCTATCCTACCTGATGTGATGACTCTACCGCAATTGTGGTTAAAAAGAACCTGATAATATTTTACCTCTTTGCGGGTTTTCTTTTTAACACGCTTTTATTGACTTGACCGGTATCGGCGGTATCCTGTATGTACTTATGTTTTCTGGTCTATGATTGCACTTTTTTCGTCAAAATTAATCAATTCAAAATAGCGGACGAATTTTATCAAGCCCGTTTGCAACAGCCAAGAATTCTCTAGGGAATTTACTCGAGAATTCATGCGCCGTGAATTCTTCACCGTTACATACGCACTCTCGGTAGAATTCACTGTTCAGTTGCATACAAAATAATCTCTGCCGTTTTCTTACCAAAATTTGGTAGAGAATTCTCCAGAGAAATCTCGGCTGTTACAAACGGGCTTTATATCTCGTTGGTGTTTGAATGAACGAACGAAAGTGATTGGTCTGATTGAAGATTGAATTCGATTTTGGTATAGTCCATTCAAGAATCATTGACATCCCATTCCAGTGGCCTTAAAAGTCCAGACGTAGTTTAATGTCTGATCACAAAATTGGTTTCAATCCCAGAACTGGAATATATTATATTTTAATAACCTAGAAAAGTATTTGAAAGGAAGAAATTTTCAAATTCAAGGAATTCAAAATTGATACAAATTTTGTTCACAATTCGTTCAATTAAATTATTAAAACATAAATATTATCTTCGGTCAGTGCATAGATTCACCTATAATAGTTCTAAAGGTCAATGTTCATTCGCAATACAAAATCTTAACTTAAATTCAATTTTCCATATCCACCCGAGATGCCAAAAATTCTTGAATGGACTGTAGAGTCCGTTCTCAAAAAACTCAAAAAAAGCGTGGGGACTTGACATTCCTTGTCTTGAGCGCTTGAACACTCAGTAGAACTCCGTTAGTTAGCTATAATAAGCAATTGGAAAACATAATTCCAAAGCACCGCCGTTTGGATTATATTTGACGAAATTCGCTTAAAAAAATTTTAATTTTGAGTTCACCTTGACCATGAAGCTAATTTTTTATAGTTGGGATGCCCACGATGCTGAATCGGGATTTACTCGAGCGTCGTGGAGACCAAGTGGATTTTGAAGATTAGATGGTAGAAAGGTTCTTGATGGTTGCACTTTCAGCGGTGGGGAGAGTCTACACGTTTTCAAAGATGTGAAAAAAATCGTCAGGTATACATACATACTCGAGTGTGTCAGATTAATATAGTGTATATGCCCTACGTGTCTCTGATAATAAATTCATGTTTATCTGACAGTTTGCGTGGTGAGGCTGGCCGTTCGGAGAGCTGAAAATGTAAAAAACAAATTTTTTTCGAGCGTGTTAGTTTTTTAGAGGATATGTTATTTAGACCAAAATGAAGCTACTTTTCAAGAGACTGACAATTTGGAGGTGACGCAAGGCCACAGCGGTCCTTTGACAATGCAAAAAAAATCGTTACTTCTACATACTGGAGCGTGTCAGATTTTCATACGGATAGTTAATCCCGGTGTTTCAGACGTGTTGACACTAATTAGGGGGGGTTTCTCAATATGACAGTTTGAAGATGATAACAATTGCATTTTTTCAAAATATCTTCCTGTACCTCTAATCGTTTCTGTATTCATTATGAAAGTTGTAGATAATTAAATTCTTTATAACATTTGTCTGAAGCAATTTTACATACTCTTAAGCTGCATTCACAATTCACTTCGCGGGCCGAAGTGCACTTTGGTACGGAAGTTAAGCAGATGGCGTTCTCTGTTACCATTCGTAACTGGACTTGAATTTCATTAGGAATGGAAACAGACATAAATATTACACAGTAATATCTTTAGAAACAGAGAACGCCATCTGCTTAACATCCGTGCCGAAGTGAACTTCGACCAGCGAAGTGAATTGTGAATGCAGCTTTAACCGTTTTCGAGTTAGAGGGTGATGAGGGCGAGGAGCTTAGCCACACATGCGAAAGGCCAAGGCAGGGTAGAAACCCAGTCTAATGTACATTCATCGCCATATATCCTCAAAAACGTTTGCACGTAAAAAAATTGCTTCGGACAATATTTGTAGAAAATGTTATGCTCTTCAACTTCCATCATAAATGCGAAAACAGTTTGAAGCCCAGGAGAGGAGATAATTGAAAAAAAAAACAGATTTTTGCGATCTTTATGGCCAATTTTTATTGTTTCGGCTTTCTGAAGATGTCAGATTATATTTATTCCGTTATTCTTGAATCATTAGCTTGAAAATAAGGAAAAAAGGCACCGCGCTCAGGGATGTGTACAGCTACATTCACAATCAATTCACGTACCGAAGTGCACTTCGGCACGGAAGCCTAGCAGATAGCGTTCTCCGTTACCATTCACAATGAAATTCAAGACAAAATTTCTTGTAAGTTGCAAACTATCACTTCGGCAAGGAATTTCATGCCGGCTATAGATGATGCTGATGCTTATGTTTTGATCAATTACATTTTTTATTCATTTGAGTATTTGGTTCCAAGATTATTGCGAATGGTAAATTTCGTGCCGAAGTGCACTTCGGCCTGCGAATTGATTGTCCAAGATAATAATCTGAAAAGCTCGAGTATATCCCGAATTTCTCTCTTGGGCATCCCAACTATTAGTTTCTCCAACTATATAATTAAATCATAATTTTTATTTATTACGGCCTATTGCTATATCGGGTTGTTTTCCAGTTATTCGTCGTTTTTGGAAAAAAAATCAACAGATGAAGCCTAGTAGGATACTGTTTATTTCACAGGAGTCTAAATACCCAATCTCAGATATAATTTAAGAAATTGGTTGCCGGAAAGACATTCAATGTTTTTTTTATGGGGGACATTAACAATGTTCTGATATACAGGAGGTTCCAACAAGACAGTCAAAGTTGGATTTCAAGAAAATCGATTTTTTCAAATGCAAACAATATTTTTATCCCCACATGTCAATGTAGAACAAAACAATAAGAATTGCGTTCTAAACATTTACTATATCTAAATTGTACTATCATAAGATATTCTGAAATAAAGGTGGCGTAGGAGAAAATTAGTATTATTTTTTTATTTTTCATCTATGTTAATAACTGCACATTGAACCCTATGACCATAGCTGAAAATATGTTCTGTAGATTTATTAATTAAGTATGTGTGGGTTAAATTTTAGAGTTGTAGAATGATAAAAAAAAATAATTAAATAAATTGTTGATATTAGTCAAAAAGTGGCTCAACGTTTGGTTTTTAGAATTATAATACATGGACTATCACGTGATTTTTCAGTATATCGAGAGGTTGGATGTATTAGAGAGAGAAGGGTTTGTGCGTTTTAATCAAATAAGAAAGAGATGAACCAAGTCCATGTGGCCAATGCCAAAATTCTATGATGGATATAAACAAATATGTGATGCAGACTTTGACAACAAGGTCTTGATACATAGAATGTTTGAGTATTTATTATTCTCATTGTATTTATCATAGATTAATAAAACAGGAGATAGAGCATCTCGACAAAAACGCGTTCACGAAATACTGCCATAAATGTGAATTTGGATATCTTGGGTGGGGGAACTGGACAGGGGCGGATTCAGAACTAGTCACACTGTGAATATTTCAGGTAGTCGGCAATAATTTTATATCGAATGGAAATATGTTTCAATTTTCATTGCAAAGATTTCGAGTATTTTTCTTATGACAACTAATCAAAGGGATGTAGAACTAATATGTAATACCAAAACAACTGATGTAAAAAAGAATTTATTTTGAATACAATGTTACCATACACAAATAATAGTCAATATGACCCTAACCTACATACAGATTATTTGAAATTTTATTCACTAAGCATTAACTGAAAACCAAAAATTACTTTCATGAAAAAATTCCCTTTAGAATGGTAAATTCTCAAATCAATAGAAGTGGAAGCAGCTGAAGTTTATGGAATTTGTATAATGAGAATCTAAAAGAGTTTGTTCATTGAAGAAATCCTCAAGTCTTCCGTACAGATTTTGCGGAATGAAACAGTAATGTAATACTGTAAACATGAACCAATGATTGTGAAATAGGAAATTATTTCTTATTGTATACAGTAACTCATAAAAGAATCCCTCAATTCTAGATGAAGAATCAATATTTTTTTACGGGCAGTTTTAAATTGAATTAAGTTATATTGCATATAAACTAAAGAGCAGTGTTTTTCAGCAACTCAAATACCTAGTTCAACAACCTGCTTCCCCTTTCAAATTTTTATACCACCTCGAAAGTGCTTTTTGGTGTTGAAGTGCATAATAATCAAGAGTTATTTTACGAAACTGTAAGCTCTAACTCAATAATAATGTAACTTTTAAGCAAAGCTTTCTAAGCTTTCATCTTGAATTTTTTTTTCCAATGAATTAGGAACTGCTTGTAGGGCAGCAACTTTTTTCTTGAAGTACTGACGACTCACTCGTTATCTTGAATCGGTTTTTTGACGTCAATTAGCTGTTTTTTAATTTCTGTTCTCCGCTTGTCTCCTGCAACAATTTTTCAACTGAAGTTTTACTTCGAAATATGAGGTATCCTGATAACAGACATTTTCATTTAATAAATCATAAAAATAATGGGAATATCCGAGCTATAATTGAATGGTCATTATTGTAATCATAATTACAGTAGTAGCATAATTTTTACATTGAAATACATTTTAGAAATAAAGGAAACTTTTTTGATTTTCACAAAAAGTTCCAAATATGACCTCAGCTCATTTTTATGGATTTTCATTCCTAAGACGAGTTCTATTTGCCATAGTAATTTATAAGGAATTTTGTATACCTCCCTGGGTAGGTATGTACCTCACTTGTTTTATCCTTGAACTACAAGAAGCTTTCATTTCTGCAAATCCTGAACTGGCATTCGTGTTTCTTGATATTGTTCCCATTTTCCTTCCATTTTCCTCAAAAACTCCAGTACTGATAACAGGTTTGGCACAGTATTGGCTATAATTACAACATTATTGAAGCAATTAATATCGCGTTATACTGTTCATCTCGAAACCAGGAAGAATGTTTATACTAAAAAGCATTATATAATAAGAAAAAATCTACTATTATTTTCAAGTTCAGAAGTAGTCAGAAATCACTTGCAAAATTCCAAAGAAAGTGATAATCAGACAATAAAGCGAGTTAAATAAGTGGTAAACTACCTATCTTACCTCACTCGGGATGGCATCTTTTTTCAAATTTACGGTAAAAGTCGATTACTCTCATTATACTAAAGTCTGGAGTATAAATTACAAGAGAAGTGTGAATTGTTTTCAAGACCCAGTGCAACTCTCCACTGCTGTCGTCTGGTTTCATTTCTGGGAAATCTAAAATTGAAATCAATTATTTGATTGTATAAACTCAACATTTCAATCCCATCATTAGATGGGATTCAAACTTAATTCGACCCTGGCGTGCCCTAACTCCCTCCCCTGATTTCATAAAGTCGTGAACTCAAACAAGAATAAAATATCAAAAACTTACCAGAATAAATAAATCGCTTTCCTCTTTCGTGTATAAATTGCACTTTTATTTCAAACACACGTTTTTACGGCACATCGCTGCTTATTTTCCAAAATATTACGACGTGAATGATTGAAATAATATTTTGACAATTACAAATACACACGCCGTCTTAGAAATTTTAGAAGCGATCTGGAGGGGAAAACAAGCGAAAATTCATTTCATTGGTGGTTATTTGGAGTGGGAATAATTTGAAAAATGAACAGTCTGGAAAATAGCTTATGATCCATCTATTTAATCTATGGTATTTATTCTTCAATGAAACTCACATATTCTTTGATATTATTTATTTCTAAGGCATGTTGAGGAATTCCTGTTTGCTATCTCGGAAACTTGTTGGAAAGTTGTTATGGAAAATTTCCCCATGAACTTGGATCATGTGGGTCTAAAAAATATTATGCATTGAGAGTAAATATATTCATATATTGATACATCTGTTTCATTGACTATGGAAGTAAGTATTTCTGTTGTTTAATTCTTTGGAATTTTCAACTTGTGAAATTGAATTGTATTTCATCGTTAGAATACCTTACATATTATGACCATTCATTGGATAATATTTCTGGCACTGGAGGTAGGTAAATGGGCATTATGATGTGTTTATTAGTTCTGAAAAAAGCTAAAACCGTATTTTTTCTCATAAATCATGTACAATAAAAACAAGCAGAATTTAGAAACCCCTTGAGTTCTAGAGTGTTCCATAACCTTTTGTCACCTTACCCACAAACACTATCTCTTATTCAACCAAGGGTGTGGTCCGTATATACACCTTTGGTTACCTAGAGTTACCAGAGTCATCAGAACGGTTACTCTGGTGACAGATATTGTACCAAAGTGTCACGAATTCGACATATATGGACCAGCCACTTACTTACTAACGAAACCAAAGTGTATATACGGACCATAGTCTCAATAGTCCATATATACACATTTGGTTACAAAGAGTTACCAGAGTGATTAGTACAGTTACTCTGCTGACAGATATTGCACTGAATTGTCAGGAATTCGACATATACGGACTGGCCACTTACTAACCGAAGAAATCAAAGTGTATATACGGATCATACCCCAACCGACCTCTCTATCACAGACAAAGTCCATGTTAATTATTAGTCTATGGGTTTATATAACATATACATAATTTAAAATTTGCTCAGTTTCACAAAGCTAGATCAGGGAATCAACTCTTGACAATTCAACATAGATTTGTCTTCAATTGATAATTCACTTGTATACATTCAAAATATAATTTTTACATCAAATTATGATTTATATAAGTCTTTTTTGCTACTTCGTCGATTCAATCAGGAATGAAAAAGTTCAGTGATTTCATTATGGAATCCACAGAACTGTTGATAGGACAATCAAATTTTTCTAAAACCCCCTGTTAATGTAACATTCAGTAATAAATCTGTTACATTAACCATAAATAACAATTTATTCTGGAATCAAAAAATAAAGTTATGTATTTTATTCGGGAATTCACATGACTGCCAAACCAATGATCAGGCTATCAAAATTTCGACACCCGCTGTAGATATTTAAACATATATGACAGGACATCATTTGATTGATGAATTGTATGGTTATAAATGCACACATTTTTGTAGTCAATGAGCGCAATGGTACTTTCCATAGTATATGGCAAAACTCTAAGTCGAAGTCGTCCAGAAACAAGAGGCAAAATTGTGTCTGCTGGGACTATTTTCCAAAAGAAATGCGATAACAAAAGTGGGAAGAGGGAGTTTTATTATTATTACTCTACTGTGAACTGTAAAAGGTTCAATAACCTCGAAATCAGCAACAAGTACATACCTGGGTATGGTTGAATATATTTCGATGGAAATTCAGGATCATTTTCTGAAAACAGCTTCTGGAAATTTTCATTGCTTTCATTATCCTGAAACAGCAATCAGTATTAAAATCTAAAAAGCATTATAACATTCCTTGACTACTCACGACTAATTTTAATTGATTTTCTTTTATGGATGAATCAACTTCCAGGAAAATTGAATTGGATGGCATCACTATAAATATTATTACAATCACTGTCTATATCACAAAAATCAATCCCTGTTATGCTCGTGCGTTTATAATAATAACATGTATGAGTATGTTTGTCAACAACAACCAGAGAGAAGTTAACCCGTCAACCGTCAACGTCAAAAATTAAAATGACTATGTCAAAACAAAGATTTATCTTTTTCTTTATTCTTGGTATTCATCCAATGGCCTCCACAAGACGTCTCACTTTTTAGTTTTTGGTCTACGTTACGTCAACTCTTCTCAGAGATTAACTTCCGCTTTGTTATCACTGTTAGAAAATATGTCACTTTGGAGCACCTTCTATTATTAATTTGATCAGTATTTGATTCTGTACCTGCGTAAAAATATACACACAAAACTTTGTTGATTAATTCCCAAAAATTGAATGCATTAAACAGCTGGATATTATTATTTGCTGAGCCTTTACCGCTCTTTGTCTCAATCAAAGATATTACAAGTTGGTGAATTCCAATAGTTGAACCTTGAAATTGTTTTTATTCCGATCTAAATATTGATATGTGACACACATCTTTTCGTTATGCAAAAATTTTGCGTTAATGAAGGTGTAGGATAAATAGAGAGGGGTCAAGATGAAATTAGTATATCAACAACAAGCAACAATTTCGTAATTTCGATATTTCGATGTATCAGTTAAAAAAGGTGAACGACCTAACAATATTAGTTGAATTCTAAAACTAACACATAGAAATATCGAAAAAAACTTTCCTGCAAGCATTAATACTCTTAATCAACTTTTCTATAAACATAATTTGGCCGTTTTTAACGGTCGGGGGTAGGATGGTTTAAATAAGGGGGTAGTGCGACAAAAAACATGTGTCTGGACTCGAAACAAACTAAAATAGATCCTACTGCAGTCATAGGGTCCTCGTAAAAAGAGTCAATCGGCGCCATTTTGTGTGGCCCTCAATATTCAGGACGCACAGCCTGTACATATTAAGGTGTGTAATATTTGGTAATATCTTTGGTTTGAATTGTGAATTGTCTCTAGGCTGGACCGGTCTAGGTTGGGTTGGGGACGTAGGAGTATGGAGGGTAGAGAAATCTCTTCTGTACATTGTACCATCGTAGATATCAAAGATTAAAGAGTTAATAATCTCTATAATCTTTGGTAGATATATCTACGGTTTCCATAGACAACCTATTTTTGTTTCGCTAGCAAAACAAGCTCTAGTCTAGGTCTTATGGATTCTAGTGTACAGGGTGTCTCAACTTTTTGAAATCGTCAAAATCTCAATTTTTGCTAATAACTCAAAAACGAAGGATCGTAGGAGGCTACGGTCTTCACTATTCTTTGTTTTCTGAAAAAGAGCTTGCATGGAAACCGGGAAACGTGTCATCGGTTTTGCTCTAGCTTTTCTAGTTTCCGAGATTCCCTCACTGGCTTTGTCTATGCTCACTGGACATCGAATTTGGGACAACCTGTGCACTACATGTTTCTGTCAGCCTGTCGCATCTAATTTCGACCACCAAGTCGAGAAACCGAAAACCAACAAGGAGGCTCCTCCTTCACACCTTCACTAAAGTGTCTACCCCTCTGTCCCCTCTAGCAGAACGAACGATTTAATTCCCAATTAATTTGATAGGATTTGAAAGATTAATTATAGTAATTGAGTTCAAGGAGTTCTTAGGCAGAGAGTCTGTTAATACAGAATACCTAACTAACAGATACCTATGGTATCTGTTCCAGTTTCCAGTCGTCATGAACTTTAACCTTTATTAATACATACATACTCAAAAAAAACCTTCAGTTAAAACAAACAGCAACAAGTTGATACTCTTTGGATTTGGAATAATATGGATATACATATTTTTTCTTCAGCTTACCGGTATCGGTTGTCTGTGAGGCCAGGAAACCTGTTATAGGACTTTAATATGTTTATTCTCTTTATTTTAAAACTTCATGCTAGTTTGTTTCTAGTCATTTTTGCCAAAAAAGGGAATCTTGCAGTCAAAGAGGTTCCTCTTTCCTGCAGTTGATCTGAAAGTTTATGAAGTAAAAACTACAAATATGAAGCGAAAGAGCTCGGATTTCAATGGCACCCCATAAATAGGATTTATGTACACAACAGAACCCTTTAAATATGATATGATTAATGGAATAAATCATCCCACTGCTACTATTGCATAATATTGTATTATTCTTTTAGGAGCCAATTTTCCTTATTGAATGATAACTGATTGACTTGCGTATTGCATCAGTGAGCGAATCCGAAACCTTCAGCCTTCACGTAGTGGGCGAGTTTAATGCTCGTCGGAAAGTTATTTGGAAATTGAAAGATGACTTTAAATTCATCAGTGCTGGATAGATTTTGCGGTTCAAAATTTTGGGTAAGTTACATTTTCTCAAATCATTCAAGTTTTCACGTCTTCCTACCTGGTAATTACCCTTCATGCATTTGAGGTTATATTCTCAATTCAATGTATACTCAGATTTTTTTATATTTTTTTAGCACTATTTTCTCATTTCATGAATAATTTATGTATGAAAACATGTGTAATGAATGTTTCATTATTTCTTTTTATTAAATTCCGTAACTTTTCAAGTGCCATTCAACATAGTAAAATTAATCCTTACTAAACTAAAATGAGTATATTATGTGTCTGTTCTATCTTCCATCTCATATGAAATGATATTCTGCTAAAAAATGATGTATGCAGAAAAAATCAATTTAAGAATCTGAGTAAGTTGGAGATATCCACAAAAGAATAAAGTTTTAAAGGACTAGTCTCTAGTCTACAGGTGTTAGATTCAACCTCACTATTCATTTCAGTTAACTTCGAATTTATTTTCAGGATACATCTTTATCATGGAATACAACAGATCCAGACTTAACAGTTTGTTTTGAAAGAACAGTTTTACTATGGATTCCCTGTGTATTTTTATGGAGTTTTTCATTTCTAGAAGTGTCCTATATATTAAATAGCAAAAACAAGGATATACCTTGGAACTGGTTGAATGTATCGAAATTCATATTGACACTGTTTCTGTGTGTGTTATCTGCAGTTGAGTTCATAGTGAATTTAATTTCTGATAAAGAACTGTACAATGTGGATATATTTACACCTGGAATAAAAATATTATCTTTTGTGAGTATAAGATGATCATACTTTATTATTTGTTTTTTGCTATGGGCAGATTATTTGTCATGTAAACAGTATGGAATCATGAAAGCGTAAACATTTTTGCTTCATCTACTATATATAGATATATCAATGCACCTTTGAGGTCTGGCTATATATTAAAATTATGATTCATTGCTCTACATAGCAAGTTAAAATATTATTAGAGGTACTTTTTTGTTCACGTAATAAGTCGATTTTTACAAATGGAAACCATATATATTTTATCCCCACATTTCAAAGCAAAAAATAGGTTGAGTGTTCTGAGATCCACATATCTGAGTTTTACCCAAGGTTTTACCATTCATGAGATATTCTGAAAGAAAGGTTGCCCAAGGGCAAATTGCCTATACAGGGTGTTTCACGAGTCCTTGGCCATAGGCTAGTGCTGAATTCAGCTCATCTAGGTCTTTCAGGATAGTTGCTTCTTTTGTATTTTAGGCCATTAGTTTAAGAAATACAGGGTGATTTATGGATTTTAGCCTTAACTTTCGATATCTATATCATGAGAATGTTCTGATGAAAATATCTGATTTTAATGGAATTTATGTTCAAGATGGCAGATGCAGTTTCAAGATAATCAGGACAGTCCTCAGAATATTGAGATTTATTGTTCTTAGGTTATCGTCCAAGAATCCCAATATTCTTTCATTTCATTGAGATTTATCTTTCAAATATCGAAATCTATATTTTCTGGATCAGTGGAAAAATTTAAGTTTGCAGAATTGAAAAATGGACATTTTTGTCAATCAAATTTAATTTTCACTTCGCATGGCACACTTGTTACAAACAATAAACAAATGAATGAAATCATATTGCATGCTCGGAATACGGTCCTGTTATCAATTATTCAGTTATTAATTTCATTGGCACCTTCAGATATTTTGGATAGCAAAAGCCCTCCCTTCGATTGTCTTTCATTCTAAGACATCAACACACTAAGTGTTTAAGTACGTTGCCTTAAAAATATATTTGAAAAATGTATTAATGAACTATGATTTTTTTCGAAATTATTAATTATTAGATTGAATGACGGGCAAGTACCATCTAGGAAAAATAATATTATGAGTGTATTTGCTCTGTAATATTAAGAAGAAGCTCAGAAAATATGGATTTTTTGTACATTGAATGTTCATTATGTGAATTGATTTTGAAAAAAGATATCACCCGTCATTATCCCTAAGTTTTGATAATTTTGAAAGAATTCATAGTTTAATAATATTTTTTTCAAATATAATATTTGATCAATATATATATAATCAACCTGAAAGGTAATTTGTCGTTTGTTTCTCTTTTGTAACAAGTGTGCCATGCGAAGTGAAAATTGAATTTGATTGAAAAAATTTGTTTTTTCCAATTCTGAAGAGCTATTGGAAGTAAACAAGCCCACAAATATTCATCAAAATCGGACTACTCGTGCTCCAGTTATGGATATCCAAATTTTAAGACAAAATCCATAATCCATATCTCCGAATCTAATGGCTTTTGAGTACAAAAAAGCAACTTTTCTGAAAGGCCTAGGCCTAGATGACCCTCATTCACCATTAGGCTATGGCCAACTGCTCGTGAAACACCCTAAATATAAATTATTATCTATGTTCACCCTTACATGTGAAATTCGCTGACCACTGTTGATGAACAGATCTGAGGTTGGCCTCAGAAATAACAATTTCTCACAAACCTTATATCCATTTTTATCACAATCAGAAGTTATAGATATTCCCAAATATTTCAAAAAAAAAAGCTTAATTTGCCTCTTCTTGTCTTTGTACAAAATTTCAAACAGATCCGACATTTATTTCTATCTATCTGAGGTTGTCCTTAAAAATGAACAATTTCTTACAAACCTTCCTCTTATATCTATTCTTGTCACAATCAGAAATTATAGGTTCTCCCAAACATGTATTTTAAAAAAGAAGCATCTTCTTGTCTTTGTACAATGTTTCAAACAGATCTGACCTATATTTCTCCGTGAATTTTCGATGGACACTATTGCCTGAATATTTTTCACTGAGCTGGTTAATATTATATGTGAAAAAGTCAGTTTATTATGTGCAGAGTAAATTTGTTTTGAATGAAAAATATTCCTTGCAGTTTGAACTCACCAGATTCATTAGAAGACAATTCCTGCAAGTAATTCCAATCATATCAGTCTTTCATCTATGTTTACTTTATGATACAAGCTGTTGAAAACATTAGGGATTATACCAGAAATTTGCCAAAGCTTTGGACAAATAAGCTAAGCAGTAATTGGAGTGCAAAAGCTCAAAAATTGCCTAAGTTTAACTAGCTCTAGCTTCAACATTACTTAAGTGATTTTGAATATCACCCCGAGATGATTAATATCTTCCATTTGTATTTTTTTTCAATCTCTTCTTGTTGTACAGGGTGTGAGTATAAGAAAGTAGAAAATTTCCGTTTGTTTTCGAAGAATTTGGAAATAGTAGAGGCCTCTTTTCGAATACATTGCTATGGAAATATCGCTATATTATGAAATAACCCTTTTTCCTTTGAATTCCAGCTATAACTATGTTTATTTGCCAGTTGTGTAAAGCACTATCCCTACCGAGTCTTTACGTGACTGAGAAGTAGGATATTGATTTCAAGCTCTTCTTGTTGTACAGAAAAACATAAAATTTCTGTTTTTGGCTAAGAATTTAGAAATAGCAAGAACCTTTCACAGTTTTTCTTTGTGTTGGGTGAATTGTTGGGTTAATACCTGTGGAAATTTTTCATCATTTTCATGATACATTGCATTGCTATGGAAATACTGCCATGAGTGGACATACTGATATAATAATAAAATTAAAGATAATAAAATTTTCTATAGTTTTGTTCATTGTTACAGTTCTAAGCACTGCAAGTTTTGTATTTTTGGGAGATAATGCTTGACCCCAACGAGCATAATTATCGTCAAGAGCAGAAACTTATAGTATATGAGTCAAAATCTTAGGACGATCTCGAGGTGATCATTTTAGAGCTCTAGGAGTAATTGCGATGCAGTTCCTATAGCAACGCAATGTATCGAAAAATGGTGAAGACGTTTCTAGATGACCTAGCAAACCGCTCAACATGAAAAACAAACCAGCTTAATTCATAGCCTAAAAATCGGAGTTTCCATATTCATACTCTGTAGAACAAGGAGAGATCGAAAAAAAATACGCTGCTCCTCTTACGAATAAACCAAGGATGATGTTTCACTCGAAAAAAATCCAACATGGTCGAAGTTGTAGCTAGAATTTTCAGAAAGAAAAGCTGATTTCATAAAATTATAATATTTCCATAGCAACTTCTTTCAAATACTGCATTAAAACCCAAAATTTTTGGCTGCCTTTCATTAACACCATGTACAACAAAAAAAATATCTAAAAAAAATACCCTGTACCAGTGGCATACAGGTTCTTTTTCTCTATGAAATGAGTAATGATGTTGAAACAAGGTAGCGACATATCGTAAATGTAATGAAAAATTAACTTGTCTTGGATTTTCTCAGCAAAGAGCAGACTGTCATATATGTATTATAAAAATACGAACGTTCAGAAAAATTTTTTGTCAAGTGGGCTTTGGAATTTTGACGATCGATGTGCCGTCACTGTCAGCTTGTACTACCACATTTTTTGTGGAGTAGAAATATGTAATAATTTCAATGATATTTGTATCTAGTGTAACTTTTCGCGGAAAATTCCTAACAGATTCTCGCAAAATGCGAAACTCTAAACTTGGTAGTATCAAATTTGAAAGAAAATAACAAAATGTTTTAGGAAATGCTACCCTCCATAAGCTGAAGCTAGGCATTACACCCAAGCATAAAATATCAACATTCAAAATTCCATAATCTACTTGACGAATTTATTTGAATGCACATCATTTAGCTCCTATCCATTTCCAGATTTTCATCGAAAAGAAAAGAAGAACTCTTCCATTACTTGTCACTATTCAATTCAAAATTTCGATCACATTTTAACCTGAATTAGCGGTAACCAGTTTTATGCAATTGCAACTTTCCATGGATGCATGGAAATACCAGAACCTCTTATGCTCCTGGTGAACAAATGCTTCCAAACTGGACAGTTTCCAAGAGTTCTCAAAAATAGGTATAATCAAGCCATTTTTCAAGTCAGGGGAAGAAAGGAACCTATCAAACTACATACCGATTTGTATGTCCAAATCCATCCAAATCTCGTATCCTAAATTTTTTAGATAAAAACAAAATTTCATCCGATAATCAATTCGGTTTTAGAGGCGGTAAATCAGCAAAAGATGCGATCAGAAGAATAAGAGGAACTGTATACAATTGGTTAGGTTTATAGATCTTGCGAACGCTTTTGATACCATCTATCATGAAAAACTTCTTCGAAATCTCTATGTGATCGGCTTTAGAGGAAAGACATATGATCTCATCAGAAGTTACTTATTATTACCCTGAACACAATATGTGAAATTACATGAGAAGAAGACAGTTGAATTCGAAATACCGCAGGGAACAGTGTTAGGGCAAATACTATTCACAATTTATGTAAATAGTCTACTAGTAATGAAGAAAAGAGGAAAGGTTACCAGCTTCAGCAATAAGGCTGAAAGTTGGGGGGAACTTAAAATAGAGGCCGAAAAAGATCTCCACACTAATTTCGGGAAAACAAGTTGACCTTCCATTTGGAAATAACAAAATACTTACCATTTTCTTCTTATCAATCAGGTAATCCATGCACGGGTAATACTGGGGTTGATTAAGATACTTCAATCCCTGAAGCCGAACATTTAAAATACTTAAGGGTCACAATAGACCGACGACTCAGATAGGACAAATACATTGAAAGCTTGATGAAAAAACTCAGATATTTACCTACTTTCTAAGTTCAGATACTCGTCTCAAAAAATATTTAAATATCGCAAACTTGAGACAGATTCACTTCGTTCTTTGCCAATCCCAAATAAAATACGGAATAATCTGTGGAGGAGCATATGAGACCCAAATGAAAAGAATTGAGGTTATCCAGAAATGAATACTGCGCATCATTTACGAAAGGCCACTTCTATTTCCATCGGATGCCCTATCTAGAATTATGGACCTCCATCAGTTTTTTGCCCTAGAGAGGCTTCTCAGGATAAGGTCAGGGAAACTGTATATTTTGAAAAATCAACATGAATAAGAAATAAAATAAATCAATTTCTTTATTTTATAACCACAACTTCATTTTTACACATTCCTTAAAGTTTGTGAAAGTTGTATAAGAATCCAAAATGTTTTAGGTTCATTCAGTTGAACATGGTCTTTTGATCTTTGATATACATGCAATATAGTAGATATTTTATTTTATATTGTTGCTGTTCGTTAAAAAAAATTAAGTGGTGCAATAAATTCAATTTTTTTACATCTACCAAAAGCTAATTTCTGAGGTAATGTTTGATTCTTTTCGGAAAGGTGATGAGATTTTTTTGAAAAGATTTGGAATGAATGGAAATCATTGGCTTGATTGATATGATTCAAAATTTCATGGCAGGGACAATGAGTTATAAAATCTTAATTTTTTCATTGTGCTGTTTTTCAAGATCTTTTTCCATTGAAAATCTTTAAATTCAGTTCTTAGTTTGTTGATGGGTTTTCTCGTTTTTTGCCATCGTAAGCCAATCAAAAAAACATCATAATAAAAAATATTAGAATTAACTAAATAAAGGAGCTGCTCACATGTAGAAAACTGGAAGATTTTGTTACAAAAGTAATGTAAAGTGAAAAAATTAGAATTTTCTGTTATAAGTCATGCTTGAGCAGAGGACATGCTAAGCTCGGCAGTAGGCCAGTTGGCACATGTTTCCTATTAAAATTTTCTTTGGGTGAGGCCACAGTTGACAAGCCCATAATTATGGAATAATATCCAAATACAAAGTGGACCTTTTCATTTGTCCACTTCTTCTTGATATAATTTAGTGAATAGTAAATAATTATTAGGTTTGAAGTATATATATGTGCTAATTCTAAGTTTTTGCAGGCACTATCAGCACTACTCCTCTTATATAATCGCAAACATGGGTTAAGGACATCAGGACTTCAATTTTTATTTTGGTTACTCCTGGTAGTGTGTGGAGCATTTCAGTTGAGAACAGAGATTCGTACAGCCAGTGCTGGTGAAGGATATCTTATATCTTTCTTTGAATATGTTACTTTCATATTATATTATGCAGTCGTTTTGGTTGTATTTCTGTTGAATTGTTTTGTTGACCAACCTCCTAGAATCACTAAGTATCCAAGATCTAAGGTAAGATATATCTTCTTTACTTTGAGTTAATGAGAAATATACAAGAAAGTTGAACATCCCTCGCAGTCTTAAATCTAATTCGAAGATCTTCGCGAATTGTAGTTCTAGAAAAACTTCCAATATCCCTTTTGTAAGACCTCTATGGAATCGAAAACAGAGACCAAAGTTTGAACTTGATTCATTTTATTGCCTTATCTGTGAGGGAATCTCGGAAACTGGAAGAGCTAGAGCAAAACCGATGACACGTTTCTGAGCTCTTTTTCAGAGAAAGAATGATCTTTCGATCCTTCGTTTTTGAGTTATTAGCAGAAATTTAGATTTCGAAAAGTTCTCATAACTTTTTTGTCTTTAAAGTTACAGATCTCAAACATAAAACCTTCTAAAGGCATTTTTATACGTAGAATCTACTGACAAACGACTTTGCAATGGATTTTACGTAAAAAAGTGCCTGTAGAAGGTTCAAATTTCAGATCTGTAACTTCAACTTTTCAAAATCGTGAAAATCTCATTTCTTGCTAATAACTCACAAACGAAGGATCGGTTTTCACCTTTCTTCGTTTCTCTGAAAAAGAGAGAAATGCGTCATCGGTTTTGCTCTAGCTTTTCTAGTTTCCGAGATCCCCTCACTGGACATCGTATTTGAGACACCCTGTATATTATGAATTTTGGTGCTTAGCTGTATGACGATGCTTAGCTTTTCTTGTCTCCTCAGACATTGTTCTTGATAAACATATTGATTTTATTTCTTTTGGATTTGTTTATATTAGAGATCGTATCCGAAATAGAAAGAAGAAAATCAAAAATAATTATTAAATTTACCGATGTGAATCATTACATTTACTGATGCAAGTTTATGTGTGACTATAACTATAATGTTTCAGAAACCTTGTCCAGAAGAAGAAAGTGGATTTTTGGCGAAAATTCTCTTCTCTTGGTTTGATAAACTTGCATGGCTAGGATATAAAAAACCTTTAGTTATTGAAGATCTCTGGGATTTGAAACCAGAAGATTCTGCTGTTGAAGTTGTTCCTATTTTCAATAAGAACTGGCAGGCTACTTTGAGAAAAACTCATGGGTGAGATGAAAAATTATAATAAATACTTCCCTAATTTCAATCTAATCTAATCTCTTTAATCAAAATTTACTCTAATAACTGCTCTATACAATAGGTTAGGGTTTGCAATAATGAATTTGTCATTTACAGCTACACCTCAGTCCAAGAGACAAACGTGACTTACAAACCTGATACAGGAAACGTGGCGTTTTTCAATAATCCGAATAAAAAAGAAGCATCTATATTGCCCGTTTTGGTAAAGTCTTTTGGGTCAACTTTCTTTTTTGGCGCATTTTTGAAACTTATTCAAGACCTTCTGTCATTTGTTAGTCCACAAATTCTAAGGTAAGTGTTTTTATTATTTCATTATATTTTTCAACCAAAACAGTTCATTGTTAGGGGCCATGTACTTTTTTTTGATAGGGTTGTGGGTCTGTTTTGATCACAATACAATACAATTTTTTTTTTCAAGACACATGAAACGATCTTTATTTTTTTCAGTCTCCTCATAAATTTTGCGAAAAATAAAGAGGAACCATGGAAAGGCTTCCTATATACAGGTCTCCTTTTTTTAACTGCAACCATACAAACCATGGTACTCGCACAGTACTTCAATCGAATGTTTCTTGTTGGTATAAGAATTCGGACGGCTTTAGTCTCTACAATTTATCGCAAATCACTGAGAATATCTACAGCTGCAAGAAAAGAAAGTACTGTTGGAGAAATAGTGAACTTGATGTCGGTTGACGCTCAAAAATTTGTTGAATTAACGGCTTTTTTGAATTTGATTTGGTCAGCACCATTACAAATCATTCTTTCTCTCTATTTCCTATGGAAGATCTTGGGACCCTCAGTATTAGCTGGATTAGCAGTGATGATCATTTTGATTCCAGTAAATGGTTTTATAGCAAATAAAGTGAAAGTCCTTCAGATCAAGCAAATGAAGAACAAGGACGAAAGGGTAAAATTGATGAATGAGGTACTTAATGGAATAAAAGTTTTGAAATTATATGCTTGGGAGCCAAGCTTTGAGAGACAAGTGTTGAACATAAGGTCTAAAGAGATTGCAGTGCTCAAGCAAACAGCATATATGAATGCAGGTACATCGTTTATATGGTCCTGCGCTCCTTTTTTGGTAAGAATTAACCTCCTTGCGCAATATTTAACATGAGAAAATTGAATGATTTATTTAGAAATGCATTTATCGTATCTACAAGCAGCCTTAATGTACCTGATAAAATTCATGTAATTAGAATAATAACAAAATCAACTGAGTTTATTTTCCTAAGATACAGTGTGATTTTTATGTTCGTTAGTTTTCCTTTCTTGATAGGACATTTGCAAATAATCAAATAGTCATTCAATTTTTTTAGTGTCAGTATTCACATTCAACTACAATGCATATATTTATCTGGAGTGAGAGGATATCTTTGGAAAAAATAGAAATACTAACTGACCCGACAGACGTTGCTCTGTCAAATAACATTAACACAACTTTAAGTTCCAATTGAAATTTTGAGTTCAAAGTTTTCATGTTAGAAAATACTACTGATTAATAGAATTTTTCTACAAATGTGGGCGTTCAACCTTTTTCCCGCACGCATTCCAAGTTGCAAAGAGTCACTTTCCCAAAAGGTGCGTGCGGGAATGGATTAGCAGGGGTTTTTCCCGCACGCAAATATTATAGAGTAAATTAAATTCTATCGTGTTTCTATGCACAGAACGCCAACGATGAGAAACCCATAGTAACGACATGCAGAATTACGTCTGTCATTATATATGAATTAATCAAATGAGATATGATCAGTTTCGTGAAATGGATACATTTATATATTTCAAGCTCTTGTAGAAAAAATATTGTTCCTAACTCTTGCGGAAAGTGTCTTACCCGCACTCAACTGCTTACCCGAACTCTGCTTCGCATCGTTCGGGCAACGGCAGTTTCGTGCGGGCAAGTATCACTTTCCGCACTTGATAGGAAAATAACTATTTCCGGTTTACGTTGCCTGTCGATGCTTGCATTTATTTTTGAGAACTGGATCTCACCAATTTTAAGCTATGCATGAAAGTTTGAAATTAATAATTCGAACACTATGACTGCTGTGACCGACCGTACAGTGTGGGCAAAATTGGTGATACCTGAATTACACCATTTTTACTCAATGAGGTAGAGGAAAATTGATGTGTCATTTATGTCGTCTATTTTTTTGGGAAAAAAATATAATGCCATCAACTGCATTCCTCTTCTTTTGTGTTTGAGTTATTGGCCAAATTTTAAATTTGAGCGATTTTAATTTTGGTCATCATCTGCTTTCCTGTTTGTGCTATGATGTTGAAATGAAAACATTATAAAGACACTTTTTTGACAGCAATCCAGTGGCGTACTATAATTTTTTTCCTACAGGTTTATTTGCTGAGCTATAACATAAAGTTGTGTTTTTCTTATGAAAACAGTAGTTTAAAATGACTTAGAAAGAATCGCCATTTTATTATCGTTTTAGAAATATATCATACATCGCCCTCAGTCTTTTTAAGTCATTTTAAACTACTGTTTTCATAAGAAAAAGTACATCTTTATGTTATAGCTCATCAAATATACCTGTTGGTAAAAATCATAGTACGCCAGTGGATTGCTATAAAAAAAGTGTCTGTGTAATGTTTCCATTTGAACATCCTAGATTGAACAAAAACGGAGAGAATGACCAAAGATGAAATTTTAATTTTGACCTATAACTCGAAAACAAAAAGAAGATAGAGGAATGCAGTTGATGGCATTATTAGTTCCTCGAAAAAATACGACCGTAATGTCATGCATTTTCCTCTATCTCGTTGGGTAGAAAAAGTTGTAGTTCAGGTATCACCAATTTTGCCCACCCTGCACAATCGACCATTCGGAGCTCCAAGCGAAAACACAAAAATTCCATTGATACAATCGTTTAACTCGACTGCAACGATACCGGCCGGCCCAGTTATGAATCTAACCATCTGGGGCCACCTGAGGTACACGCAAAATTTCATAAAAATTGATATAACCATATAACTCGACTGCAACGCCACCTACCTGGGGCGACTGTTAATCTAAACTATCCAGAGCATTTTTGGGCAAAATCAAAAAAAGGAAAAATGAGGTAGGTATATTATGTGTATCTTTCTGAATTTCCAAAGATAATCTCATGAATTTTTTGACGCTTTTTTATTTTTTATCAGTCTCCAATTCTGTATAAACTAAGTAAATTTGAATTGTGAATACTTTTATTGTATTTTTGTTTTTTCACAGAGGATCTGTACCTAAGCAGCATTCAAATTGTATTAATTTCATTTTTTATTTTTTCCTCTAGATCACAATGATTACATTCCTAATTTACGTTTTATCTGATTCTTCGAACATTCTGACTGTTCAAGTGGCTTTTGTGTCAATTACACTTTTCAACATAATGCGTATTCCTATGTCTCTTCTACCAATGCTGATTGTTTTTGTTGTTGAGGTATTTATAAGATATATATTTAGTAGTTTGTAATGACTTTGTATTTCTACAAACTAAATCACTAATGAGGTGGAAGATATACTTTTGCAGGTGACGATCAATTAATTCATAAGTTCCGCGTAATCTTCCTTTAAAAAACATTGCTTTTCCCAATATTATAAGATTATCTTGGTAATAGAAATATTTCATTACATCAGCCCGTATTCAAGAAGGTACTTACCTGTTGAAATTGGTAAGACTCAGTTTCTCATGTTCTTTTTGAATATAAGGATTTCTTATTGAAAGTGGAAACTTCTACAGACAGAAAATTATTGATCTACATTCAGGTATTTGCCACATTCAGTTCAATCTGGTACAGTTTCTCTGAATTTCTCATTTGTAAAAGCTATTGAGGAATTAAAAAATATTTGTTAGTTCTGAACCGAGTTCTGAACTCATTTATTCACGTTGAATGCAATGTGATAGTGAGAAAAAACATTTATTACCGCGATGGCCTATTAGAAATTTTTGGAAAAATAAGCACAATTTTGTGTTGAAAATTAGCTCCCTGAAATATCTTCAGACCTCTCCAACTTCCGGTTATACCGTAAACAGCATACGACTTTCTTATTTCAAATGGCACACCCAGTATATCTTTGCACCTTTAGATAGCTGACTTTATGGCAATTTCAACAGTATGCCAAACCAATAGTCAACGGTTTACGGGTTATTGAGATTCTCGGGGATCTTGGGATCTTCTGAAAGTTTCCATTTTAGTTATAGGGTTTATTTGGGTAACTTCCCCTCTTTTTTTACATGAAATCGACTAAAGCAATAAAAAATATAGGTTGTAATTTGAAAATCTTGAGTTTTGTAGAATTCGATTTGTCCAATTTGATGATGTTTCCATAAACACCCTGTACATTTTATGTCCAAAGAGCAAACAGTTCCATAATGGTCAGGTTTTTTTGATCTCTGCAGACATATTAATAGAAGAGTGAATCCATATTTTCACAAGTTTTTTTGTAAGAATCCTAGTAACTCATAAATCGTTGAGCTTTTACCCAAGGCGTGGTATACTAATGAAATTGCCGTCAAATCAGCTATCTTACGATGCTATGATATACTGAGTGATCCATTCGAAATAAGGAATTAATAGGTTTTTTCCGCCATAATGTAAGATTGAAGAAGTCTGAAAATATTCTAGGAAGAAATTTCACTGTAGAAAATTATGATTAGTTCTCCATAAACGTTGAAAAGTCTATCGCGGTGAATAACGCTGTATATTAAAAAAAGGATTCGTCCTAAAAATTTCTATTTTTGAAGTTTTAATTTCTCATAAGCAAAACTGATCGACTTCATTATTTCATATTATTTTATTTGCATGCATAACAGGTATCTTTGGTCTCTTTCGCCTCATATGTAATGGTGGATGAAAAAAACGTTCTCGATGCCACCACTGCATTCGTTTCAATTTCACTGTTCAACATTTTAAGGTTTCCACTGAGTATGTTGCCAATGATGATATCGAACATGATTCAAGTAAGCTAATATTAAATCTTTCATTCAAAGGATAATACATATTTAGTTCAATTGGCCTTATTTCCTAAATTATGGGAGTTTAGTTTTTTTGATAACATGTTGAAAGTCTAACCAGATGCCCAAATTATATAGTGGTTGAAGTGGCAGTTCAGTGAAATATTTTGCAGTAAGAAGTTGTTTTTGCCAATTGAACTAATGTATTTTCTTTCATATCACTGCTGATAACAAATCACATTGAAATACTTTTTCATTACTTTCGTATTCATATTGACTCCCAAAATACTTCAGCTTTTATTTTCATCTGAAATTTTATTATATTACTGAGAAATTTTCCTTCAAATCTTGATTTGTAACATCTGTTCTGAAATAAAGACTTGGTCAAGGTTTTTCTTCAAAAGCTCCATTTAAAATGAAGTTGATTAGAAATGTTTCAAAGTGAAAATGTATACAGCACTTGTTAGGAGCCAACAAGCAGAGTACTTTGGAGTAAATATATACGAGGATTGCTCTTTATGTTTAAGAGGTGGCATTACTTGTATGACGAGGTGAAATCTGCTATTGCAATCTTGATATTTTTAAAGTATACGTGCTCAGAACGTTTTGACATGCCAGCAGTAATGATCTTCTTCACAGCCAAATTTGGAATTGAATCTCAAGAATTTTCTGATTTATAACGAATTCCGACATGACTCAAGAATAGTGCATCAATCAACTTATTTCAATTTTTGGCGATAAAGCATCATACAAGACCGTTGTATATCGCCGGTACATTGAATCCAAACGTGGCCGTAGTTCGCCCACAGATTCAGTTGAAGAAGATCGTTTAAAATTCGCCATCAGGCCGAAAAACAACGATACTGCACGAAAATGTATGAAAAAGAGTGTCATATGACATCGTGAAAACGGGGCATGTTTCAGTATTAGTAGGACCAACATAAATGGCGAGTTTTAAGGATGGAACGACTCAATTATCTCGGAAATTGATCTCGCGATTTTTATAGGTTTTGGTGTGTAGGGATATTTTGATATTGCCGATATCATGGTGGTATTTACATTGTTTTCAGATCTTAACTTTTTACGGAATTATAATGAACTTTGATATTTCAAATGGATCTCCCTGTAAGTTTTTTCGTCTTTTGAAATCATTAAGAAATACTGAATATTTTTTATGATATGTTTCCCATACCTAAATGCCCTAATTTCGGAGTTGAAGCTACTTTTACATTATCTTCGCCGAAGTTTTACATTTGGATGGCTGTTATTGCTACTCGTTTAATTTGAATAATAATGTTTGTTCCATGTAAAAGGTATGTATACATTCAAGTAGTAGAAAAATTAGGTATATCAGAGCAGATGCTCAAAATGCATCATTTTAACTTCGGCGGAGATAATACAAGTTGACAATTTAAAAAGTTGCCAGGCGAATTATGTCGCGACAAGGATGTTTTCAGATCAAACAGGAGGGGGACATATTTTGAGCAGAATTGTAAGTCGAAATCTCCTCCATCCTAGGTGTAGGGACTATCACCTTTAAATTCTTAATAGATCACTTGTCCCTCTACATGAGTACTATGGTTTGCAAATTTTTATTGTTTCCATGAAGAAGTTACAGGAGGTGACAATTTGAAAACTTGCCAGTCCAATTATGTCTCGACAAGGATGTTTTCAAAGAAAAGCCGGAATAGGTCAATTTTTAAAGGGAGGGGGACATATTTTGAGCAAAATTGTAAGCCGAAATCTGCTCAAACCTAGGTGTAGGGGCTATCACCCCTAAATAGGGAATAGAGGGTGAGCTAAACTCCAATTGGAAGACAATATGTCCCTCTACATAATACTATTGTCTTCCAATTGAGGTATAGCTCACCCTCTATACCCTATTAAGAATTTAGGGGTGACAACCCCTACACCTAAGATTGAGGAGATTTTGGCTTACAATTTTGCTAGAAACATGCCTCCCTCCGAATAAAAATTGAACTGTTTCGGAATTTTCTCTGAAAACATCCTTGTCGAGACATAATTGGCCTGGCAAGTTTTCAAATTGTCAGCCCCTGTAACTACTACAAGGACTCAATAAAAATTTGCAAACCATAGTATTCATGTAGAGGGTCAAGTGATCTTTCAATTGAGGTATAGCTCACCCCCTATACCCTACTGAGAATTCATGGGTGATGGCTCCTACACCTAGGGTTTAGGAGATTTCGGCTTACAATTCTGCTCAAAATATATCCCCCTACTAATAGAAATTGACCTGTTCCGGCATTTTCTCTGAAATCATCCTTGTCGTGACATAATTGGACTGGCAAGTTTTCAAATTGTCACCCTGTATAAAGTTAGCTGTAACTACTCATTTATGGAAACATTGCATGAACAATATTCACCATTTCTTTTGGATTTCGAAAGACAAAAAATATACAGGGTGACAATCTATTCGAAATAACAAAAGTATCCTTTTCGGAACAGTTTCTGCCCTGAATTTGTACAGCCAAGACAATTGTTTTTCGGCGGGGAACACTAGCGGACGACGACAAACTTTACCGCGTGCGTAAGGACTTCTGTGTTGCACTTGTGGTAGCCAGACATTCTCCATTTTTCATGAAAGTCCCGATCGCCTCGATACAAATGACAAATTTTTCAATCTCGTACGTAGTTTAGAACTGAAAGCATGGACTCTCTGCTGGCATGTCTATACGTAATGTTTGGATAAAGGCATAGATTATAGAGTATTAATTCCCGCCAATCAGCTGCCTTGGAACTCTGATGAAACCATTTGCAACCCATCTCGCCCTTTCCCATTTGAATGCGATGAGCGGATGTGGTGGAGATAATTTTTCACTGCGTGTTGCATGTCAAACAAGAACCAAGTTTTTTTTCGAAACATATGTTAAGGATTAAGATTTGAAAGAATGAAATGGTTCGAAATAAAAATCCCCGACTGTAGGTTTTACAATAGGCTAAGAACTATCCAGGTAAGTCCAGTGGACTAGAACAAATTGAGCATTCGGCAATCTCGTGATAACCACCAGAGAGCGTTCCTCTCAAATCATAACAATAATGATCAAAATTTCATGACAAACGCTTCGAGGGAAGCTTACTTCTAGGAAGTAACTAGTATAAAAGTTGAGATTAACATTTTGGATAAGTTGTGCTCTCTATGTAGGAGACTCTCAATTACGACCTTGTAACCTGATGAGTCATTTCAAATCTAACATTTCCCCCACGCCACAATTGGAAGGAATTGTGGATTAATCTTGAAGTATCTTTGATCTGTACTTGCGTATCTCTGTCTGAGCCAGCCCATTGTAAAACCTAAAGTCCGACTTTTTATTTAGAATCTCTGGATTTTTGTCTCATTGTTTAATGCGATATTTTTCGACAGTGTTACGTATCCGTAAAAAGAATCAACAAATTTTTAAATTTGGAAGAATTGGATCCAAGCAATGTGACCCATGATTCATCAGAAGGTATTTAATTTCTTTCTCTAAAAATTTTATCATTTTCTTCAAGGTGATTTTTTTTTCAGGCGCTTGTCTCGTGGTTAAGAACGGAACGTTTTCTTGGGGTGAAGAGAATATATTGAAAAATATCAATGTACGCATTAATTACAGTTCACTGACATCAATCGTTGGAACTGTTGGCTCTGGAAAGAGTAGTTTAATATCGGCGTTCCTTGGAGAAATGGAAAAGAGGTCTGGACAAGTGAACTCAGTAGGAACTGTAGCATATGTAGCGCAGCAGGCTTGGATACAAAATGCTACATTGCGAGATAATATACTTTTTGGAAAAATTTATGATAAAGACTTGTATGATAAAGTGGTCGAAGCTTGTGCCCTCAAAGCCGATCTTGCTATGTTACCTGCTGGAGACCAGACTGAAATAGGAGAAAAGGGTATTAATCTATCAGGAGGTCAAAAGCAAAGAGTTAGTTTGGCAAGAGCTGTTTACGCAGATGCAGATATTTATTATTTGGACGATCCGTTGAGCGCTGTGGATAGTCATGTTGGTAAACATATTTTCGAACAAGTTATCGGTCCAAAAGGAATTCTAAAAAAAAAGACGAGAGTATTCGTAACTCATGCCATCACTTATTTACCACAAATGGATCAGATATTAGTAATGAAAGACGGGGAAATATCTGAAACTGGTACTTACCAAGAACTGCTTGATAAGAAAGGAGCATTCGCAGAATTTTTGATTAATCATATCAATGCCGCTGTGGATGAGGAAGATTCAGGTAAGTCAAATGAAATATGAAATAAGGATCTGCAGTTCCTACAGAATTGATATTATTTTCAAACAACTCAACGATTTAGGTCCAGTTGTTCAGTCCAGGATTAAACGTCTCTGTTCAACCTGACAGAATTGAAGGGAACTGTCAAAATTAATCTAGGATCAACTAAACCTCGGCTTAATCCTGAACTGAGCAACCGGGCCTTGAACTGTTTTTTTGTGTAATTGGAAACTTTTTCATTGTTTGATTTTTCCAGATTTAGATGAATTAACAAATACATTAGGAAACGCATTGGAAGTGAGCCAAGATATAGCCAGTAGACTGCAGAGACACAGATCCAGAGTTTCTGAATCAGAATCTGAGAAAATGAACGGCTCTCTCAAGCGCCAGAAATCTAGTGATAGTGGGGACAACAACATATTGAGGAAACGTTCAAGTAGTACCACAAGTAATACGCCGAAAAAAGACGTGAAAATTGGAGAGAAGTTGATCGATGCAGAAAAAACAGAAACTGGTAGTGTCAGTTTAGACGTTTACAAACACTATTTGAAATCAATTGGTATATTCTTAACAATAGGAACAATTATTTTGAATATGATATTCCAAGCATTCAGTGTTGGTTCTAACTTTTGGCTGGTGAAATGGTCAAGTGATAAAACACTGATTAGAGATGATAATTCAACAGATATTGATAAAAGGAATATGTATTTGGGTGTGTATGGAGCAATGGGTTTGGGACAAGGTGAGTAATTCTGTTGCGTTTTTCTCCTGGGATTTTCACTTAGTTCTTTTTCTGGCATGCTTTCTTCATACTGTTTTTAGTTGATAGTAACTCTCTAAATCACATATCTTCCAAATAACTGACTCCTTTTTTCTGAAACAGGTGATTAATCATATCCATAATATCATTCAACTTATTCACATTTTGAAAGATTCGGCGCATTCAGTGACAAAATATTGAAAAACGGATAAAATATGTTTGATCTGCTCAACCCATTCCTGTTACTCTAACAAATATCCAAATGTTAATCATACAGACAATGTTCTCTATATATAGGGTGCTTTTGACGGTGAGTTCTTTTCAACAGAAGGTAGAAATAAGGCCTTCCTCCAAAAATCAAAAACTTTCAAAATAGAATGATAATTCCTAATAGACCATAGATATTTCATGATCTGAAAGCCAAGAGAAACTTCTTATGTATTCGGAGCATAAAATAGTCCTATACGTCCCACAATCTTTATTTGATGAGATAATCTCTTGTCTCTTTGCCAACGAACAATTTCACGAGCACTTTCAATACAATGCCTTAACTTTTCTACACTGTTTTCTTATCTAACCTCCTTAGATACATCAATGTTTTCAAATAGCCCCAAACAATTATTCATAGAGCCTCAAATGACGGCGCAGTCATCTGTTTCATTTTTCCGCGGCCGGCGTGACTTTTCAGTCCCGCATTTGAAATTTTATTAACTTTTATTGGACTTGACGGGATGATACTTCTGCCATCTTGAGCTTTTTATACAGGCGATTTGTGGTGGAATTTTTTAATTTTTATGAGTTCTACCTTAAGTGAAAAAATATTCGCCGTTGAAAACACTGACAATATTCGAAAATACAGGGTGTCCGAGAAGAATGCGTTAAATGGAAACCATAAACTGAGATTATCAAGGTGGACTCATACCTCGAGGTTTCAATTGCCTGAGGGACTTCGTTCCGGGTTTACAGGGAGATAATCAGAAAAATAAGGTGTTGACGAATGAACTGAACACCGAGGTTGTGTTCCAAATATTCAATTCATGATATTTATTGAAAAAATGGCACCACCGTATAAAGTAACATCACCCGTTCTGAATAATTTCTTCAAATTCTTACCTGTGCTCATTGGGTTTACGAATCCTGAACTCAAAATAAATGTTAGCCACGCTGAAAAAAGCTGAAATTATTATTTTTGTGACTGATCATAGCATTTTGAGAAGCAGAATGAGAAAAATAAGGAGATTGCCAGAAAACTATCTTAAGAAAGTTATTAGTGATGATGTGATGAGGTAATAGCTCTACATAAACATGCCAAAAGTTAAACATGGCTTCAAGTTCTTCATAAGTGCCATATTGGAAACAACTTCAGTAACGAAAAAAATTCTAGCACATATGCCATTACTTTACACCATTCCTAGCCCAGGTGCTGTTTCTGTATATGCGACACGGTCAACCTTCAATCGACGCAGTACCCAATAATGCTCACCGTCACGTTGCGGGCCGGCCCGTTTCCAGTGGACGCTTACCTTTACACCACAACATGATGACCGCTGCCGGTAGTTTCTGCGAGACTATGATTGTCATGACGTTATGAGACATTCAATAAAAATTATGATTAATTAATCTTTTTTTTATATTGGGGATGAAATTTAATTACATATCATGAAAATCTAAAGAAAAAAATTCTGAAGAAAATCTGTCAGAAAAAATTTGCAGTGCTGATCTGGATAATAGCAAAAAAGTTTTTAGTTCTCCCAATTTTTTTCCTAAATTGTATGCTCTTTATATGAGGAACGAAAATTCTTTTATCCTATAAAATTTTTGACAAGAATTATAAGAGATTAAACATAAAGTATCTCCTGGTGTGAAATATCAAGTATTTTTCAACTATCATAAATCGATATTTTTTTATTACCTTGATACCAAAATACCCATAATTCGACTCAAACAAAAATAAATGAAACTTCGGCATTGCAATCCAATAATGAATTATACCATTTACATTTTGGAATCTTAATGAAACAGGCATGTTTTCTATTTACTTTACTTTGGCTCTCAGGTAACCATTTTACACCACGTAAGGTTAAAATTCGAAAAAAATTAGCAAAAAGCTTGAAATAGATCTTTGTTGAAAAAAACTATGCATGCGCCTCATAAATTATAAATTACATTGGATAGCGAATATATCCAGGAATACTATCAAAAAAAAATCATTTGGGTGTTGTCACTAAAACGAGTGGCAAAAGGTTTAGTTTTTTTGAATTATCGGAAATCTCGAAAACCGAGGGACTTTTCTTCTATAACATTAAACATATTTTGCAGAACCGCCACAACGTCCCTTGCCCATAGGTACCATATCATTCATTAAGCCACACCCTGTTTATTATACATAGGATTGAAAGTGCTTAATTCTAAATTCTGGAGATTTTCGAAGTTACTGAAGTAAATTTTGCTTAGATTATCACAATGGGGAATCCTCCTCAATTTGGGTTATCACAGTATATGCAAGTTTAAACTGAATAATTATGAATTTCATTAATGAATTCTTCAAATGCACCGCGGAAACTATTAAAAATCATTCTATGAGTTTTTAAAATTTAAATCGCTTCGTTTCTAGTTTACGATTTGGCAACAGCGCCTACTATAAAATGAAAAGAACAATGGTGTGTTCATAAAAAAACAGCTGTCGATTTGCAGTCATCATAAGGCGCCTACTCATTGGCGAGCCTCAACAGCAACCGGTCATGAAAATCTCTTAAAATTTTACGACCTTCCTCGTTCGTCGCAGACTTCATAGACAGCCATCTTTGTCTATCTCATCAAGATAGTGTACTTGTTTTCCTTTATTATCAACGCATATTTCAGTCGATTTTTAAGTACTCAAAATAATTTTTTTTGGAAAACGGTTGAAATGGTTATTTCAAAATGTGACGTTTCAAAGATATTCCATAAAAAAAAACATCATTTTCGTCAGAAGGAGTATTCCCTGTTGAAATTGATCGAGCAAAAGTTCAAACACTATCTATGTATTATCATTGAGTATTCAACATTCCATATACTCAATGGTATTATTCTGTATAACCTATTATTTTATAAGACAGAAAACTCCTTTACGGTATTTCTTGGTCAGAGGTAATTCAATGTGGTACATTTTTGTTATAAAAATGAAACTGATAGACAATTGTTAGTTCTCATTCTATGCAATTGAAATTTCTCAAAGAACATGATTTAACATAAGAATTTTTTAATGAATGATTCGAATCAAGAATTATTTTGGGGTAAATAATGTACATTGCTCAGTAACTGCTCTATAGCAGCATTGACTCAGGGTTGCGAGAACCGAGTTCGATCCTGTGGCCACTATTCATTATTGAGTTAATAATGAATGATGCTTCGCTTAGGATGGCGTAAGCATACACAGAATACAACTGTCCAAACTCGCACGAGCTCAGGAGCTCAAGAATATTATATACATAATAATATTTTTAAGGTGGAGGATATTGTAACGCACGATTCATAGCCGAATTATCTTTCATAATCGGAAAAAAGTTTATAAGATTCGCTTATTATATGATTTTAAAAGTTTCAAATTGCTTAATCATTTTTTCACCAATCTTTTAACGCCCATATTCATCAAAATATACTATTGGCTTATTTCAGGATCATGTTGCTTAACAAGGTTTTTTTTTAACATTTCATACATCGCTGTTCTTTTGCAAAATATCACTCCTGATTAACTCAGTATCAAATTTTGAAATTAAATTCATTTTTTTTTTGTTAGTTCTGTCGGTGTCTGTATCATCGTTGGTATTGTTCTTGGGAACACTGAATGGGGCTAAATTGCTCCATGACTTGCTCCTTTTCAAAGTGATGCGTTTTTCTACTACTACGTTCTTTGATGTCACTCCCATAGGAAGAATTTTGAATCGCTTTTCGAAAGATATTGATGTTTTGGATAATGTCCTTCCAATGACAATTAGAGGATGGATTCATTGCTTGTTTGGGGTTGGTGGTATTTTGAACGTTTTAATTGCTATAAGTATAGTTTCACGAAGTGAAAAGAATACAGAATATCAATTACTTCTGCCCTCAAGACTGCAAATTTGAATTTTTAATTAAAACTGGGCTTGTTGTGCAATTCAACTTTTCAATCATGGTTAAGGAACCGATGAGCAAAGGACTCTTTGTTATTCCTTTCACTTTGACACTTGAAAAACACATGTAAGCAGTTATATTGATTGAGACAAAATATCTTGATACTTTATGAAATTGAAAACAATTATTTTGGCATCTTTAGATTGAAATGCATTTTCCTTAGTGACAATCAATCGTTAATATATTATATCCTTATTCTTAGTTCATATGAAATTATTCGCCACCCGTGTTGAAAATTTTCAGTTACTCAGAAGCAGTAGTAATTATTTTATAAAGATTTGATTTTTCGGTTTTCTTCCAAGAAAGAAGAGTCGATGAAAATGTCGTATACTATTTTGGATAATCCAATTTGATGTTATTTCCACATTTCCAGTTTTATATTATATACAAATCCTTAGCGAAATCTGCCGATAACAATGTACTTTTATTTATTATATCAAATAATTACTTTGTTATGATCTTTTTCCAAAGAAATATGTTTCGTTAGTATTTGCTCATAATTGATTTTTGGTTGAGTTTGAAAAGATATTTTTTTAGGTATTTTTTTGACATTTGATCCAATAGAAATTATGAAACTAACGATTGTCTTTATGCTTTGTAGCTATATCTGTTTGCTCTTCTGAAGTAAACCTTACAATAGCAGCCCTAAATGCCGCTTCAAAACTTCATAAACTATTTTTGGAGAACGTACTTCGTCAGCCCATACAATTTTTCGATTGTGTACCCATTGGTAGAATAATAAGTCGTTTTTCGAAAGACATCAGGGCCATAGATGAGGAACTTCCCTACAATTGTTATGAATTCGTTGAAAGTTCTTGTATTGTAAGTGAAAATAGTTTATTTTTCTTTCTCAAGCTTTTGAAGCAGTTATCTCCCAAATTTCAATTTTCTCAATATTGATAGTTTTTCCTCAGTATAGAACTGGTTCTTTGTCTTTTTTTCTCATTTGGTTACCCCTTTTAATTGTCTGATTTTCTCGTTTTGTTTTCCATATGCTTTGGTTCTATCTGCATCTATTAAGATTTTTCATTTGAAGACTCGTAGGTCTTTATTTAGATACCCACTTTTCTTTTCCTCAATTTTTTGTCCCTTTAAATATCTGCATTAATTTGTATATATCATAACATGTATGTTTATATATACAAATATATTTAAAACTCTAACGGCCTTTTCAAGAGGCTTACAACGCCTAAAATTATAACTAGAAATGGGATTTGAACGCATAATCCATTTTTTGTCCAATTGCGAAATTTAATAAGTGAGGAAGCAAATTTTCATACTGATTTTTTAGTTTTGAGAATGAAATTCAAGGACTAAAACTTTAAACCATAATTATCTCTAGGATTGCATGTGCATTCTAAATGTTTATGGGGAATTACACAAGTGTAGTGTGAATTGTAGCTTGTTGCTTGTAGAGTTGTGTGAAAGGTGGACTAAAAAGGAAGAAACTTATTTTATTTGCAATATCAAATTTTGTTTAGCTTCTGGATCAGGGGTATTCAAACTTTTTTAATTCACGGTGCCCTTGGATATTTTGGCTCGACACCATAGCTAATTGAAATAGGGTAAAATAATACCATAGATTAACTTAATTAATCTATGAATAATACTCGCGGAGGTACCTATTGGTGGGTACTGGCGCCCCTATTATTCTACGGCGCACAGTTTGGGAACTCCTGTTATGGAGAATAAGATATATAGTGAAATACTTATTTATACGTAGAGTGCAAATTGGTGGCTTTACGTTTGCATTCAAGGCATGTAGTCACTGATCCAACGGTGACAGCCGAAAGACAACCTACCGTTTGGCTGACCGAGATTCGGTCATTGTGTTTGATAAAATCATATCAGAATCAACGAAGCGATTGACTTTTGATCGGTAACATCACAGGGTTCGCGCATTGTTGAAAATGATGTAGTTTCAACAATCATCATTGCCATATTGTTTGCGCTAGGATTATCATTATAGAATCCCTTGGCAATTTTTGATTATGTATAAGAGGTCAACTCCAACCATCTTTCGCTCAAATTCATCGGTTGTCGTTTATTCGCTATCGTTGACCCTGTGTGAACGCGTCTTCAGGTAGTCATTATAAGAAAGAATTCGTCTGTTGGTGTTGCTCTGCTTTTGTCGTATATTTGAAGCGCATCTATAAAAAACTGAGGCTTTCCAGAAAGAGCGATGTAAAGTTGGAACAAAGGCCACGTTTGTAGTGACGTAGAAATCAGTAGCAGACGAAAGTTTATCACAAAAACATTTACAGATGTATTGAATAATAAAGGTATTAACATTCGAAAAATTGTGGGACTTGTATTATTAACATACCATGATTACTTGACCAACTACAACCATGAAGTTAGAAACATCGATCCTTCGTTTGAAACTGGGCTACTGCGTTTTAAATTTGGCGATTTTACCATGTGTCAGCCAAAACTAAATCTTGGTAATAAAAAAAATGCCGAGATCACCTATGACCTATGAACTACTAATAATACTGGCTCTTATTTCAGTAGGCTGCTAATCGTGAATGGAAATAATACTTTTTGTGTAATCCTAATAACTTCAACCAATGTTATCCTTCCTATAAATTTTTGAAAAAGTTCATTTGATTCGATCTATACAAAATGAACTGACGTCAAATCAGTAGTCTTCAAGATGATTGAAGGATAATAAAATTCTTCTAGTTTTTATTTCAGTAGTACTATTATTGCACCTATGTTGGTCAGGAGTGGTTCTACAGGAAAATTGTTGGATTTCCATCACCGGATTCAATTTTGTATTGGGAATTTATAAATCATATTTATAAACACTTCAATGAATAAATATAAGTATGTAGTTGTTCCCATTCTGTTCTTGTAGAGAGTACTTATTGGGAATATCCCAATTCAACTACGCTATAGTAGATTTTCTTGAAAAATGACTCATATTTCAATATATACCCTTTTTATTTTTCACCATCAATATTCTGGTTTATTTCTTTCTAGCTATTGCTTTAGTTACCGGGCAAACATCTTTCGCAAAAGGTTATACGGACGCGAGTCAAATTATTCATGCTGACCTTCTTGCTAATATCTTACATCTACCTATGCTATTCTTTGATGTAACGCCAACAGGTAGAATTCTTGCGAGATTTTCTGCTGATATAGATACAGTAGATATGAGGCTTCCTAGGAATGTGGATATGGTCAATCGGGATATCTTCAAGGTATATTTTTTTTTGAAATTTTTCTGCTGGGGCTATTGGGGATATGTGTTGCTTATTCTTAGGATTTGTAGTTTTTTGCGAATACAATATCCTTGAAACAATTTCGTATTCATTTCCTAAATGATTTATTGTTTCGATACATTCTATGGTGAAGTTAGACACTTTTCATTTGAACTTTAATTTTATTGTTCTTATTGATTTTTCTCTTATCGATTATGCGGATAATTATTTGATGCAAGGAATATGGGAGATCAATGTAGGGTGTATCATTAATATTATAAATTAACTTAGTACATCCTCTGCTGGAAATTGCAGAGACTCAATTATTAGTTTATTATTCCCCAAGTTCCTCCTTCAGACTGTGATCTTCCTCTTTTCATCACTCTCCAGGTTTTATTAAGAGTTTTAGCGCATCTAGCTAGTTTCGCCATTGCGACCAGGTTGTGATAAACTATATTATTAATGAAATACGAAATTCAAATTTCCATTGCTCGTAAACTAAGTATTATATAAGTCTTGCAGTGAAACTCAACTCTTTATGCTTTGTTTATCATTGAAGCCACGATGATTGATGCATTCGATGTGCACCAACTTCTGTCGATTCATTTTTATTAATTTTCAAGAGAAACTTCAACGATGCGACTCGACGCAAGGAAGGTTTTTCTTCAAATTCATATTATTACACTGAATTAATTTTCGAAATCTACCATTCGGAAATCAGTAAAAAGATTTCAGGAATCTGAAAATTTTCATCCTGCCCTATTCCAAAGATTCACCATTTGAATAATAAACGAAATAACTGAGACCATTTCAGAAATTGACTTCACCGAATGAGTTCTTTTCGTATCTTGTGTCGTTGAAAAATGAAAAGAAATACACGGATATCATAATAATGAAATTTTGCACACCAACGATTTCTACATTTTTGTTTGAATAATTTTCATGTAGTTAGGTTACGAAGATGTAACGACTTTCGTAATAAAAAAATGACCACAAGCATAAGCTTTCTCATACATGTCAGTCCGAGTTATGATCATATCTTTCATAGCCTTGTGGCGTTAAACAGACAAAATAGTAAGGATGTCGAATTTTCTTTATTGGAAAAAATAGATATTTTTATTTCACATATTCATCGCTTTCATGTTTTTTCAATTGCATGTGCATCTGGATTTTATTGCTTTTCGATAAAAAAGAAAGAAAGACAAATCGATTCGGTCTATTGGGTTGCTCAATTTGAAGACGAATTTTATTATTATAAGGACAATGGCGTACCATATTTTTTGTTTCATTATTGGTATAGTAACTTGTTAATACAATCATTCCAGGTTCAAAGAAGAACAAATGAAGTTTTTATTACTTAAATTTCAATTATTTTCATATTTTATAAATATTTTGTTATAATTGGACAAGAAATCTAAGAATCTCTTTTACAATATTTATGATACACCCTCTGTTTTTTCATATGTTGTATATTTTACTGGAGATAATTATGCACGAACTTAGATAACTGTAAAACGACTTCATTTTAAGTTCGCTCAAACTATTTTTTATTTCAATTTACTGAACCAGTTTGCCTGAGTGAATGTCATGCCTTACCTTAAATTCGTAATTAAAAATTATTTGATGACTACAATGCTCTATGTGGGTAGTTCTTTAAAATCGATGCAATCAATCAAATATAACTGCTTTAATTGTATCTGTAGTTGTGAGCATAAATAATAATATTTCAGACTTTGAAAACATTTCTCCAACTGAATTGAATTAGAATTCGATTTACAGGCTTTTCACTAGTTACTCAACTTCGACACGTGTTTCGTTTATATCTTCACCCACCTGAAGATTCTATTGTAATAGCGAAACAATTGTAGTGGTTAAATGAGTTATCCTTGTGAAAATACTGTAATTCAGAAACCTTAACTTAATTACTGTATAAAAGTGTTCAACAAGGTCTGAAATTATGTTTAAGAACACATAATTCAACTATATCATTTCAGGTCCTAGGAACGTTATTTGTTATCAGTTATTCATCTCCAGCATTTGTAATAGTTATTCTGGTTGTTGGTATCATTTATTACGTTTTCCAACGCTACTACGTTGAGACATCCAGGCAATTGAAACGATTAGAATCGGTGTCGAGGTCTCCTATATACTCACATTTTGGAGAAACTATTACGGGAGCTTCTGTAATAAGGGCATATTGTCAGGAGGATAGATTCATATTGGAGTCCGACAATAAGGTGAACACAAACCAGATGTGTTGCTACCCAAGTGTTATTGCCAACAGATGGTTGGCTGTGAGGTTAGAAATGGTAGGAAACGTCATTATTTTATTTGCTGCTCTATTTGCTGTCTGGGGAAGAGATAGCATTGATGCAGGACTCGTTGGACTATCTGTCAGCTACGCTTTGCAGGTAAGTTGATTTCAGAATAAGCCTCACGTTTCTTGTTCATCGAGTTTCGACAGAGTTTACAATAATTGTATTTCTCATTGAAGAATTCAACAATGGCCAAAATTGAATTATTCATTGTATACATACTTTAATTCACTTTCAAATTCGATGAATTTATATTTTTTGTTGTCTACTATGAAAGATCTAATGGCAGAAACTAACTCTTCGGTTTCAGTCTGCTCATTGCGCATTTTATATCTGAGGATTCATCTGTGTTACCTTGTTTTGTACTTCATCATAAAAATGAATAGTTCTAGATTTCGTGGCAACACAATGCCTGAACCACGTCGAGAAGATTTTGAAAAAACTAATTTTTATTTCAAGCCTCGTACTACTATTTCAGAGTTATCTGATAATATCTCTTGTTGTTGAAAAAATGTTTTGTTTTTTTAAGTTGATAATTCATGAAGAAATTGCAAGAACAACTTTCAACTACACTGCTCAAAAATTGAAGTGGATAATTTGCACACATGTAATAATATACAGGGTTAGAACTATTTAGAGGGGGACTACAGGGATATCGAAAACCGTTAGAAATACAGGGTAGCTTAACCTACAAAAAAGTTGTGTTATTCAAGGATGAGTAGGTGGGTGTAAACAGTTCCCAAATATCTCTGATGGTTCCTGAGATATCTCGAAAAAACTGAAAATGAAGATTATCATTTTTTCTTCATAACTCATTTGTTTTTGGAGATAACTACACGAAATTCGGTGTGTAAAAGGTATAATTGCTTTGATATTACAGACCAGACATGTTCAATAGAATTTTGGTCTGGAGAGGCTGCGGGCCTTATTGGGTTGATGACACGCGGTCATTCTGGCCGTGTTTGGAGAAGCAGTATCGTCCATCAACATAAAAGTGTCGCAGAATGCTTCTGCCAAGGGAGCAATCATATGTTCTACATTCGATTGACGATACTTTACCGCTGACATGGTTGCGTTCATGAGAATAATAAGATCTGTGCGCCCATTAAAACCATGCCTCCTCAAACGAATATTTGGCACTAACCGCAAAGACTTGTTGGCGTCATGAGATGTTCATTATTCGACTAAAACAGACGAAATATCTTAGAACATAGAAAATCAGGAAGGAGCTTTTTCGAATAAATGTGACAGAAATTGTGCGACGGAAACGGCCATATTGGTCTTCCAAGTTCTGATTTGAAAAGTGGCAGACTTGGAAGTCAAATGATTCTGTTATCTGTAGCCAAATAAACAAAGTGATGTTTTAACTTAATTTCGGTAATTTGGATTCTTGAAATTTGCTGGAAATAAGGATTTTGGATATTTTAGCTTGAATAATTCATAGGTAGGTGATTTTTTTAAGCTGAATATCAGGTATTAATTATGAGTTTCTGAATTTCATGACATAACAAGGTTATCCCATGACAATAACACTAAATGGGCGTAGGTGATGATAAGTCATAGACCTTAATACCATTAAGTTTATGGCCAAGCAGTGTTAGGCGGGGTGAATTTCCGCTTTGATTATCAATTTGAACGAGCGTGAAAAAGCTTCTGACTTTACGTTTAATCAGAATCAACTGACTATTGAAGTTAGTTTTTTGGAAACTTCATTGTCCTACGCCACTGTTGAAACGGAAATATATGTCGGCCATATTTCTCCTCTATTCCGGTCAAATTGAAATGAGCAATATGCTCCTATCTGTTATTCTATATTCTAAGCGAAATATGGACTCATCCGTGAACAGTCAGTATTTCCATTATGTTCGCAACCCATCGATATTTAACACGCCGTTCCTTCCTACTTTGAAATGCCTGGCGGATCTTCTTGACCCTCTTGACGGATTGAAAAGCTGTGAAGAAGGAAATTCTGGATGCTATGAAGAACATAATTCGGGACGCTGTGAAGAAGGGATTTCGTCGTGCAGTTTACCGTATAAGCGAATTTTGTGCTCTTACTCTTCAAACCCCATTTGTGTGCAGCACTTCCACTAGTACGATATCACTTACACTATCTGCACTTTGCGGAATCCTTAGACGGTTAGAAATTTCTTGTTGAGTTAAACCTTCGTTTAACGACTAATTGTTCAAGATGGACGCCTTATAAACTCATATTAAACACGTGAAAATTAATCCATAATTGGATACAATAATTCAACACCAGATGAGTTGCAAAAGCTCATTATCGCATATATGGATCACAAAAAAAATCATAAACATACATACATAACTACAAGGAAGAGAGTTTCTTTAACTGAGCCATTATATGTCATGAGCATGAGCACCATATTTTGAATGTGTGTGTATTACGCCAACGCCCATGGTATGTACAGCAATACTGAAAATTTAATCAAGTGCAAGGGTTTTCTCTCGATTTTCTACTTCAATTGTTGAGCAGTGTATTCACCAAAACCGGAAAATTTTCAACGAAAATTATTTTAGAACGTAGAGAACGATGTCAATTGTTAAGTTCTGGTACTTGATCTCACTTGAATTTAACAAAATAAGAATATTGGCGGTCTCCACGGTGTTCAGTTTGTTATGGGTGTTTGTTCGAATGACAAACTCAATTTTCATAATTTTTTCTGTGTCTACATGAGAAAAATCTCTGAAGCATCTTTATTTTTAATAGGACAGTTCATTTTTTTCCCAATATTTGAAATTGTAAAGTTGCGCCATGTCATGTATACACCTACTCTCTCAAACAACATACATATCTTTTAAATTTAATATCCTGTGATCTACCTGAAGTATATAAAAAACAGCTTTCCTCATAATATTGTAAATAATAATTTGCAGAATTTTGCTTCTTCAACACACTGTATAATAGGCTTGTTCGTAGAGTAGTTCACAACGGTTATGAACTGTACAGAGCAAGCGTAATTGGATTTTCGCTACCCTAAAATGGAATTGCGCTTGCTCTGTACAGTTCACAACCGTTGCAAACCACTCTACGAACAAACCTATTATCGATCCATAGGTGCTACCAAAGGCTCTAAAACTTTTACCAAGTATTCCCAATGGCTAAGTTCATAACAAACACGAAGTGAACTAGACAAATGATCCATCATGGCCTTTTTTTTGGCAATGATGGTTGTGCACAATACGATATAATAGATGAAAAAGAAAATAGGTACTTCATTGTGTTCTTTATTATAATTTGTCGAAACCAAGCGCTTTCGGCCAATCAGAAGATCATCATCAGGGTTTTCCAGTCCAGGAATTATCTCAGGGGACAACAAGGAAGAACAATACAGCGAACCTCAAGGCACAACAAATTATAATAAGGAACACACTGAAGTACCTCCTTTCTATTTTCATTTATATGATTTTTTTGTGGTTTTGTTTTTGATGGACATTAGTCTCGTACTCGAACATCCACACAATTCCACACAAATTGGGGGAATGGTAGCTTTGCCGTTTTGATTGTTTTATCGGCGATATTTGGTGAAATTATTATCTTGATAAGGTCTATATTCTGCCAGGAAGACCCAGATCCAGAAACTCCCTTTATAAAACATATTTCCCACAATAATAGATGGCAGTGAATGACAATTTAAGCTTTGATTCAGATAACTCAAACGTTGAATTGGTTAGTGAGGATGACGTCAGACGTGGAGACTAATATTGTAGCTGTGGAACGTATAAAAGAATATGCCGAAGCGCCACAGGAAGCACCTTGGGTAATTGAAAACAAAGCACCAAACAACTCTTGGCCCGAAGTTGGTAACGTTGCGTTCAGAGATTTAAGCGTGAGGTATCGTCCGGGATTGGATTTGGTCCTGAAAAAGCTTTCTTTCAATATCACGGGCGGAGAGAAAGTCGGTATCGTTGGAAGAACTGGAGCTGGAAAATCAAGTCTGACACTATCACTTTTTAGGTGAGTAAAACATAAGAATACTTATATGTACAAGTATAATTAGGTGTATAGAATTATACACCTATACAAAAATTTATTATTTTCTGTCTTGAGAATAATATTTTTTCTCCCACGATTCCGAGAGTTCACTTTTGGAAATTATGGATCAAAGAATGAACAGTTGTTATCAAGTCTGTCATAGATTTCTCCAGGGCAAAGATTTTTCTCAATCATAATTAAAAATATAAAAGTCCTTGAACTCCACAAAATTTTAATGCATTCAAGCCCGACGCGTTTCGGTTATCTAACCATCATCAAGGGGCAAAACTGTAAGTTGATATAAAATTTGATGTTAATAATCTAAAATGAAAGAACAGTAAAACTTACATGACAATACCACAAAATTCACATAAAGTCTTTCTAATATATACATCACACTGATGAAAACACAATAAAACTCTCTCGTGAAATCAAAAAATATGAATACAGTTCTTTTTCCACCCTATCCAATTATCAACAATGAATACTCAAAATCAATACATGTAGTGTCATCTGCACATATTCAAACGATTAACAACAAACGTGACAAATGCCGAAAAGAAATCAACACTTCAATCAAACAATTGAATAGTCTTTTAGCTGCTTCTTTATAGTGGGAACTAATTTGTTCATTTAAACAATCTATATGCGGATCTAACTCCAACTTGGCTATTTTTTGTTCTCTAATACATTTAATTTATTGCTCTTGTTTAAGTTATGTAAAATTTTTTAAAGTTCTTGTCCAAATCGAAAACATCTCTGAAACAAAATAAGTTAATAAATTGAAATAATAGATTTGCTCCTGCGTAAATAATAATACTAATTTGTCTGGAGCAAAAAAAAATTGTTGCCTGACAATAAATGAAAAATGGAACGTTATGGTAAACTTCGCAACGTTTCGGAGTCTACATCAGACTCCTGTAGATGAACTACACATCCTTTACACTGGTGTGAACGAATACTAAAATCGAGTTTGAATTACACAGAATTACAACCTATTTTCAAAATTTATTATTATTAGATTTTATTTTGATGTCATCAGAATACATACATTTGAATGTGTGACGAGATATTACCGTTGGAATAATTCAATTTTTCGCCAATCTCCTTCTAGATTTTAACTTTGTAATGTGTACGCATCTAGCCGTTGTGACTTGTATCGTGCAAAAACTTTATTTTCACGCATTAATTCAACAACTCATTTCTTCAAATTCATAACTATTTAATGAATAAAGCAAACATAGCCACTTTGCAGAGGAAACTGCTCACACCACAACTGACGCGGGTCAAACAGAGTACTCTGCTACTATGTCGCGTAGGCCTCTGCTCTGCTACATCTTTGGCCAGGCGCAGGTTGGTGAGGTGACGCATTGTGACGCAACTTTTTCCTGCGCTGCACGTACTATCTGACAAGTCACTCTCATGCTTTATTTGCGCGGTCTTGTTCTTTTCTATGTTTTACAAAAACTCACGCTGCGTCATCTCACTAACCTGCGTTTCTATATGCGCTTGGCCAAATATGCGGCGTGCTATTTCATTGAGTTTGTTACAACATTCCGCTAGGCTAGGATCTGCTGTGTCGTATTCAATATGTAGCAAGCCTAATATAAAAGTTTTACACATAAGTTTTACAAGAGAGTTTACACAGAGTTTTACACGGACAGACATTTAACCAATAATGGATAGAGACACAAGGTCCTTACGTTTGCATAAAAAGTGTAGCGTGTAGCACTCGATTTTAGTATTCGTTTGCTGTTTGAATTTACACCAGTGTAGAGGAGGTGTAGTTTATCTACATCTCCTTTTGACTATGTGTAGACAAACTACACTTCCTCTACACTGGTGTAGTCAAATCGAGTGCAGAAAAGTGCTACACTTTTTATACAAACGAAAGGACCTACAGCCTAATTTCCTAAATTATGTTCATTTTGCACACATACATAAAAAACCCATCCTTTCAATTTTCCTTATCTGTTTTTTTTTTCAGAATAATTGAAGCTGCTGAGGGAGCCATAGAAATTGATGGTGTCAATATTTCTGAAATAGGTTTGCACTCTCTTCGTTCAAGATTAACAATCATCCCTCAAGATGCAGTGCTGTTTTCTGGTTCCCTGCGGATGAACTTAGATCCTTTCGATGCTCATTCAGATGAAGAAGTTTGGAAAGCTCTGGAGCAAGCACATTTAAAAAGTTTCGTCCAAGGTTAGTTTAGTATACATGATTTAGCAATTGTACTTCGGGTTACTGTAATAGCTAAAGTCAAATTACATGTTTCGTTCGAATGCGGGTGTCAAGAGACCTTATTTTTGCATTTCAGAAAAATATTTTGCAATGAGAAGGGTATTCGAGAAAACGCATTTGTAGTGTGACAGACAAAACTCAGATGTTTCTGTTATCAATCTCGACTAACGAAAAAGTATCGGAGCTCAGCAAGGTTAGGGGTTGAAATAAGATGGCACACACTTACGACGGCTCACCCCTAGGTGCTTTCTGCACCCCCCGGGTATCCACACCAACAGAGTATCTTACTTACAGTAGGGGTGATTAATGGAAAGAAAGGGAAAAATCAAGGAAGGGTAGCCACCCCAAAGTGCGTTCTGTACCCCACTTGTATACACACTAGCAGGGTATCGTACTAACAGTAGGGTGGAACTGAAACTGTGGCTTAGGACGGGTGAAATTGGATGCTGAGGTTCCAAGATAATAATTACGGAGTGCTGTCTTACTTATGGTTTCTGGGCGGTTTGATGGAAACTCACGTCGGGAACTTGCACACAGAAGGAGAAAAAAAATATAAGAAAATTCTATCTTGAAGTAGCGTGAAAAGAAAATCAAAGTAAATTATTCCCTACAAAATGAAGGTTCAACGGCACTGGCTAGGAAAATCTCAACGCCGGATTTTTTTCTCTTTTATGTTTTTGTTTGGACACTCGCGCAATTGGCTGTTTTCCTAAATTTCGAAATATATTTGATTTAAATCCTCATAGGTAATTGATGAATCTATATACCTTTTTTTTCCAATTTAGTTGTTTTTTATGAGAAAAAAAACTTGAACTTTGGTGCAATAAAACTTGTTTTCACAATCATTTTTCGACGGTTTTTCGTCATATTTCGATAAAAATAACGACGGGTTGACATCGGCGATTCAATTCTTCATATATTGCAAATATTTTCATAGTGATATATGCCAAAATTGGTAATCACATTTGACAAGGAAAACGGAAAATGTCATCGGTTTTAAGAAGGTATTCGATTTTGGAGTTAAGGAAAATTGCCAATCGGAATGATATAGTCTGAATGAAAAAGTTGAAGGCTTTTGGAAGGCTGTAAAAACATATAGCGTGATTCGTAAAAAAAAGTTGCAAACGCCGAATAGTTTTTCCGCCTAGTACATTTGAAAACATTTTCTTGAAATGCAGAAATAAGATCATTTAAAACTTGCATTTGATAGAAACTTCCAAGCTGCCTTGTTCATCTGCTTTCATAGGATTACTAAGATTTATTAGAAATTGTATGACCTCAAGTAATCGAGGTTACTGATATTTCTTATAGTAGTTTTAATTATACTTTCTTCTCGATAAAAAAATGTTGTTCACTTGAAATGTTTTGTAGCTCTTCCTGCTGCTTTGTCCCATGAAGTCACAGAAGGCGGAGAAAATCTATCGGTTGGTCAAAGACAATTGATATGCTTAGCTAGGGCCCTACTACGCAAAACTAAAATTTTAATATTGGACGAAGCTACAGCTGCTGTTGATCTTGAAACAGATGATCTCATCCAAAGTACAATTCGAAGAGAATTCAAAGAATGCACAGTACTTACAATTGCACATAGATTGAATACTATCATGGATTCAGACAGGGTTATAGTTTTAGATAAAGGAATTATTGTCGAGTTTGATACTCCACAAAATCTATTAAAAGGTCCAACTATTTTCAGGAGTATGTGTCAAGATGCCGGAATTGTATGAACTTGCCATATGCACAGTTGTGTTCTTAAAAGAGCAATTATTGAGACAATCTTTTCCCAAATCCAACCAATCAAAAATATTTTGAGATCAAAAGATCATTAGTTGTTTGTTAAGTACAATTTCATCACACTAAGTAATCTAGTTATTTGATATTGATTAGTCTGAACATAATTTTGTCTATTTGATGTTGAGCAATTATTTTTTACATGTATTTTTATATTCTAACTGCTCCTCTGGCGGCCAAAATGGAAATGTATTCCTCAAAGCAGCTCACCGAGATTATAAATTTGGATCAAAATATTACTACCTCATCACCAATATGAAATTTGTGGAATGAAGTTTGTGATATTCAACTGCTCTTACTACTTAATTTTATGAATATTAGATTTTGTTCAAGATTCTTATTTCTCGAATATTAAATTAATGGTTTCTGAACCTATCTCTGAAACAGTATTTGAGGAGCTACTTAAAATGAATTAACTAGTAGTAACTTACATACAGAATATGATTTTATTCTTCTGATTTATTGTTTTTGTAGTTTTTGAAATAAACTTATTTTGACATATGTTATTATTATTATTATTATTATTATTACAATAAATATTGAGATTATTGTTATTACAATAGATGTTGAGACGAGGCCAATCGGACCATAAATCTCATACAGAGGGTAAAAAAAAGACACTTAGGAGATAAATGGAAATATTAAATGCTAAAAAGATATGCAGCCTAATCAGTTTTTAAATGAGTTCACACTCTTGGAATCCACAACACTCTCTGGTAAAGAGTCCACTGGCCAAATATCCTGTTCGACAGAAAAAATTTACTCGCACGGGTATGATATACCTCATGTACATTTGGGGCTGGAGATCGGCAAGATGAATATCGCCCATCGTGAAAATGTAGCCGATGTTACCACTAATGAAATTGTTTAAGGTTCGACATGTCATAATGTGTATGCGTACACGAGGTTCGTGGAAACTTTTCAACCCGAACACCTGAGCGACATGCGCAGTTTAATTCGATTAAGACAAACCCACAATTTTGCGATGTTGCCAAAATGTTCGTATGAGTCGCTGCATTCGATATGTTCCGAAGAGTTAAGACTCCACTGGGGTTCGGATGGGTCTATACGCTATCATCCGTGTACCGTGTCTCGTATACTCTACATAGAGTATACATGAATAAACATTCATTTACCTCACCTGTTGTATAAGTAACTATTATTTGAGCACAAAAATAATAACGAGCTCTTTTACTCATAGATACACAAACTTTTTCATTCGTTTCCGTAATTACACTGACAAACAGCTGATCAAAGTGGAGTGGAGTGAATACACGACACTTAGGACGGACACAGAGTGAAGGACCTATAGATGACATGATCATATGACGAAGAGCCAGTGTGTACAGGATACTTATGAGCCCTCTTTATCGGACTATAATATTCTGAAGATACAAACGGACAAAATAAAAGCTGAAAATGAGATCTAAGTATAAAATCAGAAGGCAAATTAATGATAAGAATATTCACCGATTCATAGAATCGCTGAAGTAGTAGGGAAAGATTAACCGATTCGTGCACATTATAAAACTTTGAGAACCACACAGAAAAATGTCAGATTTGCTCATACAATATACCTGTAGAAACTTATTTAAACTAGCATTTTGTATCCGTTGGTGAACACATACATGGAAAGGTGCGGCTATCTGTGAACCCTTCAGGCGAGTTGCTTGAAAACCTCAATAGTAAACACCATGAATATTTGAATCCAACTTCGGAGGAAGAAATTGTGATTTCAACAGAAAAGCTGAAAAATAAACTAATGAACTATTCTACGGTATTTCAGCGACGCTCCTCACTCAGATAGTTCAACATATAAAGCAGCCATTGTGTTTAATCTCAAAAGCTCACTTCCTCTTAACATCATGTAAGTGTACGTTAATGGGAATTAGGAAGGTGAAAAAATCAGCAAATCTTAGCTAATGCCAACGTTTCGCAACATATATTGTCGAAAAACGACAACACACACAGAAGAACACAAATCAACATGAATATAATAAAATAGACAATTGCAGAGTCACGATCCGCACTGAGACACACTTACCAAAGCCAAATTATGCTTTCAAAAAATAGATGGTACAAGAAGAAACAGCAAACAGTGATACATTGAAAAACTTATTGTTTTGTAGCGCGTTCGACATCACTTCAACCGTCGAATGAAATTCGTCAACTGAAGGAGACAGAAATCAAATGAATATACACACTACCACCCGCATATGTCCCACTATCAGAAAACAGACCGAACCTTTTATCGTTTTCTAGTTTTGAAAACTTGCATGAATTGCCCTAAATGTTATGTTGGTCAAACTAAACAACTTTTAAATAACAGAATCAGACAGCGCAGATATGATTGCAACGAGGCTAACAGAAATAAAGATTCAAAAACTGCTTTAGCTAATCATCATTTTCAAGAGCAGCATCAGTTTGATTTCGACAGTTTCAATATTCTGGATTTTGAGGACAACTGGTGAAAGCGCAATATTAGCGAAATGATATTTATAAGGCTGAACGAGACAGTTAATAATAGAGTGGACACTCAGAATTTGAGTTCCGTACATGAGAACGTTTTGGAAGTTTTCAAAACCAGAAAACGATAAGGGGTTCGGTCTGTTATCTGTTAGTGGGTCATATATGCGGGTGGCACTGTGTATGTTCATTTGATTTCTGTCTCCTTCAGTTGACAAATTTCATTCGACGGTTGAAGTGATGTCGAACGCGCTACAAAACAATAAGCTTTTCAATGTATCACTGTTTGCTGTCTCTTCTTGTACCTTGTATTTTTTGAAAGCATAATTTGGCTTCGGTAAGTGTGTCTCAGTGCGGATCGTGACTCTGCAATTGCCTATTTTATTACATTCATGTTGATTTGTGTTCTTCTGTGTGTGTTGTCGTTTTTCGTATTTATTTTTATTATTTAATTAATATTTTTTATTTATATTCTGTATTTTTAGCCCTGAAGAAGCGTCAATATATGTTGCGTAACGTTGACATTAGCTAAGATTTGCTGATTTTTTCACCTTCCTGAATCCCATTAACGTACACTTACATTGTGTTTAATACTTATTGATTGCTTTGAACAAGAAGTCTTTCCACAAGAGCTACAGGTCCTGTTCTACCTGAGAAAGAGGTTTCAAGTGGTGGAGTGGACGGAGATCACTATGAGGTTCCACACTCCACAGGGTTAAATTATCGGCCCGATATTATTCAATATGAAAGAATGATAACGCCTAAATGACAATGAATACAATAATAAGGATAAATTCAGATGCATACCACCCGCCGATATGAATATCGACAAGTGTTACGATCTGAATTGAGCTAGCCAATTTGCCATCGTCAAAGCCCCAAATGGAGTACGCTCCACCGAAGAAACGCAGATGCTGACCATGGTTTCGGCCTCATTTGGCCTCATCAGAGCAACATAGCATTTTTCCACGGTGGAGAACGTTTGGAATTGATGGAACTTTATTCAATGTTGGCATGTTCTACTATAGTCTATCCAAATCCGAGAGGCCAGCGTAAACAAACTGACTAATGCGTGATCTTATTTAAGGTACTCCTCTTATTGGTCAAAGCTTCAGGAACGCCATGTTTGCAGGTGGGAGTAATGCAGAACCGCATTACGTTTGATTCATTGATTGTATGCGAATTGTTGTGCAGAACTGCAGAGATCATTTATTGCTTTTTCTTTCGTAAATTGGTTTATAGGTGTAGCAAGTTATTCAAGTTACAAGCATTTAAATAATGTCAAGTACTGATACTGCTGAGGAATCGCGTGTTGACTTAAGTCCTCCAAAAAAGAGACGTCTGAAACGACACTTCAGTGCCGAGATAAAAGATATGATTTTGAATACTTATAAAATTGAGATTATTCAAAATGCAGGAATGTGTTTGAAGGACGTAGAACTCCGAGTTGCTGAGAGACTTGGCATTGGAGCTCGAAGTGTTAGGAGAATTATTTCCAAATACATAAATTCCGGTGTTCTATCATAGCCGGCAACAAATCAAAATCGGACCACCAAATGGGAGTCCTTATCAGATTTCGATAAAAATGTAATACGGCGAAAAGTTCACGAGTTTTTCTTCAGAAATGAACACCCGACTATAGAGAAAGTATTAAAAATAGTTAATGAAGACTCGAACTTGCCAAATTTTAAGAAGAGTACCTTCTCTATAATATTGAAAAAACTTAATTTCAAATATGGACGTCGCCAACGCAACAGTTTTTTAATGAACCGTGACGACATTAAATGTTGGAGAAGAAACTGTCTCACGAAAATTAGGACCTTCCGTGATGAAAACAGGAAGATTTACTGCTTGGATGAAACTTGGGTAAATGCCGGTCATACTAAATCCAAAGTGTGGACCGATGAAACAGTTACATCTTCTCGGCAAGCGTTACTTGCTGGATTATCTACTGGATACTACTGGGAAGGTCTTGAATTTTGAGTTTAACCCTCGGTTTCATAAAGCTTGATCAGAGAATCAACGATCGATTGACGGATGAACGTCAATTAGTTTTCAGTCGATAAGTTGGTCATAAGCATTCTGAATATCATTCTTGCACCAAATAATTATCTATACACGCCCATTTGATGATTCTCAACTGCTACTCCTCCAATATATTCGGAAATATGAAAGATTCAATGATTCGGGAAATCGAATGCCAAATCGTTGATCGAGCAATCAAAGTTTTGTGAAACTTGATGTAAGTACCTTTTTGGTGGAAAACAATTTCAACATTCTTTTTCAAATGAAGTGAATATATTTTTCCAGGCAAAGGGCAAAGAATTATAGTGTATCATATTGGCAGTGACACTGGTTTTTTAACTGGAGGACTCTGGACTTTCCAATCCAAAAAAACTGGTGACTACCATGAAGAAATGGATGGTCAGTCCTTCGAAAAGTGGTCGAGGGTATACTTCCTAAATTGGAGGAAAATTCTATAGTAGTTTTAGATATTGCTCCTTACCATTCAAGGAAAATGGAAAAAATTCCTAATTCGCAATTCAGAAAGAGTGATATCCAACAATGGTTGAGGGAGAAAAATATTGATTTCACCCCTGACCTCATAAAAGCGCAATAGTTGCAGATAGTCAGGCAGAACAAAGAAAACTTTGAAAAATACATCGTGGATGAAACCGCGCAAAGGCCCAAAATATTACTGTACTTAGATTACCGCCCTACCACTGCGAACTGAACCCTATTGAATTGATTTGGGCCGATGTCAAGAATTTTGTGGCAGATAAAAACACCACATTTAAAATGGCTGACATCCAAAATCTTTTTCAAGAGGCTCTCTCACGGGTTACTTCCGAAAGATGGAGAAAGTGCGTGAAACATGTCAAACAAAAAGTTGAGGTAGACATGTGGAAACTGGATAATATTATGGATGATATAACAACAGTCATCGTCAACTTAGAGGAAAGTTCTGCATCTTCTGACGACACTACGGGGTAGTCACTTTTACAAAAAAAATATTGTTACACATTTATATACATAGTATTTATTAAAGTGGGAACTTTAGATTGATTGTTCATTACTGAGACTCGTAGATAAGCATACATATTTTTCACCGGAACTGGAACACTCAAAAAGTTTTAAAATATAACGCTCTCGGAATTCAATTTATTAGTACACCTCTGCGTTATCACGTTCTTGACGCGTGATCACTGCATGCTGAAATGTTTACCGCTGGCCTCTTGGATTTGGATATACTATAGGTATTATTTTCCCAGAGCGCCATCCAACATGAAACGGTGTCCGATTCAATCCCCTCCAGATAGAAACCAAGACGAAGACAATAGCATATGAATCGGACACCGTTTCATGTTGGATGGCGCTCTGGGTAAATAATACCTAGTGGAACATGCCAACATTGAATAAAGTTCCATCAATTCCAAACGTTCTCCACCGTGGAAAAATGCTATGTTGCTCTGATGAGGCCAAATGAGGCCGAAACCATAGTCAGCATCTGCTTTTCTTCGGTGGAGCGTACTCCATTTGGGGCTTTGACGATGGCAAATTGGCTAGCTCAATTCAGATCGTAACACTTGTCGATATTCATATCGGCGGGTGGTATGTATCTGAATTTATCCTTATTATTATTCAGTATTTTCACGAATGATCTACATGCAAACTTGGAGGCTCACCAGCTTTGCAGCTATAGGTACAGATGACACCGCTCTTATTGAAAAATCAGGAAGCAGAAACACTCTGAACTGTCGAGTGCTCAAAATTGGTTCGCATCAAATGGTCTCTTGTTGAATAAAGATAAAACTCAGCAGCTCTTATTGTTTACTAACAAAAAATATATGACTGTTACTTTGACGTATCTAGGTGTGACTTTTCACTCATCATATTCCATACGTAGACGAATTTTGTAGCAGACTCTCGACCTCGATATATCTGATAATAAAGTGAATAAGACTGATCTCTAACAGTGACACGGCTAAGCTCATATACAGGCTGATTCGGGAGTAACGCACCAAAACTCCAGGTGTGTATTATAGACGTAAAAATAATTTTAAAAAGCCCATTTTTTTTAATATAACGTATTTACAGCAGAACCGAATTTCCGACATGGACATATAGTTTTAATTATAGCATTGTTTTGACAAATGTTCCAAAATACCCATTAACATCTAAACACATTCTACCAGAGACAACAGGTTGTCTCTGTATTCTACTGTGAAGGGCTCTTGTTGATTGTGATAAGAAGTGTGGTAAATTATTTAAAACATTTCAATTGCGCTACAATTTGAAAACAGATGAGAACCTTCTGATAAGCCGTGTAATACTTGTGCCACTTTATTTACGATTCCGGCACCGGCCACCGGACGGCAATTCGAAGTTTTGCGCATGCTTGGCGGCCATTGAAGGTGCCACCAATCAGAAGCTGCTTCCCAGTTTCTTACTTTAGTTTCATCACAGTATAGACTGTCTATACTGTGTTCTGGTTACTAGACTGGGTATTGGAGCGTACACATGTACGCGCGCTCAACGCGGCGTCTAACGCTCTCATGTGTACAAGGCATTAGACTTATGTGCTGATCAAAGATTATAGAGTACTTCTCTATAAATAATCTTTGGTGCTGATGATAAGCAGCTCATTTAGGCTTGCCGCAGACATGCAACTATTCAGTTTCTCTACAGTTGCGCAACAGTTTGATTGCAAGCGGTTCGTTGGCGCACACATACGCAATCGCTTAGTTTGTGTCGAGGCTGAAACTATTCGATTGCAAAACTTTTCAGTTGCATGTCTGCGCGGCCCCATATAAATGCATTGTACTAACTTCTGCAACTAAACAGTTGCAAAACCAAAAATTGCATGTCTGCGGCAGGCCTTATACTCGATTCCACTTCGCAATGAACTGACATCATCAGTCAGAAGTACAACATCCTTGCCAGACTGTCAAAATTATCCTAGATTCTAATGCCGACCTTGATGGTTATGACGAATTTTCATGTGGATTGAAAATTTTGAGGTTTTATTTCGTTTTATTTCGAAAGTTTGATGAAAATGAACTATGTATATATAATGATAAACATGTGACTAAAAGACCTGAACGGTGTTTTAGAGTTCAATGTAGGCTGACCAGATTATACCCAGTTCAATGACGGACGGACCTGATAAATGTGTATATATCTATACACAGGGCGAGTCTTTGCTTTGTAAAAATATTTTACAGTAGATTATTGAGGTCAAAAGAAATTTTTTTTTCATGTACCATATTTTTTACGATTTAGCCTTGTTAAAAAGATATAGATTTTAAAAGAATTGCATGCGATCAAAGTAACTGATTTTTCGAATTTCACCTATATTTTTTATTCATAAACGCCAAATTACTCGAAAACTATATTCCGAAATTCTTTTCATTCGATGAAACCGTTTGTGAGAACTGAAAATAACATTTAATTATGTTTTTCAACAACCTCTATCTTTTAAACCGAGCCGATTTGAAAAAAATGGTAAAGGAAAAAAGTGTTTTCTTTGACCTCAAAAATCTACTGTAAAGTATTTGTACGAGTCAAAGACTCACCCTGTATATGCTTCCAGCTACTCAGTTTCCTACCCCGTGTAGTGAAACATTTTTTTTTATTGAAAACAAAAAAATAATACAAGTTTATCACAACACAAAAACGAAAATATAATAATCTTAATACAATGGTTGTTCATTACACTGTGGAATGAGAATAGGGCTTCAGGCGTTGCTAGAGAATACTATGTCTAAAAATCAGTATGTTCTATACTGTCCTAGGATATGGAGTGCATGGAATTGGTTTTGAAGATTCTAGAAAACCAAACAGTTGATGATTCAATTGGAAATTGCACTCCAGAGAGCTCTTCGAAGTCAACTTGAAAATGAAAAGTGGAAAAACAAAAAAAAATTATTTTCTCCCAAACAGAGTGTCCGATATTGGGAAGTTTGGTATGAAAATTTAGGTTTTCGAACACGCTGAATTTATTGCAAGCAATTTCGAAAGCCTATCTCCGTTCGTTCAGATTTTCATCTTGGAAATGACATTTTTCAAAAATTGCAATTTTATATCTGCGTTATCTCCTATTATATTTGTCTGATCCAATTGGGATTTTCGGTTATATAATCAGCGTTTCCTAGGCTTCCACTCCAGCACAAATGACCTATTTGCTACGGTGTACAACGATGAGGGGATTCTATCTCACACTGCATCATAATCTTTTTCCTGTTCTCGGTGGAAATCCAAGAGTGCCTATCATCAGCCTCGACTCATGAGATGCTTGGAATCAGCCACAAAGCTAGGTTTATCGATTTGTCGGGTGCAAAATTGTATAAGAAATATGCTCAAAAATTTGTAGGTCAGTATTTTTCTGGGTTGGGTAATTACCCCCGTCGTGTCGAAGCCCTTTTGTTGTCATTATTCGGTTGAACGGAAACAAATTTTTCTTTTCTATTATACCGATTATCGTGATGAAGTAAATTTCAGTTTTGTCTAGCGGGATTTTTAGTTTTAAATATCTTAGTGCGTACCATTTTTTTTCTTACAAAAAATTACATGTATGCTATGGAGGGTACGCCTATGGTGAACATAAAATTCTTAACTGCATGTCAAAAAAACTAGGTCTTATAAAACCCACCAAATTTCATTTGGATATCATCTCGACAAGTTTCAGTTTTAAAAATTAAAACGCATTGGAAAAAGCTTATTTCGTTTGAAATTTCTCTGGCTTACGTTCGATGTTTCAGTATCAGAAAAGATTTTTTTTTTTTGTACAAAAATATTGCACATTCCATTCCAAGATGGTTTCGTTTTTGCTCATATCGAGTTGTGTAATCACACCACACCCAGAGATTATAAGATTTTAAGTGGGGAGAAACACATGCCCAAAACTATCTTTGAACAAGATGTGTTACTGGAAACAAAAACTTCTTGATACAGTTCAGTCTTTATTTACAACAGTCATTGCAAGATGAAAAAATATATACAAAAAAGATATATACAAAAAAAAAAATTATAAATTTTTTACATCTAAATTCCTCAATTTCTTCTTTTCCGAACTCTCGATATTCTCCAGGAATTAGGTTCTTCATACTTGTTGTACAAAGGTTCCAAACGTTGATTTTTCTTGAATTTACTGAGTTTAGTCGGATCAGAAAATTTGAAGAAAGCTGGTGCAAATTCAACCAGCCATTTTGGATCGATAGTGGTCACCTCCCTCATGTATTCCTTTGTTGTTTGGACCAGTTCATGATATATTATCCTGGAAAATGTCGAACAAATTAGTATTTCTGTGCCAAATAGAAAAAAAGTTTGATATTTTGAAGACCTCAAAAACTTACCATTCGGGTTGGCGATTGAATAAAGCACTAGAAGGATGTATGTAGACAACCTGGCTATCCACAAGAGTTCTGTATCCTTCTTGGGGATCTTTTTTGGCTGCATTTCTGAAGAAACCTGAACAAACAGCTTTTTGCACCCTCACCGCATTTTTCTCTGCTGATACCACATCTAACCTATGCCTGGGAAACAAAATTATACTCATAAAAAGAGGTCATAACTTGGATGGAGTGGCAGCTGTCAGAAAAAATTTGACAGATGACTGATGACATGTCGATGGTTACTCCAACTCATGGTATTTTCAGATCAAATCTTACCTGTCCATAATTCCCAATAATTGTTTTCTGACGTCCTGAGCCCTCTTCAATGTCCTAATTTGAACGAAATTATCGTAACACCACGTGTTGGAAAATTTGTTATTTTTCCAGCTGTTGTAAACAGCCAATAACGTCAAGTGATCTCCCTCAGGCTGATTGAATTTAGCTTTCTTCTGATCCGCTAGAGCTTGTTTGTCTTTCGGACGATAAAATACATTCTGCACAGAGAGCATGCTCACGATGGTTAAAATTTCGTCCGAACATTGGAGCGCTACTGACATTATGAGCATCTTTGAAAGATTCGGCTCCAAGGGGAATTCGGCCATCTGGAAAGAACTCCATTTAATCACAATAATTGATGGTTATATTGAAGGTTAGGTTCTTGAAGTACAATCCTAACCTAACCTAAATTCCATTAATAATAATAATTTATTCAATTCAAATAGTCATTGCACAAGTACAACAAAAAATTGAACATGTCAAAAAATAAAAGGGCTCACAGTGTCTTAGAGAATGCATAAAACTCTTAAAGACAGTACGGTTCACAGGCCATGAACATCTTATGCACCTCAAGCTTATAAACCTTTACACTGGATTCATGCAATCTTTTGGGGTGTGCCTTGAGCAATCTTAAACCCATGTATAATGGTGCTTTTTCTGTGAGAGTTAAAGTGTGTCTCGGATAAAGATATTGATCATTCCGTCTTGTTGAATTTGTGCTCTTATACTGCTCGACAAGTTCGTGATGGACATGTAAAAAGCATAGAATCTTATATTGTATGTATAAACCGTGAAAGATTAAAATCCCATGCTCTCTGAAAAGTCCCCTGCAACTGTCCCTATACTTCAAACCGAGCAGTGCCATTTTCTGTCGCACAAAAACCGCTTCTCCATGCGCTGAACCACCCCAGAAGATGATACCGTATGACATTAAGGTCTGGAAATTAGAAAAGTAAACTACTTTGAGGATTGCTAGATCCACTTGTTGTTTCAAAAACTTAATTGTGTATATGACCGAATTTAGGCGTTTCGTTAAACATTCAATATGAAAAGTCCATTTCATGTGTTTATCAATATGGATTCCTAGGAATTTTACCGTGTCTGAAACTTTTATCTGATTGTTAATGTTCTGGCAAAACCATTCTGGAGCGATCACAGCTGAAGACAATACCTTCAATTCCTCACAAATTGAGGAGAAGATGATTATTCTTACACCAGTTGACTTGTTAATGCGTTCTAGGACAGAGTCCGCTGTAAGCGTCGTTGTTTTTAGGCTAGGTGATGACATCAATACATTGATATCATCTGCGTAGGTGACTAGATTGATAATACCCTCACTCTCAGATATGAAGGAAGGTAGATCGTTTACATATATAATAAATAGTAGAGGTCCAAGCATGCTACCCTGAGGGACGCCACTCTTCGTTGTCTCAACCAAAGATATATATGTCTTGTCCTCAATTTTTATTTCAAGGCGTTGTTGCCTATTACTCAAGTAACTATCAATCAGTTTCAGCTGATTGTTTCTTAATCCGTATCTTTCAATCTCACTAAACAGTATGCCCTTATCCACGCAATCAAACGACTTGGACAAGTCCAGGCAAAGACCCACGGCAGTTCATTCTTTTCCAGATTCCCTCCACCTATAACATTTCCAATCGCTTTCGAACGCCGCAGTTCGGAAGTGATAATACTAACACGTGAATTCTGAAGATAGTGGTTTGCAGACAATGCAGATGGATCCTCACGTCAGCCCGGGTAGCTCAGTTGGGAGAGTACCTGACCGATAATCGGGGGGTCGTAGGTTCGAATCCTGCTCTGGGTGGTACTTTTTCAGAATTCAATTCCTGTCTGCTTGCCGCTAAAACCTTCATTTCATTATATTTCAGACACTAAACTATCATCAAAGTTAATTATATGCTTCAACGGTGTTGCTATGATCATTATACTTTTTTTAATAATTCTTATAGGTATGCCATCCCAACCCGTGGATTTTACATTTTTCATCGCTTTGACCGTTTCTATAATTTCATCCTCATCAACCTCAAATGCAAAAAAGGAGTTGTGTACGCGTGTAATGTGATATAGATCACTGTTTGTTGACTCTGATGACTTCGGCAAGTTTTCCGCAACACTAGAAAAAAAATCATTAAAATCATTGACCATCTTACTCGGATCTGGATGTTCAAACGATGCAGAACGATCAATTTTCTTCCCCAGAGATTTATTAATTATGCTCCGTACTGCTTTAGAATAGAATAGAAAAGCCCTTATTTCAAATAGAGAAACTTTACAAGTAACTCGAAATGAAACAGGGTCAAAATTTGGAAACTCATTCAAAATTCAAAAAACTCTCTCAGTGAATATGGCTCAATCTTCAGTAGCAGCTGGAAAATCTGCCTCTTGAAACTGTTCAATGTCGTCTCTGCTCTTATTTGGGGTGGCAGTTTATTGAAAAATTTTGTGCAACAGTACTCAGCATTCCTTTCCGTTCAAGTAAGCCTATTGTTTGGGTATTTCAATTCAGTTGTTCTTGTGTTGTATTTGGTGATGGTTTTACCTTCGAAGTAGTATCTATTCTTATAGACAAATAACAGACATTCCTGAATGTAAATGGCGAATGCTGTTAGTAAATTGTTTTCATGGAATTTTCCTCTACATGATTCTCTGAATTCCAGTATGTATATGATGCTCTCTTTTGGATTTTCAAGATCTCCTCCATTCCCGAAGAGGCCCCATGGAAAATGATACCGTATCTCATCTTTGTTTCGAATACCGCCTGATAGATTGTCTTCATAGATGTTGAGTCAAGGTATCTACTCAGGACACCCAAGGAGTAACATATAGAACTGAGTTTTCCACATAAGTTGGTGACATTATCACGCCAGTTGAGACTTTCATCTATGGTCAAGCCCAAAAAGTTACAATTTCTTTCCAGGAGAAGCTTATAATCAACTGTCTCAATGCACTGAGGAATTTCAACATTTGCGTGGTTGGTGTGAAACATTGCAACACTTGTCTTCTGAGTGTTCAAACATAACTGATTTTTAAGAAACCACTCATTTACTTTTGTGATGGTAGATTCAATCAGGCATTTTAGAGCACCAAGAGTTTTTGCATTCAATAAAATATTGGTCTCATCAGCATAATTTATCAATGAGCAATCGGTGATTGAGACTGTCTCAGCAAATAGATTATTAATGAAGACAATGAAAATAAGTGGACCCAAAATGCTTCCTTGTGGTACACCCAAATCAACTGGAAGTGGATCTGAGACGGCTTGGGTTTCTTCGTTGGTGATCAAGACTTGTTGTGTTTGAGAAGAGAGATATGATCTGAACCATTTAAGTGGGATATCTCTTATTCCATATGAATTCATCTTTTGCAGTATGTGTTCCTGGTTGAGAGTATCGAAAGCCTTCGAAAGATCAAGAAAGACAGCCATCACAATTTCCGAACCCTCCAGGACCAACAAGGTTTTCCTAATGAACTCGTATATTGAATTCTGGGTAGATTTTCTTTTTATGAATCTATGTTGTGCGGAGGACAGAATATCCTGATCAATAAGGAAAGCCATTAGTTGTTTGCTCACCACGAGTTCAAATATTTTTGAGAAAGATGGAAGTAGGCTTATTGGCCTGTAATTTTTTGGTGCATCTTCACAACCTCTCTTGAACAATGGTTTCACAAGTGCTTGTTTTAAATGTTTAGGAAATTCACCCAGTTACAGCGAGTTATTGATCAGGTATGTGAAGGGATGGGCAAGTTGTTCTTTACATCTTTTCATCACGTTCACCATCTATTCCACAGCTGCTTTTATTTTTCAACAGATCTATTATACTTAGAATTTCCTTCTCATTTACTTTTTCGAATCGAAATGTATTAGGATTTGGTGGAATATTGGAAGAAACTTGTGATATTTTTTGTTTTATTATGTTTTTAGCCGATGTTGAAAAGTAAGAATTAAATCGCTCTGCCATCTCCTTAGGATATTCTAAAATGGGGGAAGTTCTTGTACCTTGGCATTTGATGGTTCTGACTATGTTCCACAAACTTTTAGTTTTGTTGTCTGACTCTACAATGTGCTTCTTGAATAATTTCCGTTTTTCATTTCTTAGTAGGTTGTCATATTCTTTCTTTATTTCTTTATAGGCCTCATTGAAAGCAGAGTTCTTTGTTTTGTACAGATGTAGGATATCAAGTTTCATCTTGCAGTTTTTTATATATTCGTTCTCTGGTCTAATATGCTTTGGCTTAATAACAGGCATTCTCTTCAACGGACATGCATTTTGAAATTCATTCATAAACAGTCCCAAGAAGGTATTCCACTGCTTGTTAATATCGTGTTTCGGTATTTTATGTAGACCATTCCAGTTTACATATTTCAGTCGTTTTGCTAAGTTATCAGTTCTTTCCTTGGGCATCATTCTTTTATATTGATATTTTGTAGAGATTTTTTGTACAGGTATTGTTAATATTTGTGCTGTTTCATGGTCCGAAATTTTTGTTTTTTTTAGATCCATACTGTTGTTCATTAGTTAATATATTATCTATACATGTTTTAGTAGTAGCTGTTGTTCTTGTGTGTTCCATTATGGTTGGATGTACTCCATAAGAGCGCATCAAGTCATAAAAGGATAATGCATCTTGATTTTCTGGGTTTAACAAATCTATGTTGAAGTCTCCTCCAATAATAACCGTGCTCTTGTCGCAACAAACAATATTCAGGACCTCTTCAAATCTCTCTAAAAAAGCCTTGGTATTTCCCGGTGTTGTGTAAATAGATATCACAGTAATAAGATTCTTTCTCAGCTTCATGTCGATGGAAGATATCTCAATTATTTCCTCAACTGACATTTTGATCAAATCATGTCTTATACGGTAGGTGGTGCCTTGTTTCACATAAATTGCTGACCCTCCATGTCTGTTTGGTGGTCGACAATAGAAGCTCGCCAATTGAAAACCCTTGATTCCATCATTCTGAATTTGATCCTTAGTTTTCCAGTGTTCACTGAGACATAGCGCTTTAGACTTATTTTCAGATTTTTTGAATTTGATCTGTTTTTCCTTTCTTAAAAGTAAATCATATTTGTATATAGCATCCTCACATAATTGTAGGTGTTCCGGTTTGAAACTAGATGTGACAAAAAGGTAGTCTAATATTTTTTTCTGACATTGAATGGAAGGGGAATTGGTATTAGTTGTAATGTTATTCAGTGAGAAACAGTTGTTGAAAATAGAATAGTATGCATTAAACATTTAGAGTTCACATCAGGCAGCCGTCGCGTAAACAACAGCCGCTGATAAAATCCTATACCTACGCAAAAAAAGTGTTATTAGTAATCAGCCACCGACTCCGGGCATAAAAACCCGGATTGATCGAGCTATTACTAAGTAAAATTCGAAAATCGCTCCAGAAAAGGAAATATAATTTCGACAATTTAAATATTTCCGCTAATTTGTAGACCAGAATTCAATTGAAATCGAAAAATAAAGTGATTCCTTATCAGTCCAGATGGTGGATGGATCTGATAACCACAGATAGCGTGAGATAAAATAAAAATATGAATTTGACACCAGATGCCGTGAATACCCCGTCAACTGAAATAAATATGGATATACAGGAAGGTACACATTCATCTAGTTACTGCAGAATGTCCTCAACAAGTGAGGAAGAATTCGTTGGATTCAGCGCTAGTGAAATAAATCAAACAAACAAAAATCAACAAAGTTGGCAAAGTATAGGACGTACAACGAAGAAAAGGAAAATTAATAATTCAAAAAATTATGAAATCACAACACATAATAGATTCAGCAGTCTGAATGAAGATAAAGAAGAGAGTAATAAAGCAGATAAACCAATCACCAAGGTTCCTCGCCCTCCGCCCATTTTTGTTTACGGAGTTAATAATTACAATGAGATGATCTCCATCATGAGTGAAATCCTTCAAATGGATCAATTTACCACAAAAACCCTAGCTGACAATACTGTGAAAGTGAATTGTCTAACTGTTGAAGGTTATAGAAAACTTATTCACCACATGAGGAATAATAATATAATACACCACACGTATCAACCAAAGCAGGAAAGAGCATTCAGAGTTGTTATAAAAAATGTCCATCACACAACAAATGTAGAGGATATCAAGCTGGAACTCTCCAAAGAAGGACACACAGTAAGAAATATCCACAATGGAAAAAGTAGGATAACAAAAGAACCTCTGAATTTATTTTTCGTTGATCTTGAACCGGCCCTGAACAACAAAGAAATTTACAAGATTCATGGCATACAGAACAGGTTAGTGACAATCGAACCACCAAAAAAAGTGAAAGGACTAATTCAGTGCATGAGATGTCAACAATATGGACATACTAAAACCTATTGCAATAGGCCATATGCATGTGTGAAGTGTGGTGGGGAGCACAATACGGCACATTGCAAAAAAAGCAACAATACCCCAGCAAAATGTGTATTATGTAATGGTCCGCATCCAGCGAACTATAGAGGGTGTCAATTTTATCATGACCTAGTCAAGAAACCTGAAAACGATAATAATAGGTTGAACATACAAAAAACATCATTCAAAAACAAACATATGGATAATCAATTACCAACACAACAGCCGCAGAAAATGAATTACGCTGAAGCTCTACGCAAAAATAACAAAACTACAACACAAAATGAAGAAAACAGTTCAACAATACTAAGTACCTTTTTAACAGAATTTAAAGGCATGTTTCAGCAATTAATGCAACAAAATAGCATGATCTTGAGCATGCTCTCAACGCTGATCAACAAAATTCATTAAACTAATTAGAATAGCACAATGGAATGCCAACGGACTCTTGCAACACAAGAATGAAGTTGAAACTTTTTTACAACACAACTTTATCGACATCCTCCTCATAAGTGAGTCACATTTCACTGATAGGTCATACTTCAACATACCAAATTACATCACCTACTCTACCAACCACCCAGACAACACAGCACACGGCGGAACAGCAATTCTAATTAAAAACACCATAAGCCACTATGTAATGCCAGAATACAAAGTTGATCACCTTCAAGCTACTTCGGTCAAAGTAAGAATGTTCTCCTATGAATTGACAATATCAGCTGTCTATTGTCCCCCTAAACACAATCTGAAAATTAACCACTATAGAGATTTCTTTACCACATTAGGCACAAAATTCTTTGTCGGAGGAGATTTTAACAGTAAGAATACTCTCTGGGGCTCACGATTAACCACCACCAAGGGACGAGAGCTGGCCAAATTGTTGCAGGAAAAAAACTACTCCTTCTTGTCTACTGGAAGTCCTACATACTGGCCCAGTGATCCGAATAAAACCCCTGATCTACTAGATTTTTTTATAACAAATGGAATAGCTTCATCATATATGGATGTATGTTCAAGCTATGACCTATCATCAGATCATACTCCAGTAATAGCGTCACTGAGCACTTTGATAATCAATAAAAAGTCTCCACCAAAACTACATAATCGAAAAACCAACTGGGTTGAATACCGCAAATTAATTCATGAGCGGGTCTCTCTTTCCTTGAGACTGAAGGAAAAAAAAGAAATCGAAGAAGCACTTGATTCATTTACAACTATTCTTAAGGATGCAGCCATCCAAAGTACTCCAAGAAGTTGCAATGACAACAAACCAGAACCAATACCATTAGAAATTAAAAAGCTCATTGCTGAAAAACGCAAAATAAGATCTAGATGGCAAAACACACATGCTCCTGCAGACAAAACAGCATTCAATAATATAAGCAATAAACTTAAAAATAGGTTAAGAGAATTGAAGGAAGAATCATTCAATATATATATCACCGGATTGAACCGATACGACAACTCAATATGGAGACCTATAAAATCCAAGGTAAAACCAACAGAACAAAATGTCCCAGTGAAAAACTCAACTGAAACCAATGCTAGATGGGCTAGAAGCGAAAAAGAAAAGGCGAAATTGTTTGCACATTACCTGACAAAGGTATTCAAACCAAATGACCAGGTCATTGATGAAATTGTTGAGGAAAATATTTCTAACATCCCTACAGAAACTCAAAATATAAAGTTCTTAACACCTAAAGAAGTATACAAAGAAATCACTCATCTGAACCTTAAAAAGGCACCAGGTATTGATGGAATAACTGCAAAGATGATCAAAGAACTGCCTAGAAAAGGGATTGTTATGGTAACCTACATCTTTAATGCTATATTGAGACTCGGGCACTGGCCCAGATCACTGAAAACAGCAGAAGTACTCATGATACTGAAACCGGGCAAGAATCCACACGAAGTGACATCATATCGACCCATAAGCCTTCTGCCAATAATCTCGAAAATATTGGAAAGATTATTACTTCAGAGAATAAACGCCGAAATTCCCATAGATCATTGGATTCCTTCACATCAATTCGGATTCAGACAAGGTCACTCAACTGTCCAACAAACGCATCGAATAACGCAAACCATAAACCAAGCGTTTGAAAAGAAGCTATACTGTACTTCAGTCTTTCTGGATGTGAGTCAAGCGTTCGATAAAGTATGGCATTCAGGACTCCTATTCAAGATAAGAAATATTCTTCCTCTAAAATTCTTCAATATACTGAATTCATACCTTACAAACAGACAGTTTAGAACTAGAGTAGGGCATGAAGTATCAGATTATTGTCCCATTCAAGCTGGAGTCCCACAAGGAAGCGTGCTGGGCCCGTTCCTTTACCTACTTTATACCTCGGATCTACCAATAACAGCTCACACTACAACAGGAACATTTGCTGATGACACAACAATAATGGCAGCACATGAAGACCCAGCAACAGCGACTAAACTAGTACAAGAACACCTAGACAAATTACAAATCTGGATGAAAAAGTGGAAAATAAAAATAAATGAAACCAAATCAAAACAAGTAGACTTTACACTGAGAAAGCAACATTGTCCTCCAATCAAATTGAACAACATAATAATTCCACAAGCTACATCAGCAAAATACCTAGGCTTTCATCTAGACACTAGACTAACCTGGAGGGAACATATTATCAAAAAAAGAAAACAAATTGATCTGAAAGTCAGGGAAATTAATTGGCTCATCGGAAGAAAATCCAAGTTACCACTTACAAACAAAATATTGTTGTATAAAACTATCATCACCCCAATATGGACATACGGGATAGAAATCTGGGGATGCGCAAGCAAATCCAGCATAGCTCTGATCCAAAGAACGCAATCGAAAATACTTCGCATGATGGCCAACGCCCCATGGTATGTGTCCAACCAGACTTTACATGAAGACTTAAATATACCATACGTTGAAGAAGTCATCAAGCATAGAAGCAAACATCACCACGCAAGAATGGAAAACCACTCAAATATTTTACTCCAACCCTTACTGGCAAACACCTTATCAAGAAGATTGAAGAGACATTGGCCAGCTGATTTAATGGAATAATGAGATTCTCTCACTGGAGATAATCTCCCCGCCCTTTGACTACTTGTTAACACATTAACTTATAGAATATATTCTGATTGTTAATAATTATTGAGATTAATAAAAAAAAAAAAAAACATTTAGTCCCACATAAAGTTTTGATTGTCAGAGTGACCAAGGATATCCTCCCAATTATGTTCACTAAGTTTAACTAAAAATCTATCTACAGATTCTCCATTGATGATTCTAGTTTGTCTAACCGTTTTTCTCCTGTTGATGTAATCATTAATAGAAAATGAGAACTTTTGCGCCGCATGATCAGATATATGTTCCTCCACAACCCCTGAATTACCCGCAATATTTGTAACAATGTTATCAAGAAACGTTGCAGAGAACACACCAATTCGTGTAGGTTCAGCTATGGTTGGTTTTAAGTTGAAACATTCTAATAGTGTCAAGAAAAGTTTAGTTGTGGGTGAACCAACAAGAATGTTCACATTGAAATCCCCCAGCAATATAACTTTATCCACCTCTGTAAGACAGATAAGGAGCCCTTGTGATAGTTTCTCAAGGAAGATATTGAAGTTTAGCATGGTTGAGTTTGGCCTGTACACCGTAATCAGTATAATGCGAATACTATCAACACAAATCTGCACTGCACATCTTTCAAAAACGTTAATAATGCTCAGTTCATTTATATCTGCTCTTATCTTAAAACTAATATTATCCCTAACAAAACATGCGCATCCACCATGAATACATTCATCACGACAGCAATAAGCCGCCAATTGGAATCCATCAGAATGATATGCAACCAGCTCTTCTCTAGATTTCCAATGCTCAGAAATCGCAATAAAATCGATCTAATACTTGTTTATGTTATGCTGCAGCCTGTTGAAAGCTGTATCAAGCGCCTGAACGTTCTGATGAAGGCGGACGAACTTTTATTGTCCAAGTTTCCTGCTCTGCTTGCATTATTAGGACTGTTGCCTGGAGACTTACCATTATGGAGAGTTGACCAGCCTTTATGACGATTACAGAGGCTCTGTTTTACTGTTTCATTATGGGGTTCACAAAAATCCGAATCTTTTTTTCAACTCCTTGAAAACCTTTACCAACCTGTCCATCTGTTGGTGCTGCTCCAATCTTCAAAGGTATTCGTTTGTTTTGAGATTTGTTGGGATTCTCTTGATTAATATTTTGCAGCCACTTATTATTTTTGCGTTTGGATGATCTTTTTCTACGCACTAATAGTGGTATACACTTCCACAATTGATACAGAAAACATTACTAGTTTGTTTCTTTCTACAACACTTGAAATTGATCTTTTTAACCGAAATGTCAGAGGATACGTCTTCCTCGTCGCCCGCCATATTCGGATTATCTGTCATCAAATTGACGAATTTTTTGTAGTTTGTTAAATTTTTAGATCAGATTGAATTTTTTTTTCTTCGTCAATAATATGACGATAAAACAAATCGAAATAATACTCACTCTTCTTCCAAGCCTTGTCAACAACCCCTCATCGTCCAATGCTGACAAAGAATGTAACTGTTCCAAGGCCATGATTAGAGATTCCACAGGCGGCGCATCCATGAAATCAAAATGCAGAAGATCATTGATGCCCATAGTCTTTAACTGTAAAACTGTTGTAGCCAGGTTGGTTCTTTGTATCTCTGGTACTGGCGTTGGCAACATTTCATCACGATATGCCCTCTCTGTATATAATCGGTAACATTTCCCGGGTCCGGTTCTTCCTGCTCTTCCGGCCCTCTGTTTAGCTTGAGCCTGAAAAATAAATCAATCAGTAAAAGGCACAGGTAGAATGGCACAATTTCAAAAAAAATTCTAAATTTATTTTTTATTTTAAAATCATACCTGTGAAATAGGCGTTACTACTAGAGAATCCATGCCGGTTTTGGAATTGTAAACTTTTTGCTTAACGAATCCAGGGTCGACAACATAAAATATACCATCAATGGTCAACGATGTTTCTGCTATATTGGTGGCAATTACAACTTTCCTGCTACCTGGAGGGGCCGGTTCAAATATTCTTGTTTGCATTTCAGAGGGTAAAGCAGAATATACTGGTAGAATTATAAGCTCCGGCACATCAGGCCCTGAAATTTAATCCATATAAATTCTTATATTGAATACTTTTCAAGATCAATATACCTAAAGATTTCATCCTCTCATAGAGAATTTCACAAGCCGTGTCGATTTCCTCTTGACCAGTCAAAAAAAGTAAAATATCACCGGGAGGTTCCCGCAAATGAATTTGCATAACGGTGATCAAACTGGCATCCAAATAATCTGTTTCTGGTTCCTTCGCATACAATACTTCTACTGGGAATGTCCTTCCGGGTATTGTGAAGATAGGGGCTCCAAAGAAATATTGGGAAAATTTAACCGCATCTAACGTTGCAGAAGTGACAATGAGTTTTAACTCAGGTCTCTTGGTTACTGCCTGTTTGAGCAAACCAAAAAGGACGTCCGTGTGAATTGTCCTTTCATGAGCCTCGTCCAACATGATGACAGAATAACTCTTTAAATCTAAATCCATCAAACACTCCCTTAGCAACATACCGTCTGTCATGTACCTAGAAGAGACATTATTTCATGAGAAACCTGCGCTTGTGAAATGGAAAAACTTCATCAGTTTATTTCAACTTACTTTATGAGAGTTTCAGGACTTGTGCAGTCTTCGAAACGAATTGTGTATCCAACTTCTTGTCCCAGTCTACATCCAAATTCTTCTGATACTCTTTTGGCCACGGACATGGCCGCCACTCGACGAGGTTGGGTACAACCAATCTTACCTCTTGCTGTCAAACCTGCCTCTGCTAAATATTGAGTTATTTGTGTTGTTTTTCCAGAGCCTGTTTCTCCAATAACGATTAGTATTTGATTATCATTCACTGCCTGAAACATGATAATAAATTGAATTATTATAGCTAATGATAGAATATTTTTCAGCTTTACTGAAATAAGCACTTAATACATACCTTACAAAGTTCATCCTTCAACTTATAAATTGGCAATGATTCTCTCTGCTGGATGATACTCAGATTTGTTTTCTTCCCAAAGGATGATTTTTTTCCACCAATAACATGTTTCTTCCATTCAGGCAAATCTTGGGATTGCAATCCAATACCTCTTATTATCTGAGATTCAGGTTCATCTGCAAACAGTAAAATATGAATTTTTTTTTCTAATCTCTAGAATTAAAAACATCTCATACCTGAAGGCAAAGGATCAATCCAATTTTTGCCCTTAACAGATGATTGCGAGTCAGTTTCCTGCTCCCTTTGCAACATTTTCTGCTCCCTCCTTTCTTTTGCTAAAGCTGATTGCATCATAGCTGCTTGTGCAAGGGAACCATCAGGATTTTTCACAATTCTGAAATTATATTAAAGTTTCAATATTCCTGTGAAGTTTAAAAGGTCATTAAATATTACTTCACTGGGCTTAAATCATGTAAAGCTCCGCCGTGGCCTTGTAAAAATGGCGCCTTATCTTCAACCAATTCAATTTCAATATCAGCCTCCCCTTCTTCGTCTTCCCTGAGTAATAATCCAGTTTCTTTGTCAAATTCGGGAAGTTCACTTTTGCCTATGCACCCAGAAGATATCATCTGAAACATCATGAATACAGAATTGGAAAAAATTCTTGACCTGCTGCAAGTTTGAGATTGGGCATTTGTTTTGAAATACCTGCTCAATTTCCCAACGTTCAGGACTAGAGATTCTGGTCACACGTTTTCTAGAGTCCTCTTCCCCTTCATCAATTCCTACAGGCAGTCTTAAAACAGACGTACTGTTATTTAAAGGTCGATCAGGATTTCTATCCCTGTCCACTCTTTCCACTTGTAGAAATAACAACCTTGATCTCCTTCCTCTAGACCTTGATCTTTCTCCTTTAGATCTAGATCTCCTCCCCCTTGATCTTGATCGCTTATCTCTAGACCTAGACCTCCTCTTCTTTTCTTTTGATCTAGACCTCCTCTTCTTTTCTTTTGATCTGGACCTCCTATTACTAGACCTTGATCTTTTTCTCTTTGAATCTCTAAGTTTTGAATGAGACTTACACTCCATTTTATCTGTGCTACCCTTGGTATCTCCATTTTTATCTATTTTATTAGAAGGAGCATCTTCCTCGAAGAAAGCCATCAAATGAGCAACAACATTTTCATCTTCTTTAGATTCATTTTCTCCCACCTCCAGTACATCTGTTCCAATAGGATCACTGTTGGGCAAAGCTAAACCTGGAAATTTTTCTGCTAATTCCTCTTTTTCTAAGGAATCAGGAGGCCCTAACGAAGATTTCTTTTTTTTCGGTCTCATGTGTTGAATTATTCGGAGGAGGTTCTTTAATAAGGAGTCTGAGAATTCTGCCTCAATTTCCGTGAGGGCCTTTTTGAAAGCAGGAAATGTTTCATGCTCCTCAGATAGATGTATGATGAATTCAGCTGAAATGAATGCATTGATATACTTATTTCAAATATCAAAAGCTGTAATGAATTTAACTTACCAACATCTTTGTCGTTCAAACCCAAATGATTTTCTAGCTCTGTGCAGACTTTGGAAACCAATGAAAGATATTCTAGTTTTTCTAATTCATCCATTGTCTCCTGCCTATTCATAGTATTTAAAATAAATAAACAATAAATAAATTTTTTGTCAGTTTACGTTTTTGAGGTTAGTTAAATGTATCCCTCCATAGAGAAAGGTTCTGGTTCTCTATGGCCTCATGGGTCGCGTTCACAAACTTACTTCGAGAGTAGAGTATGAATGAGCAGAGACAACCTTGTCTCTGAATATGAGTATCAAGCTGTGTTGCCAATCGGCGGATTTTTATCCGAATTGCGGATTTTTTTAGCTCTCGCGGATTTTTTTCGGATTTAAAAATATTTCGGATATTTTCGGATTTTTTTATGTTATACAGTTTTAAAGAATTTCTAAAGGAATTGAATTATTCAAATCAATTATTGAGGCTCTTGCCACTAGATGATTGAATAATTCAAATCAATAGTAGAGGCTTCGTGGAATATTCCTATGGGGAACTGGAGAAACCACGTTAAAAAAATGCCAAATACACTACTTAAGGAGTGGAGCGATAATGTGTGCATGTAATTTGAAATACGACTTTCTCACGAATAGAATTTTTTTTTAAAGAATTGTACGATCTGCAAAGTTTCTTGAGGTTTACGAAAATGTGCGAGCTTTGACCTCAAATAAAAAACTGTACAAGGGAGATCGATGGGAATTTTTGAAAAATTATTATATTTGTTTATGTTTAGGTAACGAAATAAATAACGTATTCGGCGTTCTAGACCTGGTACAAAATTCAGCTACCACTAGGGGGCATCATATTCACAGCTCAAAAAGGCTAGTGAAGATTTTTCACATTGAAAAAATGATTGGAATATTGAGAATAGAAGTGTGTTATCTGTTTTCTTAATTATTTAATTGTTCGATGAACGAGCGGATTTTTTTCGGATTAAGTTATGGAAGCATCGGATTTTTTCGGATTTTTTGGTGAACGCTTCGAGTAATCAGAGCTTACTCCAGAGATTCTATATCTCTGGCTTACTCAGAGTAAGTTCGTGAACGCAACCCTAGCATAGTGTATCAGGGTTGCCATGTTGGGGTATTTTCCCCCAAATTCGGGGGATTTTGGGAAAATTTGGGGGACAACATTTGTTGGGAATTCAAATTTTTCACTGGGGTTTTTTTGGAGTAAAAATATGTATATTCAATATTGTATTTTTATGTATCCACTCTAAAGCCGGGTCCAGACCATAGATTAATAAAACAGGTCCAGACTATGTAACAAAACATGTTATACCTATAGCAAAGTTATATAACTAGTTAGAGAAATTTCAGTGAAAAAGTTATATAACACAATGTTATACAACATTATTCTTGCTATATAGCAAATTTTATTTATTAAGCCGGTCCAGACTATGTAACAAAACATTTTATTAACGAAGTTATACAACAAATGTGTTATAAAACTTTGTCATATAACTTGTTATAAAATAGCAGAGACATCCAGACTATGTAACAAAATAAAACTAAACAAAAGTGCTCATCTGGAAGCAGTGGCATCTGTAGTATTGAAAATGTCCTCGAACGTAGAGGATGTCATTTTGGCAGCAGCAGCTTGCGTGATTTTATGTAACAAAACATTTTATTAACGAAGTTATACAACAAATGTGTTATAAAACTTTGTTATATAACTTGTTATAAAATAGCAGAGACATCCAGACTATGTAACAAAATAAAACTAAACAAAAGTGCTCATCTGGAAGCAGTGGCATCTGTAGTATTGAAAATGTCCTCGAACGTAGAGGATGTCATTTTGGCAGCAGCAGCTTGCGTGATTTTATGTAGACGAGTGAAATCTCATCGTTGAGAGCTAGAGGAGCATTATAGTGGAACAACTCTTTTGAAGGATCTAGCAATGGATGACATAGACCCATTGACAGGGGACATTAAATGTGATGGAAGTTTCAAAAATTTCCTAAGGATGACAAGTTCTGATTTCGAATACCTGATAAATCAAATCGGCCATACAATAGGCAAAAAAGACACGACATTTCGAGATGCAATACAAGTAAAAAAAAGATTGGAGCTGCATTAAATGTTTAATAACACAAGTGTGGACAAAGTAACCGCCAATCTTTGTTTTACTGGTATTGCATCTCGAAATGTCGTGTCTTTTTCGCCTATTTTATGACCGATTTGATTTATCAGGTATTCGAAATCAGAACTTGTCATCCTTAGGAAATTTTTAAAACTACCATCACATTTAATGTCCCCTGTCAATGGGTCTATGTCATCCATTGATAGATCCTTCAAAAGAGTGGTTCCACTATATGTTCCTGAAGCTTTCAACGATGGCCGTATCCAAAATCTCCGTTACGATTTCACTCGCCGTCTACATAAGATCACGCAAGCTGCTGCCACAGAACACACCCTTGACTTACTTTATGGCTGCTGCTGCCAAAATGACATCCTCTACGTTTGAGGACATTTTCAATACTACAGATGCACTGCTTCCAGATGAACACTTTTTTTAGTTTTATTTTGTTACATAGTCTGGATGTCTCTGCTACTTTATAACAAAAGTTATATAACAAAGTTGTATACCACATTTGTTTTATAACTTTATTAATAAAATGTTTTGTTACTTAGTCTGGACCCGGCTTAAGGCAGCTCACATTATTTAATATTATATTTATTTCCTCTAAGGCAGCTCTTTAGTGCTGCCATCTGTTGATTGTTAAGGGAGACAACCTGTTGTTGTCTTATTTAACTCTAAAAGAGTTCAATAGTTATAGAAGCTTCTCACATCAGGCAGACAACGCTGAGGGGATTCCCCGAATGTTCGCCAGGAATCCCAAAATTTCAATCAGAACTATACCTCTCCAACTTCAAATTGGGACTAATCACATTCGAATTGAGATTAAACAAATTCAAAATGAGAATAAGCAACTTCAAAAAGGTAAACACAATCGAATTGGGAATAGACACATTCTATGGGACTAAACAATTCCATATTGAGAAAAGTCATTTTCAGTTTCATTTCATATTTCAAGAGAATTGTTCGGAAGAAACTAAGAATCCAAATGAGGAGAAAATTTATTTTACAACTCAGAATTGTATATCAACTTGAATTTGTTTAGTGGATTAGTCTCAATTTAAAGTTAAATAGGTATAGTAATACTATCTGAGAGTTCTTTCTTGAGTTCAATGTCTCTGGAGCTCTGACTACATTCACATATTACAGAGTAGAATGATCTACATTGAACTCATAGCACAGATTACTAATATATTATATTATACATATACAATTTTTATGGAAGACCCACACTGTCCCACACTTTATTTTGAGGATTCACCCTTTAAAATTGTTTCCATCTAGTCATGCATTTAGATGATATAAATTACATCCTGTATATGGATTTTTGTTCCAGCGTGTCAGATTTTTGGAGGATATGTTAATTGGACCCGAAGGAAACTACTTTTCAAGGGACTGACAATTTGGACGTGACGCAAGGTCATATTTTGATTCAACACCTGAGAGTAATGCTCCTTCCATCTTTGGAGAATATTTCTATCAGATTGGATAACTCCATGAGAATATATTATAGGGAAGTTAGCTTTTCTGCTTGGGCAATAGACACTATAAACAGTTTAATAGCTTCGAAAAAACGCATGTAGTCATAGTTATCGGCGTAAGCTTGTATTTTCCTAGTATTTTCTCTCCACCAGCTATCCTTGATTTTTCTTATTTCTTGGCGGACCTCGCGTTTTATGTTCATAAGACTGTTTTGGGTTGCAACATCGCCAGGCTTGTTAATTGCGTTGTGTTTTACTTCCAAAAGGGGTGCGATATGAGTTTTCGGCGAACCAGTCTGGGGATTTTCGGGAGTGTTCTGTGCCCAGAATTTCTCTGGCTGTATTTGAAAGAGATGATTTGAAGCGGAGCCAATGACTCTCAATGTGTCGTCTTTATAATCCGCTGGTGTTAGACTATCTTTGACGGCAGCTGTGAATCTTACTGTTGTAGAAGGGTTTTGTAGTTTGGAGATTTGTAGGCGCTCTCTTAGGAACTTTGGCTTGCGTTGGTATTTTGGGAATATTGAGATCTTCATTATCGAAATTACCATCCTATGATCAGTCCAGAATTCCAGATCTGATCTGGGTTTAGTGACCAACACCTTTTTGAGATCTTTTCTTTTCACGATTACATAGTTGAGAGTATGCCAATGCCCTGAACGCTGGTTGCGCCAGGTCCCCCTTAAATTGGGTCTCGTAATAAAATAGGTTTTCATTTATACACAAATTGTGTTCTGCACAAAGAGCCAGCAGACGTTCTCCGTTCGAATCGATGCTGTCTGTGCCGTATTTCCCTATTATTCCTGGCTACAGCTCTGAGTCTTGGCATCTAGCCACACTGGCATTGAAGTCTCCAAGGAGAATAATTCGTTTCCGTTTTGGGATTTTACTTATTGTAGGAACGACTGTTTCGCAGAAAGTGTCCTTCAAGTTGTCAGAGGAGTTCAAAGTGGGTGCGTATACTGCAATGATGTTCACAAACGTGTTATTTGCTGCAGGAAAGCGTAGGGTCATTATACGTTCTGAGATGCTATCTAGATTTTCGGTTTAGTTTCCCCGCCAAGTCGTTTCTAATGGCAAAGTCGACGCCATGTTGTCTGATTTCGTCTTCCGGCAAGCCATTCCAAAAAAAAAGTATACGCTTGTTCTACCAAGCTACCTTATTTCGAAATATTTCGCTTAAGGCGATGGATGTTCGTTGCAGTTCCTTATCGATTAGGGGTCGGTACGCCTCTCGGGTCGGTCGGCCTTGGGGTTGTCTAGCAAGGTTCTGACGTTCCATGCTGCAAAAGCTATGTGCTTTTCGTTGGTGGTTGTACGATGATTCACTCACTCAGGCACCATACCCCGGAGAACTGAATGGGAGCAGTGGCGGCCTGTGACACTATGAGATGGTGAGGCATATCAAAGTTCGCAATAAAGGATAAATGTAAATAGCTATCAGGAATTAACTATTATTTTTATTCTCTAAAAATTGGTTCGTTATATGCGAAAGTTCGCTGAAAACGGAGCCGTTGTAAGCGAACACTACTGTATACCGGGTGTTTTCAAAGGTAAGGCTTTTTTTTTTGGAACTCATCAAATAAGTCGTTTCACCAAAAAGTGTCTACATAAAATATCCAAGATGGCTGAGATATAACTCCTAGAAGTTCGACGAAATTTCATTAAATTTCAAGTACGGGACTGTGGAAGATGACCCCGTCATCGCAAAAACGAAACACAACATATAAACATATGGCTGGACAATGAATGGTTCAGTACCAAGTTCATCGGATTAGATGCATCAGGTCACTTTTGAGATAATCATAATTGGTATATCGTGTAATTCAGGATGAAAAAAAAAATTGAAAATCGAGGCAGTTTCTTGAAAGTGCTATGGTAGTTATGTTGAAAAAGTGCTATGATATTTCCCCATTTAATCTCATTTTTAGGACGATTGTTGGAATGTTCGAACAAGAAGATTGTGATGCCCATTGTGAAAAAAATTCGTGAATAATTTAAACCAATTTTATTGGTGAGATTTTGAGTATTCTCTGGAGAATTCTCTACCAAATTATGATATGAAAAGAGTAGAGATTATTTTGTATGCAACTGAACAGTGAATTCTACCGAAAGTGCGTATGAGAATTCACGGCGCATGAAATCTCGAGTAAATTCTCTAGAGAATTCTCGGCTGTTGCAAACAGGCTAAAGTTACTGAAAAATAATGAGAACAATTCGGCAATCCTAAGTTTCCATTTTCATTACCACGTAAATATCGAACAAGCCAACATCCTAAACGAAAACACATGGTCGAATCAGGAGATAAGTTTTTTCTCACTGCTTTGCGATAATTCAACTAAAAAAAGGTCTAAGGTGTATTAGGATCTATTTCAGTAATAACTTTCAATTTTTTTTTTCAACTCTCATTTTGAAAGTTTCGGATATTTTATTCTTGGTGAAACGCTTCATTTTAACCACTTCTATTCCGTTGAAAAAAAAGCCTCACCTTCGGAAACACCCTGTATATATATCTACACATAGGAAAATAATTCTTTGCCTGATAATTCTTTTAAACTTAAACTTCACGTATTCTTGGTAGATCCAAGCGCTATCTCCCGCTTCCCGAACAGTGCAGAATAATTGCAGTTTGCCGAGGACATGGAATGTTCGCTGTACGAGGGCCGAGGCATGCCTAACGTGACCATTTATTTTCTGACTCAAAACGGGACACTGGTTTATTTGGGTCAATATAAATATATGTATATATAACGGGTATTCAATGAAAAAAAAATTATTTATTTACAGAAAATAAACTATCAGGTATTACAAATATAAACATTTCCCAAATGTTTAGTTGTATTTATATTTATCAGGGGAACAAATTTCCTTCGATAGTGCTTGTGATGATTTTGTAAGAGTGGAACTCTTGGCACGTTTTTTCTATATTCACCTTAGTTATCAACATTGTTCTAAAGACGTTTAGAACTGGAATTTGCTTAGTGACTAGACTCCCTTTCCTAATCTAAGGGAATTTGTAACTGGGTATTTTCAGATGTCCACAATTTGTTCATCATAGAAAATACTCTTTTTACTGGAGCATTTGTAGCCGGCAAACATAAAATATATTCAATTAATATACTAAAGTTTTTATGCCGCAGATTGTTGGTGTGAAAATGTTTGGATACTTCCACTTTCCACCCAACAAGTTTCCGTGGAAACATTTAAATTACTCCATTCGATTATTTTTTGCTCTGTGATGTACATCATTGTTTGAAATCAATGAAAATCCGTCAAAAACTTCTTAATCTTTGTTATAGTCAATATATTCCTTCTCAATTAATATATCCAGAGATTTTTGAACATTTTCCAGGAGGGTAATTTTTTTAAATCTACCCAATGAAATATCTCCATTTCTTTGGTAAGGAAACAAGTCCACTGCTCCAGATATTTACCGGCCAGCTCTTTAATTTTAGCGCGGTTTTCGAAAACGGGACAATTTTGCGTCCCGCAAGCAAACAAAAAAAGGGACAGTCCCGTTCAAAACGGGACGTCTGGTCACGTTAGGCATGCCTCAAAATGATCATTAGAAGCAGAAGCCGCTTTCAAATGCGTGCGGATACATTCGCGTCGCATCGATGCAGATCACGTGCTAGACAAGGAAGCGCGTAGGCATGCCTCAAACCTCTTACTTCTCAAAGAGGAAGTGGGATGAATATAGAAGAATCGTAAGATTGAGCAGGATTATTATTGAAAACAGAGTGCCGTATGGTATGATGGGAAAATTCGAAAATTGGACTGAAAAGATGATGAAATGGATTAATAAAATATTCGATTAATACGTGTAATCTCCAGCATTTATTTGGTGAGGCACTGCCTCACCTGCCTCATAGGACAAGCCGCCACTGAATGGGAGGGTATTTTACCTCCGGATACAAATTTTGTCCTGTTCGACTGTTCCATCTTTTTGTAGGAGTTGTGTTAGAAGGTGTTTTAAAGCTCCACTGGTAACGCTGTCAGTACAACTTTGGTTGCGGTTTCGACAAGATTATCTTGTAGCACAGGTATCCTGAGACGACAAGGTCTAAGACTTAACGAAACGCAGAGAGCCATTTCCTGCTCTAAGCCAATGTTTAGGCTTGGTAATTGTGGGAAACAGAGTTATACCGCTCATGTTCGTTCGCCAGAGCCTCGTTTGTAAGAACAGGGTGCACCGCTAGTAGGTGAGGTTGGCATTTGAGAGGAGAGTCTATAAAACGCATTCTTCCTCCTTACACCTCATATCTTCATGTTCTTATACAATTTTCATTTGTTTTCAAAATATTACGCTATAATTTGAAAACAAATGAGAAACTTCTGACAAGACGTGTAATACTTGTGCCACTTCATTTACGATACTTTTTTCCACTGTCTATGTGCTCATGTACAAATAAATAAATATGCTGATGATAAGCAGCTCATCTATTCATTTGACATCAGTGATCTAGTGGAAGCGTAATGTGCTCTTAGAATGTATGTGGAGTTGCACATGGACGCCCGCAGAAATTTTTCTCAGGGGGGGCAGGGGAGTTGCTCTTTCAGAATATGTATCACATATCCATTTACGGTTAGTTTTACTGAAAGAAAAATTTCTCTAACGGTGACCATCGAAAAATTTCCAAGAAGATGGAATAAATTAAATGATCGTCAAGACCGAACGGCTGCATAGAGCTCCATAAAATCTTCAGATTTTTAACTAGAGGTGTTGCTCTTTCAGAATATGTATCACATATCCATCTACGGTTGGTTTAACTGAAAAAAAAATTTCTCTAACGGTGACTATCTAAAAATTTTCAAAAAAATGGAATCAATTAAATGCTCGTCAAGACCGAACGGCTGCATCGAGCTCCATAAAATCTTCAGATTTTTAACTAGAGGAGTTGCTCTTCCAGAATATGTATCACATATCCATCTACGGTTAGTTTTATTGAAAGAAAAATTACTCTAACGGTGACTATCTAAAAATTTTCAAAAAAATGGAATCAATTAAATGATCGTCAAGACCGAACGGCTGCATAGAGCTCCATAAAATCTTCAGATTTTTAACTAGAGGTGTTGCTCTTTCAGAATATGTATCACATATCCATCTACGGTTGGTTTAACTGAAAGAAAAATTTCTCTAACGGTGACTATCTAAAAATTTTCAAAAAAATGGAATCAATTAAATGCTCGTCAAGACCGAACGGCTGCATCGAGCTCCATAAAATCTTCAGATTTTTAACTAGAGGTGTTGCTCTTTCAGAATATGTATCACATATCCATCTACGGTTAGTTTTATTGAAAGAAAAATTACTCTAACGGTGACTATCTAAAAATTTTCAAAAAAATGGAATCAATTAAATGATCGTCAAGACCGAACGGCTGCATCGAGCTCCATAAAATCTTCAGATTTTTAACTAGAGGAGTTGCTCTTTCAGAATATGTATCACATATCCATCTACGGTTAGTTTTATTGAAAGAAAAATTACTCTAACGGTTACTATCCAAAAATTTTCAAAAAAATGGAATCAATTAAATGATCGTCAAGACCGAACGTCTGCATCGAGCTCCATAAAATCTTCAGATTTTTAACTAGAGGTGTTGCTCTTTCAGAATATGTATCACATATCCATCTACGGTTGGTTTTACTGAAAGAAAAATTTCTCTAACAGTGACTATCTAAAAATTTTCAAAAAAATGGAATCAATTAAATGCTCGTCAAGACCGAACGGCTGCATCGAGCTCCATAAAATCTTCAGATTTTTAACTAGAGGAGTTGCTCTTTCAGAATATGTATCACATATCCATTTACGGTTAGTTTTATTGAAAGAAAAATTACTCTAACGGTGACTATCCAAAAATTTTCAAAAAAATGGAATCAATTAAATGATCGTCAAGACCGAACGTCTGCATCGAGCTCCATAAAATCTTCAGATTTTTAACTAGAGGTGTTGCTCTTTCAGAATATGTATCACATATCCATCTACGGTTGGTTTAACTGAAAGAAAAATTACTCTAACGGTGACTATCGAAAAATTTCCAAGAAGATGGAATAAATTAAATGATCGTCAAGACCGAACGGATGCATCGAGCTCCATTCTTCTTCCACTCTTCAGATTTTTAACTAGAGGAGTTTCTCTTTCAGAATATGTATCACATATCCATTTACGGTTAGTTTTACTGAAAGAAAAATTTCTCTAACGGTGACTATCTAAAAATTTTCAAAAAAATGGAATCAATTAAATGATCGTCAAGACCGAACGGCTGCATCGAGCTCCATAAAATCTTCAGATTTTTAACTAGAGGAGTTGCTCTTTCAGAATATGTATCACATATCCATTTACGGTTAGTTTTATTGAAAGAAAAATTACTCTAACGGTGACTATCCAAAAATTTTCAAAAAAATGGAATCAATTAAATGATCGTCAAGACCGAACGTCTGCATCGAGCACCATAAAATCTTCAGATTTTTAACTAGAGGTGTTGCTCTTTCAGAATATGTATCACATATCCATCTACGGTTAGTTTTATTGAAAGAAAAATTACTCTAACGGTGACTATCTAAAAATTTTCAAAAAAGTGGCATCAATTAAATGATCGTCAAGACCGAACGGCTGCATCGAGCTCTATAAAATCTTCAGATTTTTAACTAGAGGTGTTGCTCTTTCAGAATATGTATCACATATCCATCTACGGTTAGTTTTATTGAAAGAAAAATTACTCTAACGGTGTCTATCCAAAAATTTTCAAAAAAATGGAATCAATTAAATTATCGTCAAGACCGAACGGCTGCATCGAGCTCCATAAAATCTTCAGATTTTTAACTAGAGGAGTTGCTCTTTCAGAATATGTATCACATATCCATCTACGGTTAGTTTTATTGAAAGAAAAATTACTCTAACGGTGTCTATCCAAAAATTTTCAAAAAAATGGAATCAATTAAATTATCGTCAAGACCGAACGGCTGCATAGAGCTCCATAAAATCTTCAGATTTTTAACTAGAGGAGTTGCTCTTTCAGAATATGTATCACATATCCATCTACGGTTAGTTTTATTGAAAGAAAAATTACTCTAACGGTGACTATCCAAAAATTTTCAAAAAAATGGAATCAATTAAATTATCGTCAAGACCGAACGGCTGCATAGAGCTCCATAAAATCTTCAGATTTTTAACTAGAGGAGTTGCTCTTTCAGAATATGTATCACATATCCATCTACGGTTAGTTCTATTGAAAGAAAAATTACTCTAACGGTGTCTATCCAAAAATTTTCAAAAAAATGGAATCAATTAAATTATCGTCAAGACCGAACGGCTGCATAGAGCTCCATAAAATCTTCAGATTTTCAACTAGAGGAGTTGCTCTTTCAGAATATGTATCACATATCCATCTACGGTTAGTTTTATTGAAAGAAAAATTACTCTAACGGTGACTATCCAAAAATTTTCAAAAAAATGGAATCAATTAAATTATCGTCAAGACCGAACGGCTGCATAGAGCTCCATAAAATCTTCAGATTTTTAACTAGAGGAGTTGCTCTTTCAGAATATGTATCACATATCCATATACGGTTAGTTTTATTGAAAGAAAAATTACTCTAACGGTGACTATCCAAAAATTTTCAAAAAAATGGAATCAATTAAATTATCGTCAAGACCGAACGTCTGCATCGAGCTCCATAAAATCTTCAGATTTTTAACTAGAGGAGTTGCTCTTTCAGAATATGTATCACATATCCATCTACGGTTAGATTTATTGAAAGAAAAATTACTCTAACGGTGACTATCCAAAAATTTTCAAAAAAATGGAATCAATTAAATTATCGTCAAGACCGAACGGCTGCATAGAGCTCCATAAAATCTTCAGATTTTTAACTAGAGGAGTTGCTCTTTCAGAATATGTATCACATATCCATCTACGGTTAGTTTTATTGAAAGAAAAATTACTCTAACGGTGACTATCCAAAAATTTTCAAAAAAATGGAATCAATTAAATTATCGTCAAGACCGAACGTCTGCATCGAGCTCCATAAAATCTTCAGATTTTTAACTAGAGGAGTTGCTCTTTCAGAATATGTATCACATATCCATCTACGGTTAGATTTATTGAAAGAAAAATTACTCTAACGGTGACTATCCAAAAATTTTCAAAAAAATGGAATCAATTAAATGATCGTCAAGACCGAACGTCTGCATCGAGCTCCATAAAATCTTCAGATTTTTAACTAGAGGTGTTGCTCTTTCAGAATATGTATCACATATCCATCTACGGTTAGTTTTATTGAAAGAAAAATTACTCTAACGGTGACTATCCAAAAATTTTCAAAAAAATGGAATCAATTAAATGATCGTCAAGACCGAACGTCTGCATCGAGCTCCATAAAATCTTCAGATTTTTAACTAGAGGTGTTGCTCTTTCGGAATATGTATCACATATCCATCTACGGTTGGTTTAACTGAAAGAAAAATTTCTCTAACGGTGACTATCTAAAAATTTTCAAAAAAATGGAATCAGTTAAATGATCGTCAAGACCGAACGGCTGCATCGAGCACCATAAAATCTTCAGATTTTCAACTAGAGGAGTTGCTCTTTCAGAATATGTATCACATGACCATCTACGGTTAGTTTTATTGAAAGAAAAATTACTCTAACGGTTACTATCCAAAAATTTTCAAAAAAATGGAATCAATTAAATGATCGTCAAGACCGAACGTCTGCATCGAGCTCCATAAAATCTTCAGATTTTTAACTAGAGGTGTTGCTCTTTCAGAATATGTATCACATATCCATCTACGGTTAGTTTTATTGAAAGAAAAATTACTCTAACGGTGACTATCCAAAAATTTTCAAAAAAATGGAATCAATTAAATGATCGTCAAGACCGAACGTCTGCATCGAGCTCCATAAAATCTTCAGATTTTTAACTAGAGGTGTTGCTCTTTCAGAATATGTATCACATATCCATCTACGGTTGGTTTAACTGAAAGAAAAATTTCTCTAACGGTGACTATCTAAAAATTTTCAAAAAAATGGAATCAATTAAATGCTCGTCAAGACCGAACGGATGCATCGAGCTCCATAAAATCTTCAGATTTTTAACTAGAGGAGTTGCTCTTCCAGAATATGTATCACATATCCATCTACGGTTAGTTTTATTGAAAGAAAAATTACTCTAACGGTGACTATCTAAAAATTTTCAAAAAAATGGAATCAATTAAATGATCGTCAAGACCGAACGGCTGCATCGAGCTCCATAAAATCTTCAGATTTTTAACTAGAGGAGTTGCTCTTTCAGAATATGTATCACATATCCATCTACGGTTAGTTTTATTGAAAGAAAAATTACTCTAACGGTTACTATCCAAAAATTTTCAAAAAAATGGAATCAATTAAATGATCGTCAAGACCGAACGTCTGCATCGAGCTCCATAAAATCTTCAGATTTTTAACTAGAGGTGTTGCTCTTTCAGAATATGTATCACATATCCATCTACGGTTGGTTTTACTGAAAGAAAAATTTCTCTAACGGTGACTATCTAAAAATTTTCAAAAAAATGGAATCAATTAAATGCTCGTCAAGACCGAACGGCTGCATCGAGCTCCATAAAATCTTCAGATTTTTAACTAGAGGAGTTGCTCTTTCAGAATATGTATCACATATCCATTTACGGTTAGTTTTATTGAAAGAAAAATTACTCTAACGGTGACTATCCAAAAATTTTCAAAAAAATGGAATCAATTAAATGATCGTCAAGACCGAACTTCTGCATCGAGCTCCATAAAATCTTCAGATTTTTAACTAGAGGTGTTGCTCTTTCAGAATATGTATCACATATCCATCTACGGTTAGTTTTATTGAAAGAAAAATTACTCTAACGGTGACTATCGAAAAATTTCCAAGAAGATGGAATAAATTAAATGATCGTCAAGACCGAACGGATGCATCGAGCTCCATTCTTCTTCCACTCTTCAGATTTTTAACTAGAGGAGTTTCTCTTTCAGAATATGTATCACATATCCATTTACGGTTAGTTTTACTGAAAGAAAAATTTCTCTAACGGTGACTATCTAAAAATTTTCAAAAAAATGGAATCAATTAAATGATCGTCAAGACCGAACGGCTGCATCGAGCTCCATAAAATCTTCAGATTTTTAACTAGAGGAGTTGCTCTTTCAGAATATGTATCACATATCCATTTACGGTTAGTTTTATTGAAAGAAAAATTACTCTAACGGTGACTATCCAAAAATTTTCAAAAAAATGGAATCAATTAAATGATCGTCAAGACCGAACGTCTGCATCGAGCACCATAAAATCTTCAGATTTTTAACTAGAGGTGTTGCTCTTTCAGAATATGTATCACATATCCATCTACGGTTAGTTTTATTGAAAGAAAAATTACTCTAACGGTGACTATCTAAAAATTTTCAAAAAAGTGGCATCAATTAAATGATCGTCAAGACCGAACGGCTGCATCGAGCTCTATAAAATCTTCAGATTTTTAACTAGAGGTGTTGCTCTTTCAGAATATGTATCACATATCCATGTACGGTTAGTTTTATTGAAAGAAAAATTACTCTAACGGTGACTATCCAAAAATTTCCAAAAAGATGGAATCAATTAAATGATCGTCAAGACCTAACGGCTGCAACGAGCTCCATGAAATCTTCAGATTTTCAACTAGAGGAGTTGCTCTTTCAGAATATGTATCACATTTCCATCTACGGTTAGATTTATTGAGAGAAAAATTATTTTAACGATAACGGTGACTATCGAAGAATTTCAATAAAGATGGAATCAATTAAATTATCGTCAAGACCGAACGGCTGCATCGAGCTCCATAAAATCTTCAATGTTATAAATATGGCCGACCTTAGATGCGAAAGATTCAATATCTAGTAATTTCGAATTCTTGGGCAAAATATTGAACAAAGAAAAGAGCATTTCATATTCTTTTGAGAATCTCGTTTCAAGGGCTGAAATCAGATGATCTAAATATTGGATGAATGTAGATGTTTTGAAGTAATCTTCAGCTGAAGATGCTTCATAATTAGATATGTACATTTGTCTACCGCAAATTCGTGGTTTTCCAATCTCTATAGTGAGACTCTGAGCAATAGATGATGCTTTGGAAAAAATTTCTGTGAAGCATGCATCATCGGAACTATATTTTCCACATATATCTATAATAAAACTTATGTGACGTTGAACATCTACAAAATTGATAAAAACATCTTGTAGTGTATTTGCTATTGGTTCCAATATATTTGAATATTTGCTTGCTACCGTTAAGCAAACAACAAAAGTGAAAGAGTTTATTGCAGCTCATAACTGAGCAGCTCTTTTTGTTGTTGAAGAATTCATTGAAATTTATTTTTGAATATAGTTTCAAAGTTTTCAGCGAAAACTCGCAAAGATTTATATCTAGCTGACCAATGAGTTTCACAAAACAAAGGATAATATGGAAAGTGTTGTGCTGAAAAAAAATAAGGCGATCAGAAACTCAGGGGGGGCCCCCCTGGCCCCCCCCTGCGGGCGCCCATGGAGTTGCAGCTTCCCATAATTTGAAGTTCAATATCAATAAGTGCAAATATTTCTTCGAGTTCGGCAAGTTGTTATCTATTATTCAACGTTGTTACAAACGACAAGAAGTTCTTTTTTCTGAGCGGCGACCTTCAAAATGAACTACATCTAAAAAGAGTTGGTGGCACTGTAGTTAATTGTTAGAGTTAATTTTAATATTCATAATATCAGAGAATCTATGGACTGGCTGAATAAAATTCGAATATTGTACTGCTGTTTCTGTTTTTGATTTAATCGAAATTGGAAACATAATTGTAGCAATTTTGAATGCTGATTATTCTTCTTCTCCTTCCTTTTACTATGTCCACGGCTGCTTAGGCCATTCAGACAAACTTCCACATCAGCCGAATGAGCCTGCTGCTGATTATTATGCTCTGAACATAGACATAGAGACATGGACTGTGCCTTCCCTTTATATCTATGCATGAAATACGGTCAAAAAAAGTGACAGAGAGAAAAACACGTCGGGAATGCAGTTGTCTTTTTCTAGAATTTTGATTGGTCTACACTCACCTCCATGTGAACAAAAAAGAGAAAGGTATGTCCCGACGAGCTTTTCTCTCTTTCTAATAAATAGCCAATTTCATGCTGGCATTGCTCAGTCCATGTCTCTATGTCTATGGCTCTGAATAAGAATATTTCTTTCTTTCAAATATTTTCCTAGGTTATATTTATAAATTCCAGTTCTGTGATTGAAACTACAGAAATTATTGAAGATCTTTTATGACCAGATATTAAGCTGCGTCAGTCATTTTCCAAGAGATATCGATCGATGTTGCGAAAATGGGATTTACGTAAAGGATGCTAAATTACTATCGAGTGTAGTAGAAAACTGTAGAGTCCGGTTCATGGGCCGTCCGATTCAAAGGAACTCTCCCCTACTGTACCCCGCGTCCTGGTTTGGAACTCAAAAATCATTATTACATTGCAACCGTTTAAGAAAATATTAGTTCTGATTGGTCTATATTATAGTAGTATGTATTTGCTCGTGATAAGTGTAAAATTCTTTGTGATTTGAGTGATTTTGGAAGAACACATGGTCTGGCCTACACTGCATTCGAGAAATTTCTTGGGGATTGCCTTGTCCAAGAATCCTGTACTTCCACGGGACTCTGAGAATACAACGCATTGGTTTGCTACTTGATTTTGGGTACATAGCATAATTGCTGAGCCTCGATCCTTCTCCTCTTTGTCTAGTGGGTGTACTAGCGGGGGTCTGAGGGGATTAATTTGAATAGCAAAGCAAATTGTATGCAGCCTGTTCAGGCTGTTTCTGTGTTGACAAACCCTGAACTGTTGTTTTTGCAACAGACAGATCGAAAAAATGTTGTTTACAAAGAGGCACTGTAATGAAAAATGTGCATAATATTACCTACATGTATAAATATGTAGACTTTTTTTAAATTTTTTTAATAAAAAGATTGAAATAAAAAACTTTTTTCACTTGTCATGCATATTATTCTATCTTGATTTTTCATTTCTCATTTTACTTTCAAATACTAATTATTCCCTCGCTATGGTAGGACAACATCTGCGGGGTCACCTATAGTATAACAAATATTTATGTGTGTAATCACATCAGGAAAAAATCAACCGGGGTTGAAGGTTGAATGTAAGATTACGTATTATGACTAAACTCTGCCTCGACTGTCGGCAGCCTTTACTTCATATTGAAGTAATGAAGTAAATCTCATAAAACAACAGTTTCAGAGCAACTATACTTCATTCAAATTTATTTTAGCAGTCGGTTGGCCATGAAATAATTTTCTCAAGTTTTTGTAACTAGAACGAAGTTAGGTTGGCACTCATGAAATGTCGTTAATGTCATAACGCAGTTGCCACAACTAATATCAATTTTTATTACGAAAATGCCGAAAGTGATTGAAAAAGGAGACAAGGTTTCAGGAAGTGCTATTTAGAATTCAGGTCCGCTCATTCAAATAGTTATACCCTGATATTCTAAAATACACAATACGTCAGGCGGTAGCGAACACATTCAATGTAAGAGAATTTATATAATGTTTCATCTGAATCTAAACGACTTATATTGCAGCTGAATATTTCCACAATCAGAAAGATTGTGAATGAAGAGGATGACAAAGAATTTCCCTCTATTGGGAGACCCAAAAAAGTGGTGGCATTCGAGAATTTTATGTTTGAGTGAATTAATGCGAAAAGTTCACTACAGGATTTTCGATAAATGTCATCGAAGAATAAGTTCCCTAAAATGGATTTTTCTATTTTTCGTTTGACTTGTGCTATACAATGTAAATATCTTAAGGTACTAATAAATACCTAATTATTATTATTACATCAATGTATTAAGATGAATAGCCACAAATACGCGCAAGTTGTCCTGTTACTTGTTTATTCATGTGAAATTTTTGTTCCAAGGTGAACTTCCTTCAATATTTAATTCTATTGATGCAAGATCAATAGAATGATTTTTGTTGAAGAATTTAACATTCTTGTAATTATCTGTTAATTCCTTCGGGAGATACCCATTCCCAACCACTGCATCATATGCATTTCATCTTCGGGTTAATATTTTTGAAATCTACAAATGATGTAAGCCAAAGAAGATAACGAACATTAACTCTCATCAAGCTAGTGCATATTATGATATTATACGGATCTCTTGTATTTTCCATGCAAATAACTGGATTTGGTATGCCTTCAATCAGTTTGTATAAATTTCAATTATGTTCGTCACATATTTTCCGAAGAGATTCGACATTGTGATAAAGTACGTAATAACAGAAACTTTTACGTAGAACGGGCAACATAGCGTAGATTTAAAACCCAAAAATGTTTTGACAAGCTTCATAACCCCACATTTTCGTACTATACAGAGTGAAATGTGTCAAATTTCCATGGCCAACCGACTGCTAAAATAAAAGTGAATGAAGTATATGTTGTTAACACAACACGAAATGACAGATACTGAAAAGGAAAGCCTAAGGATAGCACTTGAAAATGACGGTGTTACCAGAATGAGCTATAACATGAAGTTCTGTTTTCCTTGTGAAAACAGTAGTTTTAAATGACTTAGAAAGAATCACCATTTTTTTACCGTTTCAGAAATATATCATATACATCGCCCACAGTCTTAAGTCATTTCAAACTACTGTTTTCATAAGAATAAAACACATCTTTATGTTATAACTTAGCAAATGTACCTGTTGGAAAAAATCATAGTATGCCACTGGATTGCTTTCAAAAAGTGACTTTATAGTGTTTTCATTGCAACATCCTAGCAGAAACGGAGTTAATGACCGAAATTTTAATTTTGACCTATAACTTGAAAACAAAGGAAGATAGAAAAATGCAGTTGATGGCATCATTAGTTATTCGAAAATAGACGACATAAATGGCACATTCATCTTTATCTATCTCGTTGGGTGGAAAAAGTTGTAGTTCAGGTATCACCAATAGTTTACTAGACTAGTTTACCAGCTGCTTGTGAAAAAGGCGGCTGCTTGTAGCTTGTAAACTCGCCCCGTGTATTTGACCCATTATTCATAATTAACTATATCTAACTCATCATCGATGTCTTGAAAATAAAATAGTAAAAAAATTAGAAAAATTGAAATCTAGACATTTTTTTTCATTTCCAGCAAATTCGAATGAATCGACTTATCAGGTTTTTGAAACCAAACCCTCCGATTAATTTTTGAGAAGACCGAGCCACTAGGAGTGAAAGCTTTTCCTCTGCCTCTAACTGGTTAGGCCCATGATCAAATTGAAGTATATTTATAAAATAATTCTGAAAAATTCACTCAAATTTTCTTCTGTTAGCCGATATTCTATGCATAAAAGTGCATAGACTACAAACCTTCACATGTGACATTATTGCAAGAATAATTAATTATTAAGTCAGTTTTTCTAATATACAGTATTCATCATTTGATTATTGGTGTATCAATTGAATAGAGGCCACAAAACGACGACCCCAATGATAGAGCAAGCTTTCGTATTCCTCGGAGTGAAATGTTTAGAATTTGTTTACTACTTCTACATATTCTTGCTGGTTTTCATGTATAAATTTATGTGCAAATGTATAGGAATGGAAGGTAATATATCGAAATGAAGTTATGTGAAGGGCAAAATATTATGAAGTATAAGGATAGATGGAAGTAGGTTCCAAAGAATCATCGAAAAATTATCTGCGTTCTAATACTATTCCTGTTATATCTTACAAATTAAAACAATTTCTTTACTCATTAAGCGTGAATTCTTCCATTACTCATCATGATGAGTAATTCATGCCAAAATATAATTCTTTTTTCTGATGAGGTGTTCATGTACCACGCCGATTTAGAATGCCCACGAACGCACATGTGAAAACACGTTGGATTCGGTGAGAAGGACATTGGCAAATCCATCTGAACGTTTTCCATCGACGAGATTGGAATGTTCTCACTTGAAGATTGTCATTTGTTAACGTCAACGTTGTCGGACATACGTTGTCGGGAGTTTTCATTAGATGGTCAATCTACAAGGGATTTGAGATTTCAACATACCACTTCAAAAGTTTCGAAGAATAGTGTTTAGTGTTTAGTATTTAAATTTCGAGATTCTTTTTCTCGGAGAGAATTCAAGTCGAATGCTAGAGGACGAATAGGTGTAAAAAAATATTGTGAATATAAAAAAGTTTGAAAATTCTTTTCAAATAAAATTTTCTCAACATTATCATTATATTTAATGATTTATGTCTCTTTGTACTCTGATTATTGTCATGAAGGATATATTGTAGATGATGTCATTTGCAGGTAAATGTGTATTTTATATTTTTCCACTTCTTCTCTTGAGCAGAAGAGAATTTTTTTCATGAGATGTTTTGAACCATAGGAAAAGATACAGAGAAATGTGGAGACTGATAATGTTGCAGGCAGCCAGTGCTACAGGAACTTATACAGCACTTAATACATTGCCTGCAGTAAGGAATCAACCTGTACCCTGGTAAAGTTTATAAAGGGAATGGAGCGAGAGCAATTAACACACATAATATGCTCCATGCACAAACTGTAAGCCAAAGTTAAAAAGTTAATATACCTATACACATCATGATTGATTGATCAGAAGGGTGGCATGTATGCGTATGACTAACAAACGTTGTTTTTTTCTGAAAGGTAGAACAGTTGCATGTGAAAGGAAAGAGAACTTCTCAGATAAAGATACATAAGGCGAGTAGAGGAGCAGCAGAGGTTCAGGTTTCATTACTTTTTATCATTTGACAATGACCTTCCAAACAACATATAACTTGTGCCTTTGTTTTTTCTATGCCGATGATAGGGTAACTTGCTCTTGGAATTAACAATTGACGGGTGCGAGGATTTTCCTTAATAAGAAGTAGTTTAGAATGACTGAGGGCGATGTATGATATTGTAACCAGTCCGGCCCTGGCAGCCGCTCCCTTCTGGAAGGAGCGCGGCTGCTTACTTCTAGAACGATCGCGAATGGCACGGGAATATTTCCGGCGCCTATATAAGCCCAGCGGAGGAGCGGTAGTTCAGTTCAGTATAGTTCAAAGTGCAAGCGACGGACAAGTGAAAATGAATACGAGTGTAAATAAATAGTAGTGACATAGTATGGTAACACCGTCATTTTTAAGTGCCATCCTTAGGTTCTCCTTCTCAGTACCTGTCATTTCGTGTTGTGCGAACAACATAGTAGCTGAGTGCTCTGAAACTGTTGCACCCAATAATATGTCTTCATAACTTAAATATGAAGTAAAGGCTGCCGGAAGTCATCATATTTTAATGGAAGTTTATGGTGACCACGCTCTAGCTGAACGAGCATATTAGAAGTGGTTTGCCTGGTCTGAATGTGGAAAGACTAGATGTAGATCCATCACAAATGCAAAAGGAAATCGCAAAAACCCTTGGAGTCACTCAAACACCCATTTGCTATCCTTTAAAATAAATGGGAAAGATCCGAAACGTAGGATATTGGGTGCCGTATGAACTGAAGCAGTCAGATGTCGAACGCTATTTTTCAACAACTGCTCCAACGACAAAAAAGGGGGTTTTTGCATCGAATTCTAACTGGCCTTGAAAAGTGGTTCCATCACGATAATACAGAACGTCGGGCAACATATGGATATCCCGGCCATGCCTCATCATCAACTACATCCAGGCCCGGACTGGGATCACTTGGGGGCCCTCAGCTGAGACCTACTAAGGGGCCCTACATCGGGGGGTCCGGGGTTCCACCTCGGAAAATTTTTGAGAACGAATTAGGTGCTTGAAAACAATGAAAATGCGTTTTTACCATATTTTATCACTTTAAAAAAAATCACCTAGGTATTTATGCGAATATTATGATTTTCAACTTTTATCCCAAAAAAAACTTATTAAACTCACTAAAGCCTGCGTAGAAGGATCAACAAGCGCTGTAAGAATTGAGGGGAAATTATCTGATCCCTTTACCATGAATAGCGACCTGAAACAAGGTGATGCCTTGTCTCCATTACTTTTCAATATAGCACTTGAAAGCATTGTTAAAAAATGAACACCGAAACACTGCTATTTAAGAACCAAGGCCCCTGCATTTTACTGGCTTTCGCGGACGATATAGATATAGTGGGAAATACGACCATCAATGTCAAAGTAGAGTTTGTTAAACTAGAAAAGGCTGCGAAACATGTTGGTCTCAGAATAAATGAGGATAGAACAAAATACATGGCCTCAACAAGAACAGAGCGAAGAGATAGAATAGGTCAAAATATAACAATAGACCCATATAACTTTGAAAGGATCCATCAGTTTAAATAACTGGAAACTACAATCACCTCAGATAATGATATAACACAAGAGATCAATATCCGAATACAGAGTAGAAATCGCTGCTGGTATGGACTCAAAAAACGTGTCAAGGATAACAAAAATAAAAATATACCATATGTCATAAGACCCATCATGACATATGCAAGCGAAACATGGACCATGACAAAACAAAATTAAAACAGGCTCAAGGTAGCAGAAAGAAGGATTCTAAGAGGGATTTACGGACCAATAAGAGATGACACTGCACAACAATACAGAATCAGGACCAACATGGAGCTACAAGAATTGTACAATCAGCCACATATAGTACAAGTAATAAAATCAGGAAGAAGAATCAGGAAATAATTATAACGGAGTTAAAAATAAAAGTGGAGTATTGAATTGATGTGGCCGATATATCCATAATTGAACTTAAAGCAGATTATATGATTTTCACAAAAAAGAGTTGACAAATCACTATACTTGTTCCGCTATCAATAGCATCTTCAGGTGGGCAAAGGTAAACTAAAATATATGGTACCGAACGAGAAGACATTTAACAAGCCTTTTACTCTATTCTAAAAATCTACAGGGGGTGGTGACAGTTTCCAGAACATTCAGATCAATTTCATTTCAGAGTTGGTGAAAATCGGACTAGAGGGGGTAATGGTAATTTTCTGAACGTTCAGAGCAATTGAATAATAATAATAATAATAATAATGTCTGGCCTGTCTGGCAGCTATCTAGTAGATGGCCTGCCGGGCAGCCATCGTAACGACGTAGACGGTGCAGCCAGCCACGCCTGCTGACCGCAGTCCCATTCCCTTTTCCTCTCTCTTTCACGTCCTTTATAGGGGTGCTCTTTCTGCTCTCATTTCTCTATCCCTCACCCAAACCGAGAAAGGGGAGCACAAACCCATGAATATGGTGATAACGAGAAGCCTCGGAAACAAGTCGCTGCCTGGGGATCGTCAGGGCATGTCTGGAGCCGGCGCTGGACATGACAGCATGCGGGACGTCGGTGGCAGGATGTTGAGGAAGCGGGCTCCTGCTGCAAAAGAAGCTACAGCTCCAAAGCAACAACAGCAACCAACGAGTCCAATTCAATCGCCGACTCGAACCGCTGAAGGTGCTGCGCAGGATATTCAGCCAGTGCTCACCCAAGCGGGGTTAGTTAGAAAGCGCATGAAGTGGACAACGTCCATGAATGAAACTATAGTGCGCATATATAACTCCATCACGGGACTAGGGCAGAACACGAACAACTATAGGAAAAGGCTCCATGAGGAATTCTGCAACGCCTACCCAAATCTCAATGTCACAGAACAACGAGTGGCAGACCAGTACCGCGTAATTCTGAGAAATGAACTAATACCAACGGCCCGAATCGACGCAATTAAACGAGAACTTCAGCGTCCGCCTACAATAGAGAATAACACCAACACCTCTGATGAAATTCACATGCCTGGGCAACAACAGGCAGAAGAAACTGATACTGAAAGTCCATCTTGCAACGCAAGTGAGCCTGAACACCAGGACGATAGGGAAGAGCTCCACCGACAAGTTGACTCTGACATGAGGAGATACTTTGCCGAACTGGAAGGAACAGATCCTCTTCATCGATTAGCACCTCCACGGCTCAATACATCCAGGAAACTGTCACTTATAATCGACATCTTGAATAAGGACGTTTTACCTGAATACCTACAGAACGGAAGTTCATTGGAATATCTGCATCTAGTTTTTCACTGTGCAGCGCTGACGACAGCGAAAACCATGGGGGCAAAAATTCTCCGAACGAACAATGATGGTCCAAAATTACACAAATTACACGCGCCAGCATGGCAGAAACGTCTTCAACACAAAACAGAAAGGCTAAGAAGAGACATTGGACGACTGACGGAGTACTTGAACGGGAATCGAGGAAGAAAGGTTGTGAAAGCTGCCAAAGAGATCATGGATAGAAACTGGACGCACACAGAACGAGAGACGGAGAATGCTACAGCTCACCATTGCCTCGACACTCTGAAGCAAAAATTAAGTCTGTATGCAGAACGCCTGAGGAGATATAAAAGCAATTATAGCCGGAAAAGAGACAATAATTCATTCGAAAAGTCGGAAGAATCTTTCTACCGGTCACTCACATCGTCGGATGGAGAAAATGAAAAGTTACCACCAAAGGAAGCCATTGAACAATTCTGGACCGAACAATTATCAACGAAACCTCAGTTCAATGGAGATACCGGATGGATTGAAGATGAAAAATCTGCAGCCGATGCAGCATGACATGATCACAATTGAAGAAGTAAAATCAGCTATCAGAGGACTGCACAACTGGAAAGCACCTGGGCCTGATGGATTACAGAACTTCTGGATCAAGAAACTTTGGATCATGCATGACAAATTGACATACGCAATAAATGATGTCATTGAAAATCCTGAAAGAATGCCAGTATTCCTTACACATGGCACAACATACCTGTTACCTAAAGACCAAAGGAATACAGAAGACCCATCCAAGTACCGACCATACACATGTCTTCCAACGATGTACAAATTAATCACATCGTGCATTTCAAACCGAATTCACAACCATTGCGAAAGGAATAACATCATCGCCATGCAACAGAAAGGATGCACCAAAGACAGCCGAGGGTGCAAAGAACAACTAATAATAGATTCAGTTATCTGCAATCAAGCGTTCTCCAAGCGAAGGAATCTTTACGCTGCGTACATAGACTACAAAAAAGCATTCGATTCTATACCTCACGAATGGCTCTTGACGATCTTGAAGATTTACAAGGTGGATCCCAATATTGTTAAGTTCCTGAAAAACGCCATGTCAACCTGGCGTACTAGTCTTCAAATGAAAGCAGCAGATTGCTTCATTACAACAGGACCTATTCCAATAAGACGCGGAATTTTCCAAGGAGACTCGCTGAGCCCTCTGTGGTTCTGCATGGCCCTGAATCCCTTGTCTCATAGATTGAATTCTACGGACTACGGATTTTCCATCAAGAGCGGCAGTAGAACTATGATGAAACTGAATCATCTCCTTTACATGGACGACTTGAAACTCTTCGCATCTACCAAAAAACAAATGCAACTGATGCTGAAAATGGTGGAAGGATTCTCGGAAGACATCAAAATGAAGTTTGGACTAGAAAAATGTCGACTGCTAAACATAACGAGAGGGAAAATAGAAGATGGTACGTTCAAACTCAAGGAAGGTGCAGAAATTGAAGCATTAAAGGAAGGAGACACATACAAGTATCTAGGCATAAAACAGGCAAGAAAAATCAATCAGACCCAGATGAAGAAAGAATTAACAGAGGAGTTCACCCAAAGATTGAGGAGGATAATGAGAACTGGTCTTAACAGCAAGAATCTGATAAAAGCGATTAACACCTACGCTTGCTCGGCGCTGAGCTATTCATTTGGTATCATCTCTTGGACGACCACCGATTTAGCAGCTTTACAGAGGAAAATAAGGACGATGCTGACTAAACACAATAAACATCACCCCAAAAGCTCAATAGAACGGACAGAGCTGCCACGACATCTTGGGGGTAGAGGAATTGTTGATTTGTCCAACCGTATGTCCCAAGAAATTGAAGGACTTCGAAAATATTTCTTGAGCAAGGCAGCTTCGTCAGAACTCCATCGAGTAGTTTGTGTTGCTGATAGTTCTACACCATTAAAGCTACAACAGGATCACTTGGAAACCGTCGAACACTCTGCAGAAAGTAAAATGCAGAAACTGATTGGCAAACCTTTGCATGGGAGGCACCAGAACGAGGTCAACCATGATTACGTCGACATATCTGCGTCGAACTACTGGTTGACTTCCGGAAGGTTGTTTCCTGAGACAGAGGGCTTCATGCTCGCCATCCAGGATCAGGTGATTCCAACAAGAAATTACATGAAGTACATCGCCAAGGATGCCTCAGTGGCGGACGATAGCTGTCGTTATGGCTGTGCGACACATGAAACTATCCAGCACATCACCGGGGGATGTCAGAAGTTCGCGGGCACGGAGTACAAAAATAGACATGATGCTGTTGCCAAGATTCTTCACCAAGAATTGGCACTAAAACACCAACTTCTAACTTCGAAAAAGGTTCCTTATTACAATTACCATCCGGATGCTGTGCTGGAAAACGAACATCACAAGCTCTACTGGGATCGCACGGTTCTCACAGACCGAAAAATAACCCACAATAGACCAGACCTCATATTGCTCAATAAGGATGAGGACAGAGCACTTTTCATCAACGTGGCAATTCCAAATAATAACAATCTTCTAGATAGGCACACTGAAAAAATTTCAAAATACAGAGATCTCGAGGAACAGACCAGAAGACAGTGGAAGCTGAAAGATATCAAGACCATCCCTATTGTCATTTCATCTACAGGCCTGATACCGAAGAAACTACTAGAGAACTTGAGGAAACTTCAGTTGGACCAAAATATCTATAGAGTCATGCAGAAGGCGGTACTGCTCGGAACGGCGAGAACTGTACGCGAGTACATCGGGAATGCAGAGGAACACCGTCTGCTCCGACAGGAAGTGCGGGTGGAGCAGGAATCCAACCTACAGCAGGGAGGCGAGGAGCGACCCGGACCCGACCACCACCACGAGCCCGAAAACCTGGAAAGGGCTCCAACAGAGCTTAATCCTTTTGATATCTGAGATATCTGGGATAAGTGAATTTTCCTCTGGAGAGGAGTGTGAAAGCCGCAAGGCTAAAGTCATAATAATAATAAATATCTATAGAGTCATGCAGAAGGCGGTACTGTTCGGAACGGCGAGAACTGTACGCAAGTACATGGGGAATGCAGAGGAACACCGTCAGATCCGACAGGAAGTGCGGGTGGAGCAGGAATCCAACCAACAGCAGGGAGGCGAGGAGCGACCCGGACCCGACCAACACCACGAGCCCGAAAACCTGGAAAGGGCTCCAACAGAGCTTAATCCTTTTGATATCTGAGATATCTGGGATAAGTGAATTTTCCTCTGGAGAGGAGTGTGAAAGCCGCAAGGCTAAAGTCATAATAAATGAACACCACAAGCTCTACTGAGATCGCACGGTTCACACAGACCGGAAAATAACCCACAATAGACCAGACCTCATATTGCTCAATAAGGATGAGGACAGAGCGCTATTCATCGACGTGGCAATTCCATATAATAACAATCTTCTAGATAGGCACACTGAATCTGAGATATCTGGGATAAGTGAACTTTCCTCTGCAAAGGAGTGTGAAAGCCGCAAGGCTAAAGTTATAATAATAATAATAATTTGACTCTGAGATGAGGAGATACTTTGCCGAACTGGAAGGAACAGATCCTCTTCATCGAATAGCACCTCCCCGACTCAATACATCCAAGAAACTGTCACTCATAATCGACATCTTGAATAAGGACGTTTTACCCGAGTACCTAGAGAATGGAAGTTCATTGGAATATCTTCATCTAGTTTTTTACTGTGCATCGCTAACGACGGCTAAAACCATAGGGGCAAAAATTCGCCGAACGAACAACGATGGTCCAAAATGACACAAATTATATGCGCCACCATGGCAGAAACGTCTTCAACACTAAACAGAGAGACTAAGAAGAGACATTGGACGATTGACGGAGTACTTGAACGGGAATCGCGGAAGAAAGGTTGTGAAAGCTGCCAAAGAAATCATGGATAGAAACAGAACACACACAGAACGAGAGACGGAGAATGCTAAAGCTCACCACTACCTCGACACTCTGAAGCAAAAGTTAAGTCTGTATGCAGAACGCCTGAGAAGATATAATAGCAATTATAGCCGGAAAAGAGACAATAATTCATTCGAAAAGTCGGAAGAAACTTTCTACCGGTCAATCACATCGTCTGATGGAGAAAATGAAAAGTTACCACCAAAGGAAGCCATTGAACAATTCTGGACCGAACAATTATCAACGAAACCTCAGTTCAATGGAGATACCGGATGGATTGAAGATGAAAAGTCTGAAGCTATAAAATATGAACCGATGCAACATGACATGATGACAATTGAAGAAGTAAAATCAGCTATCAGAGGACTACACAACTGGAAAACACCTGGGCCTGATGGATTACAGAACTTCTGGATCAAGAAACTTTGGATCATGCATGACAAATTGACCTCCGCAATAAATGATGTCATTGAAAATGCTGAAAGAATACCAATATTCCTTACACATGGCACAACGTACCTGTTACCTAAAGACCAAAGGAATACAGAAGACCCATCTAAATACCGACCAATCACATGTCTTCCAACGATGTACAAATTAATCACATCGTGCATTTCAAACCGAATTCACAACCATTGCGAAAGGAATAACATCATCGCCATGCAACAGAAAGGATGCACCAAAGACAGCCGAGGGTGCAAAGAACAACTAATAATAGATTCAGTTATCTGCAATCAAGCGTTCTCCAAGCGGAGGAATCTTTACGCTGCGTACATAGACTACAAAAAAGCATTCGATTCTATAACTCACGAATGGCTCTTGACGATCTTGAAGATTTACAAGGTGGATCCCAATATTGTTAAGTTCCTGAAAAACGCCATGTCAACCTGGCGTACTAGTCTTCAAATGAAAGCAGCAGATTGCTCCATTACAACAGGAACTATTCCAATAAGACGCGGAATTTTTCAAGGAGATTCGCTGAGTCCTCTATGGTGCTGCATGGCCCTGAATCCCTTGTCTCATACGGATTTGCCATCAAAAGCGGCAGTAGAACTATGATGAAACTGAATCATCTCCTCTTCATGGACGATTTGAAACTCTTCGCATCTACCAAGACGCATATGCAACTGATGCTGAAAATGGTGGAAGGATTCTCGGAAGACATCAAAATGAAGTTTGGACTAGAAAAATGTCGACTGCTGAACATAACGAGAGGGAAAATAGAAGATGGTACGTTCAAACTCAAGGAAGGTTCAAAAATTAAAGGAAGGAGACACATACAAGTATCTGGGCATAAAACAGGCAAGAAAAATCAATCAGAGCCAGATGAAGAAAGAACTAACGGAGGAGTTCACCCGAAGATTGACAAGGATAATGAGAACTGGCCTTAACATCAAGAATCTGATAAAAGCTATCAATACCTACGCTTGTTCGGCGCTGAGCTACTCATTCGGTATCATCTCTTGGACCACCACCCATTAAGCCGCCTTACAGAGAAAAATAAGGACGATGCTGACTAAACACAATAAACATCACCCCAAAAGCTCAATAGAACGGCACGGAGTACAAGAATAGACATGATGCCGTTGCCAAGATTCTTCACCAAGAATACTAAAACACCAACTTCTAAGTTCGAAAAAGGTTCCTTATTACAATTACCATCCGGATGATGTATTGGAAAATGAACATCACAAGCTCTACTGGGATCGCACGATTCTTACAGACCGGAAAATAACCCACAGTCCCACAATAGACCAGACCTCATATTGCTCAATAAGGATGAGGACAGAGCACTATTCATCGATGTGGCGATTCCAAATAATAACAAACTTCTAGATAGGCACACTGACAAAATTTCAAAGTACAGAGATCTCGAGGAACGAACCAGGAGACAGTGGAAGCTGAAAGATATCAAGACCATCCCTATTGTCATATCATCTACAGGCCTGATACCGAAGAAACTACTAGAGAACTTGAGGAAACTTCAGTTGGACGAAAATATCTATAGAGTCATGCAGAAGGCGGTACTGCTCGGAACGGCGAGAACTGTACGCAAGTACATGGGAAATGCAGAGGAACACCGTCTGCTCCGACAGGAAGTGCGGGTGGAGCAGGAATCCAACCTACAACAGGGAGCCGAGGAGCGACCCCGACCCGACCACCACCACGAGCCCGAAAACCTGGAAAGGGCTCCAACAGAGCTTAATCCTTTTGATATCTGAGATATCTGGGATAAGTGAATTTTCCTCTGGAGAGGAGTGTGAAAGCCGAAAGGCTAAAGTCATAATTTTATTTGCAGAAACTATAAATACATACTCCACAAATAAAGAATATTCCTACAAATATAAAATTAAATTAAAAATAAAATAGGTACCGTAAAACAAGGCTACTTGATACACTTTTCCAAATTTAAGGTCCTACCTCGCTGTAACAAAGATACTTTAATCGAAAATAAAATTATTTTAGCCTACTTTAGGGTAAGGGCTATCAGGTGTAATACTCAGAAAACATCTTGCCCTCCCCATATTGCAGAAAAAAATTTGAAAGACGATTTTTCAAGTAGCCCCCATGATGGGGCTAAATGAAATTTGTTTGAAAATCGCATTTAAATGCAAGTATACTCACAATTTAGGCTACTTTAGACGCAAAATACCTTTTTGAAATGTGATAGAACCCTTAGGTAGGTAGTTCATTTAATGAATCACACAGTAGTTATAGCAAAAAAATACTTTTATTTAGTTGTGAATAAGAACTTACAACCTGATTACGAAAATATTAAAGGTGAAATGAAGAAAAACAACTACAACGATTCTAAATTAAGTCTTTAAATTTTATTTGCCCTCTTCTAAAAATTTCGTATTGGAGAAGCCGTTTCTTTATTTCATTTTTTCCGACGATGCCATCCTGCCTATATAAATGTAGCGCACGCTGCGAAGAGTTTCATTATCATAGTCTCAATATTTTTGACTTTCTGGCTTTCTTTTGTGAAATCGCACCATTTTCAAGTAGCCCCTGAAATGGCAATAAAAAATAAATTTCTTCACCAAGGGCTAGTTAAACACGAAATATATGTTTTGACGTTAGATTGTCAAAGGAAATACTAGTCTATTTCGAAAAAAATGTGGCTATGTTACATTACTCATAGGTTTCTTTGTGTACTAGGTAGTATACAGGTACATAAAGAATATATAAAACTTATTTTTTTCTAAAGCTACACAATCACTATTAACCAACACAACAAACTTCCTGCGTAACATCTAATCTACCAATTGAAAAGTGTAGAAGCTTTCGCCTCACATACATGCCTTATATTTCACACAAGATGTCGGTTGCATGTGACTTAATCAATGACGGCTGAAATTTTCAAGTTACCTCGCCGTTCTCAAGTAGCCGTTTTACGTACCAATCGGATGATCGGTCATTAAATAATATAGCAAAGGAAACCTTCTATCAATGCATAATGTTATCGGAAACTATCATCTTTCCTTAGATTTCAACGAGTTGTTTCATTTTTTATTTATTTAACATTAGTTTTTTTTGTTTGACAGTTTTTTGGTTTGTTTGTTTATTTTATATTAGCAACTAAACATACGAAAAAAATCCTGAAATTGCTCTGAATGTTCTGGAAACAACCCCAGCCCTCTCTTTATTTTTAGGTCTAGAGAGTTAAATACATGTAATAGAACTCCTCAAAATAATAAAATAAGTCATAATTTATTTAAAATATTCATCAGGGCTGAGTATTTCGAAACCGAAGTTACTGAGAAATTCACTCTCCGGATCTTCATGCCTACTCAAGGTATGGTTTCAGTAGTGCTTCGGATGCAATGCTACAGTGCTACAGAATTTGACTGCAGCTTGGTAATTGCATATAGGTAGTCACATTCTGCAGCCACTGCATATGCATCCGACGCACTACCGAAACCATACCTTGATGCGTAGGCTAGTGCCGGCGAAAGGTCAGTATTCATAATGGAAACCGTCAGAGTATGATTTTTGTGAATTTTCGGATTGTCGCAAAGTAGTTTAAAAAATGCCTCACGTTTACTCAAAGAATGAACTTGTTGACATGATTGTAATTAATGGTGAATCCAAACAGAGTGCCAGTGCGGCGTGCAGGTTGTACAGAAGACGATTTCCGTTAAGAAATCACCCAATTCCTCGGATGTCATAAGCTTGGTGCAGATATGTAGGGATACTGGATGTTTGCACGAATCCCGGGGAGCAAATGTTGGCACCCTTTAACATCGTAAATGTTAGAAATCGACAACAAGTACTAGATTCATTACCAGGGTCGTCGGAGTGAGCCACAGTAGAGTTTGAAAGACACTAAGACAAGAGCAATTGTACCCCTGTACACCATTTCCAGAAAGTTCAAGCACTCCAACCAGAAGACCATCCTCGAAAAAACGAATTCTGCCAGTGGCTTTTAAATCACTAATATCTAACAACATCCATTCTGTTTACTGACGAATCCAATGGAGAAATGGAGTAAACAATTTCTACAATACTCATGTATGGTCTATCTACAGAAAATCCTCACGCTGTCATAAGAACAGATTTTCAGCAAAGGTTTTCCTTGAATGTCCGGATTGGACTCCTGTGTGGAATGCGTATTGGGCCATTTTTTCCACCACCATGAGTTTCTCCATTATCTTCAGAACAATTTGCTAGGAATACTAGAAGATGTTCCTTTCAATATTCGACAGAGAATGTAGTTGTTACTGGATGGAGCACCACCCCACTTTCGAAGAAACGTTCGAAATTATTCAAGTAATGTGTTACCGAATAGGTGGAAATGACGTGGTGGATCGATTTCCTTGGCCTGCACGCTCCCCGGATCTCAACTCCTGTGATTTCTTCCTTTGGGGTAATTTGAAAACATTATAGTGTACAGTGACGGTGAAGTGGATAGTGCGGACGAACTAAGACAACGCGTTGAAAATGCTTGTGAAAGCCTCACCTTAAAAAACACCCTGTATTTGTTCATAAATCTCCTCGTTCGGTACCAAATTTCAGTTTACCCTCAACCACCTGAAGATTTTATTGTGATCACAAAACAGTGTCGAGCATGGTTTACCACTCATTTTATGTGAAAATCATAATCTGTTTTTGTTCTAAAATGCAGTATTTTACACACACCAAATGAGTATGAATGAATTAGGTTGAAATAATTTTTGTAATAAAAATAATGAAAAACGGATTTTAGTGATTAGAAAAATAATACTGAAATTAAAAACAAATCTGTGAATTTACAATGTTGTTATTCTGGAATGGAAGGGGCTTAACTAAGATGCTTCAACATTTTACTCCCCTTGGCTTGAAGTAACAGCTTCTTTGTGAGCAACTCACTTGTTGAAGCTACTTCATCTATTAACTTTATCTACATTATGTGGGGGCCCCTCAGATCGCGGACCTGCGGACCTGGCCAGTCCGGGCATGACAACATCAACTGTCAAGCCGAATACTCAGTGCGAGAAGGTCGTGCTCTATATTTGGTGGTACCAGCTGGGTGTAGTATTGTTGTATAGTTTTATACACCGGGGGAAAATACTTATTTCGCATTAGGTACTATACGTTGGTATGTAGAATATATTAGGCGGACCTGCCACCGAATGCGAAGTTGAGCGAAGCTGAGCGTTTTCAATGCTAATATAAGTGACAAGCCATTTAGCATTGAAAACGCTCAGCTTCGCCCAACTTCGCATTCGGTGGCCGGTCCGCCTATATTATGCATACCGACACATAGAACCCACTGCTAAATAAGTATTTTCCCCCAGTGTATAAAACTATACAACAATAAATTCAAGATTTTGACGCACATTTTGACGGACGTTTTCTAGTGACGGATTTCTTGGACGATTGACGGACTGTCCGTCATAATGACGGACGTCTGGTCACCCTTAACCATAGACATATAGACATGGACCGTGCCTTCCCATTCTATCTATGCATGACATACGGTAAAAAAAAGTGACAGAAAGTTGTCTTTTTCTAGAATTTTGATTGGTCCACACTCTAGGTGAACAAAAAAGAAACAAGTAAATCCCCGACGATCATTTCTCTCTTTCTATAAAAATACCCAATTTCATGCTGTTATTGCTCAGTCCATGTCTCTTTGTCTATGCCCTAAACTAACCTAAAGCCCGTTTGCAACAGCCTAGAATTCTTTGGAGAATTCTCTACAAAATTCTCGAAAGAAAGCGGCAGAGATTATTCTGTATGCAACTGAACAGAGAATTCTACCGAAAGTGCGTATGTAACGGTAAATAATTCACGGCGCATGAATTTTCGAGTAAATTCTCTAGAGAATTCTCGGCTGTTGCAAACGGGCTTAACAAGAATATCCCAAATTTCGTGAATTTCGAGTTCCCCACTAAGCCGTTACATTCAATTCTATCCCTACCATCGGAGATCAAACGAATATACTCGAAAACGACACGATAGAATCGATGAAGAAGCATCCTCTAAAGGTGCCTACATATTACTCTGACGTGACTTGGGACCGCGTCATAATGTGCATGATTCAAAATCTAACATACTATTTTGCGCTGGAGCGTTCAAATTGCTTTGACGTGACGTGACGTGGGGTGTAAGGGGGAAGAATGCGTTTTATAGCCTCTCCTCTCAAATGCCAACCTCACCTACTCGCGGTGCACCCTGTTCTTACGAACGAGGCTCTGGCGACCGAACATAAGCGGTATAACTCTGTTTTCCACAATTACCTAGCCTAAACATGGGCTTCAGCAGGAGATGGCACTCTGCGTTGCTTGAGTTACGTCTTAGACCTTGTCGTCTCAGGATACCTGTGCCACAAGATAATCTAGTCGAAACCGAAAGTTGTACTGACAGCGTTACCAGTGCAGCTTTAAAACACCTTCTAACACAGGTCCTACAAAAGATGGATCATTCGAACAGGACAAAATTTGTATCCGGAGGAAAAATACGGATCTCCGGGGGAGGGTGCCTGATCGAGTGGATCACCGTACAACCGCCAATGAAAAGCAAATAGCTTTTGCATCATGAAACGTCACCTTGCTAGACAACCCCAGGTTTCAGTATCATTTGACCTCTTCAGAGCAACACAAAAGTATTTAAATTTAATGCATTCGAAATTTCACTTTATGTCTATCAATACGTTCACTATTCAAGGATTGCTTCGAAGTGAACGCAAATACTTTTGTGTTTTTCTGAAGAGGTTAACTGATACTGAAACCACGTTTAGCATCTACTCTTCTTGGATGGAGTGTTCTACCTGTGGGAGTCCCGACAGTGACAAATTGTCTTTCATTGCCTTACTGTTATAGGCGTTATCATATGCTATTTAAATATTTTGTTTCACTGAACATGCAAATACAAACATTATCTCCAATCTTTCAAAATGCACATAACAAAATGAATCAATGATCAGAATTAGCAGTTATCGATCAAGAATAGAGGGATGAAAAAAACCGAAGGAATACGAGAGGAATATTATTTCTACATCATCGGACGAAAGTTGGCTGGAACAAACGAATCTTCAAATATGACACATAATGGATGGGCGAGAGAACGGAACTCTGGTATGCGGCATCTGGTCCTGTTACGGCTGTCTATCCAACTGCAGACTAATTCATGGCACATGATTTAGAATACGTACGCTTCAACTATGCAGCTTCTGTGGCTATTGCACCACAGACTTTCCAACGAGAAATTGAATAAAACCGAAAATATTCATGTATCTACAGGGTGCTATTGAAAGAAGCATTCTGCTTCTTTGGAATATACAGAAAGGAATTTCAAAAAGCAAATTGCAATATAAATTTGGATCGAACAGTCGATATTTCATCTGCACAGTAAGGCAATACATAAATAAAAAGTGCTTTTGAAGATGTGTCCTTTCATAACAGATGAAAAAACTGTTGAAAATGAAGCATTCAACCAAAAATCACCCATGTACCCATGCTACCATTCAGAATAAATTGCGTTACGACTAGAAATTGTGGTCGCGTACCGGTATACGTGCAGCCTTAGCAGCCTAAAGATGCCTACAGATTACCCTGATTACACAGATTACTCCTTTCGTTTGCATAAAAAGTGTAGCATTTTCTACGCTCGATTATGCTATTCGTTTGTTGATTGAGTTTACACCAGTGTAGAGGAGGTGTAGTCTATCTATATCTCCTTTTGACTATGTGTAGATAAACTACACTTCCTCTACACTGGTGTAAATCAAATCGAGTGTAGAAAAGTGCTACACTTTTTATGCAAACGAAAGGACCTAATTTGAACGCTCCTGCGCAAAATCTTATGTTAGATTTTTGAATCATGCGCATTATGATGTGTTCCCAAGTCACGTCATAGATAGTAATATGTAGGCACCTTTAGAGGAGGCAGGGTTCCGCGGCTTCTCCATCGATTCTATCTTGCGTTTCCGACTAGGTATATTCGTTTCATCTCCGATGGTAGGGGCGTAGAATTGAATGTAACGGCTTCATGGAGAACTCGAAATTCGGGAAATTTGGGATATTATTGTTAGGTTAGGTTGTTACGGGTAACTTCTAATATCAAATAATAATATGAAGGATAGATTAGATGAAATCAAACAATGCGAATGTGTTTTAGATTGGATTTTAAGTAATAATTTCAGCTAACTAAAAATCGAGAATAAATTGTTAGTAGATAAAACCTCAACAAGACTTCGACCAAATTCATTTATATTGAAGTCGACCGAAAATTGTCAAAATAGAGGTCTTAATGTTGTTTGGTATGATAAATGTGAATAGTTAAATGAATCGATCATGAGAGAAAAAATTATTTTGCTGGCCATATTTTCTCATCAGACAGAATATACTTCATGGTCTAAAACAGGGTTCTCAACTGAAAGAAGGAGGCTATTTCTCGGCCCAGGAGAGAGCAATAGGATTCTTCCGAGTTCAGGATGAAAAAAAAATTTTTTTTTTCTTTCTATTCCATTTTTTGAGGGGAGGGGATCTCAAAGATCTGGGCATCTAAGATCCCGGCGACAATTGCAGAGTACAGAAGATGGAAAGGGGAAAATTTTTGAGGGGGTGGAAGGTGTTTTCTTGGTCGCGCAGAGAGCTACGAGAACCGTTTTTCCGAGGTTGGGATAGAAAAAATATCTATTTTATTTTATGCGAGTTCCGAAGGCCTGAACCAAGGACGAGGCGACTCAGCACAAAAAATCTCTATCTGAAAGGTGAATCTACCAAAAAAGGTAGATCTACAGGCTTAGTAGTTCTATATTCTAAGGGTGTACTATAGATAGATGGTTTTATCGCAGTGGAACGAGTGTTGCTATGAAAATTTTCTCGTTTAAAATGGAATAGTCTGCACTATTTGTGCCTGAGACCAAATCCTACTTTCTATTATTTTGTGGAACGCAAATAAGTGTTTCATATATACAGGGTGACAAGAAAAACCTCGGACAAACTTTTTCTCATTTAACTTAGTCAAACAAAAGAAATTGAAGGAAACAACAACGAAGAATAATAACCTAAACATTTGGTTATAATATATTTAAGCGGTTTCGAAGTTGCCTTCGGCGGCGATATATAGCTTCAGACGCTTCTTGAAATTTTCGGCAATGGGCCGCAGCTCCTCGGGCGTTAATCGGCCACATTCCCGGCGCAGGGATTACTTCAGCGACTCCAAACTTTTGTGGTGTTTAGCACACACCATGAGCTCCAAAATCGACCATACGCTGTTGTCCGTTGGGTTGCGATCCGGCAAGTAGGGCAGCCATTCTTCAGATGTGATGAAACCCGGAAAATGGGTCTTACACCATTTTTGCGTCATTTTTGCCTTGTGAGCCGGATCGGAGTCTTGTTGAAAGGTCCATTGCGTGTTGCTGAAGTGCTGCTGGGCTCACGGAAGTACCACAGCCTATATAATTTCACAACGGTAGACTTTTTGATTGATTTTGATCCCTTGATCCACGAAAAACAAGGGTGTTTTGTCGCTGGCCCAAATTATGCCCCAGACCAATGACGGAGTGCAAATTTTGACGATGTTCGTTGAAGGCCGACTTACCGGGAGCTTCTGCGGACCAGACCCTATCGTTTTGGTCAGTGTGGAATTGCTCTATGATAGAAAGCTTCTCGTCTGTGAAGAGAATGCGCTTCCACTGCTAACCGGCGGCGAGACGAAGGAATTGGCGGCACCTTTGGAGTCGTACGCTCTTGTTTGCATCAGTGAGGAGTTGAACTTTTTGGAGCTCGTATGGCTTGAGGCTGAGCTCCTTTTTGGCCATCCAACGAACGGATTCAAGGTTGATACCGGTATCAAGGGCTATTTTCATCATGGAGACCCTCGGATTTCGATTGACTAGCTGACGATTTCGCGATTGCTATGCGTATTGACAGTGCTTCTTCTCCCACTTCCTGGACGACGACTATCATGGCAGAGCTCCTTGAAACGTCAAATTGCATCGGACATGGTTTGTCGAGGCAAATTGGGCAAAAGAACAATATCGCATTGACGCTTTCCTTGATGAAACAGTTCCAAAATTGCACTACGTTTGTTTGGCATTCTAAAACTTTGCGAAATGAAATAATATCAAACTGAAAATTCACATATGTTTACATGAAAGTGTGAAGAATATAATAGAATGAAAAGTATTTGGCTGCGCTTGAATATTTTTGCTCCAGAGGGCAGTAAAATTTGTCCGAAGTTTTTCTTGTCACCCTGTACTATTCGTCTTTGCCAACATGGGATTCTACAGCGATATTTTCTTGTTATTTTGTAGGCTTATTTGTTCCTGTGATCGAAAACCCCACTTTCAATTATTTTGGGGAAATACTCCCAATTCACAATCACAAATTTAGACCGTTTTATTTGATGTAGCCATTATCCATCTGCAGACGGAATTCAATTGGTTCATTCAGATGGTGCAGTAGGTAATGTTATATTTCTGAGGTGTGTTTTCTCCTCAAGGGGGTTGTCACTGTATGGATAAATTTCTTTTGAAAAAATTCGTCTTGGAAAGGGGGCGGGTAGCTACCCCATAAATTTGAATACAGTTAATAACCAAACTTGTGAATAAGTGAATACTTCTTTATCTGATCTCCCCAAATATGCAGGCGTAATTGCCTACGTTACGGTGAATATGTCAGTTAGCTCATTGATTCATCGACAAACAGTAATGTCACAACACGAATACCTAATTGTGGATGAACATTTCTGCAAATTTAGTAGAACGTGGAGCGTGTCTCTGGCATGCTGATGTTGATCGTAGATGTTTCAATTCTATTATGGAGAACGACACAGATAACTACTGCATCAAATTAATCGATGCTGCCCGCTGTGTTGCGGAGACAAATATCTGTCGAGGTGAATGATAGCATTGTTTGTGAGCAGCTGTATGAAGAATGGCCAGGATAATGATTTTACTCAAATTGTGGTAGATTAGATTAGATTCCGTTCAATAAGTTTAATTTCGGTATAATTGGGAATTCAAGTTACAATTAACAAATCTTATTGTTTCGATGTGAAACTGTACCAGTCGTATTATTCGCTTTGAGTCACGTTGGCGGTCATTTGAACCGAGAAGGCTGAGATTTTGATGAACTATTTATTCTCAATCAAAGAGGTACAGTCACGATAATATAAAATTCATTTTGGCGTTCCAAAAGTTGTCTCAGAAGTCTCATAAAATCTTTTTCTGCGTTGTATGTTATTCAAGGTCAAAGTTCAAAAAATCGGCTTTTCGCGATTCGGTCATCTGCTTGCTTCATTTGATTGCGCACCTTGTCATGAATGTAATCCAGCTTGTTTCTTGATTCACTAAAGTAGTCCTCCCCAGCCACGTCTTTTCCAGGCTAACATCCAAACTCCATGTCACAAGGTAGTCTTATTTCTCGACCGAGCATTATATTGGATGGAGTTTCCTTGATAGATTCTTGAACCGGAGATCTACATGCCATGGTGAATAGATGTAAATATTCATCCCAGTCCCTCTGGTGATCAGAAACTACTTTGGCTAGATGTTTCCTCATGGTCCGATTCATTCGTTCGACCATGCCGTCTGATTGTGGATGAAGAGTAGTGAAGATGTAGTTATTGTTTTGTGAATCCCCAATTTCCTGCATACTTAGCATACTAGGCTTCCACCCATTTTGTGTGAAATAGTCCATAGCTGTCAAAATGTAGATACTTGTTTCCATGGTCTGTTTCAGGAAAGGGGCCAGCGATGTCGATAGCTACTCGTTCCATGGGAGATCCGACGTTATATTGCATTATTTGTATTTTTCCTTCACCATAAGGTCCATTAGCAGCAGTACAAGCTTTGCATCTTCTACACCAATCTTTAACGTCCTTTTTATAATTTAGTCAATAAAATCGCTGCCTGACCGCTACCGGCTTTGCAATTTCTGCAAATGTGGGGGATTTCTGTGCCGCAATCTGTTTTGCAGTGTCAACAAAACTAGGGGATTTAGGCGCTTTGTTTTTGTTAACTTCCTCTGTCAAGAGGCGTATCTCCCCGACTAGCTGAGCCACGGTTTCAGTTGGTTTATTTATTTAAGCCTTCAACTGCCCATTCTCTTTTTGAGCCTTACAAGCTCTGCTGCTTCTCCATCGCTGAAGTCTTCGGTGTCCGTAGCTTCCATGGTAGAACCAACGATCTTAATGATCTGGACTCAAGACACTGAATAGACTGAATTTGAGCAAATTTCCAATCTATAACACATACACATATAGAACTCACAAAAACTTCGGAAGTTTCATAGACGGAATCAAAAATTCCGTAGCTTCGCTAGTATACACTTTCGATAGAACGCCCAATATTACTGTCATCAGTGTCGAGCACAAATTTACCTCCCGCCCTTGCGTTACTCAAAACTGGAGCTGTGACCAGAGCCTTTTTCAATCGTTCGAACTTCGAAGGCTTCAGCGCAATCTAACCTTATGTAGGTACTCCTGCCCATCTTCCGTCGATTTCGTCAGAGGCGGATGTGTTGGCTTCCTCGTTTCCCTTGATTCCAAAGTGACCTGAAACCCAAACTAAGGAGACCTGTACGAGTCAAAGACTCACCCTGTAAATATATTTTTCTATTGCAGAACTGTTTCATTGTACTATATATTCTTTTCGATATTTATAATGTATATCGTCTATATAATATGACTTGTCTTATACACATCTATGTTTGTGTCTTTTGGATCAGTAAATAATCTTCTATTTATATGTATATTGATTATTCGAGTCCAGTTGTTATGTTCGGTAGGTTATTGAGATATCTATTTTTTACTATTTGACTGTCTTGATTCTCTGTCATTCACATTTTCACCCGTATTTGATGAGATTGCTGATCCTATATTTGGGTGACTAGAAGTTTTTGATTTTTTCAATGGTTAATATGTTTGCTGTAGTTTTGATTTTGTTACTTTGTTGTTCTCTGTGTTATTTTGGTGAGCCTTTTTTTTTATAGTTTTATAGTCTTGAGTTGTATGTATCATGTATTTCTGAATTGTAGGCCTGAAGAAGCAGATGGCAACTTCTACGTTGTAATGGTTGTTGCGAAAACCTAACTTCGTTTCAATTTGTCCTATTTCCTGATGAAATAATTTGATTGGTATAACAAATAACTTATACCTTAAGAACATCAACCATGCACGTCAACTGCAGCCAATAATCAATTATAATATTGTGTAATATCTTGGATCACATTAGTAGTGGAATCAAACATAACATTAAATGCTATCAGCCGAGATGTTAAACAATATAGTAATCGGATAGTAATTATATCCTTGAGCTCTCCAATTTGTGGGATTAGTGTGAACCATAATTGAAACAAGAATCCTTCTCAAATCTCAATTCAGAAACCCTGTAATTCTATGAAGGATTCATAAATGAATGAGGTATACCTACTAATTTTAAACAGATAAATTAATTTATTTATTTATTGTATGGTAGGTACCTATTATATTACATAATTATGGTTGAAACTTTTGTGTCATTTTTCATTAAATGATCAATGCACTCTTCATTCACCATCAGGAGGTCATAAAAGATTATATGCCCAACCTTCGGTTGGTTTTTCACACTCACAATTTGGTGATGGTATTTTACCCGATTTGAACATCATTAAGTCTGCACATCTTCCATAATGAGTTCTTATTCGGTTCAGTGCAGTCCATATCTTGCGAAGTCAGGAGGTGTTGAAGAGATACAAGGCGTAATATGATTTTCAGGGTATTGAAAAAAAGGCCTTCGTAAAATTCTTGTTCTTTCGACGTTGCTAGCTCTCGTACTATGATGTCTGGTTACCTGTTATTCAATCTGAATATTGTGTCGTTCGGTCCAAAAATGACGTACTAGGGAAATATGAATTTTTCTCTGAACTATCGGCTGATGCTGTACGTTATCTTATTCCGCCAATCCATAATACACAATTTTTGTTTACAAATAAATTCTTCAATTCCGTTAATTTGTTTGGAAATGCTCCCTGGGGCATTTCTCAGTTTTCCAGGTGCTTCTTCTTTTTCTTCAAATGAGACGGTTATAAATTAAGTTGGAATAACTCGAGAAGTCTCGAAAGTGGCACGAATAATAAACATGGCTTCATAAACAAACTCATTAGCCAAAACTTTATGAAGTAGCAATTACGCTGTGGAATCGAGAATAGGGATGAGTTGTGGAAGAACAATTATTCTGTAAACGAGACGATTCCAGGAATTGTGATGAAACGAAGCTTGTCCTGTGGTGGTGTAATTTGCCGTGAATGGTGGGTTCTAAACACGAAATGATGGGATTGTAGAAGCTTAACTATATTTCGAGAGTAAGAATGATTGAAGCATTCGTAATTTCATTATGAATTTTTTCATACGACAGATTTTTCTTGAAGACTTTGGAAAAGGTAGTTAATTGAATCGTTTAATGTTTTTATCTAGGCCAGATTGAAAGAAATTGCATACTGCATGGTAATAAGACGCTGTATTTTGGCGTGAACTTTTATCAAAACTATTTGGTAGCCTTTGAAAGGTACGCATTTGGCGTTGCAACGGTGACGTCACACACAGAAAATATCTCGTGAATACGTGAATATTGAAAGCAGAATCTGGCAACGTTCGAACCGCAAATAAATATCAATCGCTTGTCCTCATATCGCGATGTGAAGCTTTCGAAACTATTCATTTTGACGAAGATTGACAGACAGAACTAAACTTTATTCAACAAGCTGGCTACATATCAAAAAATACATAGATGGCGTTACTTGTGACAACTATACAATATTTTGTTATCTTTTAACACCCCCACATAACAAAATAAATTTTATTTTCCCGACAGAACACATATTTGTCTATTTAATCCAGCATACGCATGAACTTATAATGGTTAGTGGATAAAAGACCTTTGGTCAACAAGTCAGCGGGCATTTCCTGTGTTGAAACATATTCAATATTAATTAGTTTATTTATAACTGCATCTCTTACATAATGAAAACGAACATCAATATGTTTTCATCTAGCATGTGCCTGATGACTTGTTGCTAACTTTAGTGCACTTTGATTATCACATTTCAATTCAATTGCACACATTTTACCACTCAGTTCATACAAGAGATTTCTAAAGTAAACAGCCTCCCTAGAAGCCTCTGAAAGAGCAGCATACTCTGCTTCAGTGCTGGATAAGGAAACTGTCTTTTGTTTTTTACTCTGCCAGGAGACTACAGAACCACTCATCAAGAAACAGAACCCTGTATAAGACTTACGATCTAGACTATCGCTAGCCCAGTCTGCATCAACAAATCCTATCAACTCTGAATTACAATTATCCTTATGATATGTCAAACAATAAACATGTTTTCTTTAAGTACCTCAATATTCTCCTAGCATAACCAAAATGTGTTTCATCATAACAGTTATTGAACTGGCTGAGGTAACTAAGAGAATATGACAAGTCAGGTCTAGTCAACGCAGCCAAATACATAAGGCTTCCAATTAACCTTTGATATGGCAGGTTTTCCTTACAATTTTCTGCCTTTTCTATGTTCAATTTACACTCTATAGGAGTATCTATAGTTTTACAACTAGACATTTTAAATTTTAATAATAACTGCTTTATATATTTCTGTTGATCCACAGTTATAGTTTTAGATTCTTTGTTTACATTAATTCGCATACCTAAGTAACGTCTAACAGGACCTAGATCCTTCAATTTGAATTCAGAACTTAGTACAGCTTTTAAATTTTCAGTCTTAGAAACATTATTTGAAAAAATCAAAAAGTCATCAACATAGACCGCCACAATGATCTTAACATTTTCAGAAAAATATGTAAACAAACATGGTTCAAATTTACTCATTTTGAAACCATATTTAAGCAAACAGTCTTTAACTTTCTCATACCACACTAAAGAAGATTGTTTGAGTCCATATATGGCTCTTTTTAGTTTCAAAACCTTTCCAGTTTGATTATTTACAAAACCTTCTGGAATTGACATGTAAATATTTTCCCTTAAATGCCCATTCAAAAAAGCTGTTGTCACATCAAGGTGATCAATATGCATGTCCCATTGTACACTCAGAGCAAACAATAATCTCAGTGTAGAATGTTTAACCACAGGAGAAAAAGTGTTCTCATAGTCTATACCACGCCGCTGCATAAACCCCTTGGCCACGAGTCTGGCACGATACCGAACTTTATCATTCACATCTAGCTTTTTGTTTAATACCCACTTGTTTTGCACAATTGAACTGTCACTTTCACCTGGTATGTCCACAATTTCCCAAGCATCCTTGTCCTCGAACGACTGGAGCTCGTCTCGCATGGCTTTTCTCCACTGATCAGCTTCTGGTCCCTTCAGCGCTTCTGAGAAATCAATTTGTTCGACTTCCGGAAAAGTATTAGAGATACAGATATTACCAAACCCAAAACGTTCTGGAGGTCTTCTTATTCTCTTATCCTGTCGTGGTAATTCTGGAATTGGTTGCAACTCACTGGTTGAGATATCTGTCTCTATGTTAGTGGTGGTTGTATCATCATAACTGTCACTAGGTGGATCAGTATATTATACAGATGTATTTGAATTTGAATCATGGAGAGATTCATTCATTGAAGACTCCCCCACTGAATCTCGGTCATCTTCATTCAGAGAATCATGCCCTTCAGTATCAACATCATCCTGTATCCATTCTGCTGTATCATCTCTATTCATTTCTGATGATACTGTTTTATCTTCCATTACTGTTATTTTGTCTCTTTTCACAGTTACAATATTTTTTATAGGATCATGTACACGATATCCCTTTACTGTTTCTAAAAATCCCACAAGAATGTTCATTTTGGCCTTCTTATCCCATTTTAACCGTCTTTCTTTTGGTATGTGAACCATTACAGGACTACCAAACAGACGTATATGACTTAAATCTGACTTCTTTTATACCACGCTTCATAGGGTGTTATATTTCCTAAACTTGAAGTTGCAGATCTATTCTTTAAGTATGCCGCTGTGTTAGCTGCTTCAGCCCAGAACTTCTTCTCTAGTTTGGCATCAAACAACAGGCATCGTGCTTTCTCTATAATAGTTCTGTTTGCTCTTTCACAAACACCATTTTGCTCAGGTGTGTATGCAGTAGTCTTCTGGTGGATAATTCCTTGTCCAAGTAAATAATTCTCCATCTCACTACTACAAAACTCACCGCCATTGTCTGTGCGCAATATTTTAATTTTTTTATTCTGCTGATTTTCAGCCATTGCTTTGAATTGCTTGAATATTTTGAAAACTTCATTCTTATGTTTGTGTCATACGACTGTGATCGTCAATGAACAAGACAAAGTACTGAGCACCACCCATGGACTTTGTCTCCATAGGACCACATACATCGGCGTGTATAACCTGTTGTACCACTAGTATCCGGGTAAGACAATCCATCCACAATGCCGTTCTTCATTTTCATTAAATCATTGCTGTTAATATGTGCTAACCGCCTGTGCCAAAGCTCTGCACTCGCATCTGCAGGGGCTGCCAGCATACAATCAGCTACTTTAATATTTAGCTTGTACACTCCATTTGTAGACATTGCTGTGGCTACCAACATATTCTAGTTGTTGCGAATGTAGCATTGGTTTTCTTTAAAAATGACTTTGTTACCGTTTTCGATTAGTTTACTCACTGACAACAGGTTTGTTGTTAAGCTTGGCACGCATAGCACATCTTTAACCATGATATCATAGTTACAATTAGTCGATATCTGTACGTTTCCGGAACACAAAACAGGTGCCTTCATATTATTTGCGACGGTTATCTCTGATAAATAGGTACGGCGTAAAATTCGCGATCTGTATCCATTCTTTGTTGGCCGCCATATGTGCACTTGCGCCACTATCCATGTACCATTCGTTAGTACTGTATTCTCCATTCAAAAATACCACGCTAAAAGCATTGGATTGCTTGTTTTTCTGCAATAATGGACATTTGTTTCTATAATGACCTGATTGTTTACATTTATAACAAGTGATTGACATTGACTTGTTGTCAGCTGTCTCTGTCACTTTCGAGTTTGTCGATGAGTTTGCGCCGTTTTTAAATCTGTGCTTCTTGCTGTTGTTAGCAGCGAATGCAGCGCAGTGGAAGCGTGCTGGGCCCATAACTTATTAAAAGAGACGTTGATATTCGTAATTGACAGACAGAACTAAACTTTATTCAACAAGATGGGTACATATCAAAAAACACATAGATGGCGTTACTTGTGACAACTATAGAATATTTTGTTATCTTTTAACACTAAAAACCGTTTACATTTGGGCCAGGTTTGCCACATTTGACAATGAGATGGCGCTGAAAGCGTACTGTCAATATAGTGACCAAGAAGAAAGTGGCGACATTGTGGTCTCCTTTTTGATTGGTTAGCTCTTTTTTGCAATAACATGTCGGAATTGGTCAAGTGACGTCAACTGTCATCAATACTAAACTGTACACAGCTCTACATAATAATACTAAACTGATTTGTTCACAAAATATTTCCAAGACGTATGTGTTTTTTCAGGTGATTTTTGGAGGTTTCTTGTTGTTCTGCGATCATGTAGATCTATTGTTGTCTACCCTACTCATTCATAGGAACCCAAGTAGGTCGTTAATGTTGATAAAACCGACAACATCCTTAGGACTGGTTTCCATATATAAATGGTTATCAGGATCAGGCCAGCCAGCTCTGGACAGTTGCATACCATGTGTTCAGCTGTTTCTGCTGCTGATCCACAGAGCCTATAAAACTCATCTGCAGACTTTCCTATACAGTACAAATGATATTTTTATCGACAGTGCCCTGTTAGAAAACAAATAAAAAACAATAGACCCGTACATGACATTTTTGACAAACGACAGAACGAGAGAACAAAGTCAGTACACCACGTATAGAACGAAGTTCAAAAACACTAGCGCACGAACAAACTCTCTCGAACCATATCTACAGCCCGCACCAGTAGCCCGAACACACAACCGGTACCCGCACTCGCTAGACCAGCTGAAGCTTTACCACTGAGACCTTGCAGTGGGACGAACCATACATACGAACCCTACGGTAACTGCGCCACACCACGCGATTGAACTTGCAACCGATGAAATTTCATCCGCAGGAATTGTTTCAAGTGCCAGGCGTAATGTACCAACCTGGACTTTAATATTTTAATGATGTAGGTAATATACCGGCGCTTCCGCCAACTTGTAACAAGTCCATTGTGCCTAGGCGCTATGTATCGACCTGGACTTGTGAAATTCAAGGAATCCGCGCCGAATAAACTTATATTGGTCTTTTACGAGCAGACAGAAAGGCTCAGGTCCAGCAGGTGTTAACCTTGATGCTCTTTCCGCAAGTTCATAGGCTTTTTCATTTCCTTCAACTGCTTCAACACCAAAGTGCCCTGGTACCTATAGTAGAGTCACTTGATTGCTTCTGGCCAGTTGATTTATGGTATTCTTGATAAGAAAAGTAAAATAAAATTTTTGGATATTGCCTTGTTTCCGAGATATATGTTCAAAATTTCTGTGTCATCAATTTTAAACTTTAATAGCTGATAAAAATACGGAAAACATTAAATCGAATTTTCAAATATGCCATCATTAGCATTGATACATGCTTGACAACGCAGAATAAGGGAATTGTACACTAATTGCATGTTTTGCCTATTCTGATTGAAGGCGACTGCATTAATAATTCGTTCCATTGATTGTTCTTTACCCAATCCATCTACCATTGAAATTTTGGTTTAACCAGACGACAACATTTGGTCCAACATGCGGTGGTGCTCAATCGTGCTGATACCACATACGATTCTTTATCAAATCCACAAGAAAGTCTTCTAGAAAATTATCGAGATTGATTTCCAAAAACTGCAAGTACGCATCGGCATTCAAATGATCAGGCAGGACTTGGATTGATAGTAATTTTCCGCCTCTTACATTCATGGAGGATCTTTGTTGAAAACCCCTTCTTTTAAAAGCGTGAGGATTTTTTAGAGACCATACATGTTATGAGTTATTTATGCCATCTCGAGTAAAAGTAGCTTAGTCCGACCAAAACGTCTCCCTTAAGAAATTTTCATTTTGTTCACGCTCCTGAAGAAGCCATTGACAAAAAGCGAGTCTGTGAATGTGATCTCCTGGGTTCAGATTATGTATTTTTATTATGGAATGGATGTAAAACTTCGGTTTTCTAGGTTCTCCAAGCAAAACTTTGGGACACATTAAGATTTTATTATGGAATGGATGTAAAACACCTGGCGAGATGGTTGTCGTCTATTAGGAAATCTCAAGTTGTACTCCCGACAAGCAATAATATCTGCATATTCTTCGTTTGAAAACTGCATGTTTAACAGAAGGACTAAACCAGCAAAGTAACTTTTAAATTGGCCAACAATAAGTGTTCTGTCACGAGGTGACATTCATCTTATTTATTTCTAGGCTAAGTGTAATTTATGAAATTTAATTGGTTGCATACAGGAACATTAATGTCAAAAAACTCGGAAACGATGCCTCACAGGACAAAAATTTCTTTTCGTTTAATCAAGAATATCAGTCCCTATATGCCTCTTAATTTTTCGCCTCGAGTTTTGATTCACCCTGTATAACTGAATTTCTCTTGTCTTCTGTTCATTTTTCTATAGATCTTTTTTTTATGATTCAAAACACTTTGGTGGTTTGAATCATAAATTTTCAAGTGCTTTACCATTCTCTTAAACCACCTGGCGCCCGAAAACTAAAACTGCAGCTAAGCCGTGAGCTGTACCCCTGAAAATTACTTTACTATACGTAACTGAGAATTTTCTTAAATATAAGTTTAACACGTAACAGAGGGTTCACTTCTCAGGGCTTTAGAGTCACTCAGTTTAGGTCTATACAGGAACCTCACCCATATTTATACGGGAAACTACTGAACGTATTTTCATGAAATTCAGCACTTATAAGTATTTCACGAATGCTGGAGAGCTCTGAGTCAGATGGGCTCCGGAAACGCAGTTATTTGGTCCGCATACCTACTTAACTAAATTGATTTCTTTTTGAATTTCAATTGATATTTTCTGTATTAAAATTGATTTTTTCTGAAATACGATTTCCCGAATGAATTCACAATTGACGATTTCTGAAATAAAAGTGACTAAACCTTTGTTCAAATGATTACTTCTACAGTTGAATTGACTGATCTGAATTACCTACAAATATGATGTAATAAATAAACTGGACTAATCTGAAATACAAGTGTTGTTTTCTGAATTTCAATTGAATATTTCTGAATTGCATCTGGAAATGTAGTAGTAGTATAAAGTATTGTTGATTAATGAGTCGTCAATAGTGAATTTATATAAACAGTGCGCGTCAAAATTATGGAACAAATTCATTTCATTTTCATTTGTTTCACTTACCAAATTTTTATGCATTTTTGTTCAATTTTAGTAGAAACGTACTAATTACATACTTACTAAAGATCATAACTGAAGCGCAGTGTTTCACACATTCTAATTTTACACGTGAGGGCGCTGAAAGGGGTTGAAAGTTGTGCATGAACAAAACTGTAATGGTCGACTTTCATTCGGTTAGAAATTTCATCAGGTATCATCGTCTTAAAGTAAATGAGCCATGACAAAGTGCACATACTGAAATCCTCTTTGAAGTATGTGCACTAATTAACTAACTAATTTTTCCAAAAAAAATTTTCTTGAAAATTTGTTCACGCCTGTGAAGAAGATACAAAGACCTTGCCAAAAAAATACCACATGACCCACTTTCCCTATTAAAAAAATTTAGAGGGTTGATGGGGATGGCACAGAGTGCAACAAGAATCCTTCAAAATAGCATAAAAATTTGGTAAAAACGAAACAAAAATTGACTTGTTTCAGGATTTTGTTGCCAAATACTTTTCTTCTGAGAAAATGAATTTGTTCCATAATTTTGACACGCATTGTATTTTTACGAATGAATCATTTCAAGTTCATAGCATTCCCTTTTATTTCAACAACTTATATTGACATTGAACCAACTGTATGACTGAACTTCAGAAGCTGCTTCTGCTATTCCCGGAAAACATTTCATTTTGATTTAAATTCGAGACCATCACGTTTCCACCCTTAGTTGAACGAAGCTCTAATCACCCTGCTTGAATTTCGTATAATTAATACTAAGCAATGAAACAACGCTACTTCCGGTTGTATGCGCTCTGTTGTTTAGGTTACGGCTGTATCAAATGAATAATAATGCTTTAGATCAAATGAATACGGCTCTGCTATAATAAGGGGTCATTAGACATGTGAAAATAGTCTTGAGTGTTGAAAACGCTTCCCGTATGAAATTTCAATCATTTCCATCATTATCTGGACGATAATGGTCCAAGTATTGAGAATACATGTTATACAAATAATAATTGAGTATTGCTTTCAGACGAATATTCATTTTATATTAGGCCAACTGAGAAATTCAATATTCAAATTTCAATATAAACGGGGAGTTTCATAAGGGGCGAAAATTATTTTGGTTGTGCTTTAAAATACTAACTACAATATACACTGCGCAAAAAAATTAACGTACATTATGGAAATCTCAAATTTATTCCACAACTGAAGGTGTTCTCAATGATAATTATTTTTATCAGAATTATGCATGCATATGTTATCCAGTTTCAACGGTTTTCTTCAATACAGATGTTTTTTCCCAGCAGGAATAAAAAAGATGATATTATCAGATTTTGAATGTATTGGCTCCATTCTAAAATCAGTTGTTCTCGATCAATTCTAGTGATCAATAGTTTTTCTTTCGTTTGATTTTCTACACTCGATCGCTATGCAACGCGAAACACGCAATTTGACCCAAGGGGAATGTGCCCAAGTGGTAGTTTTGCGAGAAGAAGGGTGGACATACACAAGAATTGCAGAAAGATTTGGGGTTTTCCATACAAGTGTGTCCAGAATGTTGCAGCGATTCAGGGAGACAGGTATGAATGTCCGAAGACCAGGACAGGGTAGACCACGGGTAACAACTGCCATTCAAGAACGTTACTTGAGAGTTTCTTCGTCGAGACAACGGTTTGCAACCGCTCGCCTCCTTCAAATTCAGCTTGAGCAAACTCATGAGGTGCAAATTAGCACTCAGACAATAAGAAATCGCCTCAGATAATATGATTTAAGGCCTCGTGTCGCGGCAAGAGGCCCAGCTCTTACCCCAGCCCATCGAAGGGCGCGTTTGGATTTTGCGAGAGAATGTATCCATTGGGAAGAGGCCGATTGGGAAAGAGTTCTCTTCACAGATGAGTCTAGATTCTGTCTCTACCATTGTGATCGACGTTCCTTTGTATACAGACGTCCACATGAAAGATATGCTCAGTGCAATTTCCTGAATACTACTGGTTTCGGGGGAGGATCGATTATGGTATGGGGTAGAATATCTTTGACTGCTCGCACAGACCTAGTGGTCGTTGATAATGGAGCTATGAATGCTGATAAGTATATAAGGAACATTCTTGAAGAGCATGTAGTGCCATTTGCTCCATACATTGGTGAAAATTTCATTTTTATGGACGATAATGCCAGACCCCATCGTGCGCGCATCGTTCAGGAGTACCTTGAAGAGGTTGAAGTCTCTCGAATGGAATGGCCAGCAAGAAGTCCAGATCTCAATCCGATTGAGCAGGTGTGGGACAACTTCAATAGAAGGCTGAGAAGTTCAGAAAATCATCCAGCTACTCTTAATGATTTAGGAATCCAACTCTGAGAAATATGGGAAGGATTAGATCAGAACATTTTAAGATCACTCATTTTGAGTATGAACCGTCGTTACAGAGCTGTAATTGACGCAAGGGGTGGAAATACCAAGTATTAAATCACTTATCAGCATTTCAGTATTTTGAAAATTGTTCATTTCTTTTCTTTCACATAAGATTCGGTGAAATCCTGAATTTTTCTTCCATTCAATCTGTCTTGTTTCGTTCAAAACCTTCCCGAGAGAACATAAAAAATAAGTTATAAAGTCAATGTAGAGTTAACTTTCATTAAAATTGAGATTTTCAGAATGTGCGTTAATTTTTTTGGGCAGTGTATATTTAACATTTCCTATATTCTGCTTTGGCTCAATTAAAGGCCCAGGGATATTTCCTCTCCTGTTTTTGGTCAGGAAATGTATGTCATGGATCTGAAACTCGCAGTTGTCATTTTTGACAAATGACACATGACACAAGTTTTTATATCATGTTCGATTATCGTATATTCGAGGCGAGAAACTCTCCCGTGTGTGAATGTGCCTTAAATGTAATCTACCTCTTGTGAAATACTGTCATGAGAAATATTGAAGAAGCATGCGAAAAAATTATGTTCGACAAAATGTAGGAGTTTTAAGAATGTTTTCCAACGTTAATATGTAGGTATATGTATACAGGAAGTCGAGCAGCTAGTCAGCCATACTTACATAGATCATAGGATCTATCTCGTCGACTCAGAATACGAAAATAATTAAGGTATGAACTGTTTTCCACATACAGAGCGATTAAGGTGTTTCTGCTGAAAATACAATTGCCGATTACTTCTGATTGAGTTTTCATTGAATCAAATTTTGTACAGGTGGTCAACATTAAGAGCTCATATTGTGTGGTGGAGTTACCAGGTTACGTTAGGGCAGCAAGTTTCTGTCGATCCGATCGTGAGCATGGTGGTTCAGCTATATTCACTAGGGTTGGATTGGAGCTGATGGATCTGCAAGTCTCCAAGATGTCTGTGGAGATGGAGTGTGAGTGCTGTGCGGTCAGGATTAATATTGGTCCTTGATAACTTCACAATTGTGAGTGTGTACAGACCACCTTCAGGTAATTTAGAGTTCTTTTCAGAGAAAATATCATTCATTTTACAACGATGTAAGAGGCAAAATGATCTTTTATTACTTTGTAGTGATTCAAATGTCAACTACTTGATCGATAGCTCTAGATCAGGGCAACTTTTGAAAGATCTGTTAAATTGTTATGATCTGAAAGTAACCTCTCTTTGCCCCGATCGTATGGTTACTGACAGATCATGTAGATCAACCTCTACAAAGGAGATACATCCTGTCCCAGAATGAATATTTTTTCATCTTCCAAAATAATGATAAAAGTGAAGTTGCGCATGGAATTTTGCGTCTGAAGGTACAACCAATTTGAAAAAAAATAATTTTCAAAGTTGGGTCAATATTGAACATCTATGAAAAGTGAGCTGCGACAATAAAAAATAATGAAACTCACGTACCCCAATGTCAAAGCTAATTATAAAATTCGTTGTATTTTATACAGGGTGTTACTATTTTCACTTAACTAACGACATGGCGGAGTGTATGTATGGGCTGCGCTATAGAGGTAATACCTTTTGTTCGAACAGTCGCATCAAGAGTCTAGACTGGAGATGGCTTCTGATAAATGGTCCTCACAGGACAGTCAGCTCTCACTTATGGCTCCAATTGCCACACTGAATTCATATGGCATCGTGATTCATCACAGGTGATGAAGCTGTTTAAATTAAATTTTTTTTTTCAAAACATAGAAAGTATAGCAAGGAGTAAATATAATAATTAAAATTTGGAGAAAAAAAAAACGAAGGGTTTACAATTTTTTTTATAAAATTTGCTAATAATTTGCTTGTCCACCGCGGTTATCTATATACTCCCCAACACGTCTTGGTATTGATGCAAGAAGATGGTCTATTTCTTCTCGAGGGATACTATTCTAAGCTACCTGTACTTCATCTCTCAGAGCCGCGGAAGTCCGTGGAGGCTAGGGTAAATTTCCAAGCCTTCTACCCATTATGTCCCAAACATGCTCTATGGGCGAAAGATCGTGGGATCTGGGCGGCCATGGCAAAATATTCATATAGGTCGCTTCAAAAAAGCTTAAACTAACTCTGGCAACATGAGGTAGAGCATTATCTTGCTGAAATATTGGATTCCCGAGCCGGTTAAGGTAAGGGAGAACATGGCTCCAATATTTTTTGAAGGTAACGTAGCGCTGTCATGTTACCTCGAATAAATACTAAAGGTGACCTACTTCCATGTAAAATAGCACCCCATACCATAACGCCTGCTGTCCGGTGTACATGACGCTCAATATCAAAATGAGGTTAATGTCTTTTTCCCCGACGTCGTCTTACCCTTCTTCGGCCGTCATGTACACCCAAGGAGAACCGAGATTCATCAGACAAGACGACCTGATACCATTCTACATTCCAATGTTGTCGTTCTCTGCACCACTGTAATCGTTGCCCGCGATGCTCAACCGTAAGAGGTAACATAAGATGGGGTCGATAATGCTGCAGTCCAAAAGACCTTATACGGCAGTAAATCGTTCGGACAGTTACAGCATGGCCTTGTTCTCCTAACCACTCATCAGCCAAAGATCGAGTTGTCGCAAATCGGTCTCTAATGGCCATAAGTCTTAGACACCGATCTTGAACTTCATTTGTGCCCCTTCGACGTCCGGTGCCTACTCTTCTTTCGAATTTGGGCATTATCAAACCAGGCTTGATAACATCTGTAATGAATCCCAGTTTCCTGAGAAAATTGGAGTTCATTTTAGTGCATTCCTTTCATTTCACATTTCCGCCTTTGAAAATATTTAATTCTCAAATATTCAGTGCATTCATTCCGATAGGCAGAGTAAATGTAAAAAACCGTTTATCTGTGTTTAACGTTGTTTTTCTTGCATGCCGTTGAAGATTTCGACATTTTTCTGATGTTGATATGCGATAAACCGGAGCTGACGACGTTTTTCACTCTTGTCGCATTCTGGAATTTTCAGATTTTTGACGTGTGGGGGGATTTGCCTATAAAAGCAGATTTTCCCCCGCGACGGCCTCTTTTGTCACTTTAGTCTCTTTTGTCACTTGACGCTCTTTACTCTTTTTTCTCTTGTCTCTGCGATTGTGTGCCCGACGAGCCGATCAGCGAATTTAGAATAAATTTTGTGTTACGAAGGTAGTGCTCTTAGAAATTAATTTTTATTTTTCGTTTCCCTTGGGGTAGTGAAGAGGAAGTCCCGTTCGCGTTCCCGCGACATAAGTGTTGAAATAGAAATCTCTCCTTTTCTATCAGTCATGGTGCGTAAGCCCTTGGGGTAGAGAATAAGAGATACCGCTCGTCGTCAGTGAAATCCCGTAGTTGCGCTTAAAATAGACCTTTTCTTCGCTATCAGTCATGGAGCGTAGCCCTTGGGGTAGTGAATAAAAGTCTCGAGTAGATCCGCCCTGGTTGTGTTCCTTTCATTTCTGGAGAAATACAATTAATTACATCCCGATACCGTATAGCAAGTCATTTCACTTCGCGAGGTCATCCTTAGTATCCAAATCGTCAGTTCTGGTTGGCGCATTTTTATTGAACAACCTTTGATTTTACTGTACCCGGTATAAACTTTATAAAGTGCTCGTGATCGGATCGAATTTCTCGAATGTGTGTTTGCTGATCGATTCGCTCATATTTCATACCTATACTCCATTCACTTTTATTTTAGCAGTCGGTTGGCCATGGAAATTTGACACATTTCACTCTGTATAGTACGAAAATATAGGGTTATGATGCTTGTCAAAACATTTTTGGGTTTTAAATCAACGCTATGTTGTCCGTTCTACGTAAAAGTTTCTGTTATTAGGTAGGTATTTTATCACAATGTCGAATCTCTTCGGAAAATATGCGACGAACGAAATTGATGTTTATACAAACTGATTGAAGGGATACCAAATCTAGTTATTTGTATGGAAAATACAGGAGATCAGTATAATATCATAATATGCACTAGCATGAGGAAGTTTCAAGTCAAGATGAACTTCACCTTTGAACAAAAATTTCACATGAATAAACAATTAACAGGACAACTGGCTCGTATTTGTGGCTGTTCATCTTAATACATTGATAAAATAATAATAATTAGGTATTTATTGGTACCTTGAGACATTTACAATGTATAGGACAAGTCAAATGAAAAATAGAAAAATCAATGACATTCATGAAAAATCCTGTAGTAACGTTTCGCATCCACTCACCCAAACATAAAATTCTCAAATGCCATCTCTTTTTGGATCTGCCAATACAAGGAAATTTTTTGTCATCCTCTTCATTCACAATCTTTCTGATTGTGGAAATATTCAGCTGAAATATAAGTCGTTTAGATTCAGATGAAACATTATATAAATTCTCTCTTACGTTGAATATGTTCGCTACCGTCTGACGTATTGTGGATTTTAGAATATCAGGGTATAACTATTTGAATGAGCGGACCTGAATTCCAAATAGCACTTCCTGAAACTCTTCTTCTCTCTTTTTCAAACAATTTCGACATTTTCGTAATAAAAATTGATATTAGTTGTGGCAACGGCGTTATGACATTAACGACATTTCATGAGTGCCAACCAACTCCGTTCTAGTTACAAAAACTTGAGAAAAATATTTCATGGCCAACCGACTGCTAAAATAAATCTGAATACAGTATACACATGTTTCCGTTGTTTATATAATCAGTTTCCGAAGGTGTGAATAAACTGGTACATAATTTGATTTTGACTACTTCGTTATCGCTACCACCCTAGATAACAGCGCGAACTCTGTCTCCGACTAGTAGCTACTCTGGTAGGTTTGCTATTCTTTCTAGTGAAAAGAATAGCTGGCGCTCGAGATAAGTTTCTCTGAGGAAACTACGTTACACATCTCAATACAGTGGTTGGATTTCTGTTCGTATGGTTAGCGATTTCTCGAAAGGACAACCCAGCCTTCCGTAGACCGATAATTCGACCTCTTATAAATTCACTTAGCTAGTTAGTTAACAACGACTAAACATCGACTTTGGATCTCCTCGAACAGCTGGTTTGTTGTAAAATTTAAGAAAATTTGCAAAAAACGTCTACAATATTCAAGTAACGAAAAAAGTCCTTCACGATTTTTTTTCACCAAATTTTAATCATTTAGTTCTTGATGTACTTTCTATGTTTTACCAAAAAAAAATTTTAAATTTAAACAGCTCCTTCTGAGTGTTGCAGTTTTTTGTCATTTAGTATATATCCTAACTGGCAGATTCTACGATCCAGAGTCATATTAAGATATTGATGCCCAAGGATTTTGAATGTTTTTTTATATTGAATATTTTATATGAGAAACCGCCGGCGAAATGATCTTTTTTAATGAGTTCTACCACCTGTTAAAAAAAGCCTCATCTTTGAGAACACTCTGTCCATATTAGTTTATGATATAGGTACCTAAAAATAACAGTATATTTTAAATATTTTGTACTACACTCAACGGCAAAATAATCGATCCACTCAATAATGAATCGATGAAAGACTGGTCGATTTGGTTTCCAAGGAGGTCATCAATGGTGTTGATGAAATCGACAACATCCTTGAGATCCTTGGCCGTTACTTCGAGAGTATCCAGTAACGGTTTCCCCATATTGATGGTTCTTAGGCCAGCCAGCTCTGGCCACTTGCATACAGTGGCGGATTAACCTAACTGGGGGCCCTAAGCGCAAGACAAATCTGGGGCCCCTACTAAGAATACAATGTAGGACGCAGACATATCTTATGTAAATACATACCGAGGGCTTTTTTTTCAATTGTCTATGAAGTGAGTTAAGCTACTTTTTACTTATATCTTTATTTCAATACGAACAAAAATAAAGGGTCGGGATAAAATTAATAAGAAAAATAAATAAACATATTTGAATAATGGAAAATATTCAGAAGATATAGAAACTAATACAACTATTTTATTCTACAGGAAAAAAAAACCTAAAACTATTGAACAAAATTGAAAAATGCATAAAAACGACCACAACAAAATGAATGGAATATTTTTTTTATTCAATTTTAATGAAATAAAAAATCGCTTCTATTTTGGCCATAGGTTTCGTGGATCACTTATTACACTCAATTGCAAAAGGCCCATTCTCGTCTTTCTTTCGAACCATCGTTTTTCACTGTGTAAAAATCTGCTTCTTGTAACTGCCTTCGATAAATCCTGTTTCGCCCAGTATTTGTCAGTTTTATTTTCGAAATATCCTCGATATTGTAGGGTTTATATGATTTTCAATCATTTTATCAGTGTTTTCTAGCGGCCATGAAGCTATGTCATGAGAAAAGGTTGTATTATTTGGTTCATTAATTGATACCCTCACTTTATAGACAACAATAGTCGTGCTGGAGGTGTCACGTACGGAATTTTCATTTTCCCCTTTCTTCTCCTTCATCTGCGTTTTGGTACTTCCTGGGTTCAAATTTTCATTTCCCTGTTTTGAAACAGAGTTAGATTCAGTAGCCACTAAAAATGAAGATAAGAAATTCTTCTGTTTTGCACATTGCTCCCCTCGTTTGTCTCTGTTCTCTTCGCTTTTCAGCACTCAAAAATGTTAAAAAATATGGGAAAAAGTTCGCATGAATTTGTAGGCCGAAGCACAATCTTTCTTCTGAGCGTTCACCCCGATAGTTGGCGAAGCGAATTCCATAGGTCTGCAATTAGGCAATTAGGGACAACACTCTTGTCAGACATAAAAACAAGCTCTATTTTTTCTGGGAATAGATATCATAAAATATGAGGGAGAAAGTTGGGCTCGAAATTGTAATGTGAATGATTGGTAAAAATTGCCAGATGTAGGATTGGAACAGCGTCGTCAAAACGAATAAGAAAACACGTGTGGTCGGGTGTGGTGCAATTTTTGATGTTTGTAATAAAATTACGATAAAGAATTTTTTTCCCATGAAAACGGGGATTTTTCGGAGAGCCGGGGGCCCCTACAGTTGCAGGCCCCAAACGGATAAGAAAGCACGGTCGGTTGGAGTGCAATTGTTATGATCTGTAATGAAATTCTGACAACTTTTTTTTTTTGGTCCGACGGAAACGGATATTTTTCGTAAAGACGGGGCCCATTTTTAGTTGGGGGCCCTAAGCGCGCGCTTAGTGCGCTTCTGTGATAATCCGCCACTGCTTGCATACCATGTGTTCAGCTGTTTCTGCTTCTTCCCCACAGAGCCTGTGTATCTCATCTGCTTATTTTTCCATACGGTACAAAGGATATTTGTACCGACAGTGTCCTTTCAGCAGTCCTCAACCGAACCTACAGTTATAACCATAAAGAAATTGTGAAATGTAATGTTTTACTGAAAACCCTATATCTTCCACAAAACTAAGCAATTGTAAGAAGAGAAATCACAAGATGAAACAACTGGAACACTCCACAGGTGGTTTTAAAGTTAGAGTAGAAATAGATATTTCGTTCCACCCAGTATAAAATGACGTATGTCTCATTTTCTTGAATTTCAAAACTTGTGATAGATTTCATATAAAATCGCTTACAATTGAAAAAAAATTCAGTCAAATCGAACTAAAAATAGCACATTTATAAATTAACAAGCTTCATCGATTTATTGAGTGGATCGATTATTTTACCGGTGAGTGTATATTATGACATAGCACATTTATTTATTCATTTATTTATAAAGGAACAATGGAATACAACGGGGTAAGCCCCATAAATGTTTTCCACAAAGTGTTTCGTAAGCATAAAGCTTCGATACATGCACATAATTTAAACAAAGTTTATTCTCCGATTCTCCGTCCATGTGGTACCCTCAAAAAAAGTGCTACCATCAGCTATCAAGATTCCAAAGAAATCTACTTCTCAAAGTACGTTTAGCTATCAGCGGACTCATCGTAAAAATATCCAAAACATCGGAATACTTAGTAGCCTGTTTCATGGCCCTGGCCAGTGGAGAGTGCAAGGAGCATTTCGTTCGCCTGATAGTTGGGGAGCCGACGATGCTATATCGTATATCCCAAAGGAAGCTACTTTTCAAGGGACTGACAATTGGGACTTGACGCAAGGTCACAGCGGTCCTTTGAAAATGTAGAAAAAAATCGTTACATACTCGAGCGTGTCAGACTTTCATACAGATGATTATCTGGGTGTTGTAGATGTGTGGACCCATTTATCTGACACTAATCGGGAGGGTGGAGGGTTTTCTTGCTCTGAAACTGATGATAAAAATCCCTTTTTTTCGAATATTTCCCTCCCTGCACCTCTAATCGTTTTTGTATTCATTATAAAAGTTGTAGATAATAAAATTCTACACAACTTTTGTATGAAGCAATTTTACATACCATTCTCGAACCATTCTCGAGTTAGAGAGCGATAAGGGCGAGAAGCTTAGCTACACATGCGAAAGGGCAAGGTCAATGTAGAATTCCAGTCTAATTACAATTGTCAAAATGACAAGGTATTTCTATGATTACAATTACGAAATTAGTCACGAAAATTTTAGTGTTGTCTGTGACTGAACCTTAGAATGTACTATTTTCCAACGAGTGAATTTTCGCTTCAGCATGTATCGCTAAACACCTCGCATTAATCCCCATATATCTCAAAAACGTTTGAACGTAGAAAATATTGCTTGGGACAAAATTTGTAGAAAATGTTATGCTCTACAACTTTTATAATGAATGCGAAAAAGATTTTAAGCCCAGGGAAGTAGATAATTCGAAAAAACTGATTTTTGTGACCTTTATGGCCAATTTTTATAGTTTCGGCTTGCTTAAACTGTCAGATTATATTTTTTCCGTTATTCTTGAATCATTAGCTGCGAAATTGAGGAAGGAATGCTTTTGATACTTGGAGATTTCAATTTGTCTTCCACTACATGGGAGTTGAGTGATGATGGTTTTTATCTTGAACTACATTTGATGTAGAAGCAAAATACTTTAATATTGTCGATACCTTTTTCCTTTGTGAACTTTTGCAGTTTAATAGCATTCCGAATTCAATTGCAAAAACTCTGGACTTGGTCCTATCCAATGTTTGTAAAATTAAGAACTTAGAACGTTGTGATGGCCCTTTGGTGCCTGAGGATAAATATCATCCAGCATTGGAATTTATATTCGATGCTTATCGCTGCGAACCTTTTACTGTGAAAGAACGAATTTTTTTCAATTTCAAAAAGGCTGATTATGATTCGATTAATTCTTCAATCGCTGAAATTGATTGGTATGATTTGTTAATCAATGAGGATGTAAATAAAGATGTATTTATTTTCTATGAGATATTGTACGATTTAGTTAATATTCATGTTCCTAAAATTAAGAAGTCCAAGAAATTTCCAATTTAATATTCTGCAAAAACGATCAAAACAATAAGACTGAAAAATAGAATTCATAAAAAATGGAAAATATATAAAAATTCAAATGATTATTTAAACTTCAAAATACTCCGTAACAAATCTAAAAGACTAATTTCAGCTGATTTCAACAAATACAGAACCACTGTGGTATCTGATATTGTAAATGATCCAAGCAAGTTGTTCACGTACTGCTCAGTCAAGAATGAACATGAAGCTCTACCTAATACGCTGTCATATAATACTTGTACAGGTAAAACCGGACAGGTTTTTTCTCTTTTCTCTGAAAAGTTTGAGAACGTTTGAGAACGTTTGAGAACTATACACACACTTCACAGAAGGCTCTATCCTATATTCAGTTCTCTGAATCTGAAGTAGAAAAGGCTCTGAGAATGTTGAATAAGAGGAAGGGCGCTGGCCCTGACATGTTGAATTCTTTTTTCGTGCAATCCTGTAGTTTTTCCCTCAGAACACCTTTGACTTTAATTTATAATAAATCATTAAGAACAGGTGTTTTTCCCACGTTATGGAAGGTGGCATGCGTCGTTCCAGTCTTCAAAAATGGTGACAAAACAGTTATTAATAACTACCGACCTATAAGCAAACTCTCGGTTTTTGAGAAGATTTTTGAATCGCTTGTCTTTCCACGGTTACATTATGTAGTAAAAGATCAAATTATAAGTGAACAACATGGTTTTGTTGAAGGGAGATCTGTGGAAACCAATTTAACTAGTTTGGTCGAGTACTTGCATGATTACTTAGGGAGGGGTTCACAAGTAGATGTAGTTTGTACAGATTTCACCAAGGCATTTGACAGGGTCTGCCGAGATTTGCTACTTAACAAACTTGGTAAAATTGGAGTTTTGGGGGTCATGATGTCATGGTTCAAATCTTATTTAACAAATAGGCAGCAATACGTTGAAATTGGTGGTTATTGCTCTGACAGCATTTTTGTATCATCTGGTGTACCTCAGGGTTCACATTTAGGCCCATTGTTATTTTCAATTTATATAAATGACATTATTAAATGCTTCAAAAGGTGCAAATTTTTGTTGTTTGCAGAAGATTTGAAAATTTTTAGAATTGTAAGTTCTTTGAGAGATTGTTTAGAATTGCAAAAGGAATTGCAGATTTTCGCTGCTTATTGTAGAGCTAATGGCCTGTACATTAATCACCTGAAATGCTCAGTTATGACCTTCTCGCGTAGTCAGAGAGCACTATAGTACTCTTACACGTTGAACAACATTAAATTATCTAGAGTCACCAGTATCAGAGATCTTGGTGTAATCTTTGATACTAAACTCTCTTTTGATAACCACATAGATTCCCTTATAGCTTCTTGTAACCGTATGCTTGGATTTATAATGAGACATTGTAAACCTTTCAAAAATCAGTTGGTCTTGAAGATATTGTACTTTTCGCTTGTTAATAGTAGGTTAAATTTCGCATCAATTTTATGGAACCCATTTTACATAACGTATATAACTAGAATTGAATCAGTTCAAAAGAAGTTTCTCAAATTTTTAAGTTTCAAATGTAACTTTTATTTGAAGCCCGGAGATCCAAATAACTATGAATTGAGGCTCAAACATTTCAATTTCAACAGCCTTGAGAATAATAGGAAAATAAATGACATTCTTTTTGTACATAAACTTGTCACTAACAAATTGAGCTGTGATAGCCTGGAGGGTATTAACTTTTATGCTCCTCATAGACACCTAAGGCATAAGGATCTTTTTTTTGTTTCTTTAAGGATAACCAACAGTGCCATGAATTCACTCCTATGTAGGGCTATGTCAACGGTGAATAGTTGCCCGATTGATTTTGATTTGTTCCCTGATAGTACAGATAAAATTAAGAAATCACTTAAAAGAGGTTTGCTTTCGTGAATTTGGGTAGTTTAAATTGTTTTTTTCTTTTTGTATTAAGATGTAATATTTTGTTAGGTTTTAAGGTTAGCACTTTGATGAATTATCTGTGAATACTTTTTATGGGATTTATCCTGTTTGTATTCCTTTCACTAATAAATAAATAAATAAATAAATAAGAAAAAACGCCACCGCGCTCGAGAATGTACACGTGACTTTTTTTTTTGCAACTTTGGCACTTTCCCACATATTTTCGACCCGCTTAAATTGTCATATTAAGAGAATATATACTTTTCAACATGTAATTAACCACATATATGTTAATCTGACACGCTCGAGTATATACAATGATCATTTTTTTCTTACTATTTTGACAGGCTGTCCTAGACAATTCCCCCTATATACAGGTCTAATTTTTGGTAGAGGTACTCTACAGGGTCCAAGGTATGTCCCCTTATATTAATCTGACACGCTCGAGTAAATCCCGAATTTCCCTCATCGGCTCCCAAACTATGAACGGTATGTGTAATTTTCGGTGATCCTTCATCTTCTTGGTGAGACGTTGATCTGAATCGCAGACAATAATTCGGCACACAGAATGGAACCCAGTATAATTTTCAGTAGGAGCAGAACATATGAAATAACCATTCTATGCTTCATAGATATCACAGAAAATTTCTTCCTAGCTGTTTCGTAGTCGTTAGTCGTGACTATAATTGAAGGAACACCTGAAGCACAATTGACGCAAAAATCTATTCTGTATTACCTCTATCGTTGTATGTCATCATCATCATTGCTGTATCCCGTTACCGGGAATAAATCTACAAGACCCAACATAAGTGGGGCAATGTTGAAATGGCGTTAATATGCTGATTCATCGAAAGCTTTGAATAAAGAATTATCCCAAGGTCCCTTATTTGCTCGGACACAAGTAGGTTCTCATTGTCTAGTTAGTATAAAATACAAACAAGATAGGAATGTTCCTGCGGGTGAATATTATATATGAAAACTTCATGGTATTCAAGAATAAGCCATTATCTCGGCAGAATTCAGTGATTCTGTGTAAGTCGGGCTGGAGCAACAGACGAGTCAACACTGATATATGTATACCTTGAGGTCATCAGCAAACAACAAGAACTTGGCAAATTCAAAACAAATTTTGATCGGGTTGATATAAATCAAGAAAAGAAGCGGTCCCAAGTGAGAACACTGCGGGACACCAGACGAAGAAATATACTTTACCGATTTAAAGCCATGAACCGACACGAACTGCGATCTATTTTTGAGATATGACTCAAATCAACGAAGCAGATCACCCTTCACTCCAAACCAAGATAGCCTATTCATATGTAGGTATATTATGGCTTGTTTTATCAAATGCTTTACATAGGTCAGAGTAAACAGTATCACCTCTGCTCGAGCCTCGAGCGCATCATGGATGTGTTCAATGAACACGGACAAGTTATTCTCCATGGCAATATTAAAATACGAGACTGCTGATTTCTGATAGGACATTTTTGATAAGATATTAGGTCCTTTCGTTTGCATAAAAAGTGTAGCACTTTTCTACACTCGATTTTAGTATTCGTTTGCTGTTTGAATTTACGCAAGTGTAGAGGAGGTGTAGTTTATCTACATCTCCTTTTGACTATGTGTAGATAAACTACACTTTCTCTACACTGGTGAAAATCAAATCGAGTGTAGAAAAGTGCTACACTTTTTATGCAAACGAAAGCACCTACAGTTATAGAACATCAATGATAAGCTGCGATTGGGATGGTTCCAGCCGATCTATATGAACTAAAAACCAATTAAGGATGAGTTCATAACAGCTACTTTCCTAACAAACTCCTAGTCGGGACACTTCTTTTGGAAGTTCCAATAACAGTTAGCCATTAAAGGATAGTGTTTTCCTGCATTATCTGAACTGAAATCCTTATTCGGAAATAATAACAAAAATAAATCGGAAGAAATTTCATACTTATCTGTTAGGCATGAGAAAAAAAGTGGACCAATATGACTGCGTTGTTTTAATAATGGGAAAACATTCTTGGAAAAGTTTAACAAAAGAACAGGCTGGACTTATGTTGATGAACCTTGAGTACTAGGAGTGTTCCCTTTTTTAAAGGAACAAAAGAGGTTTAAAGATATTCTAAGTGCTTAAGAGTCTCTTTATCTAACAAAGTACATGCAGGTATTCGGACAAGTAGGTACCTCATATGTATATACGTATATGACATATACACCAACCATGTATATGAATGTATACGTGGATAATATCACAACATGTAGAGATATTCATGTAACAGTAAAAGTGCCTACAGATTACTCTGACGTGCGTGGGACCACGTCATAATACGCATGATTAAAAATCTAATATAGGGTTTTATGCGGTAGCGTCCGAATTGTTCTGACGTGATGTGGGAATGCACGTCTCACGTCACGTTGAAACAAGTTGAAAGCTTCCGCGCAAAACCCTATGATAGATTTTTGAATCATGCGCATTATGACATGGTCCCACGTCACGTCAGAGTAATCTGTAGGCACCTTAAGACTCATTTCACACCATCGGGTTTTTCCGGTCGGATTTTTACCCGATGTTCCGAGTTACATTGATATAATGGGATCTTTCACACGGTTCAGTTTCGCACCGGAATACAACCGGATGATACTTTCGGCGGCGCTTATCGCCGCGAGTTTCGAGAGCTCGATGTGCCCACCGTACGGATAAAAACCCACAAATAATTTTTCATCCGGTTGTTTTCCGGTGAAAATCCGACGGTGAAAACCCGACGGTAAAAACCAAACGGTAAAAACCCGTGGTGTGAAAGGAGTCTGAAGATCGGTTTTATAAAGCTTGATCGGGTAGTCAACGCTTGATTGACGAATAGACGTAAATTTGTTTGAATCGATCATTCAGGATATCATTCTTGCATCAAATTATGATGTTCATACGTCCATTCAATGAATCTCAACTGCTACTTCTTCAATACATTCAGAAATGAAAAACTTTCAGTGATTTCGTTTTAGAAATCGAGTGACTGTCAAATCGTTGATCGGACAATCAAAGTTTTATGAAACCCAGACTACAGATCTCAAGATAGACAGACATACAGCTGGCGTATATGCGTTATATTGCTGCCATCCAACATGAAACTCCGTTAACATTGGTCAAAGCGCTACGAAAATGTCAACCAGAGTCAGGAAGCATGTGAAAATAATCGAGTTGCATGCGGGGATGGTGGTTTCGTCGGTTGAAACAAAAAGTTCTTTTGCGGACCATATAATTAATGAGAGACACTCTTTTCGGGTCGACGATGGGTTGGAGTCTTGCATACTTCTGGTAAGGGCATCAAGCTCAATCTCTGTTTTATCCACCTCTTTGTTTAAAATGGAATTTTTCTTTTTTGAAACTCTTACTTTCTGTTGGGAATTCTTTTGATGAGATTAAATCCTTTGAAGTAGCTGAAGATGGACTCTTACAGGTCCGAAAAATTTCCTTATCAATATCTTAATCATAAGTAAATAATGAGCAGTATGACTTTGGGAATTACTGAGTTTTATAAGTACCTACAACTCCACTTCGAATAAATGTATGTACTTTTTCACCAAAATGAAATTTAAAGCTGCGGCGATTGATTGGGTTGAAGCGAGAGTAAAAGAGATTATTAGCAAAAAAAACATTTCAAACGTTGTTTTGAATTGAATTAATATCAAAGCATTTTTCTCGGTTGAAAAAATTAGATGCTAGGAATCCATATGCAACATTATTAACTGAAATTGCTCTTTCTATTTAAGAAATTACTACTTTGAATTTCTTGTCATCCCATTGTTAGTGATAATCGAGATAATTTCAGATATATAACATCCATTGATATGGAAATCAACAAGGATTAAGATCTCAATCAAACTGTCTAACCAACACCACTCGAAGCATCAACAGAAAGTCCATTTCCATTAGTTATATTCCATTTACCGTTGAAGCCTATAAGATAAATGAATGAAAAATAATAACGTTTTTGAAAATTTGTATGAACATGCTGAGGGGTACTTTGAAAAAGTACTATAGGGTAACAGGGTATCAATAAACAATAATAATTTAAACTTATATTCCTCACACATTCTTCTAAAAATATGGATATGAGTAGCTTTTATTTTATTCTATATGTGAAACTTTTGAGGGTGGAATCCATTGAGTTTATATTGTTGAATATATGTATGCATATTCCTGTATCCCCAAGGAAGGCACAATATTCTAGAGAATTTTTCAGCGAAATATTCCTAGAAGGAATATAACAATACCTGATCTCGTGATTGATGAATGATATTCAGGGAATATCCATCCATCCAAGTTAAATTGGCTAGTGGCAGTCGAAAGCAATGGCATAGTGCATATTCTCACATCAAGCTTTTTACTTGAAATTTCAGTCCAGGAAGTATTGAAAAAAGGTTTTCTATTTCCTATAACTGCTGTTGTATCTCTAGTATCAAAAACAGCATTCTTGAATTCAATATCAGTTGCGTATGTAAAAATATTATTTGCGTGAGTAAAAATTGAAGTGGATTCATTGAGCTATTCCCATAAAATTGACCTATTCGGTGCAACGTCTAGGCAAGCATTCGGCAGCCCATTAGGGGATTCTATTGTTTTCAACCGAAATTTTTTTATTTTCAGTTACACATATAATTTGATAATTGTGATGGAGTAAAAAGTAAACATTGATCCATTCTAGTGTAAAAAAGGTTAGGAATAACTCATATTCTTTTATTACTAACTTTCAAACTGAGTACTAATAAATTGTTCATAAGCACAAAACATCTAATTTTGAGATCCCGTCGCTTTTTTTTATCACTTGAGGGATTACTTACAATCATTTTTTACTCTTTACTCAATGTTCAGAAGCGGGAAAACGTGGAAACCGACTCCATATCAATATAATTATCGTTCTTATTTTTTTTTGTAATTGTGCTGAGTTTTACCGAAGGCACTGCTTTTACGTTTCAGAGGAAACACAATTACTGAAAATCATTGTTCATACTGAACTAACAATTAACAAAAAAAAAACTGCGTTTTTTGTGTGATGTTTGGATTTATACTGAAGAAGTCTGGTGCATCAAAATCATGTACCTACCTACGCTGCTTCCAAGCTGCCTTTGATGCATTAATAATATCACCAGTACGTTGAACAATTCTCAAGAACAAGTTACGACACGAAACACAAGTAACCAACAACCTAAACACTTCTTTCCGCCTTTGATACTTTCTTCGACAAAAGGCATTACAGCCAACCGAACGTATCGGGATCAAAAACCTCTAAAACATGAAAAACACATGGACTGATGTTTATGATGCCGAAGGCTATAGAGAAATCTCTGTCGAAGACCCAGTGTATGGAGAGTAGAGAGAAGGAGAACGATCGCTGCTTTGAGACCACAGATTTTTTGTCCCCTAAAATATGTACCAATAGGGTAGTTCATGCTTTTGCCAACAGGCGCGCTTGCCATCACGAGAGTGCGAAATTTTGATTTACACAAATTAAATTGTAGTTGGCTCGTTGGCTGAGTGAACTGTTTCCCTGGTGACAGATGATAGGAATATTAATATTTTCGATTTTTGATAAGAGAACAACATATGACCATGGTGAAATGTTGAAGCGTGCGCTAGCATAAGAGTGTTTTGGCATCGGAAAGAAAAGGAGAAGAGATAAAATTTCCGAGAGCATTTTTGAGAGAAAATTGAAAAAAACCTCATCTCAAGAATCGACTCCGAATCAATTTGTGTGTCAAGAGCACTTTTGCGATGAAGATATCAAAAAAGATGATGGATTCATTATAAACGAAATCGAAATTGTCATCCCTCATGAGAAGTTGACTCTTCTGAATAAGAATATCTAACCAATAAAACTACATGGTTCAGAAGAGAATATTCTTGAAGAATTTTGTTGGCATAACATAATATATGGTTTATATCGGTTCTCAGCTGAGTATTGGCAACAGAATCTACTCTAATACCTAAGTGATAAATCTGAGACTGCTACCTTTTGTTGTCTTGATGTGTACTACGCCTCACTTCGGATTTATATAATTTTGAAGATTACGGTAAACCAACTAACATAGCTGCTTTCAATAAACAATGATAAGCAAAAGTAGGTACAATTTTCTTGATCAGTGATTTCTTTTGAATTTCATTGATTTCGACTTGCATTTTATTGCATATAATTCAGAGAACTCATATTTAATATAGATTTGAAGAAAGGTATTTGAAAAATCATCAGAAAAACCACGATGACACATAACCTAAAATAAAATGAAGGCTGTTCATTTCTAATTGACGCTTGAATCCCCACCCCTTATCGATACCCGCTGCAATCGCAGCGACACCTATCCTATATTTCCCGTTTTCGGGGACACATTTTTAGTACGTCGATCGTTCTCCTTCTCTCTACTCTCCATAACCCAGTGCCAGGCTGGCATTCCCATAGAAAAATGTTCATTCATAGTTGACTACTGGGCCTTTAAATGCAGAGAAACAAAGAGCCTGTTTGATATTTTCATTGCTGGTTCTAATTTTCTGTTGGACCTATTCTAGTGGACTGTATAATGAATAGACTAGTTTGCTTATTAAATAGTTTAATCGTATGAATTGATGTGAATATCTTGAATAATAGAATCGGAATCAACAATGACTAGTAAATTGCACATATACTAACTGACAAAGAAACTGCAACACCCAGAAGGAGCTGTTTAAATTTAAATTTATTTTTGGTGAAACATAGATAGTATAGCAAGGAATAAATGATTAAAATTTGGATAACAAAATTGTGAAGGTTTTTTAAAATAAACATTTTTTGTTACTTAAATATTGTAGTCGTTTTTTGCAAGTTTTTTAAATTTTACAACAAACCAGATGTTCGAGGAGATCCAATGTCGAAGTTTAGTTGTTGTTAAAATGCCTAGAGCACGTGTATGCGGGATTTATCGCCAGCTAAGTGAGGTTGAAAGAGGTCGAATTATTGGTCTACGGGAGGCGGGGTTGTCATTTCAAGAAATAGCTAACAGAAATCCAACTACTCTGTTATGAGAAGTTGTCGTGTTGCAGTTTCTTTGTCAGTTGGTATATGTGTCCATGTCTTGATGATGGTGCCTGTCCACCAGTCCACCTTCGACAAAATAGTCTCGAGAGCAGTCTCAAGCACTCTCCGACACAAGTCAATACTAGTCTCCGAGACAGAACGTGTCAGGAGTTCTCAGATGAATTACGCCCTGAGATTGATCTCGAGATTTTATCTCAGGTGTACACCTACCAAGTCAATTCAAATAATTGAATTTCAGTAAAATCTCAACAGTGCCGTCAACTTTCAACTTTCAACCGATGCAGGGCGATTGTTGGAATACCGATGCCGCCATCAAGTCATTGTTCATGCCAGCATCTAACCGGCTATTTATGTTTGCTGGGCCCAAGTTTTTTAAGATTCGCATTGGACGCATTGAAACATATACCGAACAAGAAACTATTTATTTTAAATACTTGTCTTTCCACTACATAAAATGAACAACAAATTATCTACAGGTAACGAAATAAAATGAAGCAAAAACAACTATAAATCCAATGATTGAATAGATCAAAGTCGGCCATATTGGTGTTCATTCTTTGTTTTGTTTACGTGACATTTTTCTATCGTAATGCCCCCTCCACTCTTTTCCTAACTACATTCTTTTAAAATACTCCACAAACCACGTAATAATAAATACTTGACCATCGTAAATGGAATCTTTTTTAACCCTAGGCCTATGTGTACAAAGGAACCAATTCGAAGAAGGAAATCAAATTACGTTAACGAAACCGGGGTCTTATCTATGCCCTACGGTGACAATCATCCAAATCATTTTCCGATATATTAACCACAAAGAGAGGGGCAATAGCATATTATTTTTTTGAAGTTGTATGATAGGGACCCTCAGGAAGATAAAACCATATTCTAATAAGTGAACATTCACAAAGGCAAAATCAGCAATGTGAACAAACAAAGATCGGGATCTCCCCCACTAGGGGAAAAGAATTGTGAACCGGTATCCCTTACGATGGCATCACCAGATGAGGCGGTATCGGATGCCTCGAAGGGCTACCTCGTCGAAATAAGCATAGTTGTTTTCCATTCGTCATTTATTGGAGTCCCCGCTTCATTGAGGGATGAATGCATTCAACTGTTATGCTTCGATTGTTATTGCGAATTCGACTGACTCAATTTCAAATTTTGCATGTTGATTATGGAGGAATCACATATACACTGTTTGTATTTACCTGTGAAGGTACAAAGAGTGTCTCGCGGAATGGAAGATATTTTTTCATATTTCTGGAGTTGTTGATTTTTCAGGCAACCTGAATTTCTGGATCAGCTATTTACGGAGTGTATGAGTCGAGGTATGAGTGCATTATATTAACATCCGTTGACATTGATATCAAAGATTACAGAGTTAGGCTAGGTTAGGCTAACTTCCATAATCTTTGATACTCTATAATTAGTATTGCTCTAGGCTATATAGGCTAGGCTTATGTGCAGCAAGTCGATATGGACAGCAGAGGCCTTCATTTTGTGCACAGAGGTTATCGCATCTACAGGGTGACTGGCAACTTAATATATATGAAGTAAATGATATTCAGACGCATAAAGCCGGCCACAGACACAGAGAGAAGACGGCGTGCAACATGCAACATGCAAAGAATGACAAACATCAACTTTCGCACTTATTATTGCCCACACACATGAGAGAAAACGCGGAATAATGCGAGAATTCGTCAGTTCGAAAATGTCATCAGTGGGAGATGAGGAATATTTTCTGATGGCAGTGGCGTACGCTTGTTTGGTGAAAAAGAAGCAATTGAAGTCGCTTCGATAGAGAGGAAACTTCATCCTCTCCTGCGCTTGATCGTTTGGATTCCAATACTTTTTTGAATTCCCGTCAGAAACCACCACGAAGTGTGTTAATTTTTGGAATTCGCGGGAGAGATTTCTCAGGTCCGACATCGTCCTGGGTGCATTTCGAGCCGAAACAGTACTGAAGACTGAAGCTGCAGCTGCTCGATTTGATTTGTTATATGTATATTGCCTACTGCACTGGTGTAGAAGTCCGTTCGTCCATAAAATCGGCCACACACGGAAGTTCATGCTTCGCGCAACATGCAATTTTTCAGGATGGTTCGGAAGAGATGAATGACGGACAACATGCAACATTCATGCCCATACACGAGCGTTGATGGTTGTCATTCTTTGCATGTTGCACGCCGTCTTCTCTCTGTGTCTGTGGCCGGCTTAACACATGCCGATATAAAAATCCACAAATGTTAGGATTATATCGGCGGGTGTTGAGCGTCTGAATATCATTTACATATTATCTGCCTCGAATTCTTATGAATTCTGCCTTATAGTTGGGGTGCCCAAGAGGGAAATGCGGGATTTACTCGAGCGTGTCAAAATTAGACTTATAAATAGGGGGAATTGTGTAGGACAGCCTGTCAGAATAGTAAAAAAAAAACGATCATCATACATACCCCAGCGTGTCAGATTAAGATATATGAGGTTAATTACACGTCGAAAAGTATATATTCTCTTAATCTGACAATTTAAGCGTGACAAAAATATGTGGGAGGGCGCAAAAAAAAGTGTACATTCTCGAGTGCGGTGGCATTTTTTCTTATATTGAAGCAAATTTTTCAAGAACAACGGAAAAAATATAATCTGATAGTTTCAGCAAGCCAAAACAATAAAAATTTGTCATAAAAGTCACAAAAGCTAGTTTTTTTGAATTATCTCCTTTCCTGGGTTTTAGCATTCATTATAAAAGTTGTAGGGCACAACATTTCATACAAAATTTTGTTCGAAGCAATTTTTTTTAAGTTTGAACGTTTTCGAGATATATGGCGATGAATGTGCATTAGACTGGGTTTCTACATTAACCTTGACATTTCGCATGTGTGGTTACGCCCCTCGCCCTTATCACCTTCTGATTCGGAAACGGTTAAGAGTAAGTAAAAATGTTTGAGACAAAAGATGTATAGAATTTTATTATCTACAGCTATCATAATGAATACAACAAGGATTATAGATACAGGAAGGGAGATATTTAAATAAAAATGCCTTGTTACCATCTTCAATCTGTCAGATTAGGAAAACACCCCTGATTATCGACAGATTAATGGGTCAACACATCTGCAACACCGAGATCAATCATCTGTATGAAAATCTGAGACGCTGGAGTATGTACAAATAACGATTTTTTTTGCATTTTCAAAGGACCGCTGTGATCTTGCGTCACGTCCGTATTGTCAGTCCCTTGAAAAGTACCTTCCTTTGGTTCCAATTGAAATATCCTCTAAAATCTAACGCTCTGGAAAAATTTTTCTTTTTACCATTCTTACTCTTCCTTACGCCCCTTACGGCCAGCATCACCTCGCAAATTGTCAGATTAACATGAATTTATTATCAGAGACACGTAGGGCATATGCAGTATCTCAATCTGACACGCTCGAGTATGTAGACCTAACGATTTTCTTTACATCTTTGAGAACCTGCAGACGCTTTCCCCACCGCTGAAAGTGCAAACATCATAGTACCTTTTTTTCTTTTTACTATCTAATCTTGAAAATCCACTAGGTATCCACAACGTTCGAGTAAATCCCGATTTAGCATCGTCGATTTGTTCGATTCGACCAATTTTATTTTTATCGATAACTTCGGTATGGTTCATTGAATTTTGATGAAAGCTTCAGTGAACTAAGATATGAAGTTAATTCAATAATTTCAACGCCTCTATCAAAGTACGTTGTTGCTATTGTGATAACTTCGGATTAAGTGTGCAGGTTGAAAAAACACCCTGTACATTGCGTTTCCAAAACCTCGTTGTCTGTTTCAGATTTAAGCATAATGAGTCATTATTCCGGTGATTTAAATTTTTTTGGCACTACACCGGTTTTCCGAGAAAGAACATTCTGAACTAGGTAGTAGCTGTTCTGAATATTGAATTACATATTCATATTCAATTGCTCATATTAGGATTTAAATTATTTAATACAGAAAATCAATTCATATGCGCATAAACCAGAAAAATCAACATAAATGAAAACATATGAGGCATGAAAAGCGTCACTAAAGATTTACAGAATATTAACATTGAATTTTTGAAATGGTTTCCTTTCTGTTGAAAACATGTGTTTGTGCTCTTCTACTTAAATTTCCGATAGGGCTTCTGATGAGATTTGGATGTTGCTTCCAAATATTGCATTCCTCGAAAATTCTTTCAATAAGATGTTCTCTCCTCCTAATTTCTACTTTATGAACTTGTTTTTAGATGTCCCACGTAAAATGATTCAGAGGGTTCGAATCAAGCACATAAGCATATTTGTGGTTGTGGCCAAGCAATGGGCGCTGTGATTTGTTGTAATCTTTGCGATAGATCTTGTGGCGACAGTTCTTGAACCTTTTGAAATGGAATGGGTGGAACTTTTCTTTCTTCAAAGTCTAATTGACTAATTTGACGAGTTATACAAGGTAATTTTCTGTATCGGAAGATTTCAGAATATGAGCAATTGAAGATGGATTTGAATTCTGACATGTTGCAACCTTTGACAATACAGCTTTATTACCTAGTTAAGAATATTTCCCACTGCATTGAGTTAAATTTCGATATTGTTCTTATTAAAAAATTAGGTATTTCTCGGAAAACCGATGGTGTGCCAAAAAATTGATAACACTGGAGTAATGACTCATCATGGTAGACTCTGAAACGGATAACAGTTTTGGAAACGCGATGTACAGGGTGTGTTTTCAATCTGCACACGTCTGAAATTATATCAACAGCAACCCGGTATTTTGAAAAACCAGTATGTATTATTGAATTGACTCATTCATATTACACTATTCTGAAAATTTCATCAAAATTGGTTGAACGAAAGCAAAGTTATTGGTGTTCGAATCGTATATATCACCTTGAGTTTCAATAAAGGCTCCCAGCCAGTGGCGTAGCTTGCCTTAGAGCGGCCCTGTATCAAAATGTGTTGAGGGGCCCTAAGGAAGGGTGGAGTAAAAATAAAAGTAGCAAAAAATGTTCGATTAGTATCGAAATGATTATAATTAAAAGTTCTAACTCATACTTGGTGCTGGAAGCGAAATAATACACAAACAAATAACATACAAAGAATATAAAATAATATACAAACAACATAAAATGATAAGCAAACAAATAATAAACAAAAAATACCAAAAATTAAAGATACGCTTTTCTAGCATTTATTTCAGCAAATCTATTTATCAAATCAGCCATAGCTGATGACGATTTCAGTTTTTTAAGTTGTTCCCCCTCTATTGACGGTAACGACATGTCTGACAGCCGTTCCTGTCCCATAGAAGTCCTCAGATAATTTTTAATGAGTTTAAATTTTGAAAAACTCCTTTCAGCGATTGCAGTTGTAACTGGAAGGGTCTAAAATAAAAGGCATGCAGTAATATCGTCCGGAAAACTGGATGCAAGGCTATTGAATTTTATCAGGACTAATTCTAAAAGTTCTTTGATTGCACGAATTTTCTGAATTTCAGATTTTAAGTATTCGTATCTATCCGAATGATCGATTCGGTGTAATGAACGGGATTTTGAAATGAATGGTTGTCTTAGCAGTTATTCTCAAAAATGCTATTGTAAAACCTGTAAGAGGTTTTGGAAAACATTTTTAGGAATTTTTTGCTTACAGACATTCGGGGGCCCCTAAAGCCTGGGGGCCCCGTATCACTGATACCGCTGATACCGCGGTAGCTACGCCCCTGCTCCCAGCCATGAACAAAACATTGTTTCGAAACTGTCTTGACTAGTGTCTCTCCTCAAATCTGACGGTCTCCTACGGAATCACCCTGTATAAAGAATTGAATCGCCGATGTCAAACCACCGCTATTTTTTATCGAAACATGTTGAAAAACCGTCGAAAACTGATTGTGAAAACAAGTTTTATTGACACCAAAGTTCAAATTTTTTTTTCATAAAAAAACAACTAAATCGGAAATAAGAGGCAGAAGTTGTTCAGTTTGGCCAATATAACGTTAACAAACACAATTTTTTGAATCTCGCCACCTTGCTATTATTTAACTTACTGAGCGTTATGAATATCCATAATAATAAAAATACCAAACACTTTCACATGTATGTATGTATATTCCTATTTGATCAACTGTTAGACTATTAGATATGTAAACCTTCCATCCTAAGATCTAACAGCTGACTTATCATAATCATGTATACCTATATAGAGCATATGAATATGTATCAGCATTATGATAATATTCCAGGATCGCAATATATAGATCTCGATATAGATATATCACTCAGACCTTATAATTTGGGAAAGTTAGTAATCGACCTGAGAGCCTAGCAAACAGGTGAAATACGAAATGTTCCAACTAATGAGGAGATACGGACCTGATCAATAACGTAACAGTAGTTAGCTGATGAATGTTGATAAACCGTAAATGGAATATTGGAATTCCGAGATGATATACTGACTCCTTCAGCATTGAACAATATTGCTTTAGTGATTTATAGGGGGTGTCGCAAATAGTGCGCAACTTTTGAATGTTTCGTCGTTGCACAAATTTTCGGTTTGTTTTCATGGTTTTCGTACTGGCTACTGTCACTCCGACTTGATTCAATAGCATCTACTGTTTTTAATTACTTCGGTTTTCATTAAATGAACAAGGTTCATTCAAAATTTCAATGTCAAAAATTTTTATAACTCAACATATGCTCCTCTTAATTGGATACATTTATTAAAGCGAACCTGCAACGTCTCTAGACTTTTCAGAAGAAATTTTCTTCTTGCTCTGCAAACTAGACCTCCACAGCTTTTATTACCTCCTCGTTGAAAGAAAATTTACGACCTTTTAAACTTTTTTTCAGTTGAGGAAAGAGATGATAGTCGGATGGAGCCAGATATGGTGAATAAGGGGGGTGTTCTAAACATTCAAACCCTAAATCCTTTATTTTTTGCATGGCAACATGACATTTGTGTGCAGGGGCGTTGCCTTGCTAAAAAACACATTTGCATAGCTTTCCGCGTCTTTTCTCTTTAATTTTTTCCCGTAGAGTGTTCAGTAATGTCGAATAGTAATTTCCGGTTATTGTTCCACCCTTATCCAAAAAATCAATCATGATTACTCCATGGCAAGGAGCAAGAACTTTTCCAGCAGATTTTTGGACTCGAAACTTCTTAGGTCTTGGAGAACCAGAGTGTCGCCATTCCATCGATTGTTGCTTTGTTTCTGGATCGTAGAAATGTACCCAAGTCTCATCCATAGTAAAACAATTCGGTTTAAGAAGTCTACATCGTTTTCGAATCGAGCACAGATCGAACGCGATGCTTCTACCCTTGCACGCTTTTGCTCAACATTCAAACATTTGGGTATTCATTTTGCAGCAATTTTTCTCATGTCCAAATTGACGTGAACTATATGATGAAAGCATTCGTATGAAATATTCAGTGCTTCAGATATCCGTTTTATCCCAATTCGACGGTCTGATAAAATCATGTCATGAACTGCATCGATATTTTCGGGGACTGACACAGAAACTGGCCTTCCCGATCGGTCATCCAGTCCAATTTTTCACGGTCGCATACGAAGGACACTGATCACCAAGAGTATTAAGCATATCTTCGTAAATCTGTTTACCTCTTATAATAAGCCTTTATTTTCCAACAGGAACAATTTTTCAATTACATACAATTCAAGTAGAGGAAACAAAATTACAATTTACAATTCAAACATCTCAAATTCACAGAAAAAAACCTTAAAATTATTCTTTGAATATGGTCAATGGACATAATAATAAAAGAAATAGTTATAATGATCAAACCCTGCCCCATGACTTCCGAAAATGCTGACACTATACAGCGGATGGAATCATGAAAAATGCATCTGTTAGCAATAGAGTTGAACAATTTGCTCATATATAGGTAATCTCAAACTGGCAATAGTTCTTCCCACTCCACAGCAGAATATAATACCGCTCCTGGAATCGGAGCGCGGCACCAAAAATGCTAGACTAGCAAGCAGTTCCGGCCAGTCCACAATACCATTCACAATTTTATAAATAAATAAAACTGCATCCACTCCGAGACCCTATGATCTATTGACTGGGCCTCAAACCAACTGAGCAGCGCCACATTATCATAACCGGGCGGAGGATAGATGCCATCTTCCTTCCAAACCACATATTCATAGAATCTTCTCGGCACCGACTCAATACGCTTTCTATGACAACTATAAATTGGTCTCCAAATTATACTACGAATAATGAACCCATAAGTTTTACCGATGGAAGAAATGGGGCTATTCAGGTGTGGCACAAAGGAACACTGGCTGTCGCATAAAACACCCAAATCCCTGTACTCAGTTACACGAGACAACGTATGACCTTCCAAGCAATAATCATACAAAACCATATTTTTTTTGTGGTATGTGAAATCGCTAAGCATTTAGACACATTTAGAGACAGCCCATTCAATCTGCATTCTGCAATCTGATACAGTCCAAAACCGAAAATATCCTGCAAAAAGGTCATCAGCAAACATCAAAGTCGAAATGTATATCTCTATATCATCGGTGACATCATTTATGAAAAGAAGGAATAATAAAGGTCCCAAGTTGGAACCCTGAGGGATGCCAGATGTAGCATGGAATTGAGAGGATCTTGAATGCACAACCTTCACAAAGCTTAACCCTTTTAAATACAGATACTTGATGATGGCTCGGTACTCCAATTTTTCGATTTTCACAATTTCGGTGGACATCTTCTTTTTTTAAATTTATTGCGTAACTCTGGTTCACTTTTTTGACCTCAAACTTCACACTGATACTTGTAATGAGTTATTGTTCGTTGCTATGGTAACGCAATATTTTTTTTATGCATGGAACTGGTCTAGGCTAACTAGATATCAATACATCCTCGTAAGTCATGGTTGTGAAAACTGTAGGCAATGGTGATAATTACAGATCTCCTCTTCATCTTGTGATAAATAGATTAAACTGAAAATACAATTTCATGACTTTCACACTTTAACTACTTAGTACACGTGTTGTTTTGTCACAAAAGCATCTCTAGGTGAGTGAAGGTTTACATTGACCCATGATAGCGAAAACCGTGTCGCATTTCATGTTAGTGAAAATCATATATAATTCTGTTTTTAGTTCAAATACGGATTTTCATCAAGTATCGGCTACATCAATTCGGTGTATAGATTACCTCATATTCCTAAGAATATCCAGGGAGGATGCAGGTGATGGGTGAATTTAAAATCAGAAAGCCTGGGCCTCCGACTAAGTACATCCCATCGGCTAATTTTGCCAGTGATGTGACGATAAGAAAAAAAGCATATATAGAAAAATTTCACTAGGATTTGTAAGTGGAAAGAAATATTGGGAAAGGGAAATCCTCCCCCCCCCAAAATCCTATCTCACAGACCCTACAATTAATTAATTTTATAAATTATAAAATTAATTGTAGGGTCTGTGAGGGGTCATATGTTGGTCAGACTGGTAGAAATTTGAAAACTAGATTGAAGGAACATCAGAGGGTCTGTCAAAGTCTAAAACCATCTACCGGTTTGTCTACCCATACCGTTGAGACTGGTCATCGGATGAATTTTGATGACGTTGAGATTTTAAGGAGCAGTAGCAATAGATATAAACGTATGTTCCATGAATCTCTTGAAATAAAATATTTGACCCATCCTTTGAATCTTGCCACAGAATCACAGGAAATTAATCCCATCTATTGTCATATCGTAGATTTAATCATGGAGTCTAATATAGAAACGTACGACTCTGGTATACACTCTGTTGTTGGTGTGAACGAGTGTTGAACTGATGGTGGTGACGTTTCGATCGGTTGACATATGATTGTTCTCTATTGCTTTATTGGCTGTCAACATTTTTTGACTGATAGATCTGTGCTTGTTTGCGTTTTCATGTTTCCGTAGATATTCTGTGTTCTATCTTTCTTTGAAAGATTTTTTATATTTCGTTTCGTGGTTTTAAATTTTGGACTGTTCACTGATACGAGGTTTTGGATGAGCGAATGTATTTTCCTTGGCTGCTGTTCTGACTTTCTTGAAAAGGTTGTGTTCAATTTGAATGTAAGATTTTATTGTTTCAATTCATTGAAGTATCGTACATACCTCTGATTTATAGTGCCCTGAGGATGGCCATGCAAATGGCCGAAAGCTTGGCAGTACTCAATAAAGAACTCTAACTAAGACGAAAAAGGAGACTTTTCACCCGATATTTCTTCTTATATTCTAAGGCCCGGTACTTTCACCTTCGAATAAATTTTATTCACTGTCAATAAGTATCCATCAAATAATTTCCTATCTGAAGGATACCTTATTTCGGTGCTTTCAGATGAAATTATTTGACGAATAACAATTCTGTGAAAACACGGTTTACTACTTTTCACTGATTAATGTAAAATAAGAGACCACATTCTAGAAATTGTCATAATTCCAACTAAAAAGTAAATATTTCGTGAAAATCACACAAAAAATAACCATACATCCAGAATCTTAAGAATTCAACCAATAATGATGTACCGACATTCGATCTATGACAAATAAAATCTTAGTTTCAATGACAGATTTATTCGATGAATAACACTATCTGAAAGTGAAAAGACTGCATTTTTACTTATACTAAGAATAAGACTTATTTATCGAATAAATTTAGTTATTCGCACGTGAAAGTACCGGGCCTAAATCAAATTACTCTGAAGAAATAAAGAGAATGGAACAACCCAAAAAGTTCACTGGGAACTTTAACAACGTCAGAAATAATATTTATCTGTATCTTAGCCAGAATATGTTGCATCTTCTTACTGTTTCCTTTACATGGGCATTTTCGCCTCAAGAAGCACCTGATGAGAATGGATTTAGATGAAACTACTATTCATCATGACGAGTGCAGATGCTGTGGGGAGGAAGATGAAACTCTGGCGATAGAATGCCCCGCCATTGCACGCAAAGGTATTCTATTCTGGTACTTATTGCTAGATTTAGAACTGGCATGGGCGAAGCCAGAGTTGAGTTTCGGGGGCATAGAGGGGGTTAAGAAAATAAAATAACAGATATGAATAAAATTTATTTTAATCCATCTAAAAAAAAATGTGGAAAGTTTTTTCAATTCAACTAAAACGACCGAATTAAATGATGTGAAACGAAACATATTATAGAATGAGTCTGCAAATTTTTTTCTCAAATATATCCACTACTTCATCGGCATCAATTTCTATTCCATAATGCATATTCATGAGAGCCAAGCCGTTGAGTCTGTTTTCACTAATAGTGTTGCGCACATAGTTTTTTAGTTTCCTAAGTCTCGAGAAAGTCCTTCTGGTGTAGCACTGGGAACAGGTAAAGTAGCAAAAAATTTGTTTTACTCTGTAAATATTTGGAAACAGTTTTCGATCGCACTTATCTAGGCATTCCAGACTAGATTTTGGGGTAGTGGGGGTTCTCATCATCATTGTTTTCCACACTTCAAGTTCTTCTTCCACCACAGATGTATTGCTTTCGAGAAGCACTGAAGAAAATATGCGAATCGCTTCTTAAGTTGGAGAACAGACAGCAAAATTTTATAGAGATGTAGATCTAAAGAGGATTGAATCGGTTCTCATTCTTCATACTGGGTGGCGCTCTGTATTAGTTGATAGTACTCAGTAGGTCATACTGAAAGCCCACACCTCTATTCTGTAGACGATGGAAAGCATGCTTATGCCTCATATTTTTTTGAATGTGTAAAACGGCTGGCCAATAAAATTGATATAGTATCAGGTTTACTCAGAAAAATTTCCATTTCTTTCTGACAGCCCTAGAACTCTAACTTGGAATTCATTCTACGATCGAGAGTATGTTCCTTTTATTTTTTTGAAAATTTAAAATGGCCAAGAAAATTTATTTCCCCTTGCACCCATTCCATCAATTTCCTCATGCGCTCCATCGGCATCGTAAACCGAATAGCGGTTCATTTTGATCGTTGGAGGTGAAGTTCTAGGGCTGTTAGAATGAAACTTCTTTTTTTTTAGTACATTCTGATACATTCCTTTATCCATCAATTTTCTTGGCCGGCTATTTTGAACTTGCAAATGGAAATATGCGCTTCATCGTAGACTGAAAAGTTCATTTTGGTTCTCGGAGCTCTAGTATAATATAAACAAAAAAATTTGGTTAGGATATTTTAGTCATCTCTTTATGTACTTTAGCCATCAATTTTCTTGGCCGGCTATTTTGAACTGACTTATCTTCTGGAGGAGGAATCCTTGGAACATTCTGAATAGAAAAAAAAAGAAAAACGTAATATGAAAAGAAAAAATGAAATCAAGGATTATAACACATGATCTATTAATTCTATCATCCTTGGTATGAAATCAGTCATCATTCCATCCCTCCTTGCATATATATTATATATAATAGCTAATTATTCGCTTTGCCATCGCCATCCTTTTGTGAATAAGGTAAAATAAATAAACCGACTGCAGCATTGATATGAGAGAACGGCCGGGAGCAAAAAGACGATTATATTACTTGAGAAAACAATATTAATTCGAGGTGGATCATATGTATATATACGTTATAAACCTATATTGAAAAAAATTCCTTCAGGATAAAAGTTTTCTTTCAGAATATTCAAAAATGACGTAAAAAGTTTGCTGTAAGAATCAGATAATGAAAATATATTTTTTTCTGATCGAACCAATATTGAGCTATATCGCCTTAGTTACCATGTGTCATAACACACTCATATTTCCCTAGGGAAATATGGAATGTCAGTTCATATTTCCCTAGGGAAATATGAAACGTCAAATCATATTTCTTTCAAAACGTCAAATCATATTTAATTTCTTTATTTAGTAACAAAATGGAAACTGCAATTGTTGAAATTTCCACTGAAAGTTTTTCCACCAGATACAAAGGAAGAAGAAATATCTTGTTCATAATTATTCGTCGACGAGACTACAGTTTTCTTGAGAACATTCCGTGCAGCAGCAGTCTCGGACGATTCTCCCAAAACGGTCTTCAAAGACTGTGATGCTGCAGATGGCTCTCCCTCCACACCTGCTATCATCTTCGCTACCTTATTTTTCTGCAGCATACTGTCAGCCAGATAGCCTTCTGCAACAGATGAACTTTTCCAACCACCATGTCTCTTGAGTGTTGTCATTGAGGCTCCCGCATCGGCAACCAAAGTCGCGGATGTTCGTCTTCCACAATGGCCTGTATACATTTTCGGATTATCTAATCCCAACCATTCAGCAACCTTACTCGGAATTTTTCCGAAGGTATTTTTGCCGACAGGCTGAAGAGTACACTTCTTATCTCTATAAGCTACGAAGAACCTAAGAACGCCTTGCGGACGCAACGCCGAATACTCCCGCACCAAACGAGCAGCACCCAGATCTTCTTCATCAATTATAGTGAATATTCTGTTTATATCATTCTTAGTTTTTGAGACTTTAATTATGATTACCGACCCACGATCTTCGATATCTGAAGATAGCATATTCACCAGCTCTTGTGTTCTGCAGGCGCCAAAGATTTCCATTATTAAAACAACCTTCAAAATTGTGAATGTAAAAATCTTATCAACAGAGGAAATCAAAATGAAACTTTTACCTTATAGGGGAGACTGGGGAGGGTTGATACGTTTTTTGGAATTTTTATTCTGGAAACTGAATTATATGAAGAAGCAGGACTTTTCTTATATTATATAATTCTTCAATTAATCGTTCAACAAAATAAATATAGAAGTCGCAAAACATAAACATCTTATTCTGTACAGAACGTTGAACACAAAAACATGCAAACTGTCTCAAGCCTCCCCACATATGGGAGGATTGATACGATGTACTGGGAGAGTAATCGAGAGGATTATTCAGCTCAGTAGGTAGGTCAGCAATGATACTGGGTTGCTTTGGTCATATAGGTGTAGAAAAATCAGGAAATTGTCAGTTAGTCACTTCCACACAAGAAAAGTCGGCCTCATTAAATACATGGGGATTGTACGGTTTTTAAAAATCCCTTCGATATGTTGGATGGTGAAGACGCCTTCATGTAGGCCTATCCAACTAGCTACGGAATATTTTTTGAAGATTATACATGTATCAGGCCTCCCACGACAAATGTCTCAAACCTCCCTGAAAGCAATTTTTAAAGTGATTTATGTTTTCATCTTATACCCATATATTTTGAAAAGCGAATGAAACTGTAAATTGAGTAGTTTTTTGCATATTTCCCAGTGAAATGTTTGTTTATGCCGAAGAATTAATGCATGATCATAAAACCCTTAGGTAACTTGAGTAAAAACTTACAATTTCTCACCTCGAAACACTCTTCGTTGAATATTTCACAAACAAACTACTGTTAGCCTTACATATTAACGTCACGCAATGCCCTCTGCCAAAGAATAGTGTTCACTAGTATAATACTTCTGAAAACGGCTACAGATCGCGGATATAAGCCTGTATCAAGCCTCCCCATGTATCAATGCTCCCTAGTCTCCCCTACATCAAAAAAACGTCATTAGGAGCTTCACTCAAGAATGTCTTGAGCTGCTCCCGGGACAACACTACTGATTTTTTAGGAACGTATCCTTTATTTTTGTTCTTAACAAATGCTTCGACTTCATCGAATAATTTGACATCAGTTTTTTCCTTCAAATGTAGCATTGATCTTAACATCGATAGTTTCGACCATAACGTGTTTGGTGAATATTTCTGCGACTGGGGATCGAATGAATTAATCATACATCAAGAATAACAAGAATCAGAGCAACATACCAAATCTTGGAAATATGCTAACAAAATATTATCGCTCACACCGTCCACCAAATTTTTTCTTTTCCACTCCTGAAAGCAATCGTACTCTCTACTGTAGGCAGCTTGAGATTTGGCCGGAACCAAAGATTCACGGGCTTTTGCCGATTGAGTTTCGACGTAGTTCGACATTATTTCAATAATTTTATTTCTGACAAGACGTCAAAATGAAACCAGTCAACCATGATTTTCAGAAACATGGCCCATAGCAACGTTAAAAATTTAATTATTACAAAAATATACAATCTAACAATGATTTCCCCATAACAGATTATTTCAATCAGAAAAAAACTATTGATTACACCACGGGATATATGAATATATTTCCCTCGGTTGTCTATACATCTCTCGGGCTCCGCCCTCGGGATGTAACTTTGACAACCTCAGGAAATGTACTGTTCATATTTCCCTAGTTGTAATAATAGCTATAATGTTATTAATCGAATGAAAATATGAGATGATATGAGTAATGTTCTGTTGCTAATTGTTTTGGTAGGTATTTCGGTAATATCGGTAGACAACTTGGAGATAGTGTTCGACAGCCAAGTATGGCTCAAATTAGACTTCCCCAGCTTAATCCTCATTCTATATTCCTGTCGCCCACTGATTCGTACGAGGTAGTTAATATAATTCGAGATATGAAAATGAAGAGCGGTGGAGATGATGATATAAATGTGAAAACCGTTCTTGCTCTGGTCAACTTCATTGCTGAACCTCTTGCCCATATAGTAAATTCGAGCATTGATAAAGCAATATGGCCAGATGCTTTCAAGCGAGCTACTATAAAACCAATTCATAAAACTGGAGACAAGCATAACATGTCGAATTATAAACCTATATCATTGATATCTAATCTAGCGAAAATTTTTGAAAAGATAATTTGCTCCAGGATTTCAAACTTCATAAAACATAAATTAATATCGAAAAGACAGTATGGTTTTATGGAAAAATTAGGTACCAAAGACGCATTGAATTATTAGACTAATCTTATTTACCAAAGGCTTGATAGAAGTGCGCCAGTGGCTGTAGCTTTTTTAGACTTAGCAAAAGCTTTTGATACAGTCGATCATGAAATTTTGTTGGTTAAATTGAACAATGGTATTAGAGGTAGAGCTCATCAGCTTCTCAGTTCATATTTGGAAAAAAGATTGGCCGTCTGTTCCGATATTCCTGAACAGTACTGTCAGTATTTCAGAAACGATGCCTATTGGCCCAGTCGTTCGAGTTCTATTGTTATTCGATTGCGGGCCAGTACTAGCAGCAATATCGGAACAGGCCCGTCATCGGGTGAAGTTTGATGATGTGGTGGGTGAGTATTGTGAGGTGAGAGCGGGAGTTCCTGAGGGCACTATTTTGGGGCCGTTGTTGTTTGTGTTATATGTTAATGATATGCTAGACATTGTACCTGATGTGATTTCTTTTGCAGACGACACTGCAGTTGTGTCGACTGGTAATAGTTGGAAGGAAGTTGAGGTTAATATGAATAACTATTTGAAAGAAATAAGTGCTTGGTTGTCGTCAAACAAACTGTGTCTAAACATCGATAAGACGGTCTATACAACATATGGTAATTACTGCAATAGTGTTCCAGATTCTTTGAATATCAGTATAAGTGGGAAACTAATAACAAGGGTGAACTCGGTCAGGTATTTGGGGATAATCTTCGATAGTTACATGAGATGGGAAAAGCATATCGAATATTTGCTGAAAAAAACAAGATACTTGGTTTTTATTTTCCACAAACTCGCAGAGATAATGCCTAGTGATGTCCTTCGAATGCTTTATTATGTACTGTTTCATGGTATTATAAGTTATGGAATTGTGGCGTGGGGTGGAACTTACTCTAACTGTCTGAATCTATTGATAAACCATCAAAAAAGAATAGAAAAAATAGTTAATAAGGGTAAAATCGTTCACAACAACCCTTTGAAAATGGAACAGCTTTTTTCACTGGAGTCACTAAAGTTCTATTATGATGTATTAAAGGCTGAATTTGTGAATTCAAAAAGCATTACTAGGAACAAAAGTATCCAAGTGCCTATAAGATTCAGGACGGTCAGTGGTAAGAGTAGCCTTGTGAGAGCAATCAGTGTCTTCAACATGCTTCCTAGTGAACTAAAGATTTTAAGTAGTCGATATTCTAGGAAGATCAAATTGAAGAGATGGGTCTCGTCAAAATTGTGATTGGGATAAAATTCATATTATAAATTTTATTTGAACGTAGATTGTAAGGATGGGGTCGAAAGTTGTATTATTTTGGCAGAAATGATTGATTGTTGAAGAGTTCATACTGTCATTTTGTGGGTTTTCATTTCAATTGATTTCTTAGTAATAATATGGAGTATTTTATTGACTTTCCACGCCGAGCTAACGTACAGGCATCTTGATTGCCTCTGTGAGCTACACATAGTGTACAATATTGTTAACTTGTGTATTTCGGTAATAAATAAATAAATAAATAAATAAATAAATAAATCAGTGTTATAACCCACATCAGTGGCGTATATAGCTAATATTTTTAGAGGGGCGAGACGCTTAACCCATCGAATGGTTAGGTTAGATAAAATTTTTCAATTGGTATTGAGATTCGAAGGATAATTTGCGCCTAGTCTCCTTGTTTGAAATATTCATTTCGGGTGGGGCCTGGGCCCCCTGACCCACATGGTACAGCATGAGTTGGAGAAGTCTTGAATTCAACTGAATTAGAAAATGGGTGAAAGAATAAGAATAAAAATGAAATATTGAATACTGAATTTCTTTGATATCCCTGATGAAAACATGGGTTATTGATTCAATGGGGGCTACCGTTTTTTTGCTCACTAGTTGGCGCCTTTGTAGAGTGAGGTCCTGAACATAGACAAACTAATGCAAGATTAGTCTATCTACGATGACGGGGACTTGTCATTTCACAGATCATAATATTGGAGAAATTGAATATAGAAATATTTGGTTACTAATCAATATCTTGTTCGTCATGTGTGTAAGTCCCTTTCTGACAATGATTTGACTTCACTTCTTTTATAGCATTAAACACGTAATATCAATAAAAGTATTATAGATATATGGAGACCACAAACTTAATATTAATCATATAGTTGAGTCTATGATTTGGACCTCACGCTACACTAGCACATCTAGCGGAGAAATCACACGCGGTAGCCCTCATTGAAATATTACAGTATTTATTTCGATCGAGTTTCCATAAAGGAGAATGAGGAGAAATTCTTCCACATACAAGGTGGACGCTGGTCGTGATGCCGACTACTTCGGCGACGTTGATGATATCTTCTGACCATTTGGCTTTCTAACGAACCTAGAATGTTATCTATAGGTATGTTTCCATTTGAAAGGATGTTGGATGAGGTTGCGGCTAAGGGGTTGAAGAGAAACACTCAATTGTATTTTGTATTGCCGGGTTTCAGACCTTCCATTTTGAGTTATTTGTTGAAGAAATATTATTTTTATAATAATCCTTTGTCTATATATACAGGGTGTATTTGAAGGTGGGGCTTTTTTTCAACAGAAGGTAGAGATGTTCAAAATGAAGAGTTTCACGATAAATCACCTATAGAAAACTTTGAAAATGACAAAGTTGAGAAAAAAATTAAAAATGATTACTGAAATAGATTCTAATACGACGTTAAATCGTTTGTTACCTGAATTATCGCAAAGCACTGGGAAAAAAAATTATCTCCTGATTCGACCATGTGGTTTCGTTCAGGATATTGGCTCGTTCGATATTTACGTGGTAATGAAAATGAAAACTTAGGATTGCCGAATTGTTGTCATTATTTTTTAGTAACTTACACGATTTAATGAAATGGTTCATTTCGATACCAACTGACAGAAGAGACTTAGGACACAAGTGTAAAAAATAGAATAATACTTCAAAATATCACCAATAAAAATCGTCTGAATTATTCACGATTTTTTTCACAATGGGCGTCACAATCTTCTTGTTCGAACATTCCAACAATCGTCGTCAAAATGGGATGAAATGGAAAAACATCATAGCATTTGTTCAACATAATTAACATAAGCACATTCAAGAAACTGCCTCGATTTCTTCATTTTTTTTCACCCTAAATTGCACGATACAACAATTGTGATTCTCTCAAAAGTGACGTGTTGCATCTAGTCCAATGAACTCGGTACTGAACCATTCATTGTCCAGCCAGATGTTTATGTTTTGTTTCGTTTTTGCGATGCCGGAGTCACCTTTCACAGTCCCATACTTGAAATTCAATGAAATTTTGTCGAACTTCTGGGGGTTGTATCTCAGACATCTTGGATATTTTATATAGACGATTTTTGGTTGAACGACTTATTTTGATGAGTTCTACCTCCTGTCAAAAAAAAGCCTCATCTTTGAAAACACCCTGTATAATCTAAGGAGCGTTCGATATGAAATTGTATACTGCCATTCTGTGCGGCAAGTTGAGCAAGCCACTTCAAAGGTTCCCTGGCGGATTGATTAATTCGAGGCCGCCGAATTCGCACAATAGACGTCAAAACAGCCTTTTCGGTCCCTATTCTTGAAAATTAACTCGGTAGTTCTCCAGAAGTTACGAATTTATGGCTTTGCTCTCTTGCGAGAATACCTCTGCATTGTGAGGAAATGCCAGTCTATGCCCAACAAAGCGAGCAACTTTTCACTATTTGCATGTGATGTAAGTATTCAGAAGGGCGCGGATATGGAAAGAAGATATTTTCCATTCATTTGGGATTTGAATGAACATATTTTTATTTCATGCACTTCCCTAGTCGATTGGATCAGCTCTTCCCTTTTCCTTATATTCGAGAAAGTTCAGCACTTCGTAAGCTACAAAGACGTGGTTTTAATAACAGCGTGAGATTTTGGAGTATACCATGGGTTTTTAATCAGGGAATCATATTCATTATGAGATAATACCACCTTGGCACTTAGAAAAATCAGAATTACAATACATAATAGATAACTACAATTTTTATTAGCGGGATAGCAACGAATTACAAATCATATAATAGATTATCTATAGTGTGATTAGAAATGAATATACCTGATTAATAAGGCAAGAATTCAATGGAGATGTTCAATCAGATCATACACACCTCTATATAAATATCAATAAATGTTATCTGAATAGAATATTTCACACAATCACTCTTATCATTGACATTGAAACTGTGTTGCTCTGATGAGTTCAAATAATACCGAAATTATGGGCAGCAGAACCCTTCTTCCTAAGGTGTTTTAATAATTTCCATCTGGGTAGAATGGTTTATGGTAGGTATCCCTCATGAAGGAAGTTCTCAATTTTTGGTGCTTTGTGAAGTACGTCGTGTCGTCGTGCATGGTAAGTTGTACAGTGGGGGCGAAATTGGTGATACCTGAACTCCAATTTTTTTACCCAACGAGATAGAGAAAAATGAATGTGCCATTTATGTCGTCTTTTTACGATAAACTAATAATGCCGTCAACTGCATTCCTCTATCTTCTTTTGTTTTGGCTTATTAATAAACTCATATCAAGTCATTATTAGTTTGATACTATCTCAAGAAGTGAGTGTTGAAATTCAGCTCATGAATGTCTTGAGTAATGGTCTTGAGATAGACTTGGGTTTACAACACGAAGAGAGAAATTATTATTTTAATTTTTGCTCAATATTTCTTCATCAGCGTGGCTTATAGTGTAACGAAGTAGATTTTTCGATCTCGAACGACAGGACATGTCACATCACATTCTTGTTTGTCGAAGTGATCGATTTCATCGTACTAGTTGACCACGTCTTCTATGGATTACATATTTTACTTCGATGATGTCTATATTTGAAAGCACAAAAATGAAATTACTGTCAGTTCATGTCTTGAGTCAGGATCCAACCATATTCAAAATTGGACGCTTCCAAACCCTATCTTGAGATCATTTGGGGACATCAGTCACATTTATTTAAGTGCATCCTCAACTGAGATCGCAGATAGAGACGTCATCTTGACAGAATGTCAAGTCAAATTCATTAATTAGACTGGCGTTTCAAGACGCTACTTAAAACATTCTCACAACTTGAGCAATTTCTGAATCGTTAGAATCTTGTGCAAATGTGTATTTTCGGTCATAGTCAAAACTTCCTTCTCTATCTATTTTCTTCGAAAATTATTGATTTGTTTCTCTTCTGTACGTTTATTTTCGGTCTGGCATCCATCAATGTATCCATTCATTTTATCAGTCTCTCTTTTGCTCTGTTTTTTCACTGTTTTCAACTCCAAACCTCAGCTCTTTAGGTGATATTTCTTGGTTTAATCTCAGTAAGAGAAAAAATTTTCAGTATTGTATTTAATAATTTTCTCCAATATCATTATTTTACACTTTATTATCTTACCAGGTTCTATATCAGTTTTGATTGTTTGTTTGTGAAAGGGCATCCACAATATAGCCATTACAAGAATTACAGGATAATGGTACAAGGCACAAATCAGCCCTTCATTTCAATCTCAACTGTTTGTTATTTTTTATTATGCAGTGGCTATAAGTAATTATTGTAACTAACTACATAAGTATGTTTTTAGAAATTAATTTGTTATTGAAATACACCATACTTTTCATACCCCTTAGGAGCACGTTTCAGAGAAATTGTGTGCGTACGTAATTTCATACTAGGAAGCAGTGAAAACAGAAAACCCTTTTTTCGAATCTTTTAACTACGTTCACGATCTTATGAATAGGGATGCCGATTAACGTTTGCTTTCCATGCAAACTTCCATCAGGGGCCATTTTAAATATTCACGAAGAATAAATTTTTGTTTTTAATCTCTTAGTCCGTAATAAAATTTGTTAGTCGACAGTCACGTTCCAGTTTCATTTAATCTTAATTACTTTACACGTATAGTTATGTTTTGCAGCAGTACGAAGGGGGAATCCCCCCATATAAAAAATAATAGGGGATGAGGATGTGGAGCAGAATATATGAAGGGTTAGGGGGATACTAGAAATCCTCAGTACTTTGACTCTGATAATAGCGACTCCTGCAAAATCGATGGCTTGATAAGGAATAACAATATGTTCAGTGATAACAAAAAATGAGACTTCATATAGTACCTCTATATTCTATTTTTTGAATATTTTCGAGTGGGAAAACTCTACGGCTGTATGCACCGTGTTCTTGAATGAAGATTAAATCCTTGAACCATTTTGATTCATTGGAAATTCCATGGAATAAACGTGGTTTCAAATTCTCATCTTCGTTTAATGAAACGGTGCCTACGTCCGTAGGATTTGCAAAATTGATTTTATTCTCAAACAGTTCAATTTGAGCATTCTATTGGTATTTCTATCATTAAAAATCAATTTGGAATTGTCATAATTCCGTGCTCTAGATTATTTGGGCTACCTAATCCATTCAACATAGATGAATTGAAATAAGCAATCATTTGCACTAAATCTCGGGAAGCTGTATGTTGCGATTTCGGATCGTTGTTCATTAAGCATTTGGGCAAAAGGGTTGTTATCATGTCACTTCTCTTCACTACATATAAAACAAAGTTGCTTCCCGCTGTCTGTCCCTATATATAAGGTGTTTCACGAATGATTGTACAGGCTTTCAGAGCAGATGCAGGACATGTTGGTGAGTCTGAATCAGTGTCACAAATATGTTTTAACTATATTCGTTCGAGAGATACAGGATGTTTTATGTATTTTGTCAAAAACTTTCAATCGGCAAAGCTCATGATCGCCTGCATGGATCTTCATGAAAATTTCAGGGAATGAGTATGGGCCAGTGTTAAATATCTGCACATAATGACTTGTCGATAGCTCAGGTCCGGACTGAGAAAATTATATTCTTTATTCCACTTCTTGTAAAACACACTGTACATCAAATTTTCGGAAAGCGAAAATTTTCTCAGAATCTACAGTAAATACTCTTTCGAGCAAGCCTATTAGGATCAATGGCACACTCCGCATCATCATATTATGAACCATTGAATATTTGGGAATTTCAATTTATAGTAAACACGTAGATACCTGTGAATCCCCGAATAATGCTTAAATTCATATTGAATCGATTGAAATAGAAGAATGATTTGATTTCTGAACTTTATACAAACCTAAAGTGTGGAAAAATTGTTCTTTACTGGAAAACATGTTGTTAGATAAAATATTTCGTGTTTTTGTTGATATAGTACCTACTAATAGTGGAAATTCTTCTTCTTTGAATAACATTCTCCCACAAGGAAAAACCTTTTCTTTTTAATTTTATTGTTTTTCAATGCATCGAATCAGCAGATTCCGGAATTACTTTCCGCAGATTCTGGACGAAAATATCGAATGATTTGGTCGTTTCTACCGCCAGAATTCCGCACCAGACAATTTTATGACCAACACGGCTCGTAGGTCAACCCCATCAAAGATTATAGAGTAGAAAGATTGGCAACGAAGCGATTAATGTGATGTGAGCGCCATCGCTGTTTCAAATGTGTTTCTAAGAACTTAAGACTGGTTAAAATATCAATTCGAGGGCCATTGGCAGAAACATAGGATATTTTCTGAGAGTTCAGATGGCCATTCTGATCAAAGAGGTTTTGAATTTTTTGATTCTCGTACATCCTTTTGTTTATCTAGGTCGTTGTGTTGCTAATTATTGGATTTTTTCCTCTAATTTCTTGGTGAAAACCTCTTTATATCGTTGGAAAATTATTGCATGGTGAAGAACTGTGGATCAAATAAAATGGATTTTTCAAAATTAAGTCCTTCGCGGGAGAATGGAAATGTAAGAATTAAAACTGGTATATAGGTTAACAGGGTTGATAGGTCTTTTGGTGACTGTAACCATTTCTAACTTTGCCAACGTTTCGTGGACATATTCCACTTCCTCAGGGCTGAAATTTATTCATTAAATAATCAAAATAGGTCAACATTATAAGTAAATTTCACAAAAGTAAACAGCAGCCGATAGAACAAGGAGGACGTAAAGTGTCTAATTAGAACTGGTAACATGTGACTCGGTCATTCATCGATTTTCACTTTCAATGCTCCGAAGTGGATAAAATTATCAGGGCGTTTACGCATTGCCATTGTCATTGTCATTGTCTTTAGACAATGACTTGAGCAAACACTACTGATTACACCATGTGCAGTGAACATTTTACTGCAAGTCAATTGAGAAAAGTTCATCCACTTTAACTGTTGTGTGGAGGAAGCATACCTTGCATGAAGAGCTAAATTTGGGGAATTTATGACTTTTATACGTCCATTCAAAGATTCTCAATTGCTACCCCTTCAATATATTCAGAAATATAAAGCTTTTAATACAATAGTAAATATACAATAGTAGTAAAGCTTTTATTGGTTTCCTTTTTTCGAATCGAGTGATAAATTGTGTTTTGGAGAGTCTAAAGTTTTATGAAGCCTGCTGTGAGTCTTTTGCTCAACCATTAATCAATTTGTATATTGTGTCATAAAGAGACCATACCATAAAGAAAACATTAAAGAAGCATAAGGAACGTATTAATTTATTTTTATTTTTTTCATGGCCTTTAGGCGTTAAACTTAATCAATAAAGAAACTATACTGATGGGCTGTATACCTCTGTAAGGTTTTTTTCTTGTGGTTCTGAAAGTTCTATAAAAATATGTAAGTACCTAACGGAAATGTGTGTGCTATGATGGTATATTGAATATTGGTTCATTTTAATTTCTGAGATACCATATACTCTTGTGTAGGTACTAGTGAAAGCTCTATTAGTTGTTCATAACATCAAATTTATGTAAAAATATAGCACATCCGACAGCGTATTTCATTGATATCAATTGATTTCAAACAATGTTCAGATGCGAACTAACATCCTGGTCACAAAACGAAACCATACTTTTGTTTTGTCACTCAGGATGTTTGTTTTCTGGTCTCAACAAACTCGATATTGAATTGAAGGAATAGCATTCGAATTTCACGGCCTTCAGTTATAAAACAGAAAACTGTTATTAAACAGTTTTCACCGTACAAAGGTTCACTTTGTTAAGGAATACTTAACTAGGGAAGGGATAGGAGCTCGTACCGACGAAATTTGGCTACGAGGGTACAGACGTAATGGTTCACGGAATCGCGCGATTTGTTATGTCTTGCTAACAATTTCCGTTTATATTCTCTTGAAATATTCCAATGTCCTGTGCCCTATATTCATTGTTCCCTTGTAAAAAATTTAAAAGAATGTATTTCATATCAGATTTCAACAGTTTTTCGAAAACATAAGGATCTGTATCGTGACATTGACCTGTCGTAGTAGTTTGACGTTAAAAATATTGATTTTTTTGAGAGAAATTACGCAAGTATCTGGTTTTTAAATCCGAGTAATTATGGAAACAGAAAAATACAAGTGAGCTTTCATAGAATACATAATACCCCGCTCTACACATTCACTCCTACATAACACTGGATTATGTGATCTATCTAAAAACAGAAAGTGGAATTGGATATCTTCGAAAAATGTTTCAAATTCATTTCATAATAAAGTTTAGTACACACCAAATTCTTGGCAAAATCTTGACAAAGTTAGATCAAAAAAGGAGTTACCTCGAGAGTAATCTATAAGAAATATTCCAAATGGAAAGATTCATTAGAAAAAAAGATTTATTCCAGAATGTGCTCATGTTTTTAAATAATGTGAAGATTGAAAGATGAGAATAGAACAAAGTGGTATATTTTTTCTTGGATTGAATGCTATAATGAGAAACACTCTTGAAGATTATTTTGAAAGTTGAAGTGTTTTTATGTGAAGTGTTAATGTAGATTATCCTACTTTCAGTACTCTCCTCAAGCATATCAATGAAAAATTCTGATTTCTATATATTGTTCAATCTTTTTTCCCAAATATTCAATTTCCTATTGAAAATAATTCACTCAACTTACTTTCTATAAGAAGAAATATTCATCTAAATAAAATAGTTCCGTACTAGTTTTTTTATTAATACTCATAAAGACATAAATCCAATATTCCCTTTGCGTTGATAGCCATACAAATCTATATGTTGTCACCGAACATCCTCTTCGAGATATAAAAAATCGCCAAATTCCAACATGACTGCATTTTTTCATAAACTTCCATTGTATATGTTCAAAATTTTTCACACAATTTCAACACAACTGCTTCTATTCATTCCCAAGAACAAGCTCTGCTTTATGGTATTCGAGCGATTTCTACTATTGAAAGCTCTCAAATATTATTGTTCATTAGCTAGAAATTGGTGTTTAGAAGTCATCACTGTGGAGGAGTTTTTAGTTCAATCACTTCCCAAACAACCGTGTCTTCAAATAAATACACAAAGCTCAAAGTAACCCCTCAAAATTTGATGATTGGGATTTCAAAGAGCGATCATTTCCACAAATTCCGGACTAACATTCATCCATTTCTCAAAAAAAAATCTTTTTGCGTATTGTAGACATGTCAAAATCCGCTGTCACTTTATTAGGGATTCGATAGGGGATCGACTTTCGATCATTTATAATTTAGGGTGTCCCCTAGCACTTAAGAGTTCCCTAAACGTTGGTGAAAACGAAATTGAAGCTAAGAGTCACTTGAATGGGCTTAGGTATTCCTTAAAATTTAGGAATTGTCGGTGAAAACGGGCATCAGTATCTTTGAACTTAATTTTACATAGTAGGCGGATATCATGCTGACATCAGAGGGAAACACCATAAAAAAAATTTTATTTCCTTTTCGCTTAAATAGAATGTCTACTTATTCTCATTTGTATCTGTTTCCTAGTTTCTGGGGAAAAATTGAAACTTTAGGGCTATTTCTAGATAAGGCTGGTCAAAAAATTTCTATATGAGGGATCCACACAATTTTTGGAGAATTCAAATCGATTGTTGCTTCCTCTTTCTAATTTCTCGTGACACTTTGTTTCAGAGAAGAGACGACTATGAATGCTGATGATATTTTTTCATAATGATGAATGAAGTAATCCGAACCAAAAAGAAAATTAGGCCATTTTCGGTCAGATTATACAGAGGTTATACAGAGTTCTCATACACCAGTGTAATAAAAGCGCAGCAAATTTTACACACTAGTTTATTATTTTCGAAGCCGGGCCTTCTATTCCATATTTCGCCGTATCATAAACCTTAGATTTCGAATGAAAATTCATGACCTGAGCTAGATATAAACCGCAAATTTTGGGGTTGTCGGATAAAGCATTATTTCTTTGAACCAACATAACTTTAAAATATTCCGAGACGTAAACCTCGTATACCATTTGAAATTTGAGTATCCAAAACTTATCACGTTATAGCTTCCTAGTGGCTGAACTACCCTTTATTGAACAATATAAAAGCAATAAACATTCCGTGGGTGAATGAGACATCATAAATTGAAAGTACAAAGCTGAAGTTAATTTCAACGACAAACTTCATTTTTCAACGGAGTTAAAAAGTGTTAAGACGTTCATATCCTCTCGATTTGTAACTAGAGAAAAATTCCGAAAATGGATTTTTATTAGGTTATGAATTAAAAGATCATTTATTTATATTTATCCCTAGAATGGTATTTCGGTGTCGCGGGTGGCCCCGCCAGTTTTCAAACCCTCTTCCTAGACGTGTTTGAGAGAGTAGATAGATAGATAGATTTATTTATTCTCATAAACATATACATTATGTGAAGAGATAACGTCAAGGAAAACAAAGTACAAAAATCTTAACCTACAAGTAAATAAAGAGCGCTCAGATCAAGATGAGAGGAACTCCTGAATGCTGTAGGGTTCTCTTTCTATTAGAAATTGTTTCAAGTTAGATTTGAAGGACTTGAAAATTTTTATGGTTTGGATAACCTTAGGAATTTCATTGAAAAGGGTAATGCAGATATACTCTGCATTTTTCTCAGTTAGCGTTAAATTATGTTTTGGATAATGCAAAGGGAACATGCGCCTGGTTTTATTTATGTTTTCATATGAACTAAAATAAATTTCTCTATTTTTATGAAAAAATAAGAGACACCTGTAGATGAAAAGGCCAGTAAGTGTCAAAATTTTGTTCTTTTTGAAATGACCACGACAAGACTGTCTGTAAGATAGACCATAAATCACTCGGATAGCCGATTTTTGAATGATAAATATTTGATCGACTCCAGTACACCCTCCCCAAGCAATGATTCCAAAAGTTAGAAGTGCTTGGAAATTTGCATAGTAAAGTATCTCTAATACATTTTGATCTACTTGCCTCGCCATCACTCTCAAAGAATACACGACCGAGAGTAGTTTCTTTTTGAGACACGCTAAGTGTTCACTCCAATTCAAATTTGAATCTATAATCACGCCTAAAAATCTAGTGTTAGAAGAAACTGAAACAGTGTGATCCAGAAGGTCGATCGAATTCGGATAATTAGTAGGCTTTCTATTTGCGAGTATGTGGGTACTGGGTATGCTTCTATGAAGCTTTCAGGCATCGAAGTTGGTAGTGTGATTGTTTGTTGTTTCCGCTTGTTACTTGTTATACATACATGACAGCAAGATACCGTTTGAGTATATTCTTGAATTTGGCGTTGGCCATATTGTTTTAGATTAAATTTGGATAGAGAGTAAAGATTTGTTGATTAAGTGAATTGTGTGTGCCAAATTAGTGAACTGTGTAAAAAATTGAACAGATTGACTTTACTCTGTTTTTTGTTTTGAAAATAAAGTGCGAGGTGCATTTTTACGTGATGATGGATTCATAACATGCAGATGGGACTATTAAAACATGGTGGACAAACATGTACGAGGTACGAGATGCTTACAGCGAGAGGAAACTGAATAAAAACTCACATTCATATATTCTACGCTTCTGATAATTTTATTTTAATTTATATCTTGTTATTTCGTATAAAGGTATTGATAGTATTCAAAGTTTATTACAGTTCTTGTACAGCTAGTGCTACATATAAAGTACAGCTTACTGTACAGTTTGAGCACAGTGACTACTGCATATACAATACAACTTGCTCTACAGTTTGAGCACAGTGACTACTGCATATAAAGTACAGCTTGCTGTACAGTTTTTGCACAGTGGCTACTGCATTTAAAGTACAGCTTACAGTACAGTTTGAGCACATAACTGCTGCATCTGAAGTGCAGCTTGCTGTACAGTTATTGCAATACAATCGCTGTTTTTGAAGTGCAGCTGTGGCTGTTTGTCAAATGCAGTTTGTACTGTACTGTAACTGCACAGTCCAGCGGGACATATACTGTCTTACACCATACGAAAAAACCATTCCATTGAAAAAGACCATAGTTTCGTTTAAGATGTCTGAAACACTGTTGTGTGCACTTGTCACTTTTTGCAACCATCAATATTTCAGCAAATCGGGGATATGGTTTGTTTCGTGGCGGCGCCACCATGTCATTCGCTTCGTTCTATTCTTATTCTACCGAAGGAAGTCCAATGATACTCTTTCGTTTTATTTTGTTTTGCGTTGATATCGAATATCGATCAACGAGTTCAAAATATGAAAATTTTGTCTGCTGTTAAGGAATATTTGTGATTAACAGTTTAATTTTCGTTGTAAAAATAAATCTTTTATTTATTTATTTATTATTTTTATACGGGATCAACCCCATTACAACAGACAACAGTACAGATAATAGTATCTGACCTTAATAATGGAAGAAAATACAATATAATGTATACTACCCGCACAAATCCAAGATTACAAAACTAAAGAATATCCTCAATCTGTCTCCTGAAGTGAGGCAAAGAAACACTCAAAATATCAAGATTCTTTGAATTAATCATCAGCGTCCTCTCCATAGGCAAGTGCATTGCATAGTTGGTACCATGACGGGGCAGGAAAAATAATCGGTTTGCCCTCAGTAAACGTCCCGGAACATTGAAGGAGATCTTCGCAAGAAGTTCCGGACAGATCACCTGGCCATTCAGGAGTTTGTAGACAAACAATAAGTCTCCACGCACACGCCTATCATGAAGACTCCTCATATTTAGCACTGATCTTGCTTCCTCATATACATGGTCAGCTGGAATTTTCAAGTGAAGCTTAAAAAGACAGAACCTTTGAAACTTATTTTGAATCCTCTCCAAAATTGAGCTGCTGTTTCCATAATATGGACCCAACAAACACAATATACAGCAAATGTACAAATACTGCACTACAAGTGCCACCAGAATGCAGCACAGAGATTGCTGTACTGAAACTGCACAGTTTCGGTATTGATAATTCTGCATTTTCAAAATGCAGTTTTTGATGTACAGTAACAGCACAGTTTCTGTATTGATAATTCTGCATTTTCAAAACGCAGTTTTTGATGTACAGTAACTGCACAGTTTCTTCATTGATAATTCTGCATTTTCAAAACGCAGTTTTTGATGTATAGTACCTGCACAGTTTCTGTATTGATAATTCTGCATTTTCAAAATGCATTTTTGGATGTGCTGTAACTGCACAGTTTCTGTATTGATAATTCTGCATTTTCAAAATGCAGTTTTTGATGTACAGTGACTGCATAATTTCTGTATTGATAATTCTGCATTTTCAAAATGCAGTTTTTGATGTACAGGGTGGACAAATTTCGATGTTTTAGCACTACAGTTTTTAAACCAGAGGAGATACACAAAATCTGATACCCCATTCTCGTTCTCTTTTTCTGAGAAACTAACAATAGTAGTAGTCATTTTTGGCCACTTTCTTTTGTTTTCGAGTTATAAGCGAAAAGTAGAAAATGGCGATATCGAAATAAATTTATATCTCCGCTAATATTGATGATATAGCTCTGAAATTGAAACATAATACAGGCACTTTTTCACGTAGAATCCAGTGACGTGCTCGCCTTTTCAGCAGGATTTTTAATTACGAAACTATGACCCAAAGTTATGTTTTTTTAAATGGGAACACTAGTTTTCTATGCAATTTTTTAAAAGCTTAATTTTTACTGATTTCAAAAATATATAACATCATATGGTTTGTATCAATATAAATAATAGAAAATGGTCAAAAACCTTTTTTCTCAATATTTCTATGGTTTCAACTTTTGATGAACATAGAAAAATATAGCATCGTATGATTACCAGGGTCTCTTTCTATAAGTCCTTTCATTATTATGAAAATTTATGAAATATATCTTGATTCAAATTTTGTGAAAATTGGTAAAAAGCATAGAAATAATGACATTGCCGGAAGGAGACTGCTTTTGTTATAGGAAACTCTATTTTTCTGTGCTCGTCAAAAGTTTAAACCATATATAGAAATATTGGGAAAAAGTGTTTTCGACCATTTTCTATTATTTATATTGATACAAACCATATGATGTTATATATTTTTGAAATCAGTAAAAATTAAACTTTCAAAAAATTGCACAGAAAACTAGTGTTCCCATTTAAAAAAACATATCTTTGAGTCATAGCTTCGTAATTAAAAATCCTGCTAAAAAGGCGAGCACGCCACTGGATTCTACGTAAAAAAAGTGCCTGTATAATGTTTCAATTTCAGAGCTCTATCATCAGTATTAGCGGAGATATAAATTTATTTCGATATCGCCATTTTTCCAATTTTTGCTTATAACTCGAAAACAAAAGGAAGTGGCCAAAAATGACTACTACTAATGTTAGTTTCCCAGAAAAAGAGAACGAGAATGGGGTATCAGATTTTGTCTATCTCCTTTGGTTTAAAAGCTGTAGTGCTAAAACATCGAAATTTGCCCACCCTGTACAGTGACATAATTTCTGTATTAATAATTCTGCATTTTCAAAACGCAGTTTTTGATGTATAGTGACTGCACAGTTTCTGTATTGATAATTCTGCATTTTCAAAATGCAGTTTTTGATGTACAGTGACTGCACAGTTTCTGTATTGATAATTCTGCATTTTCAAAACGCAGTTTTTGATGTACAGTAACTGCACAGTTTCTGTATTGATAATTCTGCATTTTCAAAATGCAGTTTTTGATGTACAGTGACTGCACAGTTTCTGTATTGATAATTCTGCATTTTCAAAACGCAGTTTTTGATGTAGAGTGACTGCATAGTTTCTGTATTGATAATTCTGCATTTTAAAATGCAGTCTCTGATATGCAATAACTGCGCAGTTTCTGTATTTGCAAGTCTTCATTTCAAAAATGGAGTATTTGATATAGAGTTACTGCAAAGTTTCAACAATGATAATTCTCCATTTTTCAATTCTGAAGTCTAAAAATGCAGTATTTGATGAACAGTAACTGCACAGTTTCTGTAATGCTGCAATGCGTCCAGTGTAGGAAGGTACGATCGGTAGAGTACGTTATTTATTTATTTATTTATTTATTTATTTATTGATACAACTCATACAGATTCCACAATACAAGTATTCTAGTTTCCGATTCTTGAGTCGGCTATTACTAATAACAATTGTACACTAATAATTATCAATCCGATTCAATTTTAACCATTACGGTTCTTGAATATACAATACATAATTGAAATCATCAACAAAAGAATGAAACAAAAAAAAAAGAAAATTGAAATCAAGTTTGAACTCTCAAGTTGCAATTATTGAATCATAGAAGTAGTCATACAGTTTTCGCTTTATTTGAGATGTTGAGTGCGAAAACAAATCACATACATCCTGAACCCTATTGTACTTATCACACATTGAATGTATTGGAGAAAATTTCATATAATTTGTTCTAGGGCAAGGTAAATAGAATGTAGAATGAGATCTCACATTAATCCTCGGTACTGAGAAAAGTAATTTATCAAGTGTAGCACTGTCAGTATTTTCATTTGTGATAGTTTTATGTAGGTAAACTATTTCAGCAATAAATCTTCTATTTTCTAGTGTTATTAAATTATAATTTTTTAAATTATTGTTAAAACTATTTTTACTCTTACGTAATATAAAGTTAACATTATTAAGAAATTTCTTGATTACACCTTCAATCTTTCTTTGTTGACACAAATAACTAGGATTCCAAACAACCGAACAATACTCAAGTCTAGATATAACATATGAATCAAATAGGATTTTTAATGTTCTAAAGTTTGTGAACTCTCTAGTGTTCCTCAAAATGAACCCAAGCATCTTATAAGAATTTTTAACTACTTCATCAATATGATCATTAAAGGTTAAAGATCTATCAAATAATACACCTAAATCTTTGATTTTCTCGAGTCTAGTCAAGGGATCACCCGAGGGGTGAACCGGTCGTGAATTGTGGTGTACAAATTGCAGGAATTGTCATGAATTGAATTGAATTGCCAAGAATTGTTGAGAATTGTCATGAATTGCCAGGAATTGTGGTGAATTGTCAAGAATTGTTGTGAATTGCCAAGAATTGTGTGAATTGTCAAGAATTGTTGAGAATTGTCGTGAATTGTGGAGAATGGGCTATTTTTCTAAATTTCAAAATCTAAAAATTTTTATAACTCAAATACATATATGGAAATTTATTTTTTTTAAATTTTAACACATTGCATTCGGTCGGAAATTGTGATTTCAGAAGAGCTCTCTTATAGAACATGGATATGTTCTAAGGTATAGAATTCAGAAATTTTTTTGTAATATGTGTATATTTCGGTGTGGATATGGAATTCTATATTTTCTTGATCGGTTTGACTGGTGTCGAATTGACAAAAATTACTAGACTGTAGTAAGGGCATTCTACGTTACACGCTTTTACACAATCGAATGTTTATTAAGTTTCGAAGGGTGTATATCTGAATTTTGAAGCGAATCTCTTACGTGTTGGATAACTAATGGAAATGGGTTTCCATAAATAATTTGAATTCGATTTTGGAGTTTTAGGAAACTTGCCCATCGTCGTAAATTATAAAGAATTGTTCTGAACTATTAATTTTCGTGAATTGTTCGAAAATTCTCATGAATTGTCTGGAATTGTTATGAATTTCAATGCATTTTCTAATTGTTGGGCGATTCGCTGTCTTGCAATTCACAGGTGTCCAACCTGTCCAACTATTAGGAAGCAGAAAGGGAGGTTTGCATATGTATATGGACATGTATATAGTCATATTCATGTAGACATGTATATAGTCGCATGCCGGCGCAATAGTGCAAACTCCGAGTTTAATTTCTGTATTCTGTGATTTGAATTAAAGTGATATAAGATTGAGCAGGTAAGAATTATACAACATCTAATTTTTTCATTATTTCTTATTGATACACAATAATTTCCTACGGGTGTGAAGCCAGGTTTCTTTCATCCACAGTTACAATCTGTCAACGCCGCGCTCTAAAGATAACTGTATTGTTCAGTATACAATTCTTACAGTTCTGAAAAAGATATTAATGCTCACCAACAATATTGGTGAATATTGGTCCCGATCTCTTTGCGTTCAATAGCAGGTACCTGAAACGATTCCTTTGGTTGAAACCGTTTTATTACTCTGTTGGGAATAACCCATTAAAATCATTGTTAAGAACGGGCGTTCTTTCTTCAATGCATATCATATAATTTTGGTTATTTAAACCTCATTTTTAACACTTTTATAATTTCTGAGAAGATGTTAATTCGAAATGTCGGTCTATATCGGTATATCGATTGCAATAATGTCAATTATATATTCACAGCTTCTTCCCTCTCAACCTGACAAAGATCATTCGGAGGTTCATCTAAGACTTGGAGACTCGCTTGGAGATGTTTCTCCAAGTCTAAAATAAAAATTATTTGAAACATTTGTCTAATGTTTCAAATAATATGTATATAAATCATATATTTCGCTTATACCATTTGAAATCAATAGAGCTTTAGTAATGTAATAATTAAGGTCCGCGTTGAATGAATTCCTAGATATGTAGGTACACACTAAGGATCACCGAATTGGGCAATTCGGAGAGGGATATATTTTCAGTTGATTAATCAGTGAAGATGAATTAATAATATTATTAATTGTTTTCAGCACTCAAAAAGTAGACATAGATATTTCAGCACGTGTGTCGAATCTCTTGATGGTTATTCTGTAAGCTCTTTGTTATTCCATATAAATTGAACGAACAACTTCCATGAGAACACAATCTTGATTTCAACGCACCATGTTTCTGAAACCTGGTAAGTTGTGTTATTATTTTGTAGTACTTCACATACTTTCATAAAATTCCATAAAATAACTCGACATGTTGATGTATGATTTAAAATTAATAGCTTGCACAGTAACCATTTTTTTCAACTACTCGATCAATTTGCGTTTGATAGAAGGTACTGATTCAAAAGATTCCACCTAGAAGTATTTCTTCGCTTCATAAAATTTTATAACTCAATTTGGAAAAACCTACAAAAATTGTCGTTACGAACGGGTACGCTCTGTTGTATTCAATATTAGGGTTGCCTTTTTTGACCAAAAAGATTTTATGCACAGAATAACTCTAGAGCCATTTGCTGAGGGAATTTTAAAAAATTTACCTGAAAGTATTTTTTCGGATCATACAATTTTATACCTCAATTTTCAAAATTGTCGTTATGGAAGGGAATGCTCTTATCCTATATTAGGTCGTTTTCACAACATTTTATTCAGTTGAATTTCAAAGTTGTTTGAATCAGCCTATATAACTATATAACTATGTTGATGAGGGGAGGTTAATAGTACATCGAACAATGAAGTATAGGATATCCATGGATAGAAGCAATTTCTGTAAGCTAGCCTTAGTTAGCCTTAACTACTATCTGGCTTTATCTATAAGATATATTATTGAGTGGTTTCAGACCTCTCATAGTGTGATGTGAAGAAAATTCCCAAAATATATATTCAAAAAAAAAAATACATAACTATGAATTGTATTGAATTGTCATGAATTGTATTGAATTGTCATGAATTGTATTGAATTGCCATGAATTGTATTGAATTGTCCGTGAATTGCAGTGAATTGCCATGAATTTTCTTGAATTGTGTGAATTGTTGAATTGTCTGAATTGTTTTATATGCTATTATAGGAATTGCGTGAATTGTCTGAATTGTGGTGTACAACATTTTCATGACCGGTTCACCCCTCGGGATCACCGTCCACAGCATAATTATAGATAAGGTCCACCTTTTTTCTAGAAAATGTTACAAGATAACATTTCGCACTGTTAAATGTCAGTTTATTTCTTTTAGCCCAGGCCACAACCCTATCCAAATCAGACCTCAGTTCCTCTGCATCATTAGGATTTCTAATAATCTTATATAACTTCACATCATCAGCATAGAGACTCATCTCAGAGAAAGTCACAACATCAACAATATCATTGATATAAAGAAGGAACAACAAGGGCCCAAGGTTTGAACCCTGTGGTACCCCTGATGTGGCTTCGAAGTTTTCAGAAAAAAATTGATTTATCCTCACACACTGAGTTCTCCCACCCAAATAAGAACCAAAAAAAGGAACCAAATGAGGTGAAAAATTGTGTATATGCAGAAGCTTAAACAATATAATGTCATGGGGTACCCTATCGAAGGCTTTAACTGCATCCAGATAAAGCACATCTACTTGAGAATGATTAGAAAAGGCATTCAAGGAATATTCAACAAACTCGATCAAGTTTGATGATGTAGACCTACCAGCAGTGAAACCATGCTGTTGAACTGGGATTTTGTTCTTCACGTGAAACATAATATATTTATATAAGACCGATTCAAACACTTTTGCAATATTTGAAATGATAGAAATAGGCCGGTAATTCACTATTTTTTCTTTTTCACCCGTTTTATATACTGGGCATATGAAGGCTGTTTTAAGACATGTCGGAAAACTAGCTGTTTTCAAGGATAAATTAAATAATATGAAAAATGGTTTCGCAAAAATATCTGCACACTGCCTAATTACACATGCCGGTAAATTATCAGGACCCATACTTTTTTTTGGTTTCAAATTTTGAATAGCCTCTTCAATATCTTCCACAGTTATCTGACTTATATGGAAAAACCCACCACGATCAGCATTGCAAACATTATCTAAACCACCCGGTTCCTGCCTTGTATAATTTTTAGAGAAGTGATCTGCAAATGCATTTACTATTTGTGAACCGTCTGATAAGATTTCACCCCCATACTCCATCTCACCTGGTATCCTAGTGATATCTTTTTTGTTATTGATAAAATTCCAAAACTTTTTAGGGTTTTCTTGAAGTTCTACTTCTACATTCATCAAATATTTTTTATAAGCAGTTCTAATATCTTTTTTAATTTTGGATCTTAATTCATTGAATCTTTCATAGTAACAACTTAGTAAATGCCTCTTATATAGTCTATGATATTTATTTTTTTGTTTTATATTATTAATTATATCACTACTGAACCAAGGAGGATATAGAAATGCTCTGGAAATAGTTTTTGGAACACAAACATCCACCACATCAAGAACAAGTCTATAAAATCTATCAAATGCCAAATCTACATCCGAAAAATGCTTAAGAACATCCCAGTCAACCTGTGAAAGCAGGTTTTTCATCAGCAGTATATCTGCTTTTGCATAGTTATAAGCAGGACAGTTATTTGTATTAATTTTTTTCGGTTGTGTCAAAGAAAATGAAAGGATTATATCAAAAGCAGGATGACAGGCATCCTCCCTTACCAAAGAAGATTCATGTCTTAAAACTGTACAGTGAACATCTTCACTACATAGCACCACATCCAAGAGTCTATTCTTGTTGTTTAAAACAGAATTACACTGTGTAAGATTAAAAAGACCCTGAAAATTGAGGAGTGCGTTTACTATTCTAGTAGACTTGCCAAAATTGTAATATTGACTAAGTTCTGTTATGTTTAAGTCTCCAATTATAACGAAGTCATTCACTAATGCAAAGGGCAGAGACTCAACAAAAGAAAACAATAATTCATAATTTTCAAAAGTGGACCTATCAGGCGGTAAGTATACAGCAAAAATGTAAAACTTATAAGAATGTGTGAGGAAAACTTCAATACATTCAATTTCAAAATTCGATCTCTCAATATTTAAATTAATTAAGCGTGAGCTAAACTTCTTTTTAATTGCTATAAGAAGCCCACCAGACTTACATTTTTTATTAGCTAATTTAATGTTTCTATCTCCTCTATATACCGAATAACTATCTGAAAAGAGTTCATTATTATATGTGTCACCCTGTAACCAAGTTTCGGTTATAACAAACAAGTCTGTTCCATCATTGATCAACGTGTTCAAAAAAAATTCAGTCATCTTTGTGTTTAGACCCCTAACGTTTTGATAATATACCGAAATTTCACTTCCTGGCATAATCAAGCTAAAAAAAAAACATATTTACCCCAACATGAAAAAAAAAAAAAAAAACGAACAAAAATTCCCGGTCAGCCCCGTAAAGCCGGAATGTCTCTTTCAGAACCAACCAAAATAATTCTCGATTCTTCAGATTTACGCAGAAATATCTTGCCTTCGGAGGTCCAGGCGAACATGTATTTGGCTTCCTTCCTGAATTTTCGGACTTTATAGAATAGATGTTGGTTGTCAGGAGTTAGGTCTTCATTAATGTAAATATTAGATTTATTTTTATCTTTATTTTCTGGCAAATTGATATCTTTTGTTTTTAATATTTTTTTCTCCCTGTACTTTTTCAGTAAAAGCTTTTTATCATTAATATCACCAAACCTGACCAAAATTGGGGCGGTCGGGTCCCTTGTTGTTCTATATCCTGTAAAATCATTTTCGTCCAGAGAGCACCCCAATACTTGAGCAATGGAATGAACAATCTCTTTAGGGTTTTCATTATCCATTTTGGGGACATTAACCAGCACTAGGTTATTTTGTCTATTTTCCTGTTCAATTCTATTCACTCTGTTTTCAAGTACTTTAATTTTAGTACAAGCTTCATTCAATAAGGCAGTTTTTTCATTCAAATTTTTCAACAACTGTTTGTTTTCAGCTTTGATTTCCTCAAAGGCATCAGACAAAAATTGAAGTGAGAGTTTTATTTCCTTAACTTCAACCATATTTACCTTCGACATGGATTTCAACTGCTTCATAATATCCCGAGTAGTCGGTTCTATATCTTCGTCTTGATATTCATCGTTAGAGTCTTCATGCGAAGTGCCCATTATTATTGATCTTCGGCCCACCTTTTCCTTCCTTTTGCAACTGGGACATATCCACTTAGTTTCCCCAATTTTAATTTTATTAACCTCGGCTTTACTCAGTGAGGCACAGCCCGTGCAATACCATCCCTCGCAGCCTCCCGTGCATCCAATTCGTGTATCACGTTTCGTAAAATTTTTGCTGCATTTACTACATTCACCCATCTCCATAAAAATTACTTAAATCGGGTTAAAAATTCAATTGTTCGAATGTGAAAATATGATTTGTTTGTTATTGTTCAGTGGAGTGTTCCTTTAGAAGAAGATAAAGTGCTATCGCACAGATGTTTGTTTACTTTTCACACTGATTTATTTACTGTATTTTATTAGTTCAGTATATTTATTGAAAACTCCCAGGGGAATTGTCTTCAATCTGTGCAGTCTATACAATTTGTAGGCAGAAAACCAACAGTCACAGCAAGCAAAACTTTGTTCCACTACATGCACTTTTTCACAAATTATTTCAAATTCTAAGCGGATCGAAATAAACACGTTGTGTACGTTGTTGACTCTCGTTGACGTATCGTTATTGACGATTATGCCCGAAACGTCTGTCCTTTGTTGGAAGTTGGAACGTTTAAAGTTAGTCGTTGGGCATTATGAAGGTTAAAGAGACATTTCATAAACAGACTTAATTAAATAATTGAAGACTTCTTTCATTACCAAAATATGGATTATATTGTAGCGGCGTAGGATGGCGTAGGATTCTTCCCATGGTGGAAGAATACTTCATCTCACCAAGGTGGTACCAGAGGTAGCCAAACGATGGCATCACTGCTCTCGACGGTTGCAATCACAGGATAGCATACACGTCTATTGCGGTGCAGCATATACCAAACGATGGCGCCACCGGCGACGCACTACTCTATACCGTCGACGTAACCGACGTTTATAGCAGGCACGAACTACGCTGCATCGGCGATTGTCGTAGGTAGCTGCTAAGGTTCATAATGGTACTGGGTAACGATATAGATACGGCACAATGACTGCTGCACAAAAAGTGCAGCTTGCCGTACAGTTCTTGCACAGCTATTGTTGCATTTAAAGTGCAGCTGTACACTAGTTTTTACACAATTAATGCTACATTTAAAGAGCAGCTTGCTGCACAGTGACTATTGTATATAAAATACAGCTTGCTATACAGTTTTTGCACAGGGACTACTGCATATATAGTGCAGCTCACTGTACAGTTTGAGCACAGTGACTACTGTATATAAAATACAGCTTGCTGAAGCTGAACAGTTTTTGCACAGTGACCAAACTGCATATAAAATGCAGCTAGTTGTACAGTTTTTGCACCTAACTGCTGCATTTGAAGTGTAGCTAGCTGTGCAGTTTTTGCAAAGTGCACATTTCATTTAAAGTACAAATTGCTGTACAGTTTTAGCACCTAACTGCTGCATTTGAAGTGCAGCTTGCTGTACAGTGATTGCAATACCATCGCTGTTTTTACAGTGCAGCTGTGGCTGTATATCAACTGCAGTTTGTACTGTACATTAACTGCACAGTCCACCGGCTTTTCCGACTTTTTGCAGGTTTCCACCGACAAATCTCTGCAATTCCGCATCACAACTCCCAGAACCTTGGAAGACTTGACCACTACCATATTTATATGGTGTCCAAAATTCAAGTGCTCATCTAAATAAACTCCGAGGTCCCTTTTTACTTCTAGATACCTGAGATCCACATTCCCAACATAGTAAGTAGATGAAACTTTCCTATATCCTCTATGAAAGCTGGTATAACTACACTTGTCCACATTCAAGAACAATCCATTTACTATGCACCACTCACACAATCTATTTAAATCATCCTGCAACGACAGCATATCCTCTTTCGAAGTGATCTCCTTGTAGAACTTCAAATCATCAGCAAACAGCACAAATTTACTATTCCAGAAACAAAGTATTATATCATTTATAAAAATGAGAAAGAGTAGAGGCGAACAGTGCCCACCCTGCAGTACACCCGAAGCTACATTTATAAGACGAGAGCAGACGCCACCTAAACGGACCTGTTGAGTTCTACCATATAAAAAACTCCCAAACCAAGACACCATGATCTCAGAAAAACCAAAGTGCCTTAGCTTATTTAGCAGTAAAGAGATATTAACTTTATCAAACGCCTTACTGAAATCCGTATAGATAACATCCGTCTGCCTCCCACTCTCCATTGCACCGACCAGATCATCCTGGAACACCAACAAGTTAGTCAAAGTAGATTTTCCTTGGATAAAACCATGCTGTTCATTGACCAGCATCTCCTTACAATAAAAGTAGATCAGGTCATAAATTAGGCTGTCCAGAAGTTTTGGAATCGCTGACTGAATGGTCACACTTCTGTAGTTCACAATTTTACTCCGATCACTAGACTTGAATATTGGTATAATAAAGCTATGCTTCCATTGTGTTGGAAATTCTGCTGATTCAATAGATCTTTTCAACAAGACAAAAAGAGGGTAGGAGAGAGCACACAATTCTTTAAAAAATAATTAGGTATACCATCCGGACCGGAACTAACAACTGGTGGCAGGTGAGCTATCTTATCAAAGATTAACTCTACAGATAGCTTAGGATCAGGAATTGACGAGTTGCCACTCGTCTGGCCAAGGAATGAATCTTCAAAAGGTCTATCGTCACTATTATAAACAGATTCAAAATATTGGACAAACCCCTCACAAACTCCCTCGGAACCCATAAATTCACGATCATCAAGACACATCAAGTTGGGAATCTTATCCGATACTCGCTTATGATCAAAGTTCCTCCAGAAGATTCTGGGATAAGTATAAAGTTCTTGGTTTAATCTTGATACATAATCTTGGTAACAAATATTCACTAGGGCTTTGCACTCAGACCTCAACGTTGAAAAGGTGTTATAGTTACTAATAGTCTGGTTCAGTTTATATTTTTTGTGGGCCATTTTCTTCCCATAAATTAACGATCTTAGTTCCGCCGAGTACCATCTGGGAAAATTAGAAGTTCTGAATCTCTTTAGGGGGACAAATAAAGCCAAAGCCATATATATTATATGATAAAATGACGCGACGGCCCCGTCTATGCAAGGAGAATTCAAAAAAAGATCCCCATCGATTCAACATAAATAGTCATTCAAAGCCATATAGTCTCCATTCTTGAAGTCATAAAAAAATTCCTCATAATTTAATCTATCCTCCTGTTCAACATCCATATCGATCACAAAGTTGTGAGCCCTTTGATTAAGAGACTTTTCAAGAATATTATCAATGGCCTCAGTAACCAACACCTCATTTACACTTGAAAACAGTAGATCCAAGTAGACAAGTCTATCATTTGGGATTAATATTTTTTGAAAAAAATTAATCCCAGCATAAAATTGACCCAGAAAGAGACCGTTCGAGCTTGAGGGACATCTAACACAAACACCATAATCATCATACTCCCAAAGCGCGTCAGGGATGTTGAAATCACCAAAAATATAGAAATCATAATCTGAATATTGCTGCCTGAGTGCTTCAACCGACCGGCAATGCAGATCGTATACTACAGAACTCGAGCTAGGGGAAATATAAACCCCTCCCAAAATGAAGTTACCACCTGCATTTAAACAATAAACTTGTAATGGGGTTAGTCGATGTTTTTTCTTCTCTGACCACCAGATCTCATCACCCTGGCAATAAAAGGAACACCATTCTTATATTTCAATGTTAAGTTATCCTCACCTTCCTCCCTACGTCTATTTAAATCTATAATAATCTTCCTTCTATACTCTTTCTGAGACAATGTAAGATCTCTGCCCACTTTATGTGTACAATCGGTGGAACTATTCGCAGCCTTCAACACAGCCATGGACGTCTCATTATCAGAAAATATAAAAAACAAGGTTTATTCGTCTACACAGGAGGTTCTCCCAATTATAAAGACCACACAAGTACAAGGTTGATATAACTAATACAACAGAGTTAAATTTACAAAAAAAAAAATTAAAAATTTATAGGCTAATAATGCATCTGCCCAAGATCCAGCAATTCCCCCAGTTTTAGCTTAAAGGAACGCACACAATCATTTGAAGACATCAACATCAGCACATATACCATTGAATTGTCGACATATAGCATATAGAGGTGATTTAATCATCATATTAGTCCTGGGTTTAGGAAGGTACATCCGTACATCACCTGCTGAAGTCTACTACCATTGCGCGGAATACGAAAATTTAGCTTGGCCAGCAAATCAGGGCAATCCATATAGAAATTGAGCAGCTTGAAGAGGACAAGACATTGGCAGTAGATTCTGTTCTCTAAAGACAAGAACGAGAACCTATTCAGAAGCGTGTTATGGTCAAAACCCCGAGGCGGGTAAACTCCATCCAACCTAAATGCCAAGAACTTTAAGAATTGCCTCTGAATAGATTCCAGTCGATCGATGTGAACGTTGTATATTGGACCCCAGACAATACATCCATACTCAAGCCTGGAGCGAACAAACGAATTGAAGAGGGCAGTAAAACAGTTAGGATCCTCAAAATCACGACACACCCTGAAAATGAGGCCAAGCATTCGCTTTGCAACTGTTGTGATAGAGTTATAATGGTAAAGAAATGTTAATTTATGGTCAAACTTAACTCCCAAATCCTTAATCAGCTGCACTTTTTCCAATACTACCTGGCTTATAGTGTAGACATGCTCAATCAATGTGCTCTTTAGAGTGTAGGTCATGGTTTTGCACTTATTAATATTTAGTGGTAGTTTATTTACAGTGCACCATTGGTCCAGCACATCCAGATCTTGTTGGAGTAACCTACAGTCATTCAAAGATGATAAAGTCCTGAAAAGCTTGAAGTCATCAGCAAACAACAAAAAGTAACAGCGCAATTGGTCACCAATATCATTTATAAAAATTAGGAATAGTAGGGGTGCCAAATTACTGCCCTGAGGAACGCCGCTGAGTGCAGGGAAGGAACGAGATTTATGACCTCTAAATTCCACATATAAAATACGATTGGTGATGTAAGAAAGAAACAGCAGGAGCAACTGACGGTCGAAGCCAAAGCCCTCCAGCTTCTGCAATAGAATTGTGTGATCTACTCTGTCAAAGGCCTTCGAAAAGTCGGTGTATATAGCATCCACTTGCAACTGATTGTCCATAGCCTCACAAACAAACTGTGTAAACATTGCTAAATTAGTAGACGTAGATCTTTTGTTAATAAAACCATGTTGTCTATCCGATATGAGGTTCCTGACAAGGGGAAATATTCTGTTATATAGACACATCTCGAATATCTTTGCAAAGTTGGATAGAAGAGTAATAGGTATGTAATTCGAGATGTCATTTATTTTCCCGGATTTAAAACCTGGGCATATCACGGAAGTTTTTCATATATCTGGGAAGCAACTACTCTTCAAAGCCAAATTATAGATTGTCTTCAGAGGCCTGGAAAACACATGAGCACAGTCCCTCAGAATAAAAGCTGGTATACCATCAAAGCCACTGGTAAAATTAGGCTTGAGCGCCCTCAGGCAGTACAGGACCTCATATTCATCAAAGGACCTCAGTGAAATTATTTGACTGTTATCTGAGATAGGATACGAATGTTGGGAAGGATCACCAGCTGATCGATCAGTATATGCCCTACAAAAAAAATCAGCAAAAGCATTAAATATCTCAGGAGGATTGTTGTATTCGACATCGTTCAAACGCAATATACCCGGAATTCTCGAGGTTCTCTTTTTATTGTGGAAATAACTCCAAAACGCAGATGGATCACTTTTTATAGAATTTTCAGACTTGCGCTTATAATCTTCATAGGCAGCCGCAACCTTGCTCTTTACCAAACTTCTCAGTGATTTAAACCGGGCTTTCAAGGAATCGTTGTTGTAGGTTTTCAGTTTTTTGAATACTCTACTTTTCTCTTTGATGAGGTTAATTATTTCTTTGGTGTACCAGGCAGGATATTTGCTATTGAAATTTTGTTTGAGAGGAACACACTCGTTGAAAATATTGAAAAGGGTATTGTAGAATGATTCTACTGCTGAGTTGACATCATTGTGGGTCTCTAAGAATGCCCAGTCTGTGCCCAAAATCAGGGAGTAGAGAAGTGGAAAATTGGACCTTGCAAAATTGAATTTTATTACTGACTGATCAAAAGTGATACCAGCAGTTGGCTTACGATAAGTCAATGAAATATCCAGAGCAGGATGATTACCGTCTTCAGGGACAAATGGAAACTCACTTTGATGGAAACTGCAATCTATATTTGAGAAAACCAGATCTAGAAGTCTGCCCGAGCAGTTAAGGATGGAATTGAACTGCTCCAAGTTGAAAAAACCAGCGAATTGATCAAGTCTGAATAAAGCATCACCATGCCTGTTTCTTTCATCGCAAAACTCTGGTTGATTAAAATCCCCGAGAACTAGAATTTTGCTTCCGTATAGGCATTCCAACGACTCCAGCATATCAAACAGATTCAAAATGTGCAACATATTTGCCTTCGGAGGTATATAGACAACAAATATATAGAAAAAATTATGTTTGTGAAGTATCTTGCATCCAACAACGTCAACGGAATAGAAATCAGCACGAAAACCCGCCAAGTCAATTTCGACCGCATCACAGTCACCTCTAATCGCCACCAGCACTCCGCCACCACGAGAAACCGAATTGACCTTCAGGTTTCTGTCACATCTAAACACTGAATAATTGCCGGAAAAAAGTTCCGCGCTATATACATTAGGCTGGACCCATGTTTCAGCTACTGCGACTATGTGATATTCAACTATTGAGGCAGACTGAAGAAAGTTGTGAGTTTTTGTATTCAGTCCTCTAACATTCTGATAGTAGCAACGGAGACTGTGTCCCGCCTGTTTAGACCCCTCAATTAGTTTTTCTGGACGATTTTAGGCTCACCTCGTATATATTTAATCTTCAGGTTGACTTCACCCTTAGCAGTACGATCAGTGATTTCAGCCCTAATTCGGCGGTACTGTTCCATCTGGTAAGGCGTCTTGTCAGATGTTATGAATAGATTCTTAAATTTATCAATCTCCCTCACCTCCTTAGATCGATCATAGACATATAGACATGGACTGTGCCTTCCCTTTCTATCTATGCATGAAATACGGTCAAAAAAAGTGACAGAGAGAAACGCACGTCGGGCATGCAGTTGTCTTTTTCTGGAATATTGATTGGTCCACACTCACCTCTATGTGAACCAAAAAGAGAAACTAAATGCCCGACGATCATTTCTCCCTTTCTATAAAAAAAGCCAATTTCATGCTGACATTGCTCGGTCCATGTCTCTATGTCTATGAGATCGATGAATCATCTCATTAGCGGAAACCTGAGATTGAAAAATTATCTTTAATGGTCTTGGTTTGCCCGCAGAATCGCTGACAGCACGACCGACGCGAAAAACCCTATAGTGCTCCCGCTTTATTTCAGGGTTGAAGAACTCAACCAATTCACAAACAGTCGCCTTCTCGTTCTTATCACCCTCCGGCAGATTGAATACCATCACATTCTTCCTTCTTGTTTCTCGTTCGGAGATCTCCTCGACCACACGGCTGAAATTCTTCTCATCAGAAACCTGGAGACCCCCTCCCTTTCCGGCCCTCAAAGCTTCGACTTCCCGCCTCAACTCCGCGACAGCCCGTACTCCATCCGAAACCTGATGATCCTCGTTCTTTCTGGCCTTCAAAGCTTCCACCTCCAATCTCAAGTCGGCAATAGCCTGCACAAGTGCCGGAACCTGATGCAGACCGGTAGTGCAGCCATCGCAAAGGATTCTCTTCTTCAGCTGCATACATTTAATTTCAGATGCAGTCAATTCAGAGCAGGAAGAATGCACGGGTCTCCCACATGAGTCACAATTAAAATAAACATCGTCACTCTTCAAGTCTTCCCCACATCTGCTACACTTGGTTGGCATGTTGATTAATCTTATCAGAATGGGAATTCCCAAAACCTAGATAACAGCTGGTGACACGTTTCGTCGCAGATGTTTCAGCGAATTTTCAGAATTTAGATGTATTTCAGCTTCAACAATCAATTCTTGACACAATTGGCACCACACAAATGCACCACTAGATGAAGCAAAATTTTATCTTCAAATTGGTATAAAAATCGAAATTTAAATATGTCTCAAAGTACATCAAACAGAGCAATAATTGAGGAGCAATAAATCAACTGTGTACAGGGTGGGCAAATTTCGATGTTTTAGCACTACAGTTTTTAAACCAGAGAAGATAGACAAAATCTGATACCCCATTCTCGTTCTCTTTTTCTGAGAAACTTACAATAGTAGTAGTGATTTTTGGCCACTCTCTTTTGTTTTCGAGTTATAAGCAAAAATTGGAAAAATGGCGATGTCGAAATAAATTTATATCTCCGCTACTATTGATGATAGAGCTCTGAAATTGAAACATTATAGAGGCACTTTTTTACGTAGAATCCAGTGGCGTGCTTGCTTTTTCAGCAGGATTTTTAATTACGAAGCTATGACCCAAAGTTATGTTTTTTTAAATGGAAACACTAGTTTTCTGTGCAATTTTTTGAAAGAGTAATGAAAGCTGATTTCAAAAATATATGACATCATATGGTTTTCATCAATATAAATAATAGACAATGGTCAAAAACCTTTTTTCTCAATATTTCTATGGTTTCAACTTTTGATGAGCACAGAAACATATAGTATCGTATGATTACCACTATCTCCTTCTATGAGTCCTTTCATTATTAGGAAAATTTATGAAATATATCTTGATTCAAATTTTGTGAAAATTGGTAAAAAGCATAGAAAGAATGACATTGCCGGAAGGAGACTGCTTTTGTTATAGGAAACTCTATTTTTCTGTGCTCGTCAATAGTTCAAACCATAGAAATATTGAGAAAAAAGGTTTTTGACCATTTTCTATTATTTATATTGATACAAACCATATGATGTTATATATTTTTGAAATCAGTAAAAATTAAGCTTTCAAAAAATTGCTCAGAAAACTAGTGTTCCCATTTAAAAAAACATAACTTTAGGTCATAGCTTCGTAATTAAAAATCCTGCTGAAAAGGCGAGCACGCCACTGGATTCTACGTTAAAAAGTGCCTGTATAATGTTTCAATTTCAGAGCTCTATCATCAATAGTAGCGGAGATATAAATTTATTTCGATATCGCCATTTTTCCAATTTTTGCTTATAACTCGAAAACAAAAGAAAGTGGCCAAAAATCACTACTACTATTGTAAGTTTCTCAGAAAAAGAGAACGAGAATGGGGTATCAGATTTTGTCTATCTTCTCTGGTTTAAAAGCTGTAGTGCTAAAACATCGAAATTTGCCCACCCTGTACACATATGCCTTATCATATCACCTTGACTGGACGTGATTTATTATCGCTCCGTTTGCCCAACCTCACCACCTTCACAACATTTTCCATAGCATCTTCCTTGTTGACCAACGACATCAACTCCATCAACCCTCCTCTATCATCCTCTATTCTCTCTAGTATCATGTTAGAATTCGACTCTTCAATATTATGGACAATTATATTCCGGGCCCTATCCTTCCTATCCGCAATCTCATTGGGAACCGTGTCCACAGAGGCGGATTTACAAATGTGCCGCCTATAGGCTGATCCAAATTGCCGCCTATCCTGTATTTTTGAAAAAACTAAGAATGGGTAGGTAGTAAAATACTTACGAATACGAACCTTCATTCTTATAGAATACATAAAACTCTATTTCAACGATATAATAAGAACTGATACATAAAGTTCTACAGGTATTTTATGAGATTCAATCAAATAAAAATCGTATCAGAGGTACGACCTCATGGTAATTGACGTTTTGACCAAAGAGATCTCTGATTTAAGTTCATCGAATGAACTTCGAGCTTCTACCTCGAAGATTCTCTTCAGATTGGGGGCGCATTCCTTACATATATATGGAATAGTACGACTAGATGCCGAGATAGCCCTGACTTCACTAGATCCTATGTTCGAACACTTCTTGCATCTGACTATTCAGCACCAATCACATGGAAAGCCGAAGACATCTCCCGGATTTCTTGGTGGATCCTTGAACGAGCACTGTGCTTTAAACTCGGCACAAACCCCAGACAATGCGGAATATTCAGAATACACAGCACATCCAGTCTTTGTCTGTCCCAAATTGAGGTTATGAATGAACAATTTCGAAACTATTATAAATTAACGATTTTATGAATGAAAGGAAAATACGAACGTGATGTCACGACCCAAGCAAATCAGCACGCCAACACCAGCGAAAAATTGCACCGAAAATTCGCGGAAAATCAAAACAAACAATCAGACATAAGGTTAGAGTCAATATTTCAACACTATCGAATAAGGGTTCGAAGGAGTATTTACTATTCATCTTCAAGATATTAAAGATATTAAAATTCTCGAAAACATTGGGTGTTATAAAATGTCAAGAAATATGCCACAAGATGTCAAACAATAAAACACTCAATACGCACGAGAAACACATTATACCACATAACAATGAAGAGCTGACAGATCGAGATCAGTGGTACCACGGTCGATCGACAATCTATCGACAACTTATCGATGTCGGATTCGATTAGGAGTTGTAGGCAATCTAATAACACCCGACAGTTTTCGTGTTAACAAAATGTTGATACAGCGGAAACCCATCATCTGTGATACAAATTTCCACCTACTCGACTCAAAGATACGGTAGGGAAAAAAAGTGCAAAACGGGATTACTGTCGAGTCGTGCTCTTGTCTTGAGCTTGTGGTAGATAGTTCCCCCCATAATATATCTATTATATTCTATATCGATAATGGGACTTCGAAAAATGAAGCCAGCCCGTGGCCGGAATCGACTTTTGCGCATGTGCAGAAATATTAAGAATAAAAATACCTGATTATTTCTGTCTCTTTCTGATACATGGTTTTATGAATTGACAGGAATGAAATGATTTTACTTCACAACCATTCGAATATTTTCGACCTTAACCTATCAATATGTTCGTATTGGTTTGAATCAGGTTCAAACTCAGGTTTGCATTACGTAGTTATTTGTATTTCTTCGTTGATTTCTACGAAGGCGTAGAAGGGCCACATAATATTTTAAAAATATTTTTCCTTAAATTCCGACTTTGAAGTCGGAATTTAGTTAAATTCCGAGTTCAAAGTCGGAATTTAACAAAATTCCGAGTTCAAAGTCGGAATTTATTAAATTCCGAGTTCAAAGTCGGAATTTACTAAATTCCGACTTCAAACTCGGAATTTTATTCAGTTCCGAACTTCTACAGGGTGTTTTACGACGACGTAGATTTGTTCCTGTATTATAGTTTGCTTTTTTACAAATATTCAAATTAATATAATACAAGGTGTTCCCACAATTATGATGAATGAATAATTATGTACACAGAGTACATTATTATTTGAGTTTTCTTCTATGAGAGGTCATAACAATGATATTACCACCTTTTACAGACATGACATGACATGAATATTTTTTTAGACATAACTGTTTTTTAGGTAAATTCAGGTAAAGACAGGTAGAGGTAAGGTTGGGCACAACCTCCCCCCCCCCCAGTACTGAAATAGTAACCATAAAATAACATTGAGCGCCCAGCCCCTTCCCTCTCTGTATATTGTATGGAGAAATAATCTATGTCGTCGTAGAACAACACCCTGTGCATCTAGCCTGTATCGGTTTCGAAGCAAATAAAATTCCGACTTCAAAGTCGGAATTTTACTAAATTCCGACTTTGAACTCGGAATTTTGTTAAATTCCGACTTTGAACTCGGAATTTAGTTAAATTCCGACTTTGAACTCGGAATTTTGTTAAATTCCGACTTTGAACTCGGAATTTAACTAAATTCCGACTTCAAAGTCGGAATTTAAGGAAAAATATTTTTAAAATATTATGTGGCCCTTCTACGCCTTCGTAGATTTCTAATAACTAGAAGTCAAAATTCTTGAATCTTCATCATTTTGCAACACTAGACGCTCGGATCCATAACAAAAGTGAAATATTATATGTATTCCACAGAAAACCTGCGGAGTGCGGAGACTAACAAAAGTGATGTTGAATCAACAAAATTGTAGGACTGTGAATACATTTTTCTAGGTTGTTCACTGTCGTATATTATCTGCATCGTATCTAGATAAGTCTGTTATTGTCTTGAAATTCAGTTGGGAGTTGAGGTAATAATTCTAATTCAATTTATGATTGATTTTTCGCCACTGAAATAGTGAAACATCTAAATCGACATCTATATCTATAAAGCTCAACTGTAGTTACTAATATCTACCAGTTTCTCATCTTCTAAATATTCTTATTGCCAAATTAATTATTATATTGCTTCTATTGAAGCATGGCTCTTTGAATGAGCACTCTGTAATTTTATATATAATATAACTATATATTACATAAAATGTTGACCCAAAAATATTTTTTATTGAGTATTGAGTAGATTAACAAGAGGGGAAATTCAGGAGGTGAGATAAGTATGATGTTTACACGTACACAAAAGAATTGAAACTGGTATGAAACAGTAATATAAAACGAACATGTTATTATGTTACTCTTGAGTTTACTGAGTATGGAAAATACAATTCCTTTTCGGCACTTAATTATTATTTCACAAATCATAATAATATTGGTTGAATAGTTTTTATGCACTTATTTGGTTTGATCTCTTTTAGTGTTTCATCTGAAAGTTGAAAAAAACAGATACATACTCGATGAATTCAATATTCATTAACTTTCGCCTCACATAAAATTCTTCTCAAAATTTGTACAACAATTTGAAATAAATCATCAATGGAATTCATTCAATCATTCAACGTCAAATATGAAAACGAACTAACCAATATCCTGATTCCTGATTGTCATTTTCGAACTTCTAATTCGCGCATGCGTACAAGTGGATTCCTCCCAACGATTTGGCTTCATTTTTTGTCGTAGTCTAGAACGCGTGTTATCAATATTGGTATAATAGATATATGGTTCCCCCACAGTGGCGACACATTGGAAGGAAATAAACAGATACGATTTTTTCTCACATTGCAGTTGTCTTGTTACGCTCTTGAAAATGGTGAGTTAGTTCACCTCGGCGAAACTTTTCAAGCAGACACTTTTTGCAGTTACTAATGAATAGTTCCACCAATAATAAGGCTTACTCATATATTTCTATTCTATAGGAATGAAGATTTCAGTAGTCGATTCGGCAAAATATCATTTCAATTCTTAAGGAACTATTGGATCGATTCGAACCAAATCTTGAAACTGCACATAGTTTTCGAATTGAGATGCACATGTTGAATTTCAGTTCGATAGTTCAGATAGGAATTGAGATTTCAGTGGTCAATTCGGCAAAGTGTGATATCAATTCCTCGAAAACTGTTGAATCGATTCGAACCAAATCTTGAAACTGCACATAGTTTTCGAATTGAGATGCACATGTTGAATTTCAGTTCGATAGTGCAGATAGGAATTGAGATTTCAGTGGTCTATTCGGCAAAGTGTGATATCAATTCCTCGAAAACTGTTGGTTCAATTCGAACCAAATCTTGAAACTGCACATAGTTGTCGGATTGAGATGCACATGTTGAATTTCAGTTCGATAGTTCAGATAGGAATTGAGATTTCAGTGGTCAATTCGGCAAAGTGTGATATCAATTCCTTGAAAACTGTTGGATCAATTCGAATCAAATCTATTTTCACTTACCGCTTCCAACTATACAAATGTTAAAGTTTTGAACGCTTGAATGTTCACAAGTGGTATTTGAAGCTTATGTAGAAATAATGATTCAACAAGTTTCTTAAAATTTTTTATTGTTTCCAATCGAAAGTGAAAACACTTTATAACCATCATAATTATACAGTAAGGACCTTTGAAATTTCATGAACTACACCTATATTCCAAGATTGAAATCTATAGGTATTAAGTATAGCGTTTTACATGGCCAATCTTCGGTGACTTTGAATTTCTGTTTGCCTTTTGCGCTTGCTTTCCTCGAATTCGACGGGTTTGATCCCGATGCGCTTCGTGCACAACGACCAAATTTCTCGCGTAAAAACCAGCATCAAAACCCATCGTAGAAACGAACGCTTCACCTCGAAAGAGCTAACGAAACAGATTTCCAAGCCACATACCACGTGAGTGACAAGTGACAGGCCACATGTTACAAACAACAGTCACGGGTTACAGAGCAGCGACAAATTGAAAATATTGAACTGCGCGGCTGTGATGCAGCGAGACAACCTACCCGCGAAATATGCTGATCATTCGAATCACGTTCAGCGAAAATAGCGCTCTCATAGCAATTAATTTCATTTGGAACAGTGTAATGGGCACAAAGTAGTTCTCGTTCGAAATTACAGCTTTCAACCAAAGCACAGCTTCCTACGACAGACGTGATTCACATTTCACGTTTGTATCCTGTTTCAATTCGACATAATGTAAGATGAGAATTAATAGCTGATTTATTGTGTAATAATGTTTTCCATAATACCTGATTTAGTGAAATCGCCCCTGTTTTGGTTGTTAGTGTACGAGGAGCTCAAACAAATGGAATTTGTGAGTCTTGAATGATATCAATAAACAGTTTCTACGGACACGATGATTAATCCAGCACTTTTTGGTACGATTTCTCTGAGATTGAAGGTTTGAGTTAGTTCTTTACTTTACAAAGTTAAAAAATATATTGACACATATATCATTTCGATATTATAAAGGGACTAAAGGGTGGGGTTTTGAGAACGAAGCAGACACAATAACAAACGCACAATCTCAACCCCTGAATTTTGAATAGAGAAGATGGGCCAAATGATTGTTTCGTCATCATTAGTTCAGCATATATTTAATTGTTTTCATATAATCTATTCGTTTTCTAGATAATCATATTTGAATTATGAACAGTTTCGGTCATTCCATTAAGCATGCTATGTGAGTGAATAAAATTTTTATTGATTTTTGCTGTGGTTTCGATGATAAACTGTTATACATCGGACATCAAAATATCATTGTTTCTTTCATTAACAATTGAGGTTTAAATGTTTTTTCATAGGCAGAAAGAATTGAAATGATTTCTCAATTTTTCGATATCAACGAGTGCAGATACCGCACTGTCATGAATTTAATCCAGGAAAGTACGTCAACAGTCAACACTTTTCAGAACATGAAAAAGAATTTGAACGACTGGATCAATAGATAAGAAAGCTTTGTGCTCAGAGCTTCGTCCTATTGAAAACCAATCGGAAAGTACCCAGCGATTGCTCGCAACTACACCAGAGTCGCTGACACTCCATTGCCACAAATTCACAACTCTTTCATTCAATACAAATGAAGCAAACGTGGCCACTCTGCAGGGAAACCTGCGCTCACACGCTCACAGCACAACTGACGCACACCAAAGTGCCTACTTCGATTATACCTCTGTTCTGCTATTAAATTTGATAGCACGCCGAATATTAGTAATTACTTTTACTCCTCCGCTACGCTAGGCTCTGTTGTGCTGTGCTATTGTTAAACATTGTGCGAAGCCCCCCACCAATCTTTCTCTAGTCTACGTCCCTGACCAGCTACGTATAGTACCACATTTCTGCGGTACGCTAATTGACCGAAGCAGCAGCCCCACTCTCAGTGTTTTCCGAAGCGGAAAACTACACATTATTTCACGCATTCTCTTTGTTCACGTTGTTGAATTGACTTCTCATTAACCTCGATTATTGCAGTACTTCTCTATCAGTTCATCTCATTTAAGTCATTCTCTTTAAAGTCTTCTCGTGCTAGCTAGCTTGTTCTTCTCAAAAGGAATTGTACTCTCAGTTTTCTCAAAATTAATATTTTAAACATTTTCATGTTCTTTTCGTTCTTATGAAATGAGTCCACGTGCAAGATTATTTCAGAATCTTCAAACCGATTTATAATTCTGACTAGTAGAGTCATTCGGAGCAACTGTGCGCACTTTTGCCTTTCAAGCCATACCCTGTTTCAAATGTTGAAACTAGGAAAATTAAAACATATTGATATGATAAATAATTTTCTAATCTATAAGAAAACATCAAAAAGCAAACAAACAAAAACGTTTTTTTTTTCGCAAAAAAAATGTAATAGTGAAAGTCGGAGTGCGTTCACATGCCCCGTATTGCGGGTAAGTGTGCGCAGCCTCACGGGGTAAGTGAACGGAGTTCTTAGTGAACCACACAATCAAAACAAATTACAAAATAATGTCATCCAAAATGTTACAATATTAGAGAAATGCTGTTTATTGTCAATACAGAAGCGCCTTTTTATAAGCACTGCATTATTGTTCGTGCCACAATTCCTGGTGAACACAACACTTGATACATTCCCCTGTTGGTGGCTCTGCATATTTTTCCGAACAAATAGGACAATATTAATCGAGTCTTAACCAAGAAAATCAACGATATCATAATTTATTCCTCATTGAAATGATGCCCATATAATGAATCTATGCGCACACTTTCCCCAGTAAGCCAAAATTTGAATTGACGTTTTTATAGAGTTGAGCAGCTAAGAGAACCTAAAATTTTTTATTATATATTTCGATTAATATGCCCATGATCGAATAAAATAATGTTTAACACTGTCGGACTCGGAACTTGGACCTGGCAGAATTCGAAGTGATGCTAAAAATTAATAAGAAAACTAGTGAATTCGATTGATTGCAAATAAGAAGTTAACGAAACGTCTCACGGTGCACTCCTATGAAAAACTAATTTGGGGATTCTGCGCCCTTGCTTCACCCAAATGAACCCCTCTTTCATACATTGCATAGTCGAGATATACGCACTGCGCACACTTACCCACTGCGCTCAGTTACCCCGAATGACGCTATTTCTCAATTAATATGTCAAATCGAGACATCAATCATTCATTTGTCTGCTCAGAACTATATTTTTTATAAGATTATTACAATTTACATCGATTTTCAGACCTCTTTAGATTTTCTTACATGGAAATGGGTATGTAGCACCAGAATTGAACCTTCTCAAGTCTTTCTCATTAATAGAATACTGATTTAAGGCGGAAATACATTATTAAAACGCGACGCGTCGCGAGCTGACGCGTCTGGAACGGGTGAATTGAATATATAGAAAACAATACATTTGGTTCGACTCAACGCGCATCACGTTTTATCGGGTCGCGTCGCGTTTTAATAATGTGTTTTCGTCTTTATTGTCTTCTCATGATCATCTCTCTTATTTGAATTAGTTTATTTCATTTATCAGACAACTCTGTTAACTCCTCAATTACATAAAACTAATTACTGTTGTCGAGTTTCAGATGAACGAATCCTCATGTTCTCTAGGGTAGACCTCGGAATTAGTAGTTTTCCTCCAGAATACGATGTGAACTTCTCAAATATGGTTCAACAGTCAGTGGTAAGCCATGATACTGGTTGACTTGTCCTGGTTCCACCATGGAAGGTCTGCTCTGGTAATCATGTACACTCGCAATTGGTATGATTTACTCATTATACTTTGTATTCTCATCGACATATTCTCATTTTCATTTATCGTTCTCGATATACATGTTAGTTTTCAAACCCCCTGCTCTTCTCAAAACCAAGGACTAGTGGTTTCCCTCATTACTACTCTCTGTTGTACCCCTCATAATTTATCAATCTTCTATTTTTCTGATGGACGTTCTAATCGTGCTTACTTGTAAGCAGTCCGTCTCTGTAAATGTTGTCTTTATTGATGAATGTTTGCACTCTTCAAGACCAACGTGAGGTATAATTATAATATTCTTGTTCTTCTCATTCAATTCATAAGACTCTTGCTCTGCTTATATTTAAATTATAATTATTTCTCGATTCACATTTGATGTATTGATCTCTCAATACAGACTTAGTCTAAGTCTAACCTCAAGTGACTACTCTGGATTATCTCTGCTTGTAGTTGAATAATGTCTCTCTGAGTCTATAGATTGAAGATATAGATATAATATTTGTTTTTATCGCTGTTTAGCCTCATGCAGGTGACTTATTCATTTTATGATTGTGAAGGATATGCTATAAATGTTGTTACAATACCATCTTTAACTCAATTATCTGGTAATACAGTCCACTTCTCTTTTTTTACAAAATCATAAAACCCCCGATTTTGAACAGCTGTATTGCATTCAAAATGCAGCAAGGCTCTTACTGGGTGTAACATAAGCTTCGAAAATATTGGCATGAACAAAAATGACAAACCCCTCAGTCGGTATGTACTCGGACAAGTCGTTGTTGAAGAAATGAAGAATCTGCACAGCAACGATCCCAAGACAGGACCCTAATTCAGACACAACAACATGAGAAAGCAAATGGTGAAATTTCGCATAGTTTCATCTGAATTAAAACTATGATTCCTCCGCAGTAATTTTACTCCTCCGAAAGCAAAATTCCTAT